>NC_139534.1:23939007-24539007 GCF_965153285.1 Podarcis tiliguerta
AATGTGATATCCCAAAATGGGGCTTCCTCCATCTGTCAGAGGCTCATGCCAGCTAATGCTAATTGCATCTTTTGTGACTGCAATCACTTGAGGAGTGCCTGGAGGACCAGGAACTTTAAATGGATAGTTAGCAATTACATTCTCTGAGCTGATAGATGGTCCTGAACCATATCTGTTCTGAGCTTTAACACGGAATTGGTACTCTGTCCCAGTAGTGAGGCGAGCAGCTTTAAAAGTAGTACGTATAACAGTAGTTGCTAACTCAGCCCATGCAGTACTGTCGGTTTTACGCATTTCTACAACATAGTTACTTATTGGCACCCCTCCATCATTCAGTGGAGGTTCCCATGAGAAGGTGACATAGTCGGATGAAACTTCTTCAAATTTGATTGGCCCTGTGGGAGGCCCAGGAACATCATGCACCTGTATAGTTATAACATCGCTAACTTCACCAACAATATTTTTAGCTGAGATTGGGTATCTGCCGCTATCGTTTCTAGTGCATTCGTTAATGGTTAAGATGGTTGCAGAAGCAGTATGTTCAAAGTTTACTCTTTGAGTTTGTTTAATTAACTGGTCTTCTTTTTTCCAAGTAATAGTTGGCCTTGGGCGACCAAGCACAGGTATTTCAACTTTGATATTGTCACCAGCTCTGGCAATTACTGTTTTCTGGTAAATGCCACGCAAATCAAATTCTGGAAGCATCATTTGCTCTTTAACGACAACTGGTCTGCTTTCTCTTGGATCACTTCTTCCAGCACTATTAACTGCCATAACCTGGAAAGTATATTCTTCATTTTCAGTCAGATTCTTTACCACACATTCTAATGTTTTCACAGTTGTGATATGTGTCCACTGAGTTGAACCTTTTTTCTGGGCTTCAATAACATAGCCAGTAATCTTGCTACCACCATCATGTTCGGGCTTTGGCCAAGCAAGGCTGACTGTCTTCCTTGTGATATCCATGATATTAAGGCTCTCTGGTGGTGATGGTGCCTCTGACGCTCTTACAGGTTCCGCAGTTTCGGCAGGTTCACCAATTCCAAATTCGTTTTCAGCAAATACTCTGAAGTAATATTCACACCCTTCAGCCAAATTAGGAATCCTAAGTGAACATTTTGGGCACTTTGTTGTGATGGTTGAATATGCCTTTCGTGTCGACTCACGTTTTTCAACTATATAATTTGTTATGCGTGAACCACCATCAATTAGAGGCATATCCCATTGTAGGGTGATGGTATCTTTAGATATGTCTCTGGGCTTGAGATTTATTGGTGGCCCTGGTGTATCCAAGACTTTTACATTTACAAAACCAGTCTTCTTGCCAGCAGCATTTTCAAGGGTCATGACATACTTTCCTGCATCATATCTAGTGCATTCTGTGACAATGAGAAGTGTGAAAGAGTCTGTATTTTCAATACTGGCACGTCCTTTAAGTGAAATATCATCCTTGGTCCATGTGATTTCAGGAACTGGGCGCCCTTTAATTGGAACAAATACCCGAATGGTCAGCCCAGCTCTAACAACAAGAGTTTTCCTCAGCTCGGCGTCTAATTCAAAATCAGGAGCTACTTCACGTTCCCTGATTTCAACATCTTTTATCGTTGCTGGTTCACCAGCGCCAGCAGCATTGAGGGCAATAATTCTAAAGTTGTATTTGGCTCCTGGCTGGAGATTAGCAACCACAAATTCTGTGATTCTTAGAGCAGTCCCTGTGGTATCTTTCACCCATGTGTCTTCTCCTTCTTTTTGGTGCTCCACAATATAGCCGATTATATCAAGTCCGCCATCATAGTGAGGTTTACCCCATGCTAGGCTAGCAGTTGTCTTTGTTGTATCAGTTACTCTTGGGTTGGAAGGAGGTCCCGGTGGATCTATAAATAATGAAAAAAGGCAACACATTTTATTTGATTGGAATCCTTATAATCATGCTATAAAGGGACCCCCCCCCCAAAGTATAGAAATCATACTAACATGCAGCATCCTTGGTTAATACTGGTTGAGAAATATCACTTGGTGGCCCAATTCCTGCCCTGTTTTCTGCACTGACACGGAATTCATATTCATTTCCTTCTAGGAGTCCAGTCACTTTGCATCGAAGGTCTGATACTGGTTTCTTTGTAACTCTGACCCATCTCACGCCTTTTCTTTCTCTTCTTTCCACATGGTAGCCTGTGATTTCGCTGCCACCATCATCAGTTGGCCTTTTCCAGGTTACAGTAACAGTGTTTTTCGTAATATTTGATACTTCTGGTTTACCAGGTGGACCAGGAGGCCCTAAAAGGAGGAAAACAGGTTTTGATAAACACATAAATGTTTATATATATATATATACAGCAGTAAATTGATATACCTTTTGACTTAGTTTTGCTTACCAAATCTATCCACCATTTTAACTGGCTCTGATTGAGATGGTTCTCCTTTGCCATACTGATTCACAGCAGAAACACGGAAAAGGTACTCATTTCCTTGAATAAGCTTAGTCACAACATGCCTACAAGACTGAATGTCTTCAGCAACTTGAGTCCATAGAAGGCGGCTAGTTTCTCTCTTTTCAAGTACATAAGACTTGATTGGTGACCCGCCATCTTCTGTTGGGGGTGTCCATGTGAGAGTAGCCTTTTCAGCTGAAACATTGCTCACTTCAACTGGTCCAGGTGGGCCTGGTACATCTAAAACTTTTACATGTACGTGTTCTTCTTTAGTACCAAAAGGATTGGTTGCAGTGATCGTATATTCACCAGAATCTTTTCTAGCGGCATACTTGACAGAAAGCGTGGAAGAAGTTGGAGTCGATTCAATATGAACGGTCTCTGAAAGCTTGAAATCTTTGCCTGCTTTAGACCACACTGAAGTTGGAAGTGGCTTGCCACGGATGCTAATGGCAGACATTGAGATGGTGTCTCCTGCCTTAACAGTCAGGCCTTCTTTGATAGTAGGATCAATAACAATAGTTGGTGCCTCTGTAAAAGAGAATTAATATGTTAGGAAAGAAGATACTTAAAACATTAAAAACTGGTGTGTGCCTTTACAGGGAATACGTACCATACTCATCCTTGCATATAATGGCTCCGGTAGATTCTGATGGAGGACTAATAGCACCCGCGGTATTCTTAGCTCTAATCCTGAATTCATATTTAGATCCTTCAAAAAGGTCAGTTACTGTATATGCACATTCCTGAACGTTCACATGGTTTGCCTTCATCCAAGTCTTTGAAGGTAGATCACGTTTCTCCACTATGTAGCCAATTAATTTATGTCCGCCATCATATTTTGGTTCTGTCCAGATCAGAGTCACTGAGTTTCTAGTAACACTGATAACTTCAGGCTTCCCAGGAGGATCTGAAAACAACAGAATACAGAAATAGTAAAAAGTCTATATCACAGTTTTCTAACACATGAAGACTTATCTCTTTAATTTGGGAAGCTTACCAATTGGATCAAGGGCTACAATTGGCTCAGAAGGCAGACTTGGTTTACCAACTCCAGCAAGATTGATTGCCATCACTCTGAATTCATACTCCAAACCTTCCGTTAACCCTGTCACTCTGAAGTCTCTCATCTTTAGTGGGGTCTTGTTTGCTCGCTTCCACAAAATACTATTTCTTTCTTTATATTCAAGGTGGTAACCTACAAAAGCATACAAGCAAAGGAAACACATGCTTAGTATTTCAAAAGGTAAACAAAAATGGGGGTGGATAGGAACCAACTTTTTTAATTTGCAAAAGCATCCTTGTCTGATATCTCTGAGCAGTTTCTGCCATCATCGCAGGACATCAGGCAACTGGCTACTTAACAAGCTTTGCAGTACAATCCTGAGGTGGTGGTAGTGAAATATGAAGATAGCTCTACTGCCTTATCCATTGCCATGCCAGGCTTAAGCCAGTAGGGCAGAGGAACACTCTGAACTCTTTTGTCACTTGTATTTCCCCCTCCCGTTGGAAATGTGGCTCAGTATCTCCCTGATTTGTGGCACTGGAAGGCTTTGAATCTAAGCTGCTTCTCAACATGGGCCTTACAGACACCAGAGCCTCGACGTTAGTTGGGTCTGGACATTGCAAAAGCTGGTGGAGGGTAGGCACATGTGTTACATCATGACTGGCATTTGTGATCCTAGGATTTAACACCCTGGGGAATCTTATGCAAAATTAAATGTCAAAAGAAATACCTGTGATAGGTGAGCCACCTGTCTTTTTGGGGTCTGTCCATGTTAAATAGGCAGAATCACGCCTAATCTCAACAATTTTGGGTGGTGGTGGAGCATCGGGAACGTCTAGAAATATAATAAATATAAGAGAGAATTAGACTGAACCTTAAATGACAGAATGCTTCACAACAAACATATTTTTTGTGTGCTTACCAAATGGATGCCTTGCGATTATTGGGTCAGATTTAAGACCTTCGCCAACTCCATATTTATTTTCAGCACTGATTCTAAAAGTATATTCACTGCCTTCATGAAGTCTTGTGACTCTGAAGGTAGTTTTCTGCACAGCAGACACACATGTGACCCATTTGTTATTCACATTGTCTCTCTTCTCAATAATGTAGTTAGTGATTTCTGAACCACCATCATCTTTGGGAGGAGCCCATTTTAATGTCATGGCATCAGCTGTGACTTCATCAAATTTCACAGGTCCTGTTGGGATTCCAGGTTTGCCAACAACCTTCACAGAAATAGTCGCTTCTTTACTGCCAGCAATGTTCTTCAGTTTGATTGTATATTTCCCAGCATCATCTTTATGACAATCACGTACAAGGAGTGAGGTGTTAACTGCTGTAGCTTCAAATGCAACTCTTCCTGTCTCAGTAAGAGCCAGGTCTTCCCCTTTTTTCCATGTCACCGTTGGTGCTGGTTTGCCTTTAATAGGGATTTTCAGGCGGAAACTGCTTCCTTCTCTAGCTAAATAGCACAAGCCTGGCAGGTCTTTCAAATCAAGATCAGGTGCCACTGGAAGACAAAAAGGTATTGAATGATTGTATGTACGTTTCCGAGCACAATTCAAAGTGTTGGTGCTGACCTTTAAAGCCCTAAACGTCCTCGGTCCAGTATATCTGAAGGAGCATCTCCACCCCCATCGTTCAGCCGGGACACTGAGGTCCAGCGCCGAGGGCCTTCTGGCGGTTCCCTTGCTGTGAGAAGCCAAGTTACAGGGAACCAGGCAGAGGGCCTTCTCGGTAGTGTCACCCGCCCTGTGGATCGCCCTCTCACCAGATGTCAAAGAGAAAAATAACTACCAAACTTTTAGAAGACAACTAAAGGCAGCCCTGTTTAGGGAAGCTTTTAATGTTTAATAGGTTATTGTATTTTAGTGTTTTGTTGGAAGCCGCCCATAGTGGCTGGGGTGACCCAGATGGGCGGGTTATAAATAATAAACTATTATTATAATATTATTATTATTGTATGTTCAGTGCAGTGAATACAGTTGCTTCATTTCAGTAACTTCTGTTCTGTAAAAGAACGAAAGGTTTTGTGACACCTCTGCTATTTTTGCTTTATTAGACTGGCATGGCTATCTCATGGGGTAGTTCTATCGTTCGCTATACTGACATATGCAGTGTGCTCTGTGAACGAGAAAATGTATGAATCTACTCACCTATATCGTCCCTTGCCAGCACTGTAATTTCATTAGGTGTTCCATACCCAGCTTCATTTTGTGCTCTCACTCTGAAGGTATATTCTTTGCCTTCTGTTAAGTCTCTTGTTGAATACTGGAGATTCTTTGACCTCATAACTTCCTGCCACTGATTTTCACCAGTCATAAGTTCAACAATATATGCATTAATGCGGCTTCCACCATCGCTAATGGGCTTTTTCCACGATACATTGCAGGATGACTTTGTCACAGCCAAAGCCTTTAAGTCCACAACAGGTCCAGGTGTTTCTAGCAGAGAGAAAAGAATATAACGTTGAACAAATCGCTAATATAAAGTTAGATGCACAGGAGCCTTTTAACAATAGCCTGATAGGGTAATCATGTGAATATTCTCACCAGAAGCTTTAACCGCATCCCGAGTTTCACAGGGGTCGCCAATGCCATATTCATTTTCAGCAAAAACCCTGAAGAAGTAAGATTTGCCTTCCTCCAAGTTAGAGATCCTGAAGCTTGTTTTCGGACACTCTGTGGCTACTGTAGACCACGACTTTCTCTCTGCATCACGTTTTTCAACCACATAGTTCTTCACTGGACTCCCGCCATCAATTATAGGAGGTTCCCATGAAATAAAGGCAGAATCTTTAGATGCTTCTTTTACAATCAGATTAATAGGTGGCCCAGGAGTATCTGTACAGATGCAAATAAACCATTTCAGTTAATGACTAAAATATATAAAATAAAACGTGTGTGGATAGTTAAGACAATAATAGGCAATCACGTAGCACTTACCAAGTACTTTTACAACCATTGTGTATGCTTTTTTGCCACAGACGTTCTCCAGACTCAGGACATATTTTCCAGAATCGTATTTGTTTACATTTTCACAGCGCAGGAAAGTGTCAAAGTCAGTTGATTTGATATCTAGTCCTTGCCTGTCTCTTATGTTGGCATCCACTTTAGACCAAGAAATCTTGGGAGGTGGACGGCCTCTCACTGGCACATAAATCCTCATTGTGACTCCAGCACGTAATACCAGAACTTTCCTCAATTCAGCATCAAGCTCTCCCTCAGGTGGAACTGCATTGTAAATAAAAGTAGATGTCAAATAAATTGCTGATGATAACAATTTAAAATATAATTAAAAAATCAGTGTCAGTGGCTGAGGCAGGATGGGAACGGAAAGGAAAGAGAGAGAAAATACAAAGCAATGATGTTAGGGGGAATAAAGCTCAGGCTTTCTTTTTTCTTTTTTAGAAAAAGCAAGCGGATGAGTAAAAGAGAGGAAATCTCTCTAAACGTTACTCTAACCTTCCTTCCCTAATTGCCAGTTTTTATGCCACCCAGCCAAACATCAGTGGTTTCTCATATTCTTCTCTCTCCCTTTGTTTTGAGAGGAATCCACTCTACACTTTCAGTCAAGTTGCGGTCCCTACTTTTCTACAACTATCTAGGAGCTTCCCATTGGGAAAGTGTGCTTGCCTTGCACTCAAAACATGATAAAAAAGGTAAAGGTACCCCTGCCCGTACGAGCCAGTCGTGTCCGACTCTAGGGTTGCGTGCTCATCTCACTTAAGAGGCCAGGAGCCAGCGCTGTCCGGAGACACTTCCGGGTCACGTGGCCAGGGTGAAGAAGCTTCATCTGGCAAGCCGGCACCAGCACAGCACACGGAAACGCCGTTTACCTTCCTGCTATAAAGCGGTCCCTATTTATCTACTTGCACTTAGGAGTGCTTTCGAACTGCTAGGTGGGCAGGAGCTGGGACCGAACGACAGGAGCTCACCCGACCGCGGGGATTCGAACCGCCGATCAGCAAGTCCTAGGCACTGAGGTTTTACCCACAGCGCCACCCATGTCCCACATGATACCATTGCATTATTATTCAGAAGGAGGACATTGTTTTCTTTCACACAAGACAGAGAAGGAGCAAGTGTGTTTCTAGGTGGAGGAAAATGTACAACAATGATAGTGCAGCTGGAAAGAAAAGCTGAGGATTCCAGTCTCAAGAAAATTTTAGAAACGGAGCAGAATGAGGAGCATGTGGCCAGATTGTGTGATTTTTAACAACTGAGGGAATAGTGGTTTAAAGACTAGACATATGTGAGTTCATGAAACAGTTCAGCACAGAGCCCCTAGTTTCTCATAGGCCCTCCACTAAACCTTCTATACCGATACCCACAATATGCAAGAAAGTCAACAAGTCAGTTTCTTTTCAGGACAACTTACTTAAAATGTCCTTGGCAAGGTGCTTGTCTGGCACATCGCTTGGGTCACTATATCCAACCTTATTGACAGCATAAATGCGGAACTGGTATTCTGTGTTCTCCGTGAGTCCAGTCACAACGTAACGTGTATCTGGCAAATTCCTTGGCAAATTGCACCGGACCCAGTTATCTGTATCTGCTCGTTTTACTTCCACAAGGTAGCCAATAATGGGGCTTCCACCATCATATGCTGGCTTGGTCCAAGACAGGGTTATAGAGCTACGGGTGGTGTCAATCACTTTTGGGAATGCTGGTGGGCCAGGAGGATCTGAGAAAGAAAGCACCAAGAAATGACACAATTATGATCTGGCAAACCCATTTGCACGCACTCACAAAGTCACAGAAGACTGAAAAACGTGCATGTGTTCAACTTACACTGAGGATCACGTGCATATACTGCTTTAGATACTCCACTAGGTTTGCCGAGTCCAGCTTTATTCAGTGCAGTTACCCTATACTCATATTCTGTTCCTTCCTGGAGTCCAGTGGCCTTTATGGTTCTTTCAATGACGGGCTTTCTATTCACTTTTGTCCAGTTAACTGCCCTCGTTTCACGTTTTTCAACAATATATCCAGTCACAGGGGAGCCGCCATCATCAGCAGGTGCTTTCCAGCTTACTGACATGAAATCTTTTGTTATGTTACTAATTATAGGTGGTTCACATGGTCCAGGCACATCTATAAATAATAATTTGAAATGTTCTTAAGCAAATGTTCAAACATAGATTGACACTAAATGCATAGAAAAATCCAGTGAGAGAAGCTTACCATATGGATTCTTAGCCACTGCTGAGTCAGTCAAAATAGGGTCACCTACTCCATATTTGTTTTCAGCACAAATGCGGAATTGGTACTCATGTCCTTCAATTAGTTTCTCAACGCTGCAGCTAGTGATGGGGACATTGGCGGTGACCTGAGCCCAGTTGGGTCTGCTTGTTTCCCGTTTGTCGACAATGTAATTAGTAATGTCTGAGCCCCCATCTTCAAGAGGAGGTTCCCAAGAAAGCATTGCTCGGTCTGTGTACATGTTGACAATCTTAACTGAAGCTGGAGGACCAGGCTTGTCTGGGAAAGAAAAATTAGGTAGTGAGTGAAGTCTTACAACTGCTACATTTCCTGAAGTTTAAATGCACTGATTCAAATGAACTTTTAGCCTACCTAGTACTTTAAGTTTAATAGTTGCTGATTTGGAACCACTTGCATTTTCAGCTGTGATAGTATAATCTCCTGTTTGCTTTCTATTTACGCTGAAGAGCTCCACAGTAGAAAAATTTCTCTTGGTGGTTATCTTGACTCCTTCAACTGGTTTCAGGATCTCCCCTTCTTTCTTCCAACTAATAGTTGGCATAGGCTTGCCGAACACATTGGCCTCAAGACAAACGTTGGTTCCAGCTTTTACTACAAGCAAGGATTTCATAGATACACCGAGTTCTATTTTTGGTGGTACTGCAGTGTAAAAAAAAAATGTAGAAGGGGAGGGGGGAAAATACATTCCAATGAGCACATAACAATGAGAAGGATAAAAGTATGGCTCAATTCTAATGGTACTCAAATGCGTTCCTTACCATTTTCTGACTGAACGGTTATTGGATCAGAAGGTTCCGAAGGCCAGCTAATGTTCACTGCTGTTTTTGCTATGGCTCTAAATTGATACTGTGCACCTTCTTCCAAACCAGTTGCAGTATACTCTTCCAGGGGTATTTGATGGGGAGTGGTATTGCATCGTACCCATCTTTCTCCAGGCAGTTTGCAGGATTCAACAAAGTAGCCAAGTATCTTGCTACCACCATCATGTTTTGGTCTTGCCCAGACAAGAGACACAGTACTCTTAGTGACATCAATAACCTCGGGTTTGCCAGGGGGATCTAAAAACAAATGAGGTCAGGTTTATTCTACGGCATATGATAGAAAATGTCACAACACAAAGGATGCATATCACTGAACAAACATGGTATATTTCTTTCTTTTTAAATCCAGAGAAATTAAACTTTGGGCACAATCTAGCCAAAATCAAGGCTTTTCATTGGAATTCAATAAGCAAATGCTTACCTTACTTGTTGTAATCAGTGCAGTTTAAGAAAGTTTAGCTTTGGCCATATTCTCCTAATGTTACGGTACTTAAGTCGGCTCAGTATTAACAATAATAGTTATACATAATGCAATGCATGCAAATGTTTTGCTTACCAACTGGTGTTCTTGCTGTAATAAAATCTGTTGGTTTGCTAGGCTTGCTTGCACCAGCTTTATTCAGAGCATAGATTCTAAATGTGTACTCAAGGCCTTCAATTAAATTTGCACATGGGTATTCTGTGGATCGCACAAGTGTATCATTGGCCTTCACCCAAAGCAAACTGTTCCTTTCTTTACGTTCAATGAGATAACCAGTTATTGGGCTGCCTCCATCGCTGTCTGGTCTGTCCCATGCCACAAAAACGCAGTCCTTGTTCACCTTCGTAACACGTGCGTTCTTTGGTTCACTAGGAACATCTGTAGAGAAAGAGATGAGATTTTTTTATTAAAAAAATCATTTCACCCTTAGAAGTATTCTAATAAAGACTGCACCATTGTCTGAGGTGGACATACCAAATGGAAACCTTGCAATCATCTTATCGGACGGAAGCGGTTCAGAAATTCCAAATCGGTTTTCAGCACGAACACGGAACATGTATTCTTCTCCAGGGGTGAGTTTTCCAACTCTGCAATTCGTCTTTGTAACAGAAGCTACCACTGTTATCCAGTCTCCTCGGCTGGTATCACACTTCTCAACCACGTAGTTGGTGATGTTGCTACCACCGTCTTCAAGAGGAGTGTGCCATGACAAAGAGCAAGCATCAGCATCTATGTCAGAAATTTCGAATGGTGGCTGTGGTGGACCAGGGATATCTACAGAAAGAGATAAACATACAGGTATAAATAAGGTCATGCTCATTGATGAATCATGTTAAGAATGTTGAGAAGTAAGCATGGAAAAGAAGATTCAATGTACCCATGACGACCACTTTGATTTTCTGAGTAGCTACTCCCGAGCTGTTTTCAGCTGTTAGACTGTAATAATCACTGTCTTTCCTAATGACATCTTTAATGATGAGAACCGAAGTGCTGTCTGCTTTATGCACAGCCAGGCGGCTGGATATTGCCACATCTTTGTCTCCTTTCATCCATTTACAAGTCGGGTGGGGTTTCCCATAAACATGTGCTTCAATCCTGAGTTTCTGCCCAGCCTTTATATTGACATGATCTGGCATCAGAATCTTAGGTGGCACTGAAATGAAAAATCAAACGATAGGAAACAGACACGTAGGTCACGCACAAAAATTAATAACTTATGTATATGTATTTTGAATTAGTTCTCACAATCTTCAGCTGATATCATTCTTACTTGAAACAACCATGCATTTCCCCCCTGAAAACAAATGTCAGTCTCCTAACAGCTTTCATGCTCTTGACTGGGGGTAGCCTGCAACTCTCTAAATGTTGTTGGACCACAACTTCCAACACCCATGGCCAATGGCCATGCTGGCTGCAGCAAATGAGAGTTGCAGTCCAACAGTGTCTGGAGGTGTGGCTAGGCCACAGACTAGCCACTTCTGATCTATATTCTGCAGGAGTAAGGCAAAAGGTCTGATATTACCTCCCCAAACCAACCCAAAACTGTTTGTTTTCAAATAGTCACCAAGGAACTAGCCCCGATAACTTGTATTCCCCCTAATATCCTTGAAATATAATATCCCTGATTCATTTCCTCCTAGCTTCTTTTGTAGGTTTATTCTAAGGTCTGAGCAGTGTGCTATTTTATTTAATTAACTATATAGCTGTCCTATTCTTCAGATGCAGAAAGCTTCACAACATCTTATAATGGGGAGATGCACAAATTTTTAAGGTAAACTTCTGCATAAATGAAGCGAATTATTCAGAAACTGCCTGCTGGGCCTGGGACCCACATTCAGTACTCTTCAGGCCAGAATTAACACCTAATACTTTGCTCTAGAAGGTCGCAGAGCCAATGAGCCTATTTGTGAAGCTTTTTTATAGACCCTTTTGAATGTCTTGTTTGTATGTTGCTGTTTTGGGAAACCGATAAACCCATTAAAAAAGGAATGTCACTAAAGACATCAGATTAAGTGACAGGACCTAATTTTAAATATCTTTAAGAGGTGACATCCAAATTTAGATACAAAATCAAAATAATTGAATTTAAAATATATTTCAATTGTACAAGTGGTCATAGTTAGCTACTTACTCAGTTGCTCTTTAACTTCATAGATGCCTTCGGTTTGCTTTGGCGGGCTTACTCCTACAGCATTCCTTGCAGCCACTCTAAATTTGTATTTCTTTCCTTCCTTTAGGCCAGCAACCACAATATGAAGATCTTTGACAACAGAGTACTGTGTCCAGTGATCCTCAGCATGACCCTCTTCTTGATATGCAATGATGTAGCCATCAATTTTGGAACCACCATCACGCAACGGTGGCAGCCACCCTAAAGTAGCACTATTCTTCGTTATTTCAGTCACTTCAAGTTTCCTTGGAGGATCAGGTTCACCTGAAAAATAAAACAGGCAGGCAAATGCTTAGTTTACATAATTCCTACGATCATTACATCGTCTCATGATTTATTAGTGGGGGGGGGGACACAGAATATATTGTACTATTTTATTTTTTCATTTGAATACATAAGTCATGAGACCAGTGGTTTCTTTGAACTTTGTAGTACCGTATTGGCCCGAATATAAGCCGCAGCCAGTTATAAGCCGCACCTTTAAAATTCAAGGGGGAAAGAG
Source organism: Podarcis tiliguerta (assembly GCF_965153285.1). NCBI lineage: Eukaryota > Metazoa > Chordata > Lepidosauria > Squamata > Lacertidae > Podarcis > Podarcis tiliguerta. The sequence continues at coordinate 23,951,648 of NC_139534.1, forward strand.
AAAAAGAATACCCGAATATAAGCTGCTCCCTTAAAATTCCACAGGCACTCACAACCGTTCCTTTTTACCGTATATCTGCTTTAGGAGCAATAACGCAAAAGCCAATTTTTGTAAGGTCGCGAATTTAAGCCGCACTTTAACTTTTCACAGTTAGAATTTGGGAGAAAAAGTGAGGCTTATATTCAGGCCAATACGGTACTTCTATTCTGGTTTGATTGTTTTTTGTGATCCACACATTGCCTCCACACCCTGGAAGAAGACCCAGCTGGCAATGTATTTGTGGACAGGTTATATTCTTTGAAATATAGCAAATAGAAGATCTGCCAAACAACAAGTCAATTAAATAAGTGCAGGGAGGTGAAGTTAGCTCATAAATATGAGGGAAGCATTTCTCATGTTCTTTGGGCATGTGTCTCTCTACATTCTCTTGCTCCCCAGTCAAGGATTGGGATCAACTTCCTTCCTTGTCAGGTGAGCCCTGGGTTTGGGTGAGTCGAATATGTACCTCAAGACACATTGTCAAAGCACTCACCCCAAAATACCCCCAAGCCACAGGGATATTTCTGAGTGTTAATGCCTGAGTTCCCCCAACCTGAAATTAAAGGCATCTGAAGGCAGTGTTGTATCAGGAATTTTTTAGTGTTTGATGTTTTATTGTCTTTTTATATGCGTTGGAAGCTGCCCAGAGTGGCCAGGCAACCCAGCCAGATGGGCAGGGTATAAATAATGAAATTATTTATTTATTATTATGCGCAGTGACAACTGATTTTGACTATCTGAACTATCATACAAAATCTGAATCTCCTGAATGAAATAATACAGAAGCTACATCCATAAATACTTACTTAGTGGATCTGATGCCAGGATTGGCTTGGGCGTGTCCCTTGGAACACCAGGGCCATATTCATTGACAGCAATGACTCTGAAGAAATACTCAGTTCCTGGCATAAGATTAGAAACCTTGAAACTAGTCTTCTTTACATCATCGGTAAGTTTTGCCCAGGTCTTTCTCTCAGCCTCACGTTTTTCCACGATGTAATGTGTTACAGGACTACCACCGTCATTTTCAGGTGGAGTCCATGAAACCTGACAGGATGTTTTTGTGACATCCTTGACACTGAGCTCTGCTACAGGTCCAGGAGTATCTATTGGAGGAAAGGAAACAATAAACAAACAATATTAGGCCGCAATTATTCAAAGTAAGTGGGCAGAGTCCCATGGAAAAGGAACTGCAATGAATAATACATTCATAAATCACAGAACAAAAATTAATAGATGTTAAAATTATTGACATTACTCACCAAGGACACGGACATTCACAAAGACTGCCTTTTCTCCAGCAGGGTTAACAACTGTCAACGTGTATTTGCCTGAATCATCCCGTGTAGAATCAGGGATGACGCAGAAGGCCATTGTGTCAACCAGGTCAACCTGGCCCCTTCTGATCACATTATCAATTCCCACCTTCCTCCAGGTAACTTTAGGTGCTGGTCGCCCTCGAATAATGGCAAAAAGTCTTATGGGGCATCCTGCTCTGACTATGACTAACTTTCTCAGGCTTGCATCCAAATCAATTTCAGGAGGTTCTGAAAAGGAACATTAAAAGTTTAGATTTTGAAAGCAATTTTTAAGATAGCAAATAATTTAACGGTCTGTTGGCAAAATTACCAAGAATTTCTTTGGGAGAAACAGCTTCTTTCAAATCAGCTGGCCGGCCAATGCCTACTTGATTTTGGGCAGAAACCCGGAACTCATATAGTTCTTTCTCCTCCAAGCTTGTCACTGTAAATTCTGTATGAATAACTTGTGTAGCAACATTGCATCTTTTCCATCCTTCATCAGGACCTGCTTTTTCAGTTTTGGGTCTCATTTCTACCACATAGCCAATAATAGGAGCACCACCATCATAGACTGGTTTTCCCCATCCAAGAGTAATAGAGGTCTTCGTGCTATCAACAACCTTAAGATTAATGGGAGGACCAGGTGGTTCTGTAAGATGACAGAAAAGTACAGAAGTAAGCATATCAGTGAATCAGAGAAACATAATTTAAATTGAAGTATTACTAACAAAAATATATTGGAAAGATCAGTACCTATTGGATCCTTCGCTATTGTTGGTTTTGATGGGTAGCTTGGTTCACCAATTCCAATTTCATTTTCTGCCCTGACACGGAACTGATATTCATATCCTGGAATGAGATTTGTAACTTTCTTGCGTCTCTCTGGAATTGCACTTTTGGTAACAGGAACCCACCTTAATGACCTTTTCTCTGTCTTCTCTAATATATATCCTGTGATTGATTTACCACCATCATATTCTGGTGGATTCCAAACTACGGTCATCTCTTCTTTGCTGACCTTTGTGACTTCTGGAGGATCTGGACGACCAGGTCTATTATACTTTGTTTTTGCTATAATTGGCTTAGTCTCTGTTGGGGGACCAGTGCCCATTTTATTCTCTGCACGGACCCTGAATATATATTCATTGCCTTCAATGAGATGTGTTACATGTACATGGGTCATTAGCACAGAGGAGGAATACGTAGTCCAAACCATTCGTCTGCTTTCACATTTCTCTACAATGTAGTTCTGTATTTCACAACCACCATCATCTTCAGGTACATCCCAGCTGACTGTGCATCGGTCATTTGAAACATCAGCCACCTTCAAATTTCTGACAGGTCCTGGTTTGTCCAAAACATTTACAGTAGCATATGCTACAAAGCTACCAGCTGGATTAGTGGCAGTAATAACATATTTACCGCCATCTGTGCGCCTTGCTTTGGAGAGAAGGAACTTAGATGAGTCTGAAGTTGTTTCAATTTTGACCCTTGGAGATTGGGATAGATCGGCAGAATCCTTTGCCCAAGATACTTCTGGTTGGGGCTTGCCTCTTAGTCCTGCTACAATTCTTATTGGTTCACCAGCTTTCACAGTCAGTACTCCAGACAGCTTCAGATCAAGTACAGGTTTCTGAATTTCTTCTTTAACAACAACTTCACTTGTCTTCACCCAGTCACTTTCACCACCTTCATTCTTTGTCTGAACTCTGAACTGATAAATTTTATTTTCAACGCATTTGTCAACCATATAGTGTGTTTCCTTAATGCTACCTTTGTGCACTCTTTCCCACTCATCCGAATCCTTCAGTTTTCTTTCAACATGGTATGTTAAGTTGGGGCTGCCACCATCGTAGTCTGGTCTCCTCCATTTCAGATATACAAATGTCTTTCCTGTTTCTGCAATGTGAAGGTTTTCAGGCTCACCTGGCCTGTCAATAGGGTTAATAGCAAGGATTGGAGTTTTGGTCTCGACAACTGGACCTGGACCTACTTTGTTTTCTGCACAAACACGGAAGAAGTATTCGTGATTTTCAACGAGATGTGCTTTCACTATCCTCTTAGTAAGATCAGAAGAAACTATTGACCAGCCTCTCTGGTTTGGTTGACGATACTCTACTATATAGTTTGTAATTTCAGAGCCACCGTTATCTTCAGGATTCTCCCAAGAGACCATGCAAGAATCTTTGGTGACATAGGTTACTTTCAGGTTCTGGCAAGGTCCTGGCCTATCAAGCACATTAACAATAGCTGATGCTTGGGCGTGTCCGCTGCTATTCTTAGCTGTAATTAGGTATTTTCCATGGTCTGCTCTTACAGCAGGTTTTATTTGCAGCTCTATATGAGGGAATTCATGAATTATGTCAGTACGCTTATCTTTCGTTATATTTTTGCCATCTCTAGACCATGTTATGTCAGGATCTGGTCTGCCCCTCACTTTGCCTATAATCCTTATTGTTTGGCCTACTCTGACAGTAATTACATCTCGGCAGGTCACATCCAATTCTACCTCTGGAGGCATGAGAATGTCTTTGGCAAGAACTGTTTCTGGCAATTCTCTGGGTTCTCCCTCTCCTACAATATTAGCAGCTTTAATGCGGAATCTATATTCATTTCCTTCAATTAACCCAGGTACTGTAAAGGCACATTGTCTGATGAGTTCATCTTTGTTAATTCTATTCCACTGAGTAGTTCCGCTTTTCTGGCATTCCACAACATATCCCAGGATGGGGCTACCACCATCTTTGAGTGGCTTAGTCCATACTAGCTCAGCTGTTTCCCTGGTCTTATCCTTGAGTTTTGGATTAATGGGAGGTCCAGGAGGTGTCATAGGACGTGATGCTTTGATTGGATCAGAAGGTGGAGATGGCTTGCTTATGCCAGCACTGTTTTCTGCAAAAACACGGAATTCATATGTGCTGCCCTCAAAGAGGCCTGTAGCTCTAAATTTCAGATCAAGCACTGGAGATTTGTTGACACGTATCCATTTCCCTGAGATTTCACGGCGTTCAAGTATGTATCCAGTTATTGGACTTCCACCATCAGATTTTGGCACAGTCCAACATACAGTTGCAGCATTTTCTGTAATATCATTAACTACTGGTTTACCAGGTGGAGATGGTGGATCATGCAGAGCCTTGGCAACTGTTGGTTTTGAATCAAGAGGTGGACCAACGCCTATCTTATTCTCTGCACAAACTCGGAAAATATATTCACAGCCCTTCTGTAGACGTGGAATTTTAATTCTAGTTTGATTAGTCCCTGAAGAGACCACTCCCCAGGTTTCTTTCCTTGTATCTCGTTTCTCAACAATGTAATTAATTACAGCGCTTCCACCATCATCTTTAGGAGGTCGCCAAGCAATAACCATATGATCGGGAGTGACTTCCAGCATATCAATTGGGCCAGTTGGAGGACCAGGAACATCCAAAACTGTTAGATGAACAGGAACAGTTCTGCTTCCAGCTATATTGGATACTGTGAGCAGATATTCTCCAGTGTCTTTTCTTGTGCAGCTTTGAATAGTGAGAACTGTAGAGTAATTATCAGTATCAATCTTGTAATTGCCTTCTGATTTGATTTCAACATTATCAGTGACCCATTTTGCAGTGGGAACAGGTACGCCTCTCATGATTGCAGGGAACCGCACTGTGCTGCCAGCTTTAACAACAAGGCCTTCTATTAATTTCACATCTAGATCAACTGATGGTGGCACTGAAATAAAAAAACAACAACACGCAGATTATATTATAGGTATTTCCCCATTACAAGAGTTACATTTCAGCAGTGAATATGAAATCTGTGAACAGTCATACAAATTCAGTGGTTACCTATTTTTTCTTGGCACTCTATTGGTATGGTTGTGTCTGGAAGACTAAGACCCACAATATTTTGGGCTTTTACGCGGAATTTGTAAATCTTCCCTTGTTGTAGACCAGTAACAACACATTCTGGCACAGGGACTGTTTTGAATTTTGTCCAGTCTTCTTTCCCTTCTTCTTGGTACTCCACCAAAAATCCAGTTATTTCAGCACCACCATCCCGATCAGGCCAATTCCAAACAAGAGACACTTGTGTCCTGTCAACATCTACATGATGCAAGTTCTTTGGTGGGCCAGGAGGATCTTTTAAAATGAGATGAAAACAGGATTAGCATTTCTATTTTTATACACAAACCTTTCCAAATGCTGATACACATTGTATAGATCAACACAGTCAACAAAGGTGTTTTTTTTTTTTTTTTTAAAGAACACAAAATAGTAAGTGAACTGTGCTTACGAAGTGGATCTATAGCCTTAATCGGCTTGTGGGTTTCAACGTAAGGACCTCTTCCATACTGGTTCTCAGCAGCAACACGGAAGAGATACTGAGTGCCTTCCATGAGGTATTTAGCCAACAGACTGTGTTTCTTAGAAGATGATGATATTGGTAGCCATTGAGCAGCAGCAACATCTTTCCTTTCCACAACGTAATTCGTAATGACAGAGCCACCATTGTCCTCAGGTTCCTTCCAAGTCAGATAGCAAGAATCTCTTCTCACTTCACTGACCAGTAGATTCCTGGGAGGCCCAGGTTTATCTGGAAAAAAAATGGAAATAAATGTTCGATATAGTCTATGTATAAAAATATTGTGTTAAATACCTCGGTTTAAGAACAGTCCTGTTTATGAACAATTCGGTTTAAGAACTCCACAAGACCGGAAGTAGTGTCCCAGTTTGCAAACTTTACCTTGGTCTACGAATGGAAGCCAAATGGTGGAAGGGCACCGGTGGCAGGAGGTCTCATTAGGGAAAGCGTGCCTCGGTTTAAGAATGGTTTCAGTTTAAGAATAGACTTCCGGAATGGATTAAGTTCGTAAACCGAGGTACCACTGTATATTATTTGCAAGAAAGAGTCTTTTCCTTATGATTGTATACTTCTTATTTGTAGAAAATGAGGATGGACAGCCTCTAACCATTTTTAATTTCTAAACATTTTTCATCTGAACCTGGATAATTAAACCTGACACAAAGTACAGGGCGTAAAATCAAACTAGTTTGTGTACAACGCCCCTCACCCCGATTTCTTCAACAAATTTACAGTAGCTTCGCTGTATGTATGTTTGTGTTGTGGCTGGGGCAACCCAGTCAGATGGGCAGGGTACAAATAATAAAATTATTAGTATTATTCATTTCAGTGACTATGAACCTCAGAGAACAATTAATATTTTCCAAAGACTATGGGCTTTATGCACCCACCCATATTTGGTATGTGTGTGTTTTAACACCGCAAGGATTCTGATAATGCTTCATAACATTTAGAAAATTCCCTTCCAAAGTTGGGGAACAAGGTTGCTAACAGATGATGAAAAATATAATTTTTCATTCCTGCTTTTCTGTTGTACATAGGTATGTTCCTATCATTCACCTCTGTCATGTTTTATCTCCCAGTAGGAGTGTTAACATCATTTCATTCATTACCTAGAACAAGAACTTTTACTGAAACAGTCTTTGATCCAACCGGATTCTCCACGGTCAGGGAATAATTCCCTCCGTCTTCATGGACTGCGTGTCGAATTTCAAGCTTACTGCCAACTCCTGTAACCTCAATATCTGCCTTTGAAGGAACTTCCTTATCTTCTTTCTTCCAAGTCACTTTTGGGAATGGAATTCCTTTAATTACAGCACTTAGCCTCAATGTATCTCCAACTTTTACATGTTGTTCTCGTGTCATATTAGCATCCAGGATTAAATCAGGAGCCTCTGTAAAAAAAAAAGGGACTTCGTGTTCAGAAAATATATCCACTTTGGCCCTTTAAAACCAATTAAAACATCATGTTCTGCTTACCAAGTCTGTCCTTGACTTCAACTGGATCACGGACATTAGCTGGCTCGGATTCTCCTGCTCCATTGACTGCAAAGACTCTGAATCTATATTTGGTACCCTCAGTGAGGCCGGTGACATTGTATTTTGTCTCAGGGCAAGAATCTGCTGTATGGTTGGCTTTTTTCCACTCCTCATCTCCATCCTTTTGGTACTCAATGAGATAGCCTATGATCTTGCCTCCTCCATCATGACGTGGTGGTTGCCAGGACAATTGCACTGAACTTTTAGTTTTATCCACTGCTTCAGGATTAATTGGTGGACTTGGCTTTACTGTAAAAACGAAAAAACAACAACACCCCATTACATTGGAATCATGAATCTGAAAAAGAGATTAATTGGTACCAAGTAATATCACAAATATAATACATGAGAAAATGTTTTATAATATACCGATTGGATCCTTAGCGAAGAATGGTTTTGAGGGTGGGCTAGGATCACCAACGCCAATTTCATTTTCTGCTGAAACTCGGAATTCATATTCACAGCCTTCAAGAAGATCTGTTACCCTGAACTGAGTATCTGGGTAAATATGATCTTTGGTGGCTCTTCCCCATCGAGTAGACATAGTTTCCTTCTTTTCAAGTATGTAATTGGTTATTGGTTTTCCTCCATCATATGGCTTCTTCCAGGTAACTAAAGCAGAATTTTTGGTGACGCCTTTAATGATAGGTTGCTCTGGTGCAGCAGGAACACCTGAAGAAATAACGTTTTCAAGTTTTAAATCCATTTCATACAAAAATATAATATGAAAATACAAGTGAAGTAGAAATATGGCGGAGACTTAAGTAAAATGAATTAGCAAATAAACTACATACTGAAACGATCCTTGGCCTTCATTTCATCAGATATTAAAGGATCACTCATGCCATACAAGTTCTCAGCATAGATTCGGACAACATAATCTCTTCCCTCAAGTAATTTAGGGACTTTGCACGTTGTCTTGACATTGGCTGACGTGACTGGCATCCAGAGGTCTCTGTTTGCATCTCTCTTCTCAATAATGTAATTTGTAATTGGACTTCCACCATCATCCAAGGGAGGTTTCCAGGAGATAACAAAATGATCTTTAGTAACTTCATCAAAAATAACTGGCCCCACTGGTGGCTGAGGACGATCTGTTTAAAAGTAAAAGAAATATATTTATCAGAAAAGTTCTTCACAATGTGCATTAGGTTAAATATTATCATGTGATATGCCATCCCACCCTCATTTGATCAGCTCTAATTCATACCACATGTGGAAATAACCTATTTTAGCACTATAGCAATACTTACCAACTACAGTAACTTGACAGAAACCTTTTCTTGTTCCCGAACTGTTTTCTACAATGACACAATATTTGCCTGAATCTTCACGGACAGATTTCAATATCCCCAAACAAAGAGTAGCTGGCGTAGTCTGGATCTTTGTCCGTTTGTCTTCTTTCACAGAAATTTCATCTTTGAGCCAGGTAATCTTTGGTGCTGGTTTGCCTGAGTAACGGCCCGTCAGACTGAAAGCTTCTCCTACACGGACAGTGAGCTTCTCTCGGATATCAAGCTCAAGTTGTGGAGGAGCTAGAAGTATTGTTAAAGAAAAGAAGAATCAGTGATATCTATAAAAACTCACAGATCATTCAATGCACATTTGGTTGGCTGGTTTGCTCCAGAATGGAAACTTACCAATTTCATCTTTGCATGTGATGGGTTTCGTAACAAATGATGGTTTGCCTTGTCCCACAATATTGCAAGCGCTCACACGATACTCATAAGTGTCACCTTCTTTCAAATCTTCAACTGTGTATTTTCTGTCAAGCATTTTCTCTTTTGTAACTCTGGTAAATTTCTCTTTCCCAATAAGGCGGCTTTCCAAAACATACATGGTTATATCAGAGCCACCGTTGTACTTAGGTGGGTTCCAGGTCAGTGTAACAGAATCCTTCGTTACTGCTTTGACTTCCAGATCCTCAGGCCTTTCTGGCACAGCTAGAAATAAACACATGCACAATGTTAGGTACTTTTTTCAAGGCAAATTCTCCTCATCAGTACTGGAAAAAAATAGACAATAAAGTCTTACTTATTGGGTCTCTGATTAAAATCTCTTTTGTTGTCTCCACAAATGGGCCCATGCCAATAATATTCTCAGGTGCAATTCGGAAGAAGTATGCTTTGCCCTCAATCAGCCCCTGAACTGTTGCATTCTGCCTGGTGACCGTATATGTCACTGGGGTCCAAGCCCTGTGGTCTGCTTCACGTTTTTCAATTACGTAGTTGGTGATAGCTGAGCCACCATCATCTTCAGGAGAAAACCACGTAAGTTTGCATGAGTCGTTGGTTAGGTTCTCAGTAAGGAATGGAATGCCAACTGGACCTGGAACATCTGTGAAGGAAAGAAATACAGGAGAATGGTTTTAAGACGAACATTTAACATTTCTGTAATTGGAACCCAAATAATAACATAGATGCAATAGCATATTTATAAAAACATATTCATATATTTCTATAACCCCACCCACTCATATAATATACCAAGGCAGTGCACAAAAGAAAATACTATAAAACAATACAAAGTAATCACAAGAATGACTGGCTCGTCTAAATAAAGGAAATGAAACAGCTGAATAGGCCTGTCTGCATAAGAACATCTTCCAAGAGACGTCTGAAGGTTAACGGGGAGGATGTCCACTGATTCTCTGTTGGAAGAGTTTTCTGCAGTATAGGACTGATGACACACTAAGGGTTCTGAGACATTGGGAACAACTAACAGCCCTCCTTCAGATGATCTAAGTCATCAAAATGGGACAGAAGGGAGCACACACTTCTTGTGGTATCTTGGACTCAAGTTGTTCAGGGCTTTGTACATGAACTTTCATCCTGATCCTGTAACATATGGGTAGCCAGTGCAAATGCATCAACAAAAGTGTGACTTTCTGCCATTCATCCATCAGCCATCTGCCCTCATCAGCAGTCTAGCCATCAGCAAGTCAGCTTTCAGTGCTTACCTAGCACATCAACAATAATAGTCTTCTTTCTTTCTCCACCGGCATTTTTAGCGAGAAGAGTGTATAAGCCCTGATGGCTTCTCTTGCAGTTCTTTATGACCATAGAAGAACTAATTGCTGTTTCCTCGATTTTAGCCTCCTCTGGGAGAGCTCTCTCATCCATCTTCCAGGTAATTGTTGGAGGTGGCTTTCCTGAGACATAAGCTATAATGCGGATTACTCCACCAGCATGGACAACGATTCTGTCTTTCACATGAGCATCAAGCATCAGATCGGGAGCGACTGTAGAAACAAACAATATATTTTATATTTAGTTTCTATTCTTTTACCCACACAAGAACAAAGAGAGGCTGTTTTTATCCTAAGACATACCTATTCTGTCCTTCATTTCAAGGACTTCAGTGACATCTCCAGGCTCTCCAATACCAGCAGCATTTATTGCTCTGACTCTAAATCTGTAGAAACCTCCTTCTTTCAATCCTGCCAAAACAAACTTGGTCCCTCTTATTTCTTTATCTTTTGCCTGAAAACAAAAAGAAATTTTGTGTCTTTGGTGGAATCTACACACATGTTAAAAACGCCGTGGAAATGCTTTTCCAAAAAACGTTTTGAAAAATAAATTGGATTTTGCATAGCTCACTGTCACCATCTAGTGTCACACTTGTATATTGCACTTTACAACAGAAAACATTTTATTTGCAGCTGTGTACCTGAGTCCTTTCATTCCTTCCTCCTGAACCTCCTTACTTCATGCCTCTCCCCACACCACATCACTTACCTCCCTCCCTCCCTTATCTTTCACTCATGCTACCATTAAAACCCACCTACAGGAAGGGGAACTATGGGTTTTTGCTGCTTCTAGGGCACACAGATGAGTTGGCAGCCCTTTCAATGAGTCAGTATGTTCCTCAGTATGTTCAGTTATGGAATCAACATAATGTTTCAAATAAATTTTCAAAGGCAGCATTTCACCTACCTTTTCCCATTCTTCTTTCCCTTCTTCTTTAAATTCAACAAGGTAACCAGTGACTTTAGAACCACCATCTTTTAATGGAGGAGTCCATTCAAGGTCAACGGAAGATTTTGTCCAATCAGTAACTTTTGGAAATGGAGGACCAGGTGGAGCTGGGGGAAAAAAATATTGCACCATTCTGTCACAAGATTGTGTATTTATTATTTCTCAAACATATACCCTCTATACCATCTCTTATTATATTTCCCCTTTTCACACCAAATAAATAAATAAATAAATCTTACAGATTGGGTCTCTTGCAGTTATTGGATCAGATGGCATGCTTGGCGGTCCAACACCGGCGGCATTAATAGCATAGACACGGAACTGGTAATCTGAACCTTCAATAAGGCCAGGTACTTTGTAAGAAACTCCCAATGTCATAGGTTTAATAGGATCACGGTTAACCCGTGTCCATCTCTTTCCAGTGGTCTCTTTACGCTCCAGCCAATAACCCGTCACAGGGGAGCCTCCATCATATTCTGGCTCCTCCCAGTTGACAGTCATCGAGTCATGTGTGACACTGCTGACTGTTGGTTTGTCACAAATTCCAGGAACAGCTAGGGAATAAAGTACACCAAGAGTAAAGCAAAGCTCCGGGGGCCAAATAGACCACTTATGTATGGTATTTATGCTATAGCCTTCATCTGAAGTTTCCTTTCCCAGTCTTTCATTAGCCCCTACAGAGAGAACCTTTGTGAAGTAAGTAGGGCAGGGCTGTACAAAGTCCTCCTTTTTCTTTGTTATACGTAACTGTCAAGTCCTAGAATCCTGTGCTAGAGCCATGGCTGAGCATCTTCAGCCTGAAAAGCCATTTTTACAGTAGCTCTGCACCAATGCCAGCATTTTGTATTTCTTGGGAGAGCAGAGCTGATGAAGGGTTCCTTTGCCACAGAACTGTGCTTCATTGTGTATAGCAGAGCACAAGATCGCACGGATAATTGAATGTTTTATTATTTTATGGTGAAGAAAGGCAAAGATACGGTCTATGCTGTGCTAAATACAATCTAAAATGATATAAGTACAGATTCAATATTTAACATTTAAAACAGATATGGTTTTAAGATAAAACAGAAAAAATAGCCACAAAAGTTCTATTTCTGAAAAGCTTTTAAAAACTATTATAGACATTTTAGCCATACAGAAGATTTTAAAAAATAACAATTTTAACTTGGGGCTCTCATACTATCTAATCAGATTACTTATGTTCTGCTTTGCCAATAAATATAAGCGCAGGAGATATTTGAGATAACTGTATACTTACTGAATAGATTTCTGGCAGTTTCAGGTTCACTATCAAGAGGTTCCCCAACGCCATATTTATTCTGTGCCATGATGCGGAAGATGTATTCATGCCCTTCTAGTAGTTTGGGTACTGTGAAGATGCATTCTTTAGGTTCGTTGGTAACATGGACCCAGGTCTTTCTGTTTGCTTCCCTTTTTTCAATAACATAGTTAGTTATCTTAGATCCACCATCATCTTTAGGAGGAAGCCAAGAAATTGTCATCTGATCGGCAGAAATAGACTCAAATTTAATGGGTCCTTCTGGTGGTCCCGGGCGACCTGAAAAATACATTTTATAAAGCATTAATTGTTGTCAAAGTTGAGTGTTAATATTGTTGTGGTAGGCATCCAGCTGCCTCGGGAGGAAATGGAAGAGTTTGCCTTCAGGGATGAAGCCAAACCATTGGAGAGTTACGGCACCTGCTATGGCTGCAGAGACTGATAACAGGAGAGACATGTTTTGAACATTATATAACAAACAGTAAATTAGGTTGCCAATGCCAAAATATATTGATATTTACCTAGCACATTCAGCCTCATCTCCTTTGAATCTGTTCCAAAGTTATTGACAGCAGTTATAGTGTACAAGCCTGTGTCTTTTCTGCGAGATTGCTGTATCAGCAAAGTACAGGAATTTTCATCCACAATCTTGTTGACATGTTGGTCATATAGCACTGGCAATTTGTCATCAGGTTTCTTAGGATGAGCTTTGACCCAAGTCAATGTCGGGAAGGGGACGCCCTTTATTTTGGCTACAATCTTGATATCTGTCCCTTCTTCTGCCTCCATAAATTCTTTGAGTTCAATAGACGGAGGGCCTACAAACAAAAGCAAGCAAAAATTATTGAGCCACTATGAATACAGAAGTCAAAATGCTTTGCATTGCAGACACAGGATGTCTGCAGCCCTGTGCGGGGCAGACCGTGGAAATGAACACAAGAGATTGACACTGGGTTGAATTAGGCCACAACTTCCTTCAATGCAGATACGAGTAGGTTTGGCTAAGGCAATGGGCATGTATCCATCATCAGTCAACCCATGTGCTGGCTGATAGGGACCCAATTTGGGATGACCCTGTGCTGGGGAGTTGCCCCCAAGATGGACCGGGTGCCACAACAGGGCATCATTGCAAGAGGCATATTGGCCTATCATGTGGGCTCTTAGACAGAGTCACCCCTCCTGGACCCCTTTAGCGGGGTACCTGTTCAATGTAGCATTCAGCCCAGTGTGAGGAGGGCATTGCCATGTGACCATCCCTTTGCCTGGCTGTGTGGGAAGATGGCAGATCCCCTGGGACTGGCCCATGGCCGCACTGTGTGACAAAAACACTGCTCCCCCGGAGCCCCAGGTGAGCGGATATTTGAAGTGCAATAACTACTAATGCTTTGCAGCACTTACATGTCTGATCTTTGACGACGACTGGCCCTACAGTAGGTGACGGTCTGCTTGGACCTGCTTCATTCACTGCTTTCACTCTGAATTCATATTCGTCACCTTCTTTAAGGTCTTCAACAGTAAACTTTGTTTCTTCCACATCCCGTCTATTGCACTGTCGCCAGGCTTCCTTCCCTTCACCAGTACGGTCCCAGCGAAGGCACTCCACATTATAATGTGTTACGGGAGCACCGCCGTCATTCTTTGGAGGTTTCCATGTCAAGCTTACCGTGTTCTTTGTTATAAGACCAATCTTGAGTTTGATAGGTGGGTCAGGAGGATCTGTGTGTTGTTGTTTTTTTAAAAAAGGAGCAAAGTAAAATGTAAGTACTGCCCTACAATAAAGTATCATTAGTAAAAACAAAATGTCCCACTTTGCTACGCCCTTGAAGTATTTAAGTATTTATTTTCAAAGAACCTGCAATCCAATATCTGCTGAGGAATGATACTCCCCAAACCACTGAGATTGTTTCAGGATATTTAGTTGAGATTTTAAAAGTCAAATTCAAAACTATTTAATTTTCTTAATGGTGGCTACTGAGTCTTTCATATGTTTTATGTGTTTAATATGTCTGGATTGCCAGTGTTTTATGGATGGTTTTCTTTCTCTTTTATGATTTTATTGTCTAAATTTTGCCAACAAAGGCTGAATGAATGCATGAATGAATGTCCCACTTTGATTTAACTTACGGATTGGATCCCTCGCTGTGGTCCTTTGAATTGTATCTGCTGGGGGTCCAATGCCAAAGCGGTTTTCTGCACGTACTCTGAAGAAGTATTGTTGCCCAGCTATGAGATCAGGAATAACCAATGATGTGCCAGCACAGTTGGGATTAACTTTTGTCCAGGCTTTTCCTTCAGCAGTTCTTTTCTCAATAATATAGTTTCTGATTCTGTCTCCACCATCATTGTCCGGCATTTTCCATGAAAGTTTACAGCTGCATCTTGTTATGTCACTTACTTTCAGGTCTTTTGGTGGCCCTGGAACATCTATTTCATCATGAAAACAGATTGGAAAAATCATTATATGGGGTTTTACAGTATATGAACTTTTGTATCACAAAAATTAGTGAAATGGTGCAATATTAAGATTGATTAGTCTTACCTAGGACATTCACCCTGACATTTACAGTTTTCTGCCCTGCTTTATTCTTTGCTGTAATGGTGTATTTTCCAGAATGACCTCTGTTACATGCAGGGATAGTAATCACTGATGTGGTATCAGTTGATTCCACCTGCACAAACCAAAATAAACTTACTTAGCAATAATAATTAAAAAAGGACTTGAAAAATGCAAATATTAGAAGCAAAATAAGCGAATTCAAATATAAGCTATTTTTTACCGTAGCATCTTCAGGTATGTTATGTCCATCCTTTAAATAAAGAAGAAATAGTAAATACACACACACACACAATAGTTTAGCTTGAAGTTCTTAACAGTTTACTTTGTTTTGTCACTGACCTTTACAGCTTTCTTTGCATCTCCTTCAAATTCCCAGGTTACTTTGGGAACAGGACGTCCCTTAATAACTGCTGGAATTCTGATTGTTGTACCAGTACGGCAAGAGAGTAGGTCTTGTGCTCCAACATCAATAAATATTTCTGGCTCCTCTGCAAAATACAAGTAATAGATCATATAAATAATATAGCCAGAATTCATCTACATAAGTTCTCTAATAGGGTAAACTTATGCATGTACAGTAGAGTCAGTAGTAAGTCTTTTTTTTTTTTTTTAAATAATATTTATTAAAATTTTTCAAAAAATGCATAATCACTTATGGGACTCCCCCCTTCCCCCACCCCCACCATATTCCCATTTCACATTGTTGGCCGCACAAATTCCCCTTTCAAATTAAAGCTTAATTTGTTTTACCCTTAATAATAATAAACAACCCAATGTTCTTTCCCCAGGACCCACCCCCTTTCATTCCACAATTTCCATTTTTGATAAAAAAAGCACCCCAGATAATAACAATAGAAAAGGTAAAAAATAAGAGATATAATGAATAATAAAAAAGAAAGACCAATTCAACAAAAAAGAACAAAGTTGGCAAGCCTTTGGAGTTTTAGTTCTCCCCCCCCTGTCCCCGGTTTAATTTCCCCCTGACCATCAACCCCTAGTATCTGCCTGGAATTCTTAAGGCCATAAATCACAACTTTTCCCCAACTCCAGCTGGCTTTCCCTTTTTTTTTAAAATTAGAAATAAATTTTTTGATAATCAAAATTATTATTATTATTATTATTCTCCAAAGCTTTAACTTCAGTCTTTAAGAAAACTGTAGTAAAACTCCCTCCGTTGTTCTTTCCGGTTTGTAGTCTAATTTCCTTTTGTTCCGCTGCTTAAACGTTGTAATTCGCAAGTTTGGTAAGTCTGCAGGGATGGTTGTTGTTCAGGGGCAAAACCTTACGTTCAGTCCCTTCCTTTCTTCAATAGAAAAGTCTATTGTCTCCTTTAAAAAAAAAAAAAAAAAAAGAAAACACCCTGCAGACGAGATGTTGTTTCCGTTTTGCAGCTTTCCCAGAAGGTAACCAGTTCTGTAAAATTCCATTGGTGTTTTTCCACTTTCCCAGTCCTTGTAATGTCCCGAAGCTCCTCGAGGGGGATTGTTATAACTTTGTTTCCTCTAGTCCAAAAGTCAAGTTGTTATCCATATTCGCCATTTTGTATCCAGATTTTAACAAATTGTAGCAAATTGAAGCAAATTTAACCAGCCAAGTTCTCATAATAAAATCCACTCCACTTTCCGACTTTGACAGCTATTTTGAAAACTGTCGAACTCTCCGACTCCTTTCACCAGGCTCTCTCTTCAATCGCCCCGGTTCCCAGGGGGGGGGGTTGTGTTTCCCTTCTCCAGTTCCTCCTCCAGCACAGTTCTTGTAGTTCCCCATCGTGGAATTGTAATTTTTATCAGCAATGCAAGCCTTTTTGGGTCTTGGTTTCCCCGTCTTTGTTTTAGACAATTTACAATAGGGAGGGGACTGACTTCCTTTTTGAATCCCCCCCGCTCGTATCCAATTCGAAAAAAAAATTTCTTTTTTCCTCCTTTTGAACCCGATTTCCAGATTTACTCACGGGTTATTGTTGAAAAGTCCGAATTTTCAATGGAAGAAGTCAGCGCTCTCCGCCGGATGGCATGCGGCTGCGCTCAGCAGGGGAAGCAGAGGACTCAAGGCACCACGCTTCTCCCCGGCACCCGATCCGTAGCCTTTAAAAAGGCTCCTTCACGAGTCGGGAGGGCGCTAACGGTGCAAGCCGAGTCTCCATGTCCACGGCCTCCGTGGCCGTGGTTTCTAAGGGTCCCCGCATCGCCGGTGCGGTAGGACCCAGCCCCTGCCGAGCAGACTCCCTCCGGAGCTCGGAGGGAGTCCGCCATTCGGCGATGGCGCCAACCCGGAAGTCCGAGTCAGTAGTAAGTCTTGCTGAGATTGATGGATCTTTCTTCCGGGTAAATGGGTAGGCTTGCAGCCTCAGTTGTGTATTATTCTCTTGATGATAAACAAAGATATCAAGATATATACTTGTTTGAAATATATACTGCCCTTTAGCAAAGCTTTACAAAAACATGACAACATATAACACCAAAATATAATAAATTAGAACAATGCATGAAACACCCTAGTAAAAAAACAAAAACAAAACCCTTGCTGGCCCCAAATCCATAACAATGTTGGTGTCAGGTGGGCTTTCCGAGGTGAGAATTCTATGAATTGGTGCCACCACTGAGAAGGATCTCTCTTTGATCACTATCTGCCTTAACTCATATGGCAGGGACACTTTGAGAAGAGTTCCTTCTCAAATGTATGCAGAATAATCTAGCTCCAGCTTCTATTGCTATCAGATTGATGTTGGGATTTCCCTTGTACCCATAACACCCCCCAATAAGTTTTCTTTACTCTTGAAACATTTCAAGGAATGGACAGCCATTCCTGCATTTCAGTTTTCAAATCCTTTGATTTTTCTATGTCTACACGTTCGAGTGGAAAGACTTATTTCCAACAATCCTTACCTTGAACTTCCTTGCATGGTATTTCAGCAGTGCAAAGACTTGGCTCAGATTCCCCTGCAGCATTTACAGCCTTTACTCTGAATCTGTACTTTCTGAGTTCTTTCAGATTGGGTACAACACAATCGCAGGTAGGGAACAGCTTGTCCGGTTCGTTCACACTCTTCCAATCTAAACTACCTTCTTCTTGCATTTCGACGATATATCCTTTAATAGGACTGCCACCATCTTTTTGTGGAGGTTTC
This sequence comes from Podarcis tiliguerta, assembly GCF_965153285.1. Lineage (NCBI taxonomy): Eukaryota > Metazoa > Chordata > Lepidosauria > Squamata > Lacertidae > Podarcis > Podarcis tiliguerta. The sequence goes on from NC_139534.1 coordinate 23,969,814, forward strand.
CATGCAAGAGATATAGTTGAGTTGGTTCTGTCTTTGACATCTGGGCATGATGGTGCTCCAGGAGGATCTATTGAGAAAATGCAAAATGTACTGCCATGAGGACTATGCCTCCCTTGTTCCATTGCACAACACCCTTTCAATGAAGTGAATGGAAAGTCTATCAACTATACAGTATTTCATTGCACAAAATTAGGAACATTTGCTATTTATCATGATAATAGGCACTTATAAAATGAAGCCTAACTCATTAAATATTTGACTTCAAATGCAGAGCTCTTGCACTGAAATCACAGAACCTCTATCAAATCAGGTTCGGGACAAATTGAACAAAAATTACAAAGTTGGCATTTTCTGTTACTTATTGCTTCCTTGTCTTTATACTTACAGATTGGATCTGCGGCTTCATAAAGATCTGATGGCTCACTGGGAGGGCCAATTCCAGCAATATTCACAGCCATAGCTCGGAATTGGTATTTCACACCTTCAATCAAACGCAGTACATTGTATTCCAGTCCTTTCACTGCTGGTTTTGTCACTGGAGCTCTGTTGACACGCGACCAGTAGACACCTCCTTCTTCTTTCTTTTCCAGCCAATAGCCAGTAATTGGAGCTCCACCATTGTCTAGTGGAGGTGTCCATGTTACCAGCATTGATGACCTGGTGTGCTCTGTAACCTTTGGTTTTCCAGGGGGTCCAGGAAGACCATAAGGATCCTTAATAACTACCTTTTCGGAAAGGCATTCGTCACTTGTCCCAAACCTGTTAACGGCCCTCACTCTAAATTGATATTGACCATTTGTTGCCAGTTTATAGACCTGAAAAGTAAAAGAAACATGATGCATTATTATTTTTTTAAATCAGTTTCATATCAATTCCCTGTGTTGTTTCCAGGACTTTAAACAAAGAATAGCCAAAGGTCACCTCACAAAGAAGGGCAACAAAGGTAGTCAGTGGTATGGAAAACAAGACTTAAAAAGAAAGGATGAAGTAATTGGGTTTGTTTAACTTGGTGGGGAGATGTCTGAAGGGGGGCATGTCAACATATTACAAATACCTGAGGAGATGTCATACAGAGGGCATAAACATCTAGATCTCATAAGCTAAAGGAGGGCACGTTTCAGTTGAACATTAGGAGAAACCTCTTAAAAGTTTGACAATGGAGTCAATGAACATTGGGTTCTTCTTCACTGGAGGTCTTAAGCAGAATCTAAACAGCCATCTGTTGGGAGTGCCCAGGTTCTCATTTTCCTGCACTGAGCAAGGGATTTGACTAAGCAGACCCCTCAAACTCAAAAAGGACCCATCCAACTGTTTGATCCTATGATATGTGTAAAACCAATTCTCAGAACTGGTTTTAGTGTATTTTGGATGTTTTCCATGCAGTTAGATGCCATCATATGGACATCTTAAAGCAGTTCTTGAAAAAACCACCTGCTTGTTGCTCTGATGCTTAACAACTCTATACATCATTGGCATATCTGCACCAACTGCTACTAACCCGACTCTGAAGGGAGCGAAGTACCATTCAATACAGAGTATAGGAATACCTATTTTGGCATTAAATGGAAGGCAGATGTAAAAATAGGAAATCTGGAAGATGAACAGTGTTAACATTCAGCTCAACAATTTTATAAATGGTCATTTTTCATTTAAAGACTATTCCTTTCGCCTATGAAATCAAGATTGAAGCATTACCCCAAATCGTCTATCCACAACAGTGCTGGATACTTCCTCCCAGTCAGACTTCTTTTTGCTCGCATCACGCTTCTCAATAATGTAGTGTGTAATCTCACTGCCACCATTATCGAGTGGGGCATCCCAAGTCAAACAGCAAGATTCAGCTTTAATATCCGATACGGTGAGATTTCTCGGTGGAGAAGGACGATCTAAATAAAACCAATTTGGTATTGTGTTATGGTAGAAGTAAAGTAAGAAAACCTTGGCCGTTTAAGAAAGAAGCTGGATACATACCAAATACTTCAACGTGAACATTGCGGTATGCGGTGCCAAGACGATTAGAAGCTGAAACTGTGTAAGTGCCTTTATCATTCCTAACTGCTGCAGGCATGCTGAGTTCAGTTTTCGCCTCTGTTCTACTTGTTTCCTTTTTGGTGATCTTAAGGGCATCTGATGCTTTATCAATAACAACGTCATCTTTAGACCATTCAATCTTTGGCATTGGAAGACCTGTCACGTCTGCTGGAATGTTGACTGGTTGCCCTGCCATAACTTTGATAGTATCTCCTCTAACAGATAGACGCAATGTCACTGTGGGAGGTTCTGAAAAAAGAAAATGAATGCAAAAGTGATTAACCATGTAATTCTCAAAAATATAGTGAGGCGTCTAAAGGTAAAGGTACCCCTGCCTGTACGGGCCAGTCGTGTCCAACTCTGGGGTTGCGTGCCCATCTCGCTTAAGAGGCCGGGGGCCAGTGCTGTCCAAAGACACTTCCGGGTCACGTGGCCAGCGTGACAAGCTGCATCTGGCGAGCCAGCGCAACACACGGAAACGCTGTTTACCTTCCCGCTAGTAAGCGGTCCCTATTTATCTACTTGCACCCGAGAGTGCTTTCAAACTGCTAGGTTGGCAGGCGCTGGGACCGAGCAAAGGGAGCGCACCCCACCGTGGGGATTTGAACCGCCGACCTGACGATCGGCAAGTCCTAGGCGCTGAGGTTTTACCCACAGTGCCACCCGCGTCCCGGTGGCGTGAGGCGTCTAGCAGACACCAAATGTTCACATCTATAGATAAAGTGTACACATTTATATTAAAGAGCCTCACCTTCATCATCCTGTACGACTACATTAAGGGGCAGTGACGGTTCACTTTCTCCAATCTCGTTGACAGCCTTGACTCGGAACTCATACATATGCAGCTCAGCAAGATTGTCCACAAGAAGGGATGTGGTTGGACAGAGTCTCTTATTGACTCTTTCGAATTCATTTGAGTCATGTCTTCTTTTGTCAACAATGTAGCCGATGATGGGGCTTCCACCATCATTACGGGGAGGCTTCCAGTCAAGTGTAACAGAGTTCTTTGTTCTCTCTGTGTACATGAACCTCTCAGGAGCAGTTGGAGGACCTGTTGTGGCAAGAATGAAAAATGATAAGTTAAATTTGAAAAAATAAACCCTTGTTTTTTCACGTCATGTTTACTGTGCAGCAGTTTCACCAGAAAACAAGGTAAAAATACATCGTTTTATTTATTTCGGTTTATATTCCCCTGCCTCCAAGGCTAGGGACATGAAACATGCTATTTAAAGAGGAGGGGAGCTCTGCAGATGTTTACTGAAACCCACCTCTCCATCCTCAGTTTAAAACTGTCATTAAATACTAAATTAAATGGGACAATGCTATACTAACTCCAAAATGCATTGGTGCGACTCCAGTGAATTGCTGGAAGTGGGAAAGAGGTGTGTGGAGAAATTGGATTTTGTAAATCTAGAGCAGCTACAGAAAAGTTTCACATCAGAGCATCTTCGCATGCAACATTTTGCCCTTGTAGGGTTATTTTCTTTTTTATATATATAAAAAAGTATTTCCACACAGAAATGAACATGGGAAGCACTAGGTTTTCAGTTATTCCGACTCTAGAAAAGTTCTCTTTCAAGAAACTGACATGTTCTGGGTTCAACTGTAAGAATGTGGACGCGCACGTGCGCACGCGCACACACACACACACACGGAGTGTTGTGATGATAAAGGATATAAATATATATTTTGAATGGTGTTAAAAGTTGGAATTACGGGAGGGGGATCCTCTGTTCCAAAGTGTTCTGATGGTTTTTATCAATACAAGAAGTTTTACCTTTGGGGTCAACAGCAAGGAGAGGTCCCAGTTCAACAGGTGGTCCACAGCCAAACTTGTTCTTGGCGAAGACACGGAACTTATATTCTTGTCCTTCAACAAGACCTGTTATATCACACTTAGATCTGTCTGTATCTACGGCTAGTCTCCATGTATGCATTTTGGCATCTTTCCTCTCTACAAGGAAACCTATGATCTCACTTCCTCCATCGTCTTTGGGATCATCCCAGTTAAGTAGACACATCTTTCTATTTACCACCACAGGATGCAAGTCAGTAACCGGACCAGGAACATCTGGAAAAGAAGACATGAGATGTAATTAAGGAAGGCCAAATACTTAATATATTCATCGTTTCACTCTATGCAGCATTTCTTACCAAATATTTCTGCTCTGGTTGCAGCAAATTTAGAACCACTTTCGTTAGTGGCAGTAATCACGTATCTTCCGTGGTCTTTTCTGAGTGCATTTTTGATAAACAGCTCAGATGAAGTGCCAACATTTTCAATCACAACTCGCTCTTTGTCAACATCTGCATCCTCTAAAGTCCACACAATTGTAGGGGTAGGTCGTCCAGTAACAACAGCAGGGAGTTTAAGAGCTTGACCTGCCAGTATCTGAACTCCTGCCCTGACAGAAATATCAAATTCAACAGTGGGAGGCTCTGTATAAGGAAAAAGAGAGAGAATTAATTAATTTACAATTCCACAAACTATTTCATGTTAGATTTCAATTTAAATTACATAATCACAGTACCTTGAGGCTCTGCAACTGTTACAGGTTCTGTTTCTCCAGGAGGTCCTTCCCCAGCAACATTAAGGGCGGTAATACGAAGTTTGTAATCTGCACCTTCTCTAATTCCTTTAACCATATAGCTCCGAACCTTAATAGGTCTTTCTGTGCAGCGAGACCATTCATTTGAGCCGACAAAATTCTTGTAAACATGGTAGCCCGTGATTTCACTACCCCCATTGTATAGCGGAGCGTCCCATTCAACGTCAATAGATGTTGAGCTTGTATCAACAATTCTTGGAACAGGTGGGCCAGGAGGCACTAAAAGAAAAAAAAATACATATAAAGAGAGATTAATAGACTGAAAATTTCCCTTTTCAAACTAAGGGATAATATTATCTATCTTACAACAACTTACATATTGGGTCTTGTGCAGTTTTAGGATCTGAAGGGGGACTGAATTTGCCAAGGCCAGCTGCATTTTCAGCACAAACTCTAAAAACGTAAGTTAGACCTTCTAAAAGTCCTTCAACTCTAGTTTCCAGGGCATTCACACGCTCTTTGTTCACACGGGCCCAGTGGGTTCCATTGATTTCACGCTTTTCAATCCAGTATCCCAAAATGGGGCTACCATTGTCTTTAGGCTCATTCCACTTAACCAACAGACTACTGCTAGTTGGATCCTCTACTAGAGGTTTATCAGGTGCATCAGGAGGACCTATAAAAAGAGGATATGCAAATGTTAGTGGAGCTTACCAAATCATACAGAAATTTAATTTGTTTAATGCCTCTAATTTTCTCCTCCACCATATCTTTACTTGGACGCTTCAGTTGCAATATGCAGCCTGATCTTATTCACAGTTACTTGAAATGAAGTCCCATGATTTCAGCTGTACTTACTCCCAGGTAAATGTGTCTAGGATTGCAGCCTGAGAGCTACTAAATTAGCTGTTACATGTATTTTTCTTTACTACATAAAGGGGGCAAACTGGGATGAAAAATGGGGGCAAGGGCAGTTAGCTTGGTTCTCCCAGCATGCCTTTAAGTGAATTCAGAACCCCTCGTGAGTAGTAAAGTTTAGCTTGGTCCCTGGAAAGCCACATCCCAATAAAACGAAACTGCCTTCATGATATGTAAATATTATCTCTGTGTTATACCCTAAATGTGTAGATGCGCATGCTTGAAACTTGTAGAGAGTGTGGGTGGGTTTTGTGTATATGGAAAGACTTAAAGAAAATGTGTGCTTTTCACAGTTCTTCTTTTCCCACTTTTTATGTACGAATTCATCTGCAATTTATTTTACTGGTGGATTATTTAAGCATTTGCTTTTGTCAATGATGATCTTACCAGCTCAGTGTACCCGTATATCTCAAGGATTTATTATTTGTAATTACCACCCACTTCACACACTTTAAGACACAAGGAGAGAACAGAATAGAAAAGTCTGATATGGCAAGTTTTACAGTCAACTAGCATGGATTGTCTTAGCTTTTTCTTTTTCTGTTTAGGATGTTGCACTCAGATGCAACAATCAGCAAATGTAATCTAGCCATGTCCTTCTGCAAGGTTTTTCTGCTGGGTTATTAATAGAATTAAAGTTTTAATGTTAAAGTACAATATGAGTGTAAGGTAATAATGATGATGATGGCAGTGCCTTTTGGGAAAAATGAATGAAGCACATATTTAGAGAGTACAAGACTTACTGAATGGATCTTGAGCTACAACAGGTTTTGAAAGACATGGAGGTCCAGCTCCTACTCTGTTCTCAGCTTTCACACGGAATATGTATTCCTTTCCTTCAATAAGTTTAGGCACATTATATTTGCAATGCCTAAGCGTTGAAGTAACGGTGATCCAGCCAATGTCGGATTTTGTGTTGTCTTTCTTTTCAAGGACGTAGTTCAATATTTCACTTCCGCCATCATCAAGAGGAGGCTCCCACTTGCAAGTGATGCTATTTTTACGAACCTCCTCAAAAACAAAGTTGACTGGTGGTCCAGGTGTATCTGTTTTGAAAACAAAAATAATGAGCATGACTTTGCACATATCACTTCAAACATTTTGAAGAAAATGTATCACACACCATTATGTATAAGGGCATACCTAACACATTGACTTCACACGAAGCTTTCGCAACCCCGTGATCGTTTTCAACTCGAATAGTATATGTGCCATGGTCTGGTCTGATTGAATCCCGAACGACCAGTACAGAATCTCCTTGTCTGTGGTTGTCAATGCTCAAACGCTCGGGCAGGGACAAGTGGAAAGGCTCATCTTCTTCTACTTCACCTTTCTTCTTCCTAGTAACCTTGGTAACTCTCTTCTTAATTTCTGTTGGCTTAACAACTTCATCATTCCATAACCAATCAATAGTTGGGTAAGGTGACCCTGAAATGTGTGCTTCAAGTGCAATCTCAGAACCTTGCTTCACCTCCAGGCCAGCCTGCAGATTAGCACCGAGGAAAACTTTTGGAGCCTCTGTAACCATAAAAATATTGTTTTAGTTTATATTTGATACTGTAGCATACAGCAGAATTTGAATACTTGCTAAAAATGAATAGGTAGTTTGCAACACATACCAACGGGATCCACTGCTTTCACCAGAGGAGTGACATTAGAAGGTCCGCTGACACCGGCAGCATTCTCTGCACGGACACGGAACTGATATTCTTTGCCTTCCTCAAGACCTTTCACAGGAGAAGTCAAAAGAGGAACCAAAAAGTCATTGCATCTTTCCCACTTCTCTCCTCCTTTAACTAGCTTTTCCAAAATGTAGCCCATAATCTTGGTTCCTCCATCATACAATGGTGGTTTCCATGTGAGTGTTACTGACTTCGATGTTGGATTGTGAACCTCAAGGTCAATAGGTGGATCTGGACGCTCTGCATATTGAAAATTTAAAAGAAAATGGATAAATAGAAGGCACAGAGAAACCATTTGCCCTTTTCAGTCTTGATGATCATAAAAAAAACTTACGCTTTGGATCTTCTGCAATCACTGGATTTCTCAGTTCAATGTATTCACCTCCTCCGACTTTATTAACAGCTTTAACACGGAAGTAGTATTCACCATTTTGTATGAGATCCTTTACATTCCATGCCAATTTGTTCTCACCAGACATCACTGGTATGTATGTTCTCCTACCAGCTTCTCTTCGCTCCAGCACATAATGTAAAATTGGAGTGTTGCCATCAAATTCTGGAGGTTCCCAGGTCACTTTACATGAATTTTTAGTTACTTCACTTGCCTTGATACTATTGCATGGTCCAGGCACACCTAATTGAAGAACAATAGGTACACATGTAGCATTTAATAAAGTAAATTGGTTTGAAAACTGTATTAATAGAATATATATACTCATGTGCACTAATCATATGGATGTTAAACATTTATATATAAAATTTACAATTCCTCAGGTTGACCTATCTCCATATTTAGACACATGGAGATATCAGCTTTGGCTCACGTTACATGTATCAATTAAGCAGCTAAGTGTCAGGCTTCAGGGAATCAGCTTCCTCCCCCGTGGCAGTAGATAAGCAAAACAAAGGAAAAGGAGTTGTCTTACCAGTTAGAAACTAATAATCACAGTGAGAGAACAAAGAACCCATCTCCTAGGAATGGCGGTGCTCCCAATTAAGGATCCTACCCCCTTATGTCCCTATTAATCTACGTCATTTCTACGTCTTGTAATCTGAATTTGTACTCTCTGTGCTTTCTGTTCTGCCACTTTCTGAACTCTTCTCAACCTTGGAGAGGGCGGTGGGGGAATGCTGTCCAGAGACTGTGAATCTGTTAACCCTCTCTCTTCCACCGTTTCTTCTCCTAGCTGTTCCCCATCCAGTATTTCCCAGCTTCTGCCTTCTGAACTATGCCCCTCTGCAAACCACTGTTCCAAATCTATACTGTCCTCCTGCTCCTGGGAAGACTCAGGATCCGGATGCAGAGCAGGGGAGGGGGAGAGGAGGGGGAGGCTCCCAACCTTCCTCCTCAGTGCAGCCCTTCTCAGCACAGTTCCTGACACTAAGAGCTGAGCATCTTGTCACCCGTTCAACTTTATGGGTCTAATTCACATAATTGCAGGTATAAGAAAAATAAATTACCTATTACTTTGACATTGATTGTACCAGTTGTTGAACCCAATTTATTCTCCAAGGTAATAGTGTAAACGCCAGCATCAGCATGGACTGCATTTGTTACTTCCAGCAAGGCAGAGACGTGGTCGCTCTTCATTGTTGTTCGGTCACCGGCTTTCAACTCCTTCCCACTCTTATGCCAAGCAATAGTTGGAGTTGGAACAGCTCTGAAGGGCACAGGGATACTTAACTTTTCACCTTCAACCACAATGAGGTCTGTAGTCTTTATATCAACAGTTGGATTACCTTTTTTTTAAAAAAAAAAACACAGAAAAATAATTTCAATTAGTGTGCCAAAGCAATTTCACAATTTAGAATTTATTTCATATGACTGTTTCGAAAACAACTATACTTACAATCTGGATCTTTGGCGACAACGTTTTCTGATATGTCTGATGGCTCACTAGCCCCTATAGCGTTGACAGCTCTGACCCTGAGAATATATTCCTTGTCAGGGACAACGCCTTCTTCTGCTTTGTATTTCAAATCTTTGACTGGTCGAGAATTTATTCTCATCCATTTTTCAGTTCCTGCTTCACAGAGTTCTATATTGTATCCGATTATAGGACTGCCGCCATTTTTCTCTGGGGGTTTCCACGCAATCGAAATGTGTTTTCTTCCTGCGTCTGTCACATGTAAGTCCAGAGGAGGTGAAGGAGGGCCTGCAGGAATACATAAGTAATGTTTTTTTCTGCCGTTCTATTTGGCACAACACATATTTCACTGATTATAATTTCCAATGTTCATAACTCACTTGTTGGATCTTCAATTGCCAGGATGTCAGTCGGTTCGCTGGGGTGACCACAGCCGGCTTCATTTTCAGCACGGACCTGGAACTGCACCTCTGTACCTTCTATGACATCCGTTACTCTGAAATTGCAGTCAGGGCCTGATGTTCTGCCAGCCTTCACCCAGCGCGTGCCAAGCTTCTCTTTCTTTTCAATAACGTATCTGTGCGAAGAACAGATGTTTATAAGGTGCATGAATCCATACAATTCAAACAACAACAACAACAATAATAATTTTTTATTTATACCTCGCCCTTCCCAGTGCAGAAAACCGGGCTCAGGGTGGCTAACAACAAATTTAAAACACATTTAAAACAGCATAAAATACAGTATAAAACGTGAATAACAATCAATTCAGAATTCAAAAATCAATTTAGGGGGGAAATCCATCCAATAAACATTAGATGATCACCAGGGCTAGCTGGCTAAATTAGTCCTATTTGGGCCAGCGAGGAGACCAGGGGAGAATTAGCTGTGGGATCCAGAGAGGGTAATGTTCATAAAAAGGGGAGGGGGAGGGAAGGAAGAGGAATAAAAGATCAGGCCAAGTAGAAAGATTTAATCAAGAACGAATCGTTCATTTAGATTTGAAACATTACTCATCTAATAGATAATAAATGTGTATAATGAACACAATAAACTTTGGAACCTTTAAAAATAAATTTTCTCTATTAATCATCTCTCCCTGCCCCAGATTTTATACTCTTTCCCAATATATTCTGTCTGTATCTATCTTTCTATCTTTCTTTCTATCTAAAAATGTATATGCTGCTTGATTGTAAACTGAACCTCTAAGTGGTTTACAAAAAGATAAATATAAACAATTCTCTTTTACCGTAGAATTGGTCTGCCACCATCATTCTTAGGCGGTTCCCATTTTAGGTCGACATGTCTCTTTGTCACTTCGACTGGTGTAAGTGCATATGGTGCTCCAGGGGTAGCTAAATTAAAATAATATTGATAATTAGGAAAACAGAAATTTAAAAACAATGACATAGTTTGTTGAAGCTGAATTCTGAGTGTGTGCACTTGAAAACTTACTGAAGGTGTCTTTTGCAAGAACAGAGTCCTCAATTTCACAGTAGTCACTCTGCCCCACTGCATTTTCTGCAGCCACACGGAATACATACAGAGAGCCTTCTGTTAGTGGTGTCACTGTATATTTGGTGTCCTTAACCGTAGTATCAACCGTCTGCCAGCCTTTCCGCCGTACGTCTCTCTTTTCAACAATGTAATTTGTAATAGGAGAACCTCCGTCCCGTTCTGGTACTGTCCATTTAAGGTCTGCAGTGTTTTTAGTGATATTAATGACCTCAAGCCATCGAGGTGGTGAAGGGGGATCTGTAACAATATTAAAGCAAAATATTATTAATTTGAATATGTTTTAATGTTTCCATTGCACCCTTAACACAAACCATAGTTCTAATGAATTAGTGATGATGAATTAATTGATGTATCATCTTTTACATGTGTAACCCATCAATTTACAATCATATCACAAAAGCAGCTAAAAACAGTATACCCGAAGGAGCATCTCCACCCCCTGAGGTCCAGCTCCAAGGGCCTTCTGGCGGTTCCCTCACTGCAAGAAGTGAGGTTACGGGGAACCAGGCAGAGGGCCTTCTCGGGAGTGGTGCCCGCCCTGTGGAATGCCCTCCCTTCAGATGTCAAGGAAATAAACCACTATCTGACTTTTAGAAGACATCTGAAGGCAGCCCTGTTTAGGGAGGTTTTTAATGTTTGATGTTTTATCGTGTTTTTAATATTCTGTTGAGAGCTGCCCAGAGTGGCTGGGGAGGCCCAGCCAGATGGGCGGGGTATAAGTAATACATTAATTATTATTATTATTATTATTATTATTATTGAAAAACAATTGCAAGTACAGACAGTGGCTGCCCCGCTGAAAGCCCCACTCCAAGTTACTGTGGAGCAGGCTTCTGATACTTTTGGGACTTGAAGAAGAAGAAGAAGAGTTTGGATTTGATATCCCGCTTTATCACTACCTGAAGGAGTCTCAAAGCGGCTAACATTCTCCTTTCCCTTCCACCCCCACAACAAACACTCTGTGAGGTGAATGGGGCTGAGAGACTTCAGAGAAGTGTGACTGGCCCAAGGTCACCCAGCAGCTGCATGTGGAGGAGCGGAGATGTGAACCCGGTTCCCCAGATTGCGAGTCTACCACTCTTAACCACTACACCACACTGGCTCTCAGGAGACGCTTTCCTGTCAAATGCAATGGCCAACTTACTCAGTCTCTCCTTGCATAGCACGGGATCGCTGGGCTCGCTAGGCTCACTCTCTCCAGCTTTGTTCACAGCTCTGACTCGGAAGGAATATTCTTGCTTCTCCATAAGCCCTTTGAGGAAGTGTTCTGGTGTGGGGATGCCTTCAGCCACTCTCACCCACTCGTCTGTGCCAGTCTTTAACAATTCAATGACATATGATTCAATCTTGGCACCGCCGTCGTGTTCTGGCTTCGTCCAGTTCAAGAAACAGGAGGTCTTGGCAACGTCTTTGACAATTGGCTTGCCGGGTGGCCATGGGGGATCTAGACATGAATTGATAACTTGGTTTAGAAAACGCAGCATTATGACTTGGAGTAAGTTATAAAATTCATCTAAGAAAAATGCTTTCATACCAATAGGATCCTTCACTAAGACTGGTTCTGTTGCTCTGCTTGGCTTTCCTGGCCCAGCAAGATTCTCTGCCACGACACGGAACTTGTACTTCTTATGGAACGTGAGACCTTTAACCCTAATAGTAATGATGATAATGCTCCAAATGTAAAATTGGTAATACTAGTCAACACTCTAATTCAATACTCTGCATCATCACAAGTGCACCTTGTGCATAAAAAAATCAATACCTTTGAACTGTTCAGAGCAAATATCACCCCAAACCAGAGACTCCCTGTGTACATGGAGGAAGGACTTTCCTATTACTGTATCACTAGAAAGTCTCAGACACAGCTTCCTGAAGCCAATCAGAAGCTACACTTTGGCTTCTGAACGTTTTGGAAGTTGAACGGACTTTCGGAACGGATTCAGTTCGACTTCCAAGGTACGACTGTACTGGGAGTTCAAAAAGCAGCAGACTATATTCATCTCTAAGAAGTTCTGATATCAGCACTAATCTTATGAGCAGCTGCAGTGATGTAGAATCACATCAGAAGTCACAATCCCATTACTGTTTCCACAGCAGAAATTGGTGCTACTGATAACACACATAGTACAGTTGTCCTATTCAGTGACACTGGTGGATGGTTATGAACATGATTTAGGTAAGGATATTTTCAATGGTTATTGTAGACCCAAAGTATAGACAGCAATACAATTATTCGATGCTATTACAGAGCACCAGTTAATATTTTATTCTAATGCATGACAAGGAATCAAGTTCAAGAGTATATAAAAGGCAGCTGTTTACCTAAAAACAAATAGCAATCTTCTCAGTTACCTAGCTATATTTTTTTAAAAACGAAACATATAATGATCTTACTTGAATGTCGTATCTTTAACTGGGATTTTATTGCAACGGACCCATTTATCTTGATCAGGGTCCAACCGTTCAACCCAATAACCAGTGATCGGGCTGCCACCATCTTCATCTGGTTCTACCCAAGTCAAGGTTACAGAATCTTTAGTGATCTCAACAGGCTGAACTCGTGTCGGAGGACCTGGTGGATCTGTACAAAGAAGTAGAAAGGGGAACATTGACATACTTGCAATTCCTTGTGTGCAAATGTAATAGGAAGCACCTGCAGCAATAAATGCCATTTCATCAAATAAAACAGTTGCCATGTAGAGGCTGCTTGAAACTGTCTCTTTGTGGCTGCTGCCTGTTCCACATGACAAGCAGTTTATGTGTACCAGCTTGCCATGAATACTGACCCTTACCCAGAGGCTTATCTCCATGTCAGCAATTATAGCGTGGAGACAAACATTATGGTGCGGACTGACCCACACGGAGAAGTGGTACCTATCAATGACACGCCATGTGGAGCGGCTACCACATTATAGTTTCTAGTAGGCTCCCTTGGCAGCCATCTTGTGACAAGCAGCCCTTTCTGTCAAGCGAATAGACTTACCAAATGGATATTTAGCAACGATAGGAACGGACTGGGCTGGTTCTCCAACTCCGTACATGTTTTCTGCGCTGACTCTGAAGATGTACTCCTTAAGTGGTGTCAGGTTTGTTACTTTGAATTTTGTTTCTTTGATAGTAGATGATAGTTTGTGCCACACTTCACTGTCTGCAGCTCTTTGTTCCAGAACGTAGTTCGTGATTCTGGAGCCGCCATCGTCTCTAGGAGGATTCCAAGTCAAAGCACAAGATACGTTTGTAATGTCGGAGATATCAAATGCAGCTGGTGGGCCAGGCTTATCTGTGGAAGCATAATAGTAGTTTGAACCTCTTCTATTCAAATCTTTCGTTAGGAAAACATTGAAAGTTATTTCTGTGGAAACAAAACATACCTAGGACATTAACTTCAACTGTAGCTGTTGCCCGACCGCTGGCATTTACGGCTTCAATAATATAGGTGCCGCTATCACTTCTTTTGCTCTCTGTTATTATGACTGTGGAATGGTTAGGTTTGGATTCAATGGTTATTCTTTTATCGGGTCTCAGGGTCTGTTCAGCTTTTGTCCAGCTAATCCGTGGCTCGGGCTTTCCATTTACCCTTGCCGGCAGCTCTATCTTAGTTCCAGCTTTGACAGTGATTCCAGCAAGCAGTTTCACATCTAGGAAAATCTCAGGGGCCTCTGATTTGAGAGAAGAATCAACATATTGTTAAAAAAGAACACGCAACCGTGCACAGCAGAAACACATTCACCAGTGTTTTCAAGAGTATAGATTAAGTATGAGTGGGAAATCAAAAATTACCCATTGCATCCATAGCTTGGATTTCATCTGTTGGCTTGCTTGGTCTACTTGCCCCTTGCCTGTTCAGAGCCTTCACGCGATAAGCATACCATTCTCCTTCCTTAAGTTTTGTCACTTCCATTCTGTTAATCAGAAAACAAGTTCAGAGTACTGCATATTTAAATGTAACCATCCAATTTTGTGAAACATTTTTCTTCATACTGCAAGCTCTTACTTTGTCTCAATGACTGGCTCGCCACAGGGCTCCCATTTGTCAGTGCCACGCTGGCATTTTTCAACCAGGTAGCCTTTGATACGAGAACCGCCATCATACTTAGGGGGATCCCACGTGAGGAAAATGGACTTAGATGTTGGATCCCTCCATTTCACATTCTCTGGTGGATCAGGCACCGCTGCAAGGAGTGGGGAGGAAAGAACATGTATAATTGTCTTGTATATAGTGTGTGCCTTAGCTTTTTTAATTCTTTACTGTCTCTGGGGTGCTCTTCTCACATTGGTTGGCATCCAACAAGTACCCTGCACAACAGGAAAGACCCATTTGTGCAAGGTAGCTCCCTGCTTTCTGTCAATTGAGGGTCCACTAATACTAAGCAAGGGACACAGGTGGCGCTGTGGGTTAAACCACAGAGCCTAGGACTTGCCGTTCAGAAGGTTGGTGGTTCGAATCCCCGCGACGGGGTGAGCCAACCTAGCAGTTCGAAAGCATGTCAAAGTGCAAGTAGATAAATAGGTACCGCTCCAGCAGGAAGGTAAACGGCGTTTCTGTGCGCTGCTCTGGTTCGCCAGAAGTGGCTTAGTCATGCTGGCCATATGACCCAGAAGCTGTACGACGGCTCCCTCGGCCAATAAAGTAAGATGAGCGCCACAACCCCAGAGTCAGTCACGACTGGACCTAATGGTCAGGGGTCCCTTTACCTTTTATTTTAATACCAAGTAGCAGCTCTTCAGTGGGTACTGAGGGCTGCAGTGCAGAAGAGGGTGTGTGTGGAATTTTTTTTGCACATAGTTCCAATTATGCATCTTTGGATCCAAGCCTCAGTTTTTCTAATACAACAGGTAAGTCATACCAAACCCTTATTGATTCAAACTCTGCTCCTTGCTTTCTTTCAATACTTATGTTGCATAGCACAAGTTACTATGTAAAATGCAGATATACAAAATCAATAGGAATAGTTAATTAAGAAAACTCACTAGCAGGTGCTGACATGTTGACAGGCTCATCAATGTAAGCAGGCTCTCCTGGTCCACATTTGTTACATGCTGAGACCCTGAACAAATATTCTTTTCCTTGAACCAGATCTGGTACAGTGAACTCTTGGTCAAGGACGTTGTCGATCACCTAAAAACAAGAGAGGTTCCAAGTAATTACAGAACTTTTTCCCCCATAGCAAGCACCAGAATATTTCATACCATCTTCAGCAATACATATTAGAAATATAGGTGTTTTGGTTTCTTAAAGAAACTGCGTACCTTGACCCATGTTTTGCGGCTCACTTCACGCTTTTCAATAAGATAGCCAGTCAATGGGCTTCCTCCATCATCTTCAGGAGCTTCCCAATTTAATTGGACTGAGTTCCTAGTTATCTCTCCAATTTGTAGTTCTCTTGGTGCGCTTGGGCGAGCTAAAAATAAATACCCATCATATTATAAACTTATTATATATATATATATATATATATATATATATATTACTTATTCTTTCTTTGATGGAAGACTTTGGCTGTTTGGTTACACCTACTAGATTTTAATTCATGCTTCATTTTTTTTAAAAAGAAAGAAGGATTCTTACTTCTGAGTAAGCATTCTTAGGACAGACTGTTAACTGTTAATAGCTAAGTTTATGATCTCCGTTGTATTATAGGGTTTCATAACAAAATGGTACAATAGAAGTTGCCAACCTAGGCTCTCTTGGGAGGAAAAGCAGCACATAAATTTAATAAATAAACATGCTGCTGTTGTTTAGTACTATTCAGGGGTGCCAACTTGAATAAAATATTGGGGAGGCCCAGATAAGCCCTGCCCCACACAATCGAACACACGTCTTGGGCCCTAGGAGTTGGCTCCTATGGTGCTATTAATAACAAATTTGGCTTATTGAAACTTTTGGATTTTACACACATGGTTATTTACAAAACAGGTTATATACAATTCTTCAGAATATATACTGGATTGCTCACCAATGACATTAACATTGATTTCTCCTGATACAGATGACACAGGGTTTTCTAATTTCAAGGTATAGATGCCTTTGTCTGGCCGTTCACTTGGGGTAATAACAAGCTCTGCAAAGGCTGCAGATGTGTCAATTTTCACCCGGTCACCCTGTTCTAAAACTTTGTCGCCGACAGACCATGTGGCAGTTGGGACTGGATAGCCAGTAATAGGAACACGTATTTTGACGGGATCTGGAACAATAACCTCCAGTCCATCTTTAAATCCGCTTAAGTCCATCGTAGGCCCAGCTGAAATACAAACACAAATTATGCCGATTAAAGTTATAAACTTCCTTTTTTTCTCCACAACACCATTAAAGGGCAATTGCCTTTGGAATCTGTTTGAATGGAAAGCATTATTATAGATGCCTTCACGTGGCGTTCTATCTATTGAGAACACATCATAAAACTGTTTCATAATGTGATGAAATTAGCAATATAGAAAGACGATATATAAGATTGCTCCAATTTAAAGACACCTAAATGTTCAATTTAATACAATTTTTAAAAATTAAAAAATTCTGACTTGTTTAGCAATGCAGCCTTAGAGGACAAATTGTAAATGTAAAACAGTGCTACCTAGTGAACGTTAAGGGTTTCCCTCCATTTTAGTATAGCTTAGATGAGGCCTAGAGACCCTGTGGCCCTCTAGAAGTTGTTTGACTTCAACTCTAATCCCTGGCCTTTGGCCATACTGGCTGGAGCTGATTGGGGTCCAACAACATCAAGAGGGCCACATGGTCTCCCCACTCCTGTTTTAGACTTTTACTGCTGAGAGGGGGGCTGGTTTTGGTATCCAACGTATGAGAGCAATATTAAAGTATTGTTTTTATGAACAAGCATGAATTATGACATTCATAATGTCATAGATGTCTCAGATGAACAGATGAATAGTCTCAGATGAACACAACCTTTCCTTGACTATGGCAAGAAACAAGAATTCAACTTACTGTGAGGATCATCAGCAGTCAGTGGTCCAATAGCTTCAGCAGGATCTGACACACCAGCAGCATTTTCTGCAGATACTCTATAATAATACCTGGCTAGAGGTTTCAACCCAGTTACCTATGAAGACAGAGGAAAATGTCATAATTAATAATCACTATTTTTTATTTTTTTAAAAAAACCTTAATAGGCATTTTACTTCGGAAAAGAATATGCTACCTTATAATTAAGACTAGGCACAAGTTTTGCGTTGCAACGGATCCAGTTGTCTGTGTCCTCTTCGCGCCTTTCAATAATGTAGCCCAGTACTGGGCTGCCTCCATCTTTCAAAGGAGGTTCCCATGTAAGTTTCACAGATGACATAGTTTGGTCAGAATGGTCGAGGTTAATGGGAGGACTTGGTTTTTCTGCAAAACACAATGATTTGCACAATATGACAGATGGCCAGAATCAGAAGAACTATGCAACTAGTCCCACAAGTCTGGAAGGGCTACTCTTGAGTTCCTCAAACAGCAGTATCCTAAGACCATGCCAAACTGCTGTTTTGAAACTAGCAGGAATGTCCAAAGTACATGCGATGTGATATAGGGGCATGTTGTATATAGAAACAATAGGCATTAGCGCAGGGGTGAGCAAACTTTTCCAGCAGGGGGCCAGTCCACTGTCCCTCGGACCTTGTGGAGGGACGGACTATATTTTTTTTTGGGGGGGGGTATGAACAAATTCCTATGCCCCACAAATAACCCAGAGATGCATTTTAAATAAAAAGGCACATTCTACTCATGTAAAAACACGCCAGTTCCCGGACCATCTGTGGGCTGGATTTAGAAGGCGATTGGGCCGGATCCAGCCCCAGGGCCTTAGTTTGCCTTAGTTTGCATTGGTGCATATGTGCAAGCCTTAGAGTATGCCAAAGGTAGTTTGCTAGATTCTCACCATAGTCTTCTACTAAATAGATTACAGTATTATTTCCATAGATCCTTCCTCACTGAACATCAGTGGTGGGTCCTTGTTTTAGAGCTTGTGTGGAGCTTCTATTATTTTCATTTTCTGACACTGCTAATTTCTCAAAACAACATATATAATGGTTTCTATGAAACTGAATAATAAACCCTGGACTTTTGTTTGAGATATATCAACTGATTCACTCAAGTCTTTCCTGTTTTCATATTTTATAAGCAAATGATATTATAACTATCTAGAAATATTTTCTTATCGTCTGCATACTAACCAATTGGATCCATTATCTTCACCGCATGTGTAGAAGCACTAGGTTTGCCAATTCCAACCTGGTTTTGAGCTCTGACTCTGAAAAAGTATTCTTTGTTTTCCACCACATCAGTTAAGGTTCCAGCTAAGTCATGTGCTCCTGTGGTCATGGCTGGTTCCCACTTGATCGAAGCTCTGTCACGTAATTCAATGATGTAGCCCGTAATCGGAGACCCTCCATCATAATCTGGGGGTTCCCAAGTAAGAGACGCACCAAATCTGTTCACATCAACAACTTGTACATTGAGAGGAGGTCCTGGGACATCTGTAAGGTCATAAGATATTTTTTTTAAAAAATGTTATTATCCCGTTCAAAAGAACTTCAACAAATTATAGTCTCCAAATAACAATTTTCTTACCAAATCTACTCTTGGCTTCCACAGGTTTGTCTGTTTCGACTGGCTCACCGGTGCCCACTCTGTTTTTCGCACTCACGCGGAAGAGATACTCCACACCTCCCTTTTGAAGGCCAGTCACTGTGTATTCACAACTGTCGGCACGATCCGTTGCCAAAATCCAGGTCTTTCGTTTGACATCACGCCTTTCAACAACATACCCAGTGATTTTACTACCACCATCACTTTCTGGTTCCTCCCAGGCAAGGCTAACTTCACCATCAAACGTCTCGGTTACTTCCAGGTTTCTAACTGGGCCAGGGACATCTGGGAATAAAGCGAAAGTATGCTTACTTAAAAGAATTTGGGATTTGCTTTGAGTTTCATAAAGCAATAACAACTTAGTGAGGTTTGTGAATGCAGTTTCTTCTTTCTCTCATCATTACAGTGGTACCTCAGGTTACATACGCTTCAGGTTACATACACTTCAGGTTACAGACTCCGCTAACCCAGAAATAGTGCTTCAGGTTAAGAACTTTGCTTCAGGATGAGAACAGAAATTGCATGGAAGCAGCAGGAGGCCCCATTAGCTAAAGTGGTGCTTCAGGTTAAGAACAGTTTCAGGTTAAGTACAGACCTCTGGAACGAATTAAGTACTTAACCCAAGGTACCACTGCTTTCATTTTCCACACCAGAAAAAAAAAAACCAACCCTTGGCCATAGGACAGAGTACAGGAAAAGATGAGCTTACCAATAACTTGAACATTGATGTGTGCTTCAGCTTGGCCATGCTTATTTTTAAGGATGATTTTGTAACTCCCTCTGTCAGTCGTCTTTGCTTCGTGAATTCTGAAGGTGGTACTCTCAGGTGTTGTATCAACAGTAAGAGTGGGCAAGGCTTCTTCTCCCTTCAGCCATTCAGCTTCTGCTCGTGGGTAGGCATCATATGGAACCACCATAGTCAATGGCTGCCCAACATCTACCACAAGGTTCTGATCAGCTATCTTTATTCTTGGAGCAGCTAGTAAAAAAAAATCAATGAAATACATTACAGAAAATCTGAAACGGAAAACAACAGTTCAGTGAGCTGTTTGTGATTTTTAAGCAACTTTGGTGCGAAGGGAGAACCAAAATCATAACCATTAGTAATGTTGTATAGACACCATCTTGTCCCATTCTGGTCAGTGGGGGCACTATTGTTGCCTCCAACATACAAAGATAATTAATCTGTGCTGGGTCATTTTGTCTTCTAAATGCACAGAAGCTACATTAGAAAGCTGCATAATAAAGGCTACAGAAACACATGAGAATCATCCAACGTGATTGTAGGTTCTCAGTTACAGATCTTTTTTATTACCACTAGAAGTGTGTTAATCACTGAAATTAACACCCAGAAGAAGTATTTAAAATGTTGCATTACTCATATAAATATTATTTTATTGTTAAAAAAATTTAGAGGCTTACCTGCCAGTTCTAGCTTAGCTCGAGCTTCTTTATCTTTGGCAATAAATCTATATTCTCCTTGATCGCGAGGCCTAATCTCACAGACTTGCAGCCTATGGACTTTTCCTTCACTCATCATTTGGTGTTTATCTCCCTGGACTATTATCATGTTATTTCTCAACCATTTGACTTCCACCTTATCTTTATTCAGTTCAGCAAAGAAAAGGACATCAGAGCCAGGGGCTTCGTAAATATCTTGCGGTGGCCGGATAATCTCCACAGGAATTTCTGGTCAAAATAAGAATAAAATTTAGATTGTGTTGACATACTTTTTTTTTTTTTTACAAAAAAAATATTGAAAGGTGAAAGATAAATAGACATTGTAAACATACCCTCCACAAAAAGTCTTGCTCTGGATCTCCTGTCATCCACACCACAGGAATATTCGCATTCATCCTCTGGCCTGCAGTCTTTTATGATTAACCTGTGTAAATTTCCATCCTTTTCAAACTGATACCTTTATTGCAGACAGAAAAAAAAGGATTGTGTGTTAAATTCAGAGGCAAGAATCCAGACAGCAACCATAGTGTACCACCAACCAGTTTAAAGCACCTGCACCTACTTTTTGCCCTCTTTAATTTCTCGTCCGTTTCTGTACCACTTCACCATTGCTTTCTCTTTGGAAAGCTGGCAACTGAAGACTGCATCATCAAATTCAGTGACTGTCTGGTCCTGCAAGTGCTCAATGAAATCTGCAGGTGCCTCCGTGATAATAAGCTCTGCAGCCGACTTGTCTTGGCCAGCAGTAACAACGTACTCCCCTTCATCTATAAATCCACAGTTTTTAATGATAAGCGAATGCTTGTATTTATCCACTTTGTACAAAATGCGGCGGTCAAAGGTGACTTCTTCACCATTCTTTGTCCACTGGAGGGTTACGTTGAGGCGGTTAACCTTACACCAGAATGTGACAGACTTCTTCTCCATGGTTTCGATGTCTTGAAGAGGCTCAATAATTCTGAGGTCTTCCTCTGTTTAAGAGAGAAGTGGTTTGAAAAGTGTTGTTAATTTACATCCTTATCCAAACAGTAATTTGGCAAGAGTGAAAGCCTGTGCCACTTAGAATAAGAAAACACCAGGACTTTTTTTCCAGCCAGTTCCAGCACCTCTCTCTCTCTCTCCCATCAACCCTTCCGTGGGTCCTATTGTTATCCTTTTCAACTGCATATTATATCATAGTCCATATTTTATGTCTCTTCATTTTATCCATAATATTTGCTACCTTACAAGTGTTATTGCAGTCCTGCTAATGTTTTATTTGGGTCTCCCAAATAAATTATAAATTTCCTCCATTGTTTATTGAAATTTTTGGTCTTCTTGGTTCCTGAGCTTTCCGGTCAGTTTTGCCATTTCGGCATTGCCCAACATCTTAGTCTGCCATTCCTCTCTGGAATGGCACACCTCTCAAGTGGGCACCATTGCCATTATAAGAGAACAAGAGAGGCATTCATGGAAACTCTTTTTCTAGAATAATAGCCCTGGGAAAACACTTACCAAGCACAGTCAAAGTAGCAGAGCTCTTTACTTGTTCTCCTCTCTTGTTTGCCAGGACTATGTTGTAGGTTGCTTGGTCATTCAAATGGGCGTCTCTAATTCTTAGAGTGTAAACTAAATCCTTATGGACCATGATGTATTTTGCGCTGTCGAATATTGCTTCTTCATCTTTGTACCACTTCGCCTTGGCACCTTCTGTATTAACCTCACAGTTAAATACAAGTTCTTCTCCCTCTTTTACTTGTTGGTCCTTCAGTGGGATGACAATCCTGAGTTTTTCTGCAATTTGAATTTGAATATTATTATTATGATGTGAATTACATCCTCACAAAGGAAATAAAAGCATGCCCACAAATGTATGAGAAAGCCCCATAAAGCTTACCGATCACTGTCAAGCGGGCTGTTGCTTTGGCTGCTCCGACCATGACAGAATAAGTTCCATCGTCATCCAGAACAGACTCTTTAATGACCAGGACTCTCTTTTTGCCATCAGAAATTATGTCATACTTATCATTGGCTTCAAGAACAGTATCATCCCTTATCCACTGTACGTCAAAGGCTTCTTTGGATACTGAGCAGACAAATTCTGCTTTTTCTCCTTCAACTACTTCAACGTTCTGTGGCCTGGTTATAAATTCTGCTGCAAGTTCTGAAAAAGACGTTGGGCATATTGTTTGTTGGTTTTCGATATGGGGATAAGTAGATCACCCCCCCCCCCCCGATCTAATTGATAACCGAAAATATTTTCAGTCAGCAAAAGACGCCTCAGACTGACTTGACATGGCCGTGTCCTAGCATAGAGGACACAACCGTGCATATTCGGTCAATAATAAATGGGTCAAAAACCCTACTCAGCGGCACACATGTCACTAGG
The DNA here is from genome assembly GCF_965153285.1 of Podarcis tiliguerta. NCBI lineage: Eukaryota > Metazoa > Chordata > Lepidosauria > Squamata > Lacertidae > Podarcis > Podarcis tiliguerta. The sequence goes on from NC_139534.1 coordinate 23,992,793, forward strand.
ACTGGGTGATATGTGGTTTTCAACATCGTGATGTTATCACCAGCTAAATACCACAATATGCTGATATATCACAATGTCTGAAATAAGGAGGGAGGAGTAAATAAGATGAAGAAGCAGCTGAGATGCATCGTCCAGCCCTACAATTGAGCAAGCTCCCATTCTGCTCCAGCTCATGCTGGAGGTGTGGATGTGGGGTGAGCTTCCTTAAACTGCTCAGCTGAGGCGCACATGCGCACACAAACACACAGAAGGAAGGAAGGAAGGAAGGAAGGAAGGAAGGAAGGAAGGAAAGAGCGCCTGTTCATTCACCTCAAGGAGACACAGAAGCACCGGCTGACTTTCTGGTTTTTCAAATATAGTCGTGCCTTGGTTTTTGAACAGCTTAGTTCTAAAACGTTTTGGCTTCCGAACGGCGCAAACCCAGAAGTGAGTGTTCCAGTTTGCAAAATATTTTTGGAAGTTGAACATCCGCCGGGGCTTCCGCAGCCAATCAGAAGCCACACTTTGGTTTCCAAACGTTTTGGAAGTCAAACGGACTTCCAGAACGGATTCCGTTCGACTTCCAAGGTATGACTGTATTGTGAATTTTTGCATAGCACACACACACACACAAGTTGTGATATATTGCTCGGTCATTTATTTTGAAATGGTTATCACGATGTCTAGAAACCGGTTTGGGGTAATATATCAATATAGCACCCAGCCCTACATGTCACCTGGCAACACTTGTGAAAAATTCCAAAGTAGTTTTCTTACCATGAACTTTCAGCTTGCCGGTTGTCTGACTGCTAGGAAGTTTGCAGGTGTATGCTGCTGCATCGTCAAGACTAGCATTGTGGATGACCAAAATTCTCTTCCGGCCATCAGCAATCTGTTCATATCTACCACCTTCAGGCAACTCTTCATCGCCTTTGAACCAAGTTACTTCTGCATCGGGCTTGGAAACTTCACAAATCAATTTGACAGTGTCTGTTTCACTTGCTTCCACATTGGGAAGTTTTTTGGTAAAGACAGCTTCCTCTTCTGTAAAAAGAAAAAAGAAGAAAATAGTTGTATTTGATCACAACAGCGACCAAGCCATTGCTCTTTCATGTAAATGCAACAAACTTGATTCTAGCTTTACCTATCACTGTCAGCATGCCAGAGGTTCTGGCTCCTTTTGCTTCACATGCGTATTCTGCCTCATCATCAAGCAGACATTTGTTGATAACAAGTATTCTCTGGGCACCTTTAGCAATGATGTCAAACTTCTTGCCTTTTCTGATTTCAACACCATCCCTAAACCACCGTGCCTATATTTAAAATAGTGATAAAAATCAAGTTGAACAGAATGCAAAGAAGAGATACTGCAATATCAACTGAAGCAGTAACTGAGAAATTGAAATATATAATTACTGACTGTATTAGATTAAAGCATGCCTGGATGACATTTTAAGCTAAACCATAAACCAATATTCCACAGTGAATATAGATGCACTCCCTATGAACATGTCAAATGGTGCACATTTTACTGCAATTATTTTTCATCTAAACCCAGAAATCAGTTGCAAGCATGAGAGTACTGGATCCATTGTTCGTTCCAATTCGGCCGTTTGGAAGTTGCACATGTGGAGATGAATTAGAAAATTGACGATGGTGCCAATCACCTATTGGAAAGGGCATAGGATTTGGCTCTATAACCAAAGTAAAATATGTAGACAGAATCTACATTCAGATAGGTGTGTTTTATTTTCATTGGCAGTACTGGTTTTTGTTATTAAGGTTCTGGAAGTCTGCTTACCCCCTTTTTAGGAGGGCGGCAGCTTTGTGGGACGACCAGCACTCCCCCCCCCTGCTGCCGATGCAGGACTGCGTGTGGTGAGCTGATCCCAGCCAGAGCGAGAGCTTCAGCTCACACTCACAACTTGAAATCCTGTTCCGCGTCAGCCTGCTGAATTGGCCAATGGCAGGCTGGTATGGAGGGTTGAGCTCTCTGGGGGTGGGCGTGAGGGAACAATCAGGCTATGAGAATCCTTAAGGACCCATGCCTCAGATCCATATTTCCACATCGTGGCAGCCCTAAGAAAGCTACTCAGGTGCCAGTCTGATCCTTGAAAAGCAAATGGGTGGGAAGGGTGCTCAGAGGCTTTGAGGGCACCTAAGGAAATCAATCTTATGGGGTGAAAAAGATGAAGCTGCTTAGGTACCACGCTGGCAACCGAAGATTTATAGTAAGGAGCTAGTGAAGGTTGGACTGAATGATGTAGGCAACCTAGATCATCTTTTGGTTTGAGCTATTAGTAGCCACGATTTCCACCTTCTAAATGCTTTGGGCTGCCCTAGTACTAGAAAAATAGTAAATGTTTCCTGGTGGCTATAATAAATGCTTTGAGATTCTGTGCAAAAGCTATTGACAAGGGCAAATATTAAGAGACACAAACATTACACACCTGAACATTTGGTCGGGAAATTTCACATTCAAACCGAGCAACTTCTTTTTCTTTAACTTCAATATCCGTAAGGGGCTTTGTGAACTCAACATGAGGTGCTATAAGAAAAGAAAAATTATTTCCAGTTTGAAAACGATCTCTTTTTTTCTTATCTGTGAATCTCAATTTATAGCAATGGCCTTAGTTATAATAATTTATTCTAATAGAGTTATGATAAAGTAGAGGTTCCCACTTTTGTGGATGAAAGAAAAAGCCCAACCCACTTAAGTCAAAGGTCTGCTTGTTTTACAGCACCATCAGACTGACCTACCCATATATCTGCAACATGCCTACCTTTGGAATCATGGAAACAAGTATCTATGTCTTTATAAGGAAATTATGAGTAAAACTTACGTTCAACGTTCAAGAAACAAGACGTCTTGAAATCTTTAGAATCGCATGTGTACGTTTTAGCATCATCCAGTGTGCAGCCGTGAATGATAAGTTTTCTGACTCTGCCATCAGCAATTATATCATATTTCTTTGTCTTGTGGATTTCTTGGCCATTCTTGAACCATTTCACTGGTGCATTTTCTCTGGATACTTCACACTCCAGAACTGCAGTAGCTTCCTCCTCTACAGTCTGGTCCTCAAGAGGCTTAGTAAACTCAACAGGTGGTTCTGAGGACAGGGAGGAAAAAACCCCCACAAATCATGTTGGTGCTATATGCATCATTTTTTCCTCCCAAGAGATTGAAAAGCTAGCTATCATTCTGATCTTTTTAAAAGACTGAGTTATGGCCAGAATTCTTTTCAGCATTTTATGTGTAAAAAGTACTGCAGAAAAGGATCGGCCCAATCATACACTTTGCCTAACACAGATCAGTCGTCTCTAGCATACTGCTAAGGGAATAAATTGTTACTTTAGGAAGCCTACCTTTTACAAAAAGATTTGCTTGAGTTCTGAAATCCTTTGCAGTCAGTTTGACTTCTCCAGCATCTGTTAGTTTCACATCTCTTAGAACAAGGGTGTGAACTCTGCCTTCAGCACGGGGCACGATCTTAAAAAAAGAAGAAGCAATGTTCAGGAGAATAGATTTGGTAAGAAAACATGTTGCGACCTTATATCAAACATTTGTGTTAGCACATGTCTGTCTAAATGGGCTGGTAAACAAAGACTTCCGGTTATACACCCATGCACTTCTGGGCATGCATTGGGGCCTCTCTGATTTCTTGTTGCAATTTCAGCCCTTTTACTGCATCAGCCGCCAAGCCCCAAAGGCCTCTAGAGTTTTGTGGGAGTCGGCAGACTGAATCCACCAGCTGACTGCTGGAACTGTAAACTTCTTCAAAGGGTTGATATAATCCAAATCAATCAAAAAGGAGAACTACAGTACGTGTATAAGAAGCTTTTCATCATCGCTTCCCAGGCCAGCTGGGAAGAAGTCAAGAGAGACCTGGTTCTGCATAGATTATAGTCCCTTACTGGACTGGGGTAGGAGTGCCCTAAACACCATTGTTTGTGTTATCATAGGCCCATTTAAACTGATGTAGATGGGTTAATCAGAAGCAAAACATAAAATCTTGCTAACTATTAATATGAAAGTTGAAATAAAAGTTGAAATATTTGTGATGCATCTAATAATGCTTCACCATTAAAATACTTTTCATGGGAACAGTAAGTATTAATCTATCGATTTAGTTAAATCTTGCTATGCTAGTTTAAATTTAATGTTTTGATTAGGCTGAATTGGCTATGGTAATTTCAAACTTGCACTAGCTAGGCCTTATATTAGCAGGTATAGGTCTGTTTTCCTTTGCAAATATTCTCTGCATAAGCCTATCATTAATAGACACTCTAACGATTTAAACAGAGGATCTAAAAAAGCATGCACCAAATAATATTTCACTGAAAGCAACTTCTGCATGTGATTACTTATACTACTTTATGGCTTGCTGCTAAAACATTTTAAATATTGAATGAACTGCATTCCAGGCTGTTCACATCTCAGCGCTAACAGCACACTTGATGAAGGGTTAAAAATAGCTGGTGAGAAATGCTCTGCGAGCAGATCTACCGAGAAAGTTATCTGGAAGCCTGCTCAAATGCCTGAAATGGAATTTCAATCTCCTTAATCCCCTTATATGCAGAACTGGATGCCAGCTCTACATTCAGAGAAGGGAAAGAATCAGGAGATGCAAACATTCATAAACTTCCCCACTAATATCAAAATATTACATATCCCTTTATGTTAGCACTGATACAAAACCTCCCCAACCCCTTTCACCTCTCCCTTTGAAACTTTTATCTTCCACCATGTGGACGGAACTGATTTTTCTGAATGATATTTTAGAATAGCGCCTTACAGTGCAATCCTATGGATCTCTACTTGGAAGCAAGCCCCATTGAGCTCAGTGGGGCTTACTTCCAGGTAAGTATGTATAAGATTGCACTGCTAGTCTCACAAAAGGGAGGGGTAGGAGAGAAAGAGGGAAAGAAATAGGGTTTGACATGGGAAAAGGGGAGAAGAGAAAGAATGTCTTCTGTACCTTGTCACTGGGCTCCAATTTCTGTCCTTTCAAGAACCAGTCCACTACAATTCCCTCATAGGAGAGTTCGCATTCAAAGTTTGCCGTTTCACCAGCTGTTACCGTTACATCCTTCAAAGGCCTCAGCAGGCCAATTACACGTGCTTGACGGAACGAAGAAAACATCTTCAGATTAGCCACCTGCACCTTTTACTAGCGGCCATAGTGCCTTTCCCCAAGAGAGAGGGAGTATGATGTACAGAGGCTATTTAAATTCCCTGGCTAGATCTGGGCCCTTGGGGTTTTCAGGGGGAGGGCTGGTCACTGGAGATTCCCTATTTGCGGAGCCTGTTCCTTTTAAATGAAAAGATCAGCAAGAAAGCTACATTGCATCTGTCTCCTTTGCCAAGCCCTGCATGCCTCTTGCTAGATAAGGCATGCGCCTTCCAAAATAGCAAGGTCTACAATTGGATAGAGAGACAAGTGGTCACCAACTGTGTAGGGTGTTCCTGTCCATCAAGCTACTGGCACTTTCCACAAATGTCAGCATGGTGTTATCTCTCAGATCTTATACCCCAAATGCCAAGCACAGCAGAGAGTCCGTTTGTAATATTTTAGATTTCATAACAACTCATTATGCTACCTTGCCAGTCATCCTGGAATAAGGAGGGGCGATACCAGTGGTCTAACAACCTGTTCTTATTAACTAATTGAAAATCTTTGTATAATACCTATCCCACGATCTAAAAACAAACAAACTAAATTAAAAGTATCAGCATTAGCTTATAAAAAGCTTTTATAAAGAAAGAATAAGTGACACAACTATATCAAATAACTACTCCTCAACTTAAGCTCACCCGACTGTCTCTCCTTCTCATTTACTGTTCCATTAACAACAGATCACATGCCCCACTCTGACTCCCAACTTGTTTCAGTTTAGCTCAGTTACTGATGTAAAAGTCAAATGATCTTACAGATAAACTTGCAAGACACTTACGTTTTACTCGAAGATTGGCAGATGATTTGGCATTGGCTGCTTGGAAGTCTACGCTACCAGCCTGGTCCAAGCGCACGTTGTAGAGTGTAAGACAGTGCCTTTTGCCTTCCTCCTTAATTTCACAGTCCTTCCAAGAGCAAACAAATGCAAAGGTTTGTACAACACTTGTTTTTAATAGCTTTCACTTCCTTTTATCAGGTCCATATTTCTGGTATTTGGATATTCAAAATGGTAGCAACCTTTCATTCCCCTTTGGGGACAAAACATTGAACTGGCTGCAACTGATTCTCAATATCCTGCCTCGGAGTACAAATACCAAAACAACACATTCTCTGGCATGTACGTTGACAATACTTGGACCCCATTGTTCTGTATCTAATGACTGTGTGAGCGGAAGGGAGCTTGTGCAACCAATCTTTCCCCTCCCCACTGCAGCCCACTGAGCCTCATGAAAAGCCTCTTTGGAGGGTCAGAGGCCCTCCTGAACAGCGTTGGCTGTGTTGCAGCCAGCTGCTAAAGAGATAAAGTTGGTCAGGGCACTGTGCGCAACCCTTCCATCTGCTCACACAACCAATGGCTACGACCTACTGAACTTTTGCAAAACTTTTACCTCAGGCCTTGAACCACGCACTGTCCAGATCAATGAGATGTTAATGTGCTAAACATGCACATTGATTTTCAGAATTGTTTACATGGGAACATTAACAAAAAGCAACCCCTATATATGGCTACAATGAACCAATTGATTACAGTTATTAACTTTCAGAGGCACCTGGTACATTGCTTTAACAATTGTAACCAACATATTTTTATCAAATATTATTTACATATTACTTACAATTGCTTTTCATTACAAAAGCAATCTTCAGATTTCTAACGTTAAAACTGCTCCCCCTGAATTATATATTTTCTGTTGTGTAAATATGAAACATGGATGACTACATTCTATATATTTTGCTTAACTGCACAATTTACAATTCCAGCCATTTAAATTGTGTTGATATAGAAATTATTTTCTCAGCACCCCTACAGTACTTTCTCAGATCTTCCAAAGATTTTCCAAAGGTTTATGTTCTTCCATCTGCATATTTTAGGCAATATAAGTCTCATTTAGAAGTGGGGAAATATTTAAAAGCATTGCTTACAGGTGTCTGTGTCAAGGGCTCCCCTTTCAGTTTCCAGTTAGCATGAATATCTTCCTCAGAGATTTCTGTATCAAAACGTGCAGTCTCTGTCTCAAATATTTCCACGCTATATAAGGGACGTACAATCTTAATATCACGATCTGTGAAGGAAAAAAACACCACACCAATATTATTACCTTTCATAACAATGTTGATGAGCAGGGTTCTACAACAGAAGGATCAGGAAGATTTTATTTATGTGTTTATTAAGAAGATTTATATCTTGTCTTTCGAATGAATGATCCTCAGGGCGGTTTAAAATAGAATATAATAATACACCAGTAAGGGTGAACTTGCCTTCAATGTTCAGCTTAGCAGAAGTCTGATCAGTGCCGCAATCACAGGTATATTGACCAATGTCTTTCTTCAAGGCTTTTTTAAGGATGAGTATTCTCTTTTTGCCATCGGCCTTGATAATAACATTCTTAGACGGAGTTAGTTCTTGTCCGTCTTTAAACCATTTTACGGGAGCATTTGCTTTGCTAATTTCGCATTGCAAAATCACTTCGTCTTTCTCCACAGCAGTGTAATCTTGAAGCTTCCCAGTAAAATAAGGGTCCCCCTCTGCAAGTCAAGGTGAATATGTGACATTCTAAGATTATTCATACATTCAAAATAGTACCAACTTATGCAAGACAGTTCTCTTTTCAGGTAAGAGTGCTTTTTAAAGATTTTCTATGTAGGATAAAGTTTTCTAAAAGCAAGTTTTTAAGAAACTTTAATAGAGCAAATTATTATTATGAGGTAAAAGTAGCTGATTCTGCTTTTCATTTTGTTTCCTTTACATGGACCCTAAAGAAACGTGTTTCTGTGGTACACCACAAAGTGGTTTCTTATTTCTTCATTATTTTGGTTATTTAAAAGAGATTTATACCCCGCCTTCCAGAGATTTGGATCCACAAGGCGGCTTACAACAAATTCAAAACAAACTTAGACAACACGACATCCAAAAATTTGTAGGAGGGATGATGTTTCCCAAAAAACAAGACTAAAACAAAAATAAAATGGCAGCACAAAAACTTACAGCAGAGCCATATAAAGACACTGAAAGCTATTACTGATAATAAAAAAACAGGAAAATAGGACCATTTCAAAGTAAAGCCTGAATGACAATAACAAGCATGAGAGTTTGGAAAAAGGTCCCAACAGATAAAAACATCGGAAACTGCCTTTCACTCAGTCAGACCATAGGCTCAATCTAACTTAGTACTACTGTCTACAATGGTTGGTTGTAGCTATGCAGGGTTTCAGACAGGAGTCTTTTCCAATACTACCTGGAGAAGCAAGGGATTTAACCTGGGAGTTTTTGTGTGCAAGGCATGTGCTTTGCCACCGAAATATTCTTAAATGATGATTAGACTTGTATGTGAAAAGGATGTTCTTTTAGATATGCTGGTCCCAGACCACTTAGGCCTTTATAGGTCAGGACTAGGACTTTGTAATGTGTTACCGGAAAGAAACAGGCAGCCAATGGATGCAATGTTTTAGAAAAGGGTGCAAATTCAAAGCAACAACTACAATGAAACAATGAACCGAAGGACAAATAAATAACAAAAGGATTGCTAATAGGGTAGCATGGCAGTATAACAGAACACATCAACTAGCGGCAGTCAATCGTCAGAAGCTTTCTGAAAGAGGATAGATGGCCCCCCAAAGAGGAGCTCATATGAACCTCTTCTTGAAAGCATGTTCAAATGTATGAGGTCTGCTGCCAAGAAAGCCCTAATATGGAGGCAAATCTAGCTGTACCATAAGAATCTGGAATGGGATCTCCCCATAAGATTTAAAGAACTACTCTGAGGAAGGGGAAACCCATGTGAATAAAGCTTCTAAGCACACGGTTATGCTTCTAGTTGATGTTCTATCTAAGAAGAGCCATAATGTAAATCAAACTCAGACCACACATACCAAGGACAGTAAGCTTAGCTTCACACGATTTGCCCATAGCTTCCACTTTTATCTGAGAGGTGTCATCAATATTGAGATCTTTGAATGTGAGCGTATGGAATTTTCCATCGTCCTTCATTGAAACAACCTTGGTGGTATGGAGCCGTTGGTCATTCTTATACCAGATAACAGGGATATTGTCATGGGAAAGCTCAACAGTAAATTCTGCAGTCTCACGCTCCTTTGCAGTTACATCCTTGAGAGGGGTAATGAATTGAAGGCGAATGCCTAAACCACAAAAGCATCTCGTTAAAGTTAAACTGTGACGAATCAAATGACATAAATATGAAAGCCAATCACACCGTCAGGAGAACCAGAGCTACAAACAAACCTTCAATGATCAGCTTTGCACTTGTCCGTTTGTCTTCGGCCTCAAACATATATTTAGCCTCATCCTCAAAAGCCACACTCTTAATGGCAAGTGCGTGCTTTGTGCCTTCTGTTATAATTTCAAATTTCTCATCCCCTTCAAGCTCTTGGGTTCCTTTCAACCAACGGAAAGTCTTCGGTTCCCTTGATACCTCACATTCAAACTTCGCAGGATCCTTCTCAAAGACTTTAATGTCACTGAGAGGAGTTATGAAGATGAGAGGCAGCTCTGAAATCAAACCGGGTTATTAAGAGTGTTAGACACATGTTTGTTTGCTTTTTTTATAAACTGCTCCAGCAATGGGTTTTATTGATGTTGCTGGGCATTAAGAAAACCCTGCAAGATGGGTTGGGAGTTGATGCCTTCTGAAGCCTACCTTTCACTTTCAGATTTGCAGCGCTTTTCGCATTTGCAGCTTGGAAGGACACTTCTCCTGTCATATCCAGTTTGCAGTTGTAAAGAATCAAGACATGTTTCTTGCCATCTTCAATCATTTCACAATCCTGATTTTTATTTTTTTATGAGGGTGGGGAAAAAAATAACAGATTTGTCCTAATCACTTATGTGTTCTCTAAAACTTTCTAAGAATTGTTTTTGTGCGTTTCTCTTAAAAAAACACCACTTGTGCTGTGGTTTGCTTGTTTTTTTTGAAACAGACTTACAGGTGAAGCTGTTAAAGTTTCTCCCTTTAACTTCCAAATGGCATGAACATCAGGCTCAGAGATTTCGACCTCAAATCGTGCTGTTTCGCCAACAAATACTTCCACTCCATAAAGAGGACGCTCTATTTTTATCATACGAGCTGAAAGCAAATATGTATATTTCTCAGATTTCCTGCCTTGACCAGTAAGGTGTACAATGTTTCGAAGAGTTTCTACTGAAGGAGGACAATCACTTACCCTCAATCTTAACTTCAGAATTTGTCTTGTCAGTTCCACAGTTACATTCATAATTTCCCTTATCAGCATCGGTTGCTTTTTTAATTTTTAATATGCGGCGCTTGCCATCAGTCTTGATGGAGATTCTCTTGGAAGCTACAAGTTCCTCACCATCTTTATACCATTTCACTGGCACATCTTTGCTAAGTTCACACTCCAGAATGATATCATCTTTCTCAACAGCGGTATAATCTTGCAATTTCACAACGAAATATGGGTCGGCCTCTACAAGATATGGGTCAGGTATGAAGTGTTGTTGTATTTTTTTGAAGAGGTTAGTAATCAGAGTGAATTAGTACATGAAAAACATAAATACTAAAATACATAAAGATATGTATTTTATACATACATATAATAGATACAGATCCAACCAGTAACAAAATGTGACAACATAAATTACCTAAAACCTTCAGGTTTGCCTTAGTGTGCAATGCCTTCACTTCAGCCTTGATTTCGGAGATGTCATCAAGTGTCACTTCTCTAATTTCTAATTTGTGTTTCTTCCCTTCTACAGAAATGAGAACTGTTCTGCTATTGTGGATTTTCTTATCATTTTTGTACCAGGTTACTGGCATATCTTCGTGAGAAAGCTCAAAATCAAAGTGGGCTGTTTCTCCTTCCTTCACTGTCTGATCTTTGAGTGGGGAGATAAATTTCAGCCGGACACCTGAAATAGAGAGAAAGACAATGAATGCCATCCGGTCATAACCAGCGACTGATTCTTGTTGTGACTTTTACAGTGTAATTCTTGACAGCAATGAACTTGCCTTCCACAAACAATTTTGCAGTGCTTTCCTTCCCTTCGACTACAGCAGTGTACTCTCCTTCATCATCAAACTGAGAATCATTGATGACCAGAATGTGTTTTGTTCCATCTGCAATTATGTCAAATTTTTCTCCAACTTTGATTATATCAGTGCCTTTAGTCCATATCACATTGGCTTCCCTGGTGAGCACACATTCAAACCTCGCCTGCCGTTTCTCTGGTACAGTCACATCTTTCAAAGGCACAGCAAAGTCCAGCTCGATTTCTGCAGATAAAGAGAATATTGAATATTTCCCCCCACATACTACGATGGCAGAAACGACAGGCTAATTGGAGACACATTTTTAGTGAAACACCTTACCTTTCACTGTCAAAATAGCCGAAGTCACTGCATTCAATGCCTGGTAGAGAACCTCTCCAGCCTGGTCTAGTTTGACTTTGTGTAAGGTTAAGAAGCGTTTTCCTCCTTCGGCTCTGATCTCACAAGTCTGGAGGGAAAAGATGAAAAAGTTCACGGTAATAAAAGAAAATTCTAATCAAAGCATGTTGTGTCGATTTAAAAGCAACAGTTCGTAAATGTGATGGCGAAGTCCTCTATGTAATTGAAGTGATCCAGGGCCAAGATATTCCCATGCTCTTCCATCCTCCTCTGAGCTAAACAAAACTTGGAGCTGTCCAATAATAATCACCCTAAAATTCCTTGCATATGTGGTTACAAAAGCCTTCTTAGGGTCGCAAGTAAAATTCTGACAGTGAGCTATACAGTGAGCTAGGATCAGTTGTTTATGTTGCATGGAGATACCCTGCTCTTAATATTTTAAGCTTCATAATTAAAAGGTGCCTCTTTGAAAACCACACCAACATTAACTATAAGCCCAAATGGTTCTAAATCCTTCTTTAAGGTATTCTGCAGGGCCACAATTGACCAACATAATTATACTATATTCAAATTCACGAGGTCTTAAATACAGATTCTTACAGGTGAGGGTCTGAGTGTTTCTCCTTTCAGTTTCCATTCACCGGGGATATCGTCTTCAGAAATCTCACAGTCAAAGTTGGCTGTTTCTTTTTCATAAATAGTAACATCTTCAAGGGGCTTAAGCAGATCAACTTCACGTTCTGGCATTTAGAAATGAACAAATTAATAACATATATGCAATCAATGAAGTACTTCAATAGTCTTGCGGGCTTTCATCTTTTTTCTTACTTCCATCCCATCTTTAGTCTTACTGCATTAAGTAACCCCCCTGGCAAATGTTTTGCATCAAACTCAAAAGATACTTACCACCCAGTGTCAGTTTAGCTGGGTATCTCTTCCCTTCAACTTCCACGGCATATTCTCCGAGATCTTCTGGCATGCAGTTTTTAATTTTGAGGAAGAGATGAGGTCCATCTTTTACAATTTCTGTTTTGTCATTGGGTTCAAGAGGAATCTCCTCATCTCCTTTGTACCATTTAATATTTGGTGTATCCTTCACAACATCACAAGCAAAGGTAGCAGTACCCTTTGGTTTCACATGCTGGTCTCTAATAGGCTTCACTAGCCAGTCTTTTATCACTTCTGTATAACAAATGACCAAAAATAATAACCATTAGAATTAGCATAATACATGTAGAGATGAATGACAAGGGTACTTTGTGCTATGAGAGAGAGAGAGAGAGAGAGAGAGAGAGAGAGAGAGAGAGAGAGAGAGAAGTTGCCCATCTCTTCTTTCTAATTGTATTAGAAGGCTACCACATAGCCAAAGTGCCATGAAAACCTGGATAACACAGAATAAAATGCCTGGGCATTGCCACATATGTTATTAATTAAAAATATACAACAAAAGTGTTGCAGTGTATCTGCTTTGAATATATTTTTAAAATTGAAAAATAGAATTTATTTTTATTTTAATTATTATTTTGCTTACTTGGAAACACCCCCATATATATATATATGCAGAAACCCAAACATATTTTTGATGGCCTCATTTTCCTTCCTTCCTTCTTCTTTTTTTCTTTTTTTCTTTTTTTGATGGCCTCATTTTGCTCAGAACTGCTGGAATTGGATGTTATTGCTAAATATTCCTCCCCCCGCCCTCAAATAAGATTACCCAAAGTGAGTCATGGATGACCACAGATCTTCAGTCTTGTGAACTGAACTGGTATAGTTGTTAGCACTTCTACAGAGGCAATTTTATAAACTTTGCACAGGTTGATATATTTCCACCTGAAGCTTTTGGGAGTACAGCAATGTGTGATATTGTGACTGAATCATTTTCTAACTGGCAATTAAATACTGAGTTCCAGTTCTAGTCAAACCAGCTCTTCACTAAAGACCTTCAGATGATTTCAGTACTAATTACACAATCAACTTAAGTGAAAACCAATCTTCTTAAATAGGTCAGTGAAGATAGAGTAAGGTAAAAGGACTAGCATATAAGCGCAAAAATAATGCACAAGGCTTAATATTACTCAATAGAATTCCTTCATATCCCAATTTTATCCCAAGCACACACTACACAGTTTTGAAATTTAACTTACCAACCACTTTCACAGTTGACTGACAGATGAGGTCAGTATTATCCACAGTCACAGTGTATACACCTCCATCAGTGTCATCGGCATCCATGATTGTAATGGCGCGCTGCAAACCAATAATACCCAGAGCAAATTTTCCAGATTTGTCTCTGATGATTTTCCCATCTTTTCTCCAGACCACATCTCTCTCTTTGTTCAGCTCACAACTTAGATAAAAGGGTTGCCCTTTGATGACAGTAAGCTCCTCCTCCAGAGTCTTCACGAAGCGCACTGGTAATTCTAGGGAACAGGAGAAATATTATTTGCATCTTTTCCCTGCTCCCACAAGCCAGTGGTTCCCAATTGGTTGTCCGCAGACTCCAAGGGGGTCACAGAATCATAGAATTATAGCATTGGAAGGGACCACAAAGGTCTTCTACTCCAACTCCCTGCTATGCAGGGACTCAAACCCACAACCCTGAGATTAAGAGTCTCATGCTCTCATGCTCTGAGCAATCTACGCTTGGCCTAACCTGCACAGGGGGTCCATGGCACCATTCATGTAACAAAAACTACCATAGAGAGATTCCCTCCCTCCAAAAAAAGCAGGGGATTCGTGACTTGGTTTTTGAAAAACAGGAAGTCCACAGGACTTAGCTAAATGGGAACCATTGCCATAAACTACAGTACAGAAATTTAAGCTGTCGCATTAGAATGATCACCCAACTTCAGAGATCAACATGTGCTCATATAGACATGCTTGTCTCTTGGATTTGAGGTGGATCCCATTCATTATAGGGGTGTGACATGCATACATAAAGCAATACTCTTCTCGGCCAGGAAATTCTGTGAACGCATCAGAGTACCTATGCCCAGAATAAATTGTTGAATTAGGGGCATGTATGTATAATTTAATTTATGAAGGAAGACCCCATGCCTTGCTATCACTAAAACTAAGCTTGTGTAATGAAGTAAACACACACCCCTTAGCTACTTCTGTTGTCTCCCCTGTGTTAAAATATTGATTGCAACACACTTGGGGCCAGGGACCCGTTCCATTGTGTTTTGTAAAATATTGTGCTACAGATGGCATTAATTACATCTCATTACATCTAATGCAAATAAAATGTAACTTTGGGGCATAAATAACATGTACATAAGCAACTCAAGCCCAATTGGAGATGCCATAAAATACCTTCAACAATAAGTTTCGCTGTAGAGGTCTTTTCTTTATTTCCCAGTTTCAGTACACAAGTGTATTCCCCAGCGTCTGAAAGCTGGACATCAATAATGTGGAGCTTTCTGTCTTTCCCATCAGAGAGGAACCTGTGCTTAGGACTCTCGCGGATGTTGCTGCCATCTTTCATCCAAGAGGTAATGGCAGTGGAGGGAGAGATGAGGCACTCAAAGATGGCAGAAGAGCCTACTGATTCTGCTTCTGTCAGCACTATGTCTTTAATTTCTGTAACAAACTTGAGGGGCACAGCTTTCAGCTGGTATGTGAAAGGAGGCTCATCTGGAGGTTTCTCGCCACCACTTCCTGGTCTTAATTTTCTCCTCTCGGCATCTGCTGGCGAAGGTGTCTTTTTGGCTACAAGTAATATATTTAAAAGGGATATTTGTATGAATCTCACAGTTAAAGTCAGCAGAGGTGTGATGAAAGATGACAAATCTTAAACACAGCAGGAAAAGCATGCAGTTATTTCTGTTCAAGTGGCAATTTGTTTATCCCTAGAACATTTAAATCTATTCTATATACAAGCCAGTTCTGTTTAATAATAATAATAATAATAATAATAATAATAATAATAATAATAATAATAATTTATACCCCACCCATCTGGCTGGGCTTCCCTAGGCTTTTGACATTCCAATTCCATTCTAGCATGACCAAGACACAAAATGCAAGGCATGGCTGTGGCATGTAGAAGCCTATCTTGGTCCTTTGTGGTTCCTACAGACAAAGTATTGTTCTGCCCAAAGAGCAAAACACTTCATACTTCCTTTCTTTAATTTGATTGCAATATTCGTCCACCCCACCCCCACTCTTATTGTCTACTTATTGAAGTCCAGGAATATTACATAAAAAACAGATACAATTATTCTAGATTTTTATGTGATCCTGTTAATTTAGGCATGCTAAAGCCAATCTCTTGTTTTAAGTACCATTTGCACTTTGGGGAAATGGTTACATGAAAACACGGGCTGGTGTTTAGCTACCTTTTTCTCTGCATAAAAGGTAAGGGTAAAGGTACCCCTGCCCGTACGGGCCAGTCTTGACAGACTCTAGGGTTGTGCGCCCATCTCACTCAAGAGGCCGGGGGCCAGCGCTGTCTGGAGACACTTCCGGGTCACGTGGCCAGCGTGACATTGCTGCTCTGGCGAGCCAGAGCCGCACACGGAAACGCCGTTTACCTTCCCGCCAGTAAGCGGTCCCTATTTATCTATTTGCACCCGGGGGTGCTTTCGAACTGCTAGGTTGGCAGGCGCTGGGACCGAGCGACGGGAGCGCACCCCGCCGCGGGGATTCGAACCGCTGACCTTTCGATCGGCAAGCCCTAGGCACTGAGGCTTTTACCCACAGCGCCACCTGCGTCCCTTTCTCTGCATAGATCCAGTAAAATTAATGCACATGACTAAGTTAGGTCTACAGTCAAACCTCGGTTCCTGAACGCCTCCATTTTGGAATGTCTCGGGCCCCCCCAACGCCGAAAACCCGGAAGTAACTGTTCTGGTTTTCGAACGATTTTCGGAATCCGAACATGGTATGCGACTTCCGTTTTGAGTTTCCGTATTGTATTTAGGCTTCCGATTTCAGTTTTCAGTTGCCGAACGTTTCGCAAGTCGAATGGTCTTCTGGAACGGATTACGTTCGACAACCGAGGTTTGACTGTATTAATTTCAATAGGTCTCTACTTTGAGTAAAATTTAGCTTACTACCGCCTAGGTTCTCTGAAAGAAGAGATACTACTCATTGTAAAAATGTTGACTACAAAGGGTGTGTGAGTGTCTTTGACATTCATTTATCAAATGACTCACAGGTTTATTGTAGATAGTCAGTTATTTGATAGTTCATAGCATAAATACTGGGACTGTTGATCACAGTTACTATATATTTACTATATATTTAAAGAGGCTGGGGGGCAGTTTTCCATTTTAGAATCTCTCTTACCTTTAATAGGAAGTTTAGCCTTGCCAGCTTCCTCCTTTGGTGTAGTTTTAGGCTCTGACATAAAACAGCAACAGCAGTATTAGATAATGAAGTCCAGTTTAAACTATTATCTCTCTATCCATCCATCTATCTATCTATCTATCATCTATCTATCTATCTATCTATCTATCATCTATCTATCATCTATCTATCATCTATCTACCAGCTATTATTTCCTCAAAGTGTTGCTTCTTCTTGCATTCATTTTACTTCTGAGAAGTTGTGCATATTCAAATGAATGAATGAATGAATGAATGAATGGTTTAATTCAGCCTCATTTCCCCCTCTCGTAGTAATGGTCTTATCATCCTCTTGGATCCTCAAGCCCTCCAGCTAAGTGTACTCATTTCCCCATCTGCTATCATTGAGTCCTGGGTGAAAGGTGTGCATGTTATTTAGGACAGTGTCCATTCAAGGTTTGGGCCCAAAATGTTGTTGCGCTACAACTCCCTTCACCATTGATTAAGGAGGCTGGGAGTTGTAGTCCAACCACATCTGAAGACTCGACGTTGAATAATACTGATAGCACAACAAGATGTGATCCCTAAAAGTTCTTTAGTGAGTTGTGTATTGTAAATATTTTTGTTAGTAAGAACATTTAAACTCTCTCATGATTGTTGTGCTCATGATTACTCATACAAAAGTTAATAGAATTGTGATACAACCTTGCTCTTGAATTTATTACAGAATAATAATACAGTCCCGCCCTTGAATATATTACTGAAGTAATAGTCATACCTGCTTTCTTTCCAACCACTGGTGTTGTTAAAGGAGCTGCTTCAGGTTTGGGTTCTGCGGGAGGCTTAGGAGATTTTAGGGCTGTAGAAAAAGTTATATATATTTACTGAGCTTGCAATCCTCAACACACATACTAGGAAAGCCACACTGAGTTAAGTGGACCTACTTCTGCACAACAATGATTAACATTAGACAATACACATTTTTAAAAATCCTTTTAGTCTGCAATCCTACACATATTTACCTGGGAGTAAGTCCCATTGAAGGCAATGGGGCTTACTTCTGAATAGACATACATAGGCTTGCTAGTACTTCTTAGAACCATGAAATAGATTTTCACTGGCCTTAGTTTGTCACAGAAATAGACAGTGGTATTAGCTGGGATGAATCTTTAACAAGCAAACTTGTTGGAATGAATCTTTAACAAGCAAAACATAAGCAGAACACTACAGAATTCGCAAATGTGATTGCATAATTTACAAATGCTAAAATGTAAGCCCACAGTCTGATAAAACAAGGAGTTGCATCAGCACATAAGGGCATATGGTGGGATTCAAAAAAAGCTCATGTTATATAGGTGCTCCATTGATTTTATGCTAACACCAGAGTTAACTAGAATGGAGGAAAATGGTCTATAATCAGTGGTTTCAAAATGTCCTACCTGTAGCAGGCTTTGGTTCAGGAATTGTGGCTGGTTTAGGCTCTGGAACTTTGAACAAAAAAAAAATAACAAGTAGGTCAATCAATATATTTTAAACAGAACATTGCAAAACCAACAAAATGCATAAAAATAGTTAGAGAGACAAACAGCACAGTTAACAGACGCCTTAAAGACATTCTTTTCTACTTCAGGGGAACAGAACCGGCTTGAACCATATAAAGACAAATAAGAGGACATTTAATGAAGAAGAAGAAGAAATGATGAGGTACTGCATGAAGAATTAGGGAGCAGCTGGAAGAGCACAAAGATGGGAGCATTTATAGCTGGCTTGTTTTAAAGATTAGTGCAGCTCACAGACCAATATTCAAGATCAAAAGCGGTTTTAGTTGTATAAGCGATTATAAGAGCACTGCATGTTTGTACCTTTTGATGGTTCAGGCACAGGTTTTTCTTTTTCTTCCCTTTTCTTGAAAGCTGGGATCTCAGTTTTCTTCTTTTCAACCTCCGGCACTTAAAAAAAATATTTGTTTTATGCGGAAGCTGAATTCATATATTTTGACTTCCCTGATGCATTAATCGATTTTATCCTGAGCCACGTAGCTGGTGTGATTTATTTAAAACAAATAAGAAATAAGTTCAAAGCCTGTCAAAACACTGTATGTGGCGAAGATGAACAGCTGGGACACAATAGCGATAATGAGGAAGACAGTTCAAAACTATCAATTATAGAATATGTCAGATGTAGCTTTCTACAAGAGTTCTTACAAAGTGAAGACTGAAAAGACAGAGTGTGTCAAGGGGATGGGAGAGTGAAATTTGTTACATTACAGATTGTGTCCACAAATTTCTGAATATTTCAAATGGTTGGGATTTTTCTTTCCATGCTGAAGAACTATTCAAAATTCAGATGGTTTACTGTTTCAGATTCAGAAAGTATTTGTGACTATGGGGATATAAGAAGGGTCTCCTACTGCATAACCTCATGGCAATCTGATTTTCGTTGTACCTTCAGGCTTCTTAATCTTTTCAAGAGGCTTGGGTGGAGCTTTTGGTTCCTTCTCTGCCTTAGGTTCTTCCTCTGGTTTCTTAACTGCTCTTGTGACTTTAAAAGAAAAACAATTTTCTTTCAAGAACAGTGTGATGAAGTGATGAGGAACTTTATTAATAAATGACAGAGGCCAACAAATAGGCTTGGTTTTACATCTGGAGAATAGTGACCTCTTATTTCTCAAGGCTGATAAACTGATCACCACTTAAAATCTGCACAGTGTGATAATCTACAATCAAGTCTCCATTAAGAAGTCCTTTTTAGAATTGCAGGTGAAATCAAAGCACTAATTACTGTATATTCAAAAGCAAAAGCAACAACAGCTTTCTTTATGTTGCAAATAATGGAGACACCTTAGAACTTCCAACTGTCTGGGAGCTTCCAGCATCAGCTATGGTTGCTAGTAGAGCTTTCTGCCTAGAATCGGCATGTCTAGAACTAGCATTTTCTTTGAACCAGCAAAGGAGTTAACCTGCTTGACGAAATTGTTTATGGGCTTCTCGAGATCCTATAGTTGGATGCAAGAAGAAGCTGAAGTGTCTTAGCTATTGCAGTCAGACCTTACAATGTGGCGTTAGGACTGGAATATCACAGCAGTGGGGTCCTCCAGTTTTTGAAAAAAGCAACACGGCTAAATTACCTTTTTTCAAAACAACTTCTTCTTTAGGTGGTGGAGCGGGAGGCTCAGGTGTGGGTCTCCGTGGCTTCAGTCCAGGTGCTTAAAATGATATTAATTTCAGAATAAGCGCACATGTAATCATCGCCATTGGGTGCTTGATGTACAATAAGCATTTAGAACTGAAAAACCTATTATAAGAGAGCTATACCTTTCAGTTCCATTTGAATAATCACAAAACATGAAGAAATTAGCTACTTTACTTTACTTTTCTCTTTGTTAAGTTTGGTCCTCTCTTCCAAAGATACTTTATTTCAGAAGGAGTTCTTAAAAAACCTAAAACCACCACCACCATTTTTGTTGCTAAACTTTAATTTTGACTTTAACTTTAGTATATACAGTGGTACCTTAGTTTTCGATCATAATCCATTCCAGAAGACTGTTTGACTTCTGAAACATTTGGAAACCGAGGCGCAAAGGGCAGCCTGAAAAATCAATGGAGAAGCTTTGGGGGGGGGGGGACTCAGTGGAATCCATTTGACTTCTGAGGCGCATTCAAAAACGGAAGGGTTTTCGGTGGTCGAAAACCGAAACGTTTGGCTTCTGAGAAGATCGAAAACTGAGGTGCCACTGTATAATATTGTTAGTCATGATAACAAGGCCATGATGAAGAAGCCACAGAATACTCCATCCGAAATGAAAGTATGCTTCAGTAAAAAGAAAATAGGAAAAAAGTGAACCGAGTTGAACACAAAACAACCACTGGAAGTCACACATGGAAACGGAATGAAAAATATACTACTTTGTGAAATATACTAAAAACTACAGTCTAGTCCTATTTAAGACGAGAACAAGACACAAGGGTCTGTGGGCAACTTACCACATAGTGGCTGCTTGGGCTGGGGAAGGGCCTTCTTAGGATACATGCAGCCTGAAGACTTTACATTGCTTACTTTGGTTCTAGCATATCTGATCATACAAAAATTTGCTTTCACTGGATCTATATATGCTTAGCAGATAGGACATCCACTTCTGTTGAAACTTTAATAGATTGTGTAGCCACAATGTTCCTTCTTGACATGAGCTATAAAGACCCTATAACCAAGTTTTTCACTGTGAATTTTGCGTGAAACTATTATTGCAAAAGTGTGTGGGGTGGTGGGGTGGAAGAGTTTTGGGAAGAGAATCTATTTCTCTCTGTCTTGAGATGGTGGGAAAAGAACAGATTTTTCAAAAGTAAATGCAATTCTTGTAGGACCAAATATTACTTAGGTGATACACTTTGAAATATTAAATTATGTTTGATTCTTTTCATGATGCTGTATAAGATCAGAATATTGCAAAATGTGGGATGTGGAGTAATATTTTTTATGGAACCTTAAAAAAAGCTACATATAGTTGTTTATTTTGATAATCCACTACTGATTTTCGTTAGGAAGTAATAAATCTTCCTCCCGGTCTATAATGCTTTGAGTTCCATTTTCTCTATCCTTAATTCTGAATGCTAGCTATATTACATCCATGCTTGGCACATGCACTTTCAAATAACTAAATACAATCCAAAGAACTATAAAACAAGTTTCACACACTCAGCAGGACTCTGGACTTCTGAATCTCAGACAGCAAACAAACATGCCACACGTTGACTGGTGTTTGAAACTCAGGAGAGTTTCAAAAGCAGTTTGTGAGGTGACATCGTCGTCATCATTTGTTAAATTTATAACCTTTCCTTCCTCCTGAAGGAGCCCAGGGCAGCAAACACACAAAAGACAAAACAATTAATTCATCTAAAAACACCCAATACAATTCCAATACAGATGCAGACTGGGAAAGATCTCTATTTAAAAGGCTTGTTGAAAGAGGAAGATCTTCAGTAGGCACCAAAAAGACAACAGAGACATTACTTGTCTAATGTTTAATAGGACAGAATTCCAATGGGTAAGTGCCAAGACACTTAAGGCCTGATTCCTACATTATGTGGAACAAAGCTCTTGGTAAGATGGTATCTGAAGGAGGCTGTCTGTCTGCAAAACACAGTGACTGATTGAATGTAACGGGAGGTTTTCTACACCATGCATAAGGCCTTAGAGCACAGGTAAAATTAACTATCTGGATTGCAAACCCTAATTACAAATTTAGAAACAATAAAAAAATGAAAACCATCAGTGAGTAGGGACATTAGACTGAAAACCATTCAGACAACATTAAGTTAGACTTACATTAATATATTAACAGCGCAATCCTATACACACCCACTCAAAAGTAAGTTTAATCAGGCTTACTCCCAGGTGAGTGGGAATAGGATGGCAGCCTAAAGTCCACACTTTCAAAGAACATTATTATGTGTCAATAGGCATTAGTTATAAAACTGGGGCTTAGTAAAAGTTGTTAAATACTGTTGGGGTTGCTGCTGATACCTTTAAGCTGAACCTTTTCCTCCTTAACCTCCTCTTTTGGTGGGAAAGGTACACGGGGTTTGGGTTTTTCAGGTATCTTCTTCTCCGGTTCTGGTTCTTTAAATGATATTGTGGTAGATTCAGTGCAAATGTAATTATACTATATAAACCTCAGATGAAAACCATCTAATGTATCAAAGGAAATAAACTGCTTTTATAGACTCCATTCGTAAAACTCCCAGTAACGCAAGTGCAAAAATAAACAACTCAGCTGAAAATATCTGATGGCCCATGGGTTCAAGAAAGTTTTTGAAAAAGTGATTAGTAAACTTCCAAGTCAATTAAGAGGGAAAGGTGTTTACGTGGTCAAAGATAATGGGAATCACCAACACAGTTACAGAAAGCAATACAACGTAGGAAATACACGCATACAAACACACACACACAAATAACAAAACAAAACATACTGGAGTGTACACATCACGGAACAAACACACCTAATTCTTACTCAGCAAGATGGAGATGGTACAAAAGAAAGTGGTATATTTCATTCACACTTTAGTATATACCTTCATCTGGAATTATCTCCTCTGTTTCTGGAATAGGAACAGGTACTTGTTCTTCCGGTTCAATTTCCTCTGTAACTTCTGGCTCTTTAAAGAATATCGACAACGAAGATAAGATTGCCATTTAAAAGATCAAATGGCAAGAAGAATTGGAGACATATTGCACAAAATAGCGGGGACATTATTACAACGCACACATTCACAGACAAACACACCAGTGTCACAGTGTATTTTTTTATATAAATGGATGGAGGGCCCTTAAATGGATGCATCAGGCCTCTAGGAACCGTCTGCAGCCCTCTGCACAAAGGCCTATATATTCTGCATTTGATGGGGCTTTTGAAAAGTGTATGTCCAGATTATATTCACACATATTTTAAAAAAGGATTGTTGCCATCAGATTCACAGATTTTATATATATATACATGTGTTATTCCCCTTCAAAGACGTTGGGGCAGCTTTGATGGCCTGATAAGGTCCCATTTTGTATGAAGCAACTATTTGATGCAGCTGCGTTTCATTCAAATGTTCGAGATTCTAAGCGTGGGTTTTCCACGGTTAGAATTGCTTGCAGCCATTAAAGGCTGTGGCTTTAAATCCATAATAAGGTAGAAAGGCAGACTGTTAACTTTCAACAGATGGACATCATAAAGAACAGAGTCCTCTACCACCACCACCCCACCTTACATATACATACAGGACCACATAAAATGTAAGACCAAACAAAGCGGACATAGCAGTCTGGATAAGAATGACGTCGTGATTAATAGGGAGAGCTACCTTCTGCAGGCAGAGGTTCCGGCTTTTTAGGAACAGCAAGAGGGGCCTCTTCTTCTGGCACAGTTTTCTTAGGGACTTCAGGGACTTCAAGAAATGTTAATTAGTTTTACTTTCATGTAGGTAAAACAAACAAGGCATCAAAAGCAAAAGCAGTGCTGCTGAAGGTATTGAAGTTACCTATTGTGTTTGGACACAAACACTCCCTCACCCCCATCCCCACCCCCTCCCAAGTTAGGCTCAGCCTGTCATTTATACACATTAGTACGATTTACAAATCCAACAGCTGAACCAAATGCAGCAAGCAAGATGATTTTCTCTGTGAATGATAAAAGTACCTTTTGCGGGAGGAGCTTCTGGTTTTTTAAGTTCAGCAGCTGGTTTTTTCTTTTCGGGAACAACTTTCTTGGGCTCTTCAGGCACTTTAAAGATAATATTTCTATTTTTACTTTGAGAATTATTGAAGTAAGAGGTACCAAGATGTTAAGAAGAGGAACGAAGAATTAAGGACGTATCAAAAGCAAGATTAATGCTACAGACAGATACATAGACGTACATCGTATCTAGAGACATACAGACTTCGTATTATACATACAGAGTTCGTATTATAAAATGAACACTAGGTTATTTCAGTCAAGCAAAAACTATAGGAGAAGAAGAGAGTATTTTAAGAATAAAGAAATTTTCTTCTTTAGGTGTAGATATATACCTTTAGCTGGTGGCGGTTTGACTTTTTTAGCCACAGGAACTGGTACTTTCTTTTCTGGAACAGCTTTCTTGGGTACCTCAGGCACTTTAAAGATATTAGTTGGTTTGTTAAAAGACAAGGGAAAAAATATATCCATCAACCCACAGGCACATCAGACATCACCTTCATCCAGCTTCAAATGAATAATTCTTCCTGAATCTGTTTCCATTCATACAATTAAGTTGTTGTTTTTTATTTACTTTCACATCAATTAATAATGGAAATTTCAAATTCTTGCAGGCCTAAGCAAATTGCTTTGCAGAATCAGAAAGAACCTTTCTCTCTTTCACACACCCACACACCAATGTATACACGCAACAACTTTGTTTCCAAGAGCAGTTTTTCGAATTGCTCAGCAGAAAGTTGGCAAAGCAACGCTTGTCAACATTCTGCTTTAAGGAAGACATACTCTTTGTACTGGGAAAGATTATGCCATATACCTTTTGCTGGTTTCTTAGGTACTTCCGTGGGCTCTCCAGGAGCAGCAATGGCTTCTGGTTCCTCAGGAGCAGCTCTAGGTGCTTCAAGTGCAAGAATGTCCTCAGAGCCCTCAATGACGTATTGTTCTGCCTCTTCCAACTCATAAGCTGCAGCGCTCTCAGGTTCCCCAAAAGCAGTTATGGCCTGTATGTCTTGGTGGACAGAAACATGTTGCCGCTCTCTCTTTCCAATAAAAGTCTGCACCTCTCGTTCCTCTTCGTGCTCTTCGATCTCTTTAGCTGGTGGGCGCTCTGGTTTTTTGAACAAGGGTTCGGGCTTCTTGGGCGGTGCCGCAAGCTCTGGTTTTTTAGGCACAGCAGCAGGTTTCGGCTTTTTCGTCACCACGACGTGTTCCAGTTTCTTGGGAGCAGCTTCGGGTTCAGGTTTCTTAGGCGCAGCAACAGGCTTGGGTTTCTTGGGCACAAGAGCAGGCTTAGGTTCCTCAGGAGCAGCAATGACTTGGGGTTCCTCAGGGACAGCAACAGGCTCAGGTCCTGTAAGGGAAACGATGTCCTCGGACCCCTCAATGACGTATTGTTCTTCCTCTTCCATCTCATAAGCTGCAACGCTCTCAGGTTCCTCAAAAGGAGTTATGGCCTCTATGTCTAGGTGGACGGAAACATGTTGTCGCTCTCTCTTTCCAATAAAAGTCTGCACCTCTCGTTCCTCTTCGTGCTCCTCGGCCTCTTTAGCTGGTGGGCGTTCTGGCTTTTTAAACAAGGGTTCGGGCTTCTGAGGCTCTGGTTTTTTAGGTACAGGAGCAAGTTTCGGCTTTTTAGGCACCGCAATAGGTTCTGGTTTCTTGGGTGCAGCCGCAGGTTCTGGCTTTTTAGCTACAGCAGTAGGCTTCGGCTTTTTGGGCACAATAGCAGGTTTTGTTTCTTCCGGAGCAGCAACAGCTTCTGGTTCTTCTGGGACAGCTTCGGGTCCTTCAAGTGAAATAATCTCCTCTGATTCCTCAATAAAGTATTGCTCAGGCTCTGTGATCTCAAAAGCCGAAGCACTCTCGGGTTCTTCAAGTGCAGCTATAGCCTCTATGTCCTGGTGGACAGAAACATGTGTTCGCTCTCTGTACCCAACAATTGTTTGCACCTCTCGTTCTTCTTCATATTCCAAGGTCTCTTTAGCAGGTGGGCGTTCTGGTTTCTTAAGTACAGCCTTTGGTGGTTTTGGCACAGCTGCAGCTTCTGGTTTCTTAGGGACGATGGTAGGCTTGGGTTTTTTAGGCACAATAGCAGGTTTACGTTCTTCGGCAACAACAGTGACGACTTCTTCTTCATACTCAACAGTGACTTTTTCTTCTTCATAAACACTAATGGTCTCTGGTTCTTCAGACACAGCAAAGCGTTCTGGTTCTTTAGGTAAAACAAGAGTTACTTTTTAAACTGGCACAGTTTTCCGAAGTACTTTGGGTGCTTAAAAGAGATTAGTTTTACTTTTAAGAAGGGGCAAAAGATATGTAGCTAATATGAAGAAGAAGATTGAAACATAATGCACAATTATAACAAAATCAACAATTGTGTGTTTGCATACTAGGACACAGAGAAAGCAGTCGTGATGAAGTTCAGCACAGCTAAGCACTTTTCCTCTCACACACTGGACTGAACCAACAGTATTGTTTACAAAAGAAATTTTAAGCAACGGAGCACAGACAGAACAAGAATCTCCCAGACATCTGCTTTAAACACCTGCATCAAAACCCCATTCTTTATAACTGCATTAATGCTGAAATGTACCTTTAACAGGAGGAGGTTCTGGTTCCTTAAGTACAGGCTTTTTAAGCACGGGAGTTGGTTCTTTCTTTTCGACGACAGCCTTCTTGGGCACTTCCGGCACTTTAAAGATATTAGTTAATGCTTACTATTGAATTTTGAAAGCACAATGAAATGTACAAGACGGGAAAATGTCAAAGCTTGAGATGTAAGGTGAGGGGGCATGCATGCTCCCCCCCCCCCGAATCTTGTAACAACAAACTACCATGAAGTACAATCCACTTGTACCACCAAGTAGAACTATGAGGATGGGGATGCTAGGCACAGAAAGCTACTCAAAAGAATGCATGACATAGACTCATAAGGATATCCAAAAGATGATCAATGATCAAGAGAATAAGAAAAGGATGTTTTCCGCTTCAGATATAACATATACCTTTAGGTGTTGGTGGTTCTTTCTTTTCGAGCGTAGGCACCTTCTCTTCAGGCACCGGTTTCTTGGGCACCTCTGGCACTTTAAAAATATTTGTTTGTTTTACTATTATTAATTCTAAATGCAACGTGCAAGATTATGAGATCAAGAAACCGTGAGACACAAAACATGACGATATACAACATTATCTACTACATAACACTGAAGATCTATCTCAGCCTCTCGCTTTTCTCTTTCATTAAAACAATCACTAAATCAGACAATGCAGTTGGAAAACAAGGGTATCAAATACAAACAAAGAAAATGCATTTACATTCCCACTGTGACACCCCCACTCCTCTTAAACAGTAAATCTGTAAAAACATTGGAGTGGTTTTAGCCTTGGTTATATTTACTCTATTACTGATGACTATATATGAACTGATAAATATTTGATAAATATTTTCTTCTGGGCCATCATATATTCCTAAGGTGTTCTCCTTAATTCTCAAAACCCAATGATATACTCAAAATGATGGTAAAATCCAAGTACATATTAATAGGATGTTCACATTAACATCCAATGACTTGAATGGATAATGAATAAGTTTATGCCTTTGACAAGAATTTTGCCACCTTATAGGAAGATGACACAACACAACTGGAAGTTTACATGTCTTCTTTGGCCTGTTGATAGTTTGTATTTTGATTTATTATTGACATGCATTGCCTAGGCGTACCACCAACTTCTTTGCAACCCACCAAGCTCAATGCAACCTAAATGTCACTGGCAGCTCATAAACCTCTGGCTTTCCTTACTCAATATGATCAAAAAGACTATAAAAATGCATCTGATATGCATTTGGATTACATGTTACTTTGGGCATAATCCAGTTAAAGTTAAGCACTTTGTGCTTAATCCTTCCACTGAAATTAATGGGACATGTATAAACTTCCTGCTAATGTTTAGTCAGAAGGAAGTCCCATGGTGTACAATGAACTTTTCTCTCAGATGTGTGCATAGGACTGTAGCCTTAAAAGTGCTTAGCTTCACCCGGATTGTGTCCAATAAATGCCACATTTCAATGGGAAGTAATAAATGAAGGAACTGAAGGCAGGGAGCAAGGCAAAAACTGGAATCCTGCTCCATTTAAAACCCATGGGAGTTTTACTACTGATTCTATATAAGCAGCATTGTACCCAAATATTTTGACTATGATTATTTCAGAATTGACAGATACCTTTCGCAGGGGGAGGTTCTGGTTTCTTTGGTACTTTTTCTTCTGGGACAATTTTCTTGGGCACTTCAGGCACTTAAAAGATATTAGTTTTGAATGTGTGATTGTCAAAGGTATAAAAGATTTGAAAACAATAAACACAAAACTTGAAAACAGTGACAAAAACGATATTCAAATACAATTTTCTCCTCCTCTCCACAAATGCAGACAGTATATTTTCTTTATTTTCATGCTATATCCCTAGTTTGTTTTTGTTTTGTTAAATGAGTGCTCCTTCCCTTTCCTGAGAAGTTATGCAGATCTCTATAAAGTGTGGCAGTTTAATTGCCATCCTATTTCTTTGTCCTTCTGTTAAATTATCACAATCAATGGAAGATGAGCATAGCATTAGTCAGGGATGGAGATGCTTCCTGGTACATTCTCATTTGAATTTTCCTTAAGTATATGAACTACACAGTTTATTTTCCAGTAAATTTCTGCTGCCAGGGTTGCTGAAAGTAAATAGGTTAACAGCCTGGATGGCAGATGACTCACCAAGAGCTAAGAGTAAGCTAATAAAGAAATTATTTTATAAAATAGGCTGAAAGCCTTCTGAATATCTCACATGAAGAAGACATGTTGTACATCATTAGAGAAAACAAGGAACACAAAGTACAAAAAATACATCAGAATAAGAAGATGCTTCCATGTGACCACAATAATGTTGACATGTACCTTTAGCTGGTGGAGCTTCTGGTCCAGGCGGTTTCTTTTCTGGAACGACTTTCTTGGGAACTTCTGGCACTTTAAAAGACATTGGTCAGTTTTAATGTTCGATTTATTTATTTAATTTCACGAGAAATTTTATACACTGCTTGGATTGTAAAAATAAAGTAAAATAAAAAAACAAATCCCCAAAGGGGTTTACAAAAAAAGATAATACAATTATCGATAAGAAGAATTAACAACAGTAATTTAAGACTTTTTGAAAAGGCTAAAATAACAATAAACAGATTAAAACATGCACCAGCTTTCTAAATGTAGAAGATATGAGCAAAACGCAAGGGAAAAACAGTTTCTACAAGAAACTCAAGTTGCACTCCTTAGATCTGTTCACAGAATCGAGTGAACAGATTTGAATTTGCCACCGAAACAGTAGAAGGAAATCCCAGGAGGTGGCGAATTTGAAAGAACTAAACATGCAAAACAATAAGAATACAAATATTCCCAAGATGCTGAGATATACCTTTGGGTGCTGGAGGTTCAGGCTTTTTCACGGGTACTTTTTCTTCTGGGATTTTCTTTGGCACCTCAGGAACTTCAAAGATAGTAAATTGTTTTAAGTCTTGGGCTTCAGTGATGTATGCCAGTAATTAACAAGAGCAAACAAGGGGAAGGGAAACCAACATAAAGGGCTATCTTTTTTTCTAAAATACATGTGGGACACATATTACATATGATTGCATTATGAGAAGTCATCTCAAAGGGAAAATAAGACTATTAAACATACTTTCACAAATATTCAGTTATGTGAAAATAATGTTACATCTATAAATTGAAGTTCTTTGTGGCGTTTCTGGTTATGACATGTACCTTTAACAGCAGGAGGCTCTGGTTTTTTAGGCTCAGGAACCTTTGCTTTTTCCTCAGGGACCACTTTCTTGGGTACTTCCGGAACTTGAAGGGAAAATAATTTCATTTAAGAATGCGAATATCAAAGAATGCGCAGAAGATACTAAGGACACATGAAAGTCATAAAACACAGAACTTCAAAAATAAGGACAAAACTAGAGAGAACTGGTATGACACAATTAAGCTGTACAGAAGTAAGCCTCCTGTCTTTCTTTACAGATCACACAGTAGAAACACACAGACGGAAATCGATATTTTCCTGTCTCTCCCCTTGGTAAAGGTTAAATATTCCTCCCAAGAGCAAACAAAGATGTTTCATACGTTACAAGCAATACAAACCTTTAGCAGGTGGAGCTTCCGGTTTCTTAGGCACTTCAGCTGGTACTTTCTTTTCCGGAACAACTTTCTTTGGCACCTCAGGCACTTGAAAACATTAATATTATTTTTTTTACAACAAGTCATTTAATAAACATACACAGTTGCAAATACACACACAACCCCAACATTAAATAGCAGCACAGATCCATCATTTGAGTTCATGATTCCCACATGCAGTGATGACCACCAAATTGGTTGGCCTTCAAAGGGCTTCATGGGGGAATAAGGCTACCAGTGGCTACCAGTCATTATGGTTGTGTAGGGGCAGTATGCTCCTCAAAACCAGTTTCTGGGAAATCGCAAGTGAGGAGAGTGCTGTAGTGCCCATGTTCTGCTTGTAGACTTCCCATTAGCATCTATTTAGTCGGGCACTGTGACAGCCATGTGCTAGATTAGATGGGTTTTTGGTCTCTTCTTGTGTTCACCCAAACATATTTAGGTATTGCAGATATACAGTATACTAACACCAATAGACTTCAGTTTAAAAAATGTGTACTATTCAGTGCTATTTTTCTAGAAAAAGAGGTGCCGGACCTTGTTCCCTTAGAATGGCAATGGCGCCCACCTGAGAGGTGCCAGAACTGAGTTCCGGTGAGTTCCGGCTGAAAAAAGCCCTGGTAGTACTAACTTTTCATTCTTTCTTTAGAAATGAGGCCTACCTTTGGCAGGTGGAGGTTCTGGCTTCTTCGGCACAGCAACTGGAGCTTTTTCTTCTGGGACAGGTTTCTTTGGTACCTCAGGCACTGAATAAGATTAGCTTATGTTAATGCCATATATTCCAAAGGTAGCATATGTTAATCCTGTCACAGAATGGTAGCAGGTGGACACGACCTGGTATCAATTATGTCTAGCTTCAATAATGTGAACTTAAGCATCTACAGTGGTACCTTGGTTCTCAAATAGCTTAGTTGTCAAACAAATCGGCTCCTGAACACTGCAAACGTCTAACACGGCTTCCGCTTGCATGCAGGAAGCTCCTGCAGCCAATTGGAAGCTGTGTCTTGGTTTTCGAATGGTTTTGGGAGTCAAATGGACTCCTGGAACGGATTAAGTTTGAGAACCAAGGTACTACTGTATACCATATATACAATATGACTAATAAGTGCTATCGTTGCTGCCATGTATTCTATGTGAAGAATAATGACAAGGAAGTATGAATAAATGAAGTGTAGACACTAAAGGAACAGTAAGGAACTGACGGGATGGGAGTATCTTATTTGTTGAATTCATGAAATGCACACACCTTTAGCTGCTGGCACCTCTGGCTTTTTAGGCACAACTTTCTCTTCTGGAACAGGTTTCTTTGGTACTTCAGGCACTGTTAAAGGAAGGGTATGGATTTTGCTTACTCTTTGGTGCAGGGCGATACACATAACTTCTAAGACACAAACGCAAACTGAGGCTGCAGTCTAAGCTCAATGCACACTAGGAAGTAAGTCCCACTGAATATTAACAAGTGACAACATTGCTCAGCTTAAGGCTGTAATCCTAGGTCCAGTTACGTTCGAATCCCGTCAAATGCAGCAGCAGCCGCTTCTGAGATTTGACTGCACTGGCCATCATCTAGCACACAAGGCTTTGTCTTTGAAGGCTCTCATCTGAAATGTGCCATCTCTCTGAGACAAGGTGGGCGGTGACTGGGGTAGTGGCCTTTTGGTGGAACTATTTCCCAAGGGAGGCTCACCTAGCATACAGTCTTTTTTGCCATCATTGTTATTAACACCATCATTAACATTTTTTTTTAAAAAATATTTTTTTATACATAATTTAAATAGAAAGAAATAGTAAGGAAGAAAGCACAGCATTGACAAACCAGTAACAGAACAGTAAATAATTAAGCAGTTAGCAATTTAACAACTGACACTACAATAAATTAATTTCAATAATAATTTAAAAAGGAAATATAATAATTTGAAACAAAATTATAGTAGATGGGGATGGGGATATTTAAATAATAATATTCAGTTTATATCCTTTATCTTTAATGTATAATTTATAATTTGAAATTTGACGGAAACCATAATTACCGTATTTTTCGCCCTATAGGACGCACTTTTCCCCTCCAAAAATGAAGGGGAAATCTGGGTGCGTCCTATGGGGCGAATGCAGGCTTCGTGGACCTCTCCGCAAGCAGCGGGAGCGCTCCCGCTGCTGGCGGAGAGCTGCCTGCATGCTGAAGCCTGCGCGCGCTGAGCTCAGCGCGTCCAGGCTTCGCGGACCTCTCCGCAAGCAGTGGGAGCGCTCCCGCTGCTGGCGGAGAGTTGCCAGCATGCTGAAGCCTGCGCGCGCTGAGCTCAGCACGTCCAGGCTTCGCGGACCTCTCCGCTAGCAGCGGGAGCCAGCACTGGGCTCCCACGGCTTGCAGAGAGCTGGGGGCTGGGGTCGGGGGAAGCTCGGGCTTCCCCAACCCCGCGCCTGGGGGGGAAATAATTTTTTCCTTTATTTCCCCCCCAAAAAACTAGGTGTGCCTTATGGGACGGTGCGTCCTATAGGGCGAAAAATACGGTATATATTCTCATAAGATCTTTTGATGCCACCCTATTTATTTCACCTGCCTGTTCCCTGTTGAGGAGACTATCTTAGTGATGCTAGTCTTATTTGCTGTTTGATCTTTTATATTGTTTGCTTATTTTTATGGTGACCTGCTCTAGAAATATTGATATTAAAGGCTGACTGTGAATCTACAAACAAACAAACAAATAGTATTAGCTTAAAGGAGAACATTTCTGCCACCTTTGGAATCCAAATACCACACTTGATATGGTCTACTAAAGTGAAGAACACATGGCATTTAAAGATGATAATGTGTAGTATATAAAAGTAATATGAATTTAAAATAATAAGATATACACTGGCCTGGTTCATGTGACACAGTAAGCTAAGCTATGGCTTACCAGAATTGTGCAAAAAGGCAGGCTTTCAATCACCAGCTTGCAACCCCTTTGGTCCTCCATAGTCTTTTTTAGTATTACACTGCGCTGAGCTCAATCAAAGTTTAGTTTAGTGCAGGCTTCCTCAACCTCGGCCCTCCAGATGTTTTGGGCCTACAACTACCATGATCCCTAGCTAGCAGGACCAGTGGTCAGGGATGATGGGAATTGTAGTCTCAAAACATCTGGAGGGCTGAGGTTAAGGAAGCCTGGTTTAGTGCATTAAAGGTAAAGGTACCCCTGCCCGTACGGGCCAGTCGTGTCCGACTCTAGGGTTGTGCGCCCATCTCACTTAAGAGGCCGGGGGCCAGCGCTGTCCGCAGACACTTCTGGGTCACATGGCCAGCATGACAAGCTGCATCTGGCGAGCCAGCGCAGCACACGGAAACGCCGTTTACCTTCCCACCAGTAAGCGGTCCCTATTTATCTACTTGCACCCGGGAGTGCTTTCGAACTGCTAGGTTGGCAGGCGCTGGGACCGAGCAACGGGAGCGCAGTGCATTACCAGAGCCCAGACTCTGGTAAGTGGTCTACTCACTAACCAAGAGCTGCAGCTGAGGTTTCTTCTTACCATGTCATGCAAACCAGGCCAATGCCTACCCTCCTGGATCAGCCCTAACCCACTGCTGCTTTCTGTCAAATGGGATGTTACCTTTAGCTGGAGGTGCTTCTGGAACAGCAGCTGGCACCTTCTTTTCCGGGACAACTTTTGTGGGTACCTCAGGCACTTGAAAAGAAATAGCATCATTTTCTGTTACGTTTCAGTTTGTTAAAATGTAGGCAAAAGTGTCAGGAATAAAGAGGCGCCTTTAGAGGAATTTCAGGAAGGTTAGTGGTCAATATTAAGCAGTCACAGTTCAGGGGACAAGCAAGTTCCATTGAAATCGATGGGGTTTTGTATCCATAACTCTCTGAATTGTAACCAAAACCTATTTGAACGTGTCCAATTAAGAAATGAAGTCGGTTTTTAGAAGATGAGGAAGAAGAAAAGAATGCAGAATTATAAATGGGGGTGGGGGAAAGTGAACCCATAACCCATTTTTTTCTTCTTTTGGTAAGAATGAATGTCACCAAGACTGAGGTATATACCTTTAGCAGGTGGAGGCGCTGGTTTTTTAGGCACTGCAACAGGTATTTTCTCTTCTGGCACAGCCTTCTTGGGCATCTCGGGAACTTTAAAGATATTAGTACATTTTACTTTGAAGAACTGAAAATGGTTTATAACACGGCATGAAGAAGTGAAACA
This sequence comes from Podarcis tiliguerta, assembly GCF_965153285.1. Taxonomy (NCBI): domain Eukaryota; kingdom Metazoa; phylum Chordata; class Lepidosauria; order Squamata; family Lacertidae; genus Podarcis; species Podarcis tiliguerta. The sequence goes on from NC_139534.1 coordinate 24,027,199, forward strand.
GATTTATTCCCAACAGACAGAACATGACACACGGACATGGAATGACATGGACAATATTGACATTAAAATCACACAGGTGGGTATTCAAATGAAAGCAAGAGGCTCCCCTTTCCATTGTATAGACATAGACCTTTTCTCAAAACATCTATAGTTGGCGTATGAACAAGCACCACAACGTCAATTGTTGCTGAATATTAGCTGTCCAGTTGGCAAATCTGAACAAATCATTCAAGTGGCTGAAGAGAAGGCACTGCGATAAAAATTCCCCTCTATACAGGTCCTTCATTCATATATACAAGTAGTTATCTTTTATGGGCTGATGGAAACGGTTGAACTCAACTGAACATTTGAAAGATTTCAAAACCTGCTGATATATCTGTTTTGTAAGATTACTTCCACTGCTGTTACCTTCCTGACAGTGGTTTGGGTATGTTTATTATTATTAATTGTTATCATAATTAGCATTTCCCCTTTCATCCTGGCATCTGACCTCATGTTTTATGATGTATTGCGTCATATTTGTATATAAAGGGAAGGATGCTTATGCATCAAGGTAAGAATACAGCTGCAAATGATATTCCTATTTCTGCAAAAATCAGCATGGGAACTTTTTGGGACACAAGATTATCAGGAAACTAGAAGAGATAAGTTCTTTTTTTACTTTCTTTCTTACCCAGCAGAGCTTCTGTTCTTTTGCTTTTTGTCAGCACTTTTCTAGAACAGGTTTCTTGGATAAACAGATACTTCAGTAAAGATATTAGATTGTGTTAATTGTACGAGCTGAAGAAGCCACAATAAAGATAAATAACAGCAAGACCATAAAGACTTGACACCGACCATTGACATTAATTTGACACGTTCACATTTACGTATGACAAGAAAAGTTGCCAGTACAAAATTTATAAACTAACATGAAACAAAGAAGATTTCCCCCCCACAAACAAGACAAACATTTCTTAAGCCAAGAGTGTCTTTTCCCTTTGGGAATGACGTCTACCTTTTAATGGTGGAGGCTCTGTTGCAGGCACAGCATAAGAGTCTTGTTTTTTAGGTTTAGCAACCATCACAGTCTCTTCTGGTATTTGAGCCTCTGCTGCTTCAAGCACAACAGCAGGCTCTGGTTTTCTGGGTTTGGAAACAGCTGCCTTTTCCTCTGGCTCTTGCCACCAAACTGTTTCAGGCACCACTGTAGGTTCTGGCTCCCTGGATTTTGCTCTCTTTTCTTCTTCCACCTCAGGCTTTGCTGTTTCAAGCACCGTGGCAACTTCTGGTTCTCTGGGTTTGGTGACAGCCATCTTCTGTTTTGCCGCTGGAAGCTTTACTGTTTTAGGCACTGCAATAAGCTCTGGTTTTTTAGGTTTAGCAGCGGCTACCTCCATTTCTGGCACACGAGGTTCTGCTGACTCAAGAACAGCAATAGGTTTCGGTTTCTCAGGTTCCACAATATCTATCTCTTCTTCCAGCTCAGGCTCTGCCATCTGAGGCATGACAATGAATTCCTGTTTTCTGGGTTTGGCAACAGCCATCTTGTCTTCTGGCATGTAAGGCTCTGTTTTTTTAGGTTTAGCAATGGTTGCCTTCTTTTCCTCCTCTTCAGGCCCTTCTATGTCAGGCACCAAAGCAGGTTGTGGTTTTCTGGGTTTGGTGACAGCTATCTTCTGTTTTGGTGCAGGAGGCTCAGACACCAGCGGCTCTGTTTTTTTAGGTTTAGCAACAGCTGCTTTCTTTTCTGGCACATGAAGTTCAACTGCCTCAAGAACTGAAGTGGGTTTTGGTTTCTTGAGTTCAGCAATATCTACCTCCTCTTCTTCCACTTCAGGCTGTACCATCTGAGCCATGACAATGGATTCTGGTTTTCTGGGTTTGGAGACAACTACCTGCTCTTCCAGCACTTCAGGCTCTGCTGTTTCAGGCTCCACAACAGGTCCTAGTTTTCTGGGTTCAGTGACAGCTATCTTTTGTTTTGGCACTGGAGGTTCCACTATTTTAGACACCATAATAGGTTCTGGTTTTTTAGGTTTAGCAACAGCTGCCTTCTTTTTGGGTACATGAGGTTCTACCGTCTCAAGAACTACAACAGGTTTTGGTTCCTCACGTTCAGCAATATCTATCTCCTCTTCTTCCATTTCAGGCTCTACTGTTTGAGGAAACCCAACAGGTTCTGGTTTCCTAGGTTTGGAGACAGCCATCTGGTCTTCTTGCACTGGAAGCTCTGTTGTTTTAGGAACAATACCAGGTTTTGCTTTTTTAGGTTTAGCAATGATTAGCTTCTTTTCTGGCACCCCAGGCTCTTCTGTTTCAAGCTCCACAAGAGGTTCTGGTTTTCTGGGTTTGGCAACAGCTATCTCCTGTTTTGACTCTACTGTTTTAAGCATCACAACAGGCTCTGCTTTTTTAGGTTTAGCAACGACTTTCTTCTTTTCTGGCACATGAGGTTCGACTGCCTCATAAACTGCAACAGGTATGGGTTCCTCAGGTTCAGCAATATCTATCTCCTCTTCTTGCACTTCAGGCTCTACAACGGGTTGTGGTTTTCTGGGTTTGGCAACAAGTGGCTTCTGTTTTGGCAGCTCAGGCTCTGCTGGCTTTGATTCTGGTTTTGTGGGTCTACGAGCAGCTGTCTTCCTTTCTGGTGCTTGAGGCTGCGTTATCTGAGATACTTCAGTAAGTTCTGCTTTTTTATGTACAGAAACTAATTCTGTTTTTTCATGCTTTGCAATGGATATCTTCTCTTCCGCCACTCCTTTTCTGGGCACCTCAGACACTTTAAATAAAATCAATTCCCTTGTAAGAATTTTTAAACCACAAAATGCAAACAGTAGCATCAAACTGAACAAGAGCGAAATAATGAAAATATGTCACTTTTGTGACTTTGGTAGCTTTACGTTTTCCTCGAAGAGAGAATGTACCTTTGGGAGGTGCAACCTCACGTTTCCTAGGAATGGCGGCAGGATACCGTTCTTCCATTTCTTCTAGAAGCATTTCCTCAAATGTTTCTGTATCTTAAAGATATTAGTTTTCTTTGAGACATGCAAAATCATACTTGTAAAAAGCATAGGACAAAAAAAGACATAACCAAAGACAATGACCAACAAACAGAGAGCCCAGCCATATTTATTGTGGAATAAACTTATACTTTTCATTTAGTCACAGAAGCAGGCCCTCTTCAAGGTTAACTAATTCAAACCTTTTGCTCTGCTAATTAGAGCTCAGGCTGAAACCAGATAGGAGTACATCACAATAATTTGCTTAAATCTAGGTTTGCTACAATCACATATAAAGCAGAGTGCCTGTTGTTAAGAGCAAAGGGGGTGAAGGAGTGAAAGGTTCTGAAATATGCCCCTTCTGCGCTCCATAAGTCCCTAAACATTTTTTGCTGGAACTCCTTTTTACCCCACCTGGGCTCTGATTATTTTTCTGCTCTCATGGGTCATGTCTACCAAGGCAAGTTAAGGCTCACCCCTCAACTGAGCACTAGTCATGCTTTTATGGTTAGCCTCACTAGTTATAAAGTTTGGTCCCACTGAAACCAGTTGGTCTAATCTAATTAAAATCTAAGGGTTCCAGCTTTCTGGTTTCTCGTTATTCCAATCTTCAGTTAAGTTCTGAAAAAAGTTTTTCAGTTAAGTTCTGAAAAAAGTTTTTTACATTGCTACTGAACTATCATTAACTGGATCTTATGCTATTTTCGTTTTCACCCAAGTTTTCATTTTTCTCCCTTAATGCTTTATGAGAATGGTTTTTATTGGGCTACATCTGAGACACATGAAAGGCAGCCTAAATAATATCTAAACCTTGAAACAATCCCCCATGTGTGTCTATTGCTGCATTTGAAAATGAATTTACTTAAAGTCTATCCAATTAGTAATGTGAATGGAGTGTGAATGGCCGATCAAATGGCCATAAACACCTTTAGTATACATGACAACCTGGGCTTGGGCTCTGTAACATAGAACATTGACAAGTTAGAAGACTTTTAGATAAAACATTCTAATTAAAGGATTATGTACCTTCATAGCGCGTAGCTTCTTTCCTAGATACTTGAACTGTTACTTGTTCCTCCGAAATGGCTTTCTTTCGTATCACAGGCACTTTAAAGATATTAGTTTGTGGCAGGAAATTTAAAAAATTGTGAAACACATAGAAACAGACAAACTAAATAAACAGTTATTGACGTTGGCACACAACACCCCGAAATTTATGACAATGAGCTATTATGGCACATTTAAATACCTTGACATTTGCTAATTCATTATCACTTTCACTGAATTGCTGATGTACCTTTAGCTGCCGGAGGTTCCAATTCTTTTGAGACCGATGGAGTAGGAATTATTTCTTGTGAAACAGCCTTTTCTCGAATCTCAGGTGCTTTAAAGATATTAGTCTTTTTTTAGAAATGTGGGCATTTTAAAATAAGAGGTTATTGCAGACCACAGACAAAACAACAGGACACACACATACATATTTCAAAGATCTTGGAAGAAATTTGACACGTATCTTCCATGGTAGAATTACAGTGACATAACATTGCCTTCTGCATTCGTCTCTGCTTTGCAAGAGTGGCGATTCTAGATGAAAAGCAATATTCCTATTCCTATTCAGATTTCTAGTACAGGTGATCTGAATTTTATCCCATTTAATTATTCCCCCTAAAATTGCATGGGATAATTTGTCATTAATTTGGCAAGAAATTCTCCTACATTGCACAAAACACTGAATTATATAAGAGAATAGCAGGTGGGGAAATAAAATGGCGAAATGTCTCATTTCACTGCAGTTGTAGCTAGAGGTGTGTTACCTTTAATGGGCGGGGCTTCTTCTTTAGGTACAGGAGTCGGTTTCTTCTTTTCTGGCACAGCTTTCTTTGCCGCCGGAGGCACTTTAAAGATATTAGTTTATTTTTGAGTATGTATACAATTATGTCACACATAAGACAAAAAGGAGCAGGCCAACAAAGGGCCTGGATAATACAATGGTAGCTGCTTGCTTTGTGAAGTTAGCGGAAGAGGTGGTGTATGTACCTTTAATGGGCGGAGCTTTCTGTTTTATAGGAACACCAATGGGAGCCGTTTCTTCTGGGACAGCTTCCTCTTCCAGTTCAAGCACTTTAAAGATATTAGTATATTTGAGACGTTTCGAAAGGACACGCAAAGGACAGGTTGAGGGGGGGAATAAATAGCACACAGTGAAGACCAGCAGATCAAGAAAACAAACGAAGTTAAAAAAAGAATAATCCTAGAACTAAAGAAGCACAACTCATTTACAATTTGCTCTCTGACATCTATGTTGTTTCCTGTGAAATGGCTAACAGCAGAAACAGTGATTTTTGCCACAGCGGCTGAATTACTATGCTCTTCTTGACACAGTGACAACAGGCTCTGCTCATACTAACAACTCAGATTCCTTCCCTTATGTCTATGTTTGGCCAAGTGCATTTGTTTTAGACTGTGGAGGTCAAATGATTGATAGGAAGCTTCGCAAAGGAAATTCAGCACTGGAGCCAGAATCCTACCATCGGAGCATAAGACCTGCTACCTCACTGCAATATGTCCTCACGCCAAAACATGTGGACAATAATATTTTAAATCATGACATTTTGATTAAGCAAAACACAGCATGATAAGGTGTTTGATATTATACAAAATCAGACACCTCTTACTATTCTCAGTGCCAATTAAATTGCTAAACTGACTGACCGGCTTTTCAAGCTTAGTTATTTTGCAAATTGAATAAAACTCTGATGTACCTTCGACTGTAGCACCTTCCTTTTCTCTGGAGATAATATAAGTAACTTTTTCTTCCCGTAATGTTTTCTCATGAACTGCGGGAGCTTTAAAGATATTAGTTTTCTCTTAGTTGGGTTTTTTAAAAAAATAGTTATAACATCTTTAAACGCAAGACAACAATAACACAGAGAAAAGAATAACTAAACAAATCCTTTTTCCATTTTAAAATACTTCAGGGGCAGAATATCATTTTAATGGTTTCCTACCCAGGAAAGAAGGGGATAATGAGCAATTTAAATTTAATAAAGTGGCTTGGCCGATAAAATACATTTTCCAATGTCAGCTATACCTCTTTTCCTTTATACAGTAAATGCCATCACTTTATTTAGGACAGCTTCCAATCACAGCTGTTGTCAACATCGCCAACAGATTTTTGTAAGCCAAATGAAAATGTTTTCTCCAGATTTCATAGGATTTATGATACACTTGTGCCAGGAACATCTAAGGGCCTTACTGCTGTGATCTAAGCACACTGATCACGCAACTACACTGACGGAGATATACTTTTTTTTGTTCTTGTCTATTCAAAATTTCATCTACCTTTTACTGTGGGAGGTTCTTCTGCTTCATAGGTAGTGATGGATACTTTTTCTTCAGGGACGGCTCTCTTGGGAATGTCAGGCACTTTAAAGATAGAGCATGTACTCAAGCTTATTTGGAGAAATACACACTTCTAAAATAATGTGCACATTGCTGAAAGTTCTCTTCTGAGGCGTTAGTGATAACACCATAGACGAGAACACAGGAATGTCAACATTCTTTCTGTCTTACTACTGAATCTACCTTTAGCTGGTGAAGGCTCTTTCCTTTTGGGAACAGTCTTAGGCACTTTTTCTTCAGGAACAGCTTTCTTAGGTATCTCAGGCACTTTAAAGATACAATACTTTTGTTTAGTTATTTGTGAATCTTACATGAATGCTATATACATAATTACAAAAGAAGGGAACGCAAAACACAAGGACACACCATGAATACGTACACATACAGAACAAACACAACATACCATTGAAGGTGCACAACACATTTATACAAAATACACAGAGAGAAGATGAAAGATATACAAGATAGCGAAGAGTGAATGTACCTTTAGGTGGCGGAGTTACTTCTTTCTTAGGAACAGCAAGAGGTACTTTTTCTTCTGGTTTCTTTTTTGCTGCGGGCACTTTAAAAAACATGCGTTTCTTTTAAGAGTTTGCCATTCTTTGAATTACGAATCAAGTAGAAGAATAAACAAAAGAGACTAAAAATGCCACACAAAATGACAGAAAGGGGTTTAAAAAATGACACAGACGCATAGGGGCAATATTGATTAAATGTCAAGTTCGACAGAGAAGGGGAAAAAATTATGTATCCCAGTTTGTTAGCTATACTGATCTGCCTTCTCTTATCTAGTTGCTTACCTATATGGGAAACTGTTCCACTAAACATAATGAAACTTAGGTGGTTTGGAACCACAATCCAACTACACCCTGTCTCAAGCCCCATTCTTCCTCTGAAAAGCCACTCTGGAAGGTCTCCTCCCCTGGCAGCTGAACACACATGGTTGCCGGCTGATGGGAAATCCCCTCCCCAGTTGTCATGGCCATGGGTACAACTTTCTGCCCAGCAAAGCCAGGTTCACATTGACCAATCAGAGGCCCAAGCTGGGGGAGTTCCTCACTAGTTGGCCAGGCATTGGCTTAACAGAACTGAGGAAAAGCTATCAGATGTATACATAGCTCATGCCCTTAGTTCAACTAACAGGTTTGTATCCAACTCAGAGCAGACACAGTGAAATTAATGGGGCTATGTTAGTCATGACCTTTAATTTCATTGGGTCTGTTATGACTATGACTAACAATGGATACAACCCATAGTGACACATTAAAATTAATGTCCTATCTGCTAGTGAAAACTGAAATGTAAGGACAACGATCACCCATAAGGGCACCTGATTTTTCAGGGTACACAAAGGAACAGATTCAGCAACTTTATGTACCTTTAGCTGGTGGAGCTTCCTCTTTTTTAGGTACAGCAACTTTTACTTTTTCTTCAGCAATGGCTCTTTTAGGCACCTCGGGCACTTGAAAAACATTTTACGAAGGAGCTTTTAGTTATTTACAAAGAAACCAAATTGCCAAATTCAGAAGACTGTAATCACAATTACAGAAGAAGTCTCTAATCATTAAAGGAGGATACACCCATCATTAGCTTTTGAACTCTTCAGTAACAACAGCATAGTTGGTTTGATCCACTCTAGGAAACCTGTCCCTCAAATGGAGTCTTGTAAGCATAAAAGTAGGGAACACTGGGGTGGATTTTTGGGGGGAGGGGAAATTTGGGCATTCAAAAGAAGGTTCAATCTTAGGGCAGCAACAAACAAGAGGTAAGTGATTAATATACCTATTGCTGGTGGAACCTCATACACTTCCTCATATTCTTCAATCTCCTTGGTCTCCCGAACCTCTTCATAGTACTCAAGTTCCTCCGGTTCTGGAGCTTCTTCATACTGTTCAAATTCTTCTGGAGCTTCCTCGTATTGCTCGACTTCAGGTTCTTCTGGAGCTTCTTCATATCTTTCAGGTTCTGGGGCTTCCTCATATTCTTCAGGTTCTTCACCCTCTTCTACCTGAAGAAACTCCTCAGTCTTCTCATAGGTCTCATATTTCTCATATTCTTCATAGAAGTATTTTTCAACAGTGACCTGTTCTTCAGGGATGGGTTTCTTACGTACCACAGGCACTTTAAAGATAGCATTAATTTTTCATTATTTCAAAGACTTGCTGGTGCATAAGCATACAAAGCAAACATAGAAAGAAAACCACCCAAAGTTATCATTATAATTACAAGAAGGGTTTTTAAAAATAAAAAAGGGATACCTGCAATGCTAGTAGCCTATAGTAATAGACTAGAAGATGTTAGAAAAGATCAATAATAAATTATCTTTATAAGATATTTAGAGATGCACAAAAACAAACTTAGGTGAAAGAATTTTCTTTGATTTAACAGCAGATATTTTTTCCTCAGAGATGTTAAAAAATACAGTGCTGTTTTAGGTAGGCATTTTTAAATTGTTTACCAAGTATAAGAAAACCACACAATTCATAAAGCATGAATAAAAACGAATGCAAGAAGTTACTAATGTATATTTGACTGTGATAAAACACACATATAATTAGTAATATGAAAGAAGAACATTATAACACAGATAAGAAGAGTTGTACCTTTGGCAGGTGGAGCCTCTACTTTTTTAGGAGGAGCAGTTGGTACCTTCTTTTCAGGGACAACTTTCTTGGGTACCTCAGGCACTTTAAAGACATGACACCACTACTTTAGCTTTTTTATATATATTGCACAATGTCAGTCAAACTACAAGATCACAAGCAACACACAGACATACAAGATGACACAAATCACTATGCTGATTTAGGATGCAATCCTATACCCATCATTTTCCTGGGTGTAAGTCCTATTGATCCCAATGGGACTTACTTCTGAATCGAAGTGTATAGGATGGCATTGTTTAGTTGGTTCAAGTTCAAACATAATGGGACAACAACAACAAAAATGACTGGTTAATGCCATGATAAATGTTATCATCTTATGTATCTATAAGTATAGATTTATGGATATACCTTTCTCTGGAGGAGCTGCCACCTTTTTAGGAACAGGGACTTTCTCTTCTGGGACTGGTTTGGGAACTTCAGGCACTTTAAAGAATATTGAGTTGTTTTAAGAATTTGGTCTCGAGCCAGCGTGGACAAACACATATGACATTGCAACATTTAAGAGCTGTCTATTCAGACAACTTTGCCATATTCCCAAAAGTGAACACCAGGTATGACGTACGGCAACCCTACTTTAATAGCTAATGAATTAATACAAATAGTTATCAGTTATGGACAAAAATAAAAATAAAAATTGCACACCGTTTTAAAGATTCGATATACCTTTTTTGGGAGGAGCTGGGACCTTTTTGGCAACAGGAACTTTCTCCTCCGGAACAGGCTTAGGAACCTCAGGCACTTTAAAGACAGCATAGACTTAATTTAAAGCCACCGCACACACAAACATGTAAGACTTCACAGCATTGTTAGCTATGTGTTTCAATGCTCTGAGACATAATGATAATTTCTAGACTTAAAGTAAGTGTCAAAAGTGTTCTGGTTTTGATATATGGCTATACCTTTTGCTGGAGGAGACGGCACCTTTTTGGGAACAGGCACTTTCTCTTCAGGGATGGGTTTAGGAACCTCAGCCACTTTAAAAAAAAAAAAAGCATGATAGTGTTTTGAGAATATGTTTTGTTTTTTTTAAAAAATCCTCAGTGCTAACACAACACCAAGAAGCACCAAGAACAGGAAGTTGTGTACAAAAAGCAAGAAATTTGCAGAACAAGAACTTCAGCAATTCAAGAACCCAACAGACAATATTCTGCCAGGAAGCCATTTTCCATACATTACAAACAGACAAAAGTGACACAGGACAAACATGTTGTACTATATACATTTTGAAATTTCGCCTGCACATAGTTTAAATCCCCCTGAATTCACTGGCAAACAAGAAGTTTCTTTTATCTTCTGGAAGGTCAGGTTGTTAGTACAACTGAAGAAAACATACACTAATTCTTTGTTACTCAATGTACCTTTTGCTGGAGGAGGCTCCACTTTTTTGGGAACAGCTGCAGGGACTCTCTTTTCTGGGACGACTTTCTTTGGCACTTCTGGGACTTTAAACACATATTTTCGGATTAAGAATTTTGTTTTTAATCCACTTATGTTGGGGGTGGGGCAGGGCGGGGAGCACAAACACAGGTCACAGCATAGGCCACAATCCATGAATCTGCTTTAGGGTTTGCATAACAGAATTTGTGACTATTCCTCTCGGAACAGCAGCCATGCCATATCACACACTACATTAGAAATTTCGCAGTTTCATAAACAATTTGCGAAACAGTATGTGGGCCTTTGTTCATGATAACTAAACAATGCACAGCAATCCTATTCATGTTTACTTAGGAGTAAATTCCACAGTGTTCAAAGAAGTGTCATTATACCAAATCAGATCATGAGTTAAGGTTAAGGTTAAGGTTAAGGAATCGGGTCTGGAGCTTTTTACAACTGGGTACCCTGTTAAAGGGGTTTGGGAAGGGATATTGCTGTTCAGAGGTCACATGGAGGCCAATGGGCCAAAGCACCCCACTGAGAGCCGGCCCAGCGGGGAGCATCACACTTGATGCGTGTTGGGGCGTGACCTCTTGACCCAACTATCACCAACCAGCAGGTAGGCTGGTTGATCTCGGATACCTACCCAATGTCTTCTTCAAAACCAGTTCACATGGTTTGCCTCCAACATTGGATGGCACACCTCTTGAGTATGGCTATGCAAATATCTTTACTTAGAAACAGTTATCTTTAAATACTTAAGTGCTATTATTTATGTCTTTAGAAACAGGTTTGTCAAATTATTTTCAGAGGCGTTATAAAGAAAACTGCAGCACGAAACCAGATCAAGAAAGAGAAGTATTTAGGCTGCAATTAAAAGTATGTCTGCAGTCCTATGCCCATTCACTTGGGAGTAATCGTTCATTGTCTCCAATGCTGTTTTACTGATTAGCCAATGGAACTTTCCTGTTGTTTCCTCCCACCTGCAGTGCCACTCTGTGCACCCTCAAAATTCACATATGGAAGTCAGGGGACTATTTGAGCAGATTTTGGGGGGTGCATGGGGAAAAGGGGGGAAAGGGAAGTCCCACTGAATGAGCAAAACTCTGCTTGCCTAGAATTTGGTAAGCCTAGCAGAATTTATACCTGAGTAAACATGCATAAGATCAGATTGCATGGCTTTTAGAGAACGTAAAGCAAACGACACAGATCATATTATTGTTCTTATTTTTAAAAGAGGTCTTTGCTAAGGATAATTATGAGCTGAATGTACCTTTTTCAGGTATAGCTTCCTCTTCTTCAGGTATATAAACAGGTGCTTCTTCTGGGACAGGCTCCTTTGGTATGTGAGGCACTTCAAAGATTTAATTTGAAGAATGTGATTTATGGGTTTGTTGTGACAAAGAAAGAGACAGAAATAGAAAGAGCTGACAGGCAAGGGACAACAACTATATTTGACATACACAAGCATCACATCTAAGATTAAAGAAACACATGAGATCAAGAAGACTGGTTTTGACTGGGTTGATATACCTTTAGCTGGTGGAGGTTCTGGTTTTTTGGGCACAGTGAGAGGCACCTTTGCTTCAGACACAGCTTTCTTGGGTATCTCAGGCACTTTAAAGACACCAAGAAACAGACTTTGTATGCCCATTGTATCACAAAAAAGAAAGAACAGATGTAGTAGAAGACAAAACACAAAAACCACTGATATCTCGGGTGGGTGTGTCTGTGGATGTAAATCTACACATCCTTGTTGATTCTGCATGGTTAATATTGCTTGTTGAAATATTCTGCACATATCTCTGTGTTAAACCATAGGTAAAGCACTTACACATGTATGTATAATTTATATCTTTCAAATATTATTTCAGATACCTTTAGGTGGAGCGGGCTCTGGTTTTTTGGGGACCGCAACAGGCACTTTCTCTTCTGGCACGGCTTTTTTCGGCACGGCTGGCACTTTAAAAAGATTAATTTGCAGATTGATTTGACTCCTGCCAGTATTGAGACACCACAAAGCAAAAGAACTAAAAGAAGAATGTGTTGCATCTGAACTACAAGGGCAAGGGGATTTGCAGATCTGCTCTTAATGAAACTGCCAGGTTTTTCTCACTGATATAATGTTTCTTTAATATTTATATTTATAGGCCCACCCTTCAAGGTATTGACCACCCAGGGAGAGGTACAACAAACTGCAGCCATGCTATGTAATGTGGCAGGTCAATTGCTTACAACAAGGCTCTCCAAACTTGAGTCACCAGCTGTTTTTGGATTACAATGCCCATCATCCCTAGCTAGCAGAACCAGTGGCCAGGGATGATGGGCATTGTAGTCCCAAAAAACCCACCAAGTTTGGGGAAACCCTGGTTTAAAAGGATGACCAGGTGAACAAGGGGACAATACCTTTAGCAGGAGGAGCTTCCACCTTTTTAGGAACAGGTACTTTCTCTTCAGGGACCACTTTCTTGGGCACTTCAGGCACTTCAATTGAAAGAGACAGTACTTTGAGCATAGAGTTTGGTTTCCAAATGAAGATGGAGAACAGTGACACAAAACACAAGAAGATTTTTTGTTGTTGAAGAAAATAAAGAAAATAAAGAAAACAAGAAAATACATTTAACAGGATTAAAGGACTATTAACACAGTTATTGTTATTGCACGGCAATTTTTACCACATAAAAGTGGGTCATGACACAACATCAACACAACAGGAAAATCTAAGTACATCATTGCAATCAACAGCCTAGTTGTAGCCCCAAAGGTAAGTTTATTTGCACAGGGCAAGCCTCACACTGATTTACCTTTAGCTGGTGGGGCTTCTTTTCGTTTAGGAACCGGAACCTTTTCTTCCGGGATGGGTTTCTTTGGCACCTCGGGCACTTTAAAGATAGGGCAAGAGATTGTTGAGGACACCACACCGTTCACACAGCACATTAAAACAGAGAGTCAACAAAGGCCATGTCTACAGTTGATCCCCAGCCCACTAACACCACTGAGCCAATAAACTTAATGAACTGAAAGCAAGAGTTTGAGGACACCGAATGAAGAGATGATGTACCTTTTGCTGGAGGAGCTTCCTTCTTCTTGGGGACAGGCGCAGGAGGAGCCTTTTTCTCAGGGACGGGCTTCTTTGGTACCTCAGGCACTTGAAGGATAGGATTGTATTTAAAAGAATGGACGCACCAAGACGCACCATAAGAACACAGCTGTATTGCAACGCTCTGACATGACCCCCGCAAGCTTAGTTAACTTAAGGAAAGTTGCTTGCTCCCTCTTCCCCCTTGCAGCCACTTGCATCCCCTGAAAGTCCTCTCTAGAGTGTTGGGGCTCCTTCCTGAATACAGTGAAATGGGGCGTACATAGCTGTTTTTTTTATAATCAAGCCAGACCATTGGTCCATCTAGCTCCTCATTGTCAATTACAGTCGTACCTTGGATCCCGAACGCCATGGTGCTCGGATGTTTTGGCTCCCAAACGCCGCAAACCCGGAAGTGACTGTTCTGGTTTGCGAACTATTTTTGGAAGCCAAAGGTCTGGTGGGGCTTCTGCAGCTTCCGATTGGCTGCAGGAACTTCCTGCAGCCAATCAGAAGCCACGCTTTGGTTTTCAAACGTTTTGGAAGTCGAATGGAATGGATTCCATTCAACTTCCAAGGTATGACTGTATAGTGACAAACGGGGAATTCTTAGTCCTACCTGGGAATGTCAGGGATTGAAACTAGAACCTTCTACATTCAAAGCAGATGTTTTACACAGTCCTTCTGCAGATGGGGACACTGGTGCTGGGAGGGGAGAGTAATTCAAAAGCAAAGATTTAAAGATAAGCTATTTAAGGGAAGGTCATGGAAGAGAAATTTCCCATCTCCTATATGGTTAAGATATATTGCTCGGCACATGGAGAGGGGTGGTTGGCACTGCAAGAACATGGGGACACTATCGGATGCTAGACATTTTCTTCCTGATCTCACTATTCAGTAGAGCATAGGACAATGCTATCAGATGTTCTGTATATATTTTTGTAATCTATTTTACCCCCAAACTGTATGCTGTTGTCTTCTCTGGTTATTTACTCCCTGGGAACTGTGGTGTCACAGGGTTTTGGCACACAACTAGCTTGCTGAATTGACATTTTATTCAACTTGGAGAAGCCTGGGTGGAAATGAAATATATTCCTGAGAGTTTTGCTAGGACTAAAGACACTGCCTAGCGTGGACAAGCCCTGTGTTTCTGGCACATTCTCTAATTCAACTACAGCTATTTCTACTTGCAACATGAGCTGCACCGCACACATCTCATAACAAAGGAAAGCAAAATGAACCGAAAGCAAAAACCAAATAAATAACCAAGCGAACAAAAGCCAAAGCCAAACCAAGAGCATTTAAAAAAAAAAAAATCCTTTCTTTGTAATGCACTTGTAAACTGGGATGTTACCTTTAGCTGGAGGAGGTGGAGGAGGCACTTCTTCCTCTTCCTCATACTCAGGAACTTCTTCATAATAAGGAACTTCCTCCTCTTCATACTGAGGTACTTCCTCCTCATATTGTGTGACTTCTTCCTCATATCGGGTGACTTCCTCCTCATAATGAGAGACTTCCTCCTCATAATGAGTGACTTCCTTCTCATATTGTGTCACTTCCTCCTCTTCATATTGTGTGACTTCCTCCTCTTCATATTGGGGAGCCTCTTCCTCCTCTTCATATTGAGGAACTTCCACATGAACCACTTCTTTGCGAGTAACGGTCTTACGGACTTCAGGCACTTAAAAATACGAATTTTCAAGAGTCTTAGCTAACATATAATTAACGCATACTAAGAACCAAATTTCACTGCAATGAAAGAATCAAGCTAGGACAAGAACACTCAGATATACAGTAGCAGACAGTATACACTTATGGCACACAAAGCACACATTGGCACAATATTAAATGTACCTTTAGCTGGAGGTTTCTTCACTTTAGCGGCAATTGATATGGGCATTTTCTGTTTTGTGGGAATTCTCTCAGGTTCTTCAGGAACTTTAAAGACACAGTATATTTATGTTTCAGAGCTTTGATGGTAAAGGTACAGAAGGCCATAAAGAGCAATAGGAAATTTGACAGAAACAAACATTTAAGTTGCCAGACAAATGAACAAACATTTGGACAAGATGTGGCTAACGCATAGTTGCAGGTATAGTCTTTATACATGCGTCTTCTTACTGGTGTAGTGCATATACACCATTTTGTTGTTAGGATCAGTGGAGTCTATATGTCTATCATATTGGAAAGCTGCCCATTTCTTCAGGTGCTATTACTTAGAAATACTCTAGACAGTAATCTACAGTAATTTTTCAAGATAATACATAGGGACTTGCATTGCAAGCTGCTATGTATGGTAAATCAAAGGGGTGGAAGTCATTGAAAGTCTGGTTACATTAAGTGGGTATTATGCCAAGTCTCTGTTTAGGTTACTGACATTTTGAAGAAATTTCTACATTCTATATGGGAAGATTTAAGCCTTCAGCTTTATGGGATGGGACAACTGTAGCAGTCATCCAAGCCAAAAATGAACAAACCAACCAATAATTTATGCAAGCTGTGAAATTTACTCTGTTGGAGGGTGTGGGGAGCCAAACAACCAAAATCCCACTGTTATCTGTGGTTTAGGCCAACAATGCTTCTTTTTTGCCTCACCATGAATGAAGTTGAACACCCTCAGCAATTCTTACACGAATACTATCCTGCACCACTGCTTTATATCAGTGAACTTCTTTAGTGAATTAGCATTCACACTGGTTTAGTTCTAGAACTAATAATTCTGCTAATGTAAGAAAAAGACAGATTGGGTTGTTTCCAAAGATGCGCCTCTACCGACGGGAGGTTTTTTATTTTTATTTTATTTTTGAGAAAGTGGAGGCTTCTGTCATCAGAACAGGGAAGGAAACACCAGTTTACACCAAATTGTCTTCCCCTCTGCATCTTCCATGCCACCTTCCGCAGAGCACATTTGTGGAGCAGAGGCATGGCGGCTGCAAGAACAAGAGGGATTTGGCAAAAATCACTTTCCTCACCGTTTGGCTGATGGAAGCCTCTAATGGATCAGTAGAACACCTTTAGATACACTTCATTTTAATATAAAAGCGAAAACTGAGGTGATACCCACATGCCATAGCTGTCAACGTTTCCCTTTTTAAAAGGGGAATTCCCTTATTCCGAATAGGATTCCTTGCAAGAAAAGGGAAAAGTTGACAACTATGCCACATGCTTCCCAAAGGCATCTCATGAAACACGGTGAAAACAGGATGTTGGACTAGATGGGTCATTGGCCTGATCTAGTAGGTTCATTTTACATTCTCACCCTGCCCATTAATCTATACGGTGAATTGGTTAGGATTCCTGTTTCCCTACCCTGGTTGAGTTCATACCTGTATATGAAACTTCCTCCTCTGTGTGAAGAGAAACAGACATTTCTTCCGAATACCCCCAGTGCTCTTCCACAACTATTATTAAAGACAGAGTATTGAACTTTAGCATATCTTATGGGAAACACTATTTGGGTCAGACAACGGGAATTTCGATAAGATTGATTAAGCAGTTACAAAACAAATGTAACTTTTATGGCAAACCTTCTAGGTTTAAATAAAATAAAATAAATAAATTGGGGGAGGGGAGTGCCCAAAGCAATATCCTCTCAAATGTATTTGGAGCAGAAAAAAAACAATTTGCTTAATAACTTAGGGTTGGATATAGGAATTAATAGGTAGGTTGTTAGCACATTAACCACTTGGACTTTGATTTAGTTTACTTCAAAGCTTGTATACCTTTTTCTGGAGGGGCTGCTTTCCTTTTGGGGACAGCAATAGATATTTTTTCTTCTGAGACAACTGTCTTTGGAACTTCTGGCACTTGAAAGATAGGAAATGTAAGAAAACCACATTGTGAATTTAAAACCCTCTCTCTGAAGTGTTGCTGTCGGTGGTCTTGTAAGAGGATTGCAGACAAAGAAAACTTCATAGACATTTGATATCTCAAGATTCTCTAATGCAGGAGACCAACATGGCAACATAATATTAAGCAGACATACATCTAGCAAAAACTTGACAATACACTTAGATAATTAACCGGCCTGCTTTTGGTTTATGGGATTTGCTCTTTTTCAAGAACAGAAATAGTTATTTCTTATCCAAAGGCATCATAATGTAAAATATTCACTGCAGATTTTTAAACAGAAATAATATTTATGAAAACATTTAATTTTCTTTCTTTCTTCTTTAAAAAAAAATAAAGGTCCAAAAGAGTGTACACTACAGAAAACGTTCAAGAAGGACATTAAGATTCAGGACAGCTTTTAACAGTGACAGAGAAATGCCTCACAAAACAAGAATGCAATAAGAAGTCTAAAGCACATGGCAGTTTTACCCACATAAAAATAATATCGCAAAAGACCTTACAAACTACACAGTTAACACAATGAACTGCTGCAGATCAGCAAAGGCCAGCTGCTCGAAGTTGTGCAGGCAAAGTGCCTACAGGAATTCATTAACACCAGCGTTTCAAGCGTCCCAGTTTAACCCTAATATTCTGCATTTGTTTTGACACAGAGCAGAACATTTCTGTGAAATTTAGTCAAGTTTACTTTTTCCTTCTCAGAAGCAGCTGGTTCACAACTCCAGCGGGCGCCTGTTTCTGATCTATTCAAAAGCCCTTTTGCAGAGTCAGAGAAAACAGGTGTACCTTTAGCTGGTGGAGCCACTGCTTTCTTGGGAACCGGAACGGGGACTTTCTCCTCCGGCACAGCTTTCTTTGGTACAGCTGGCACTTGAAAGATATTATTAATTTTCAGGTGACTTAAATCACGTACATGTGACACATATAAACCAGGTAACAAAACGATTCAAAGTACCGAGATCTTGACATTTTACATAAAACAAGAAAAGGAAACGCAGACTATTTAACATAATTAGATCACTAGGGCAAAGAAGGGATGCAAAGAAAGAAACAGGCACGCTAAAAACAACTTTTTTGGTTTGAACAATAAATTCTTTCTCCCCCTGCTATATTTCTCTCCTATGCTATATCACAAATAGCCTTTGAAAGCTCATTCGGTTTCAAAAGTGGTTTGCTGTGCATCATGGAGGGAGATATTTGATGACTGAGTCCCCTGGGTTTCTCGCATTTGCTGTGCAGTTCTTTAGTTCCCAAGAAATCTTAAGATACATATATATAAATTCCACAGAATTTAAAACTTTATATACCTCTTTTTGGTGGAGCCTCCTCCTTCTTAGTGACTGTTACTTTTTCTTCAGTGACAACCTTTTTCTTGTGTACTTCGGTCACTTAAAGACAACAAACAAAGGTAAGAATGTTGCATGTGGCTCCATCTCAGAATGACAGGAATATATTTTGAATATAATTCAGTTCCATTTAAAAATACTGATTTATTATTTACCATATATAAAACATGAATGAGACAGTAAAAGAGACCGAGGAACTGACAGCATTACTGGCAGAAGATTGAAAGAGGGGCCAATACATGGTGACAGTCCCTCAAGATATTAAAGTGCATGAAACGCATATAATTCTTATGTGAAATTGACCAACAAAATATATACATGACGCTCTCTAGACAAAACACATTACTGACATGATTTTGTGTGTGTGTTACCTTTGGGTGCTGGAGGTTCTTTTGCTTTAGGTGGTGCCAGTTCCTCAGGAGGAGCTTTCTTGGCCACTTAAAAATATTACAAAATTTTATAACGTTGGAGTGATTTGAACATCAATAGGAAAACACATTAAGAAGTTACAACACATACATTTCACTGAGTAAATCCACAGCCAGATTGCTTAGAGACAAGCAATTGCTCACACTTAATGCAAAAGAGATTAACATCAACTCAAATGGTTTAGATGACAGACGACCAAAAAGAAAAAAGAAAAAAGAAAGCATTTTGCCTAGGGTTGCCATATTTCAAAAAGTAAAAACCAGGGCACCCCGAAAGTTGTTGAGTTTTTTTAGACAAACCCCAAAGTTGTTGAGCCTTTGAAATCCCAGTAATGTCCGAGAAAATCCAGACGTATGGCAACCCTAATTTTGCCTAAGTGAAAAAAGCAGTCTATATATATACCTCTAGCTGGGGGGGCTTCTACTTTCTTGGGAACAGCAACTGGTACTTTCTTTTCTGGTTCAGGTTTCTTCCGAACCTCAGGCACTTCAGGAAGAATATTTAAGTATCAGTTATGTTCGCTGTGCATGTTATTCAAACAGTATAGAAAAATAAGGAGCTGAATCCATATTTCAATGCAAAATTCAGTCGAAATGTTCAGAGGCTAATTCTGTTTTATATACACACAGAAACACACACTAAGACATACTCATCTCTGCACAGCCGAATAAAAAGATACCCAAGGTGTTATATGAAAGCAAAATGGCCCATTGCTGGCAATTAGGGTGTTTAAAATTGAGAAAGGCACAGGAATTTGCAAACAGGTCCTTGCTAGTCAAAAAAGATAGTTCATAATATTTTGAGCACTACAATGACAAAAAACAAGCACAAATACAATAGTAACAAGCATGGGACAGACAGCTGTCAAACATCTATATTGAAGAGTTGATACTTTAATACCAAAGAGTTGCTGGTATACCTTTAACTGGTGGGACTTCTTCATGCACTATCTCCTCAGCGTAGTAGGCCTCTTCTGTTAATGTAAAGATATTAAGAAGGTATAGTTGAATAGTTGACATGCACATGTTGATACAATTAACAAAACAAGAAAGTGACAGCTCTTACAAACACACATATATTTACTTTCATCTCATGTTACTCCTAGTACATGTGCAGGTAGGTTTACTCCAGGGACAGACCTCCTGATATTGCTGGACTTCAACTCCCATAATTCCTGACCATTGGCCATGCTAGCTGGGGTCGTTGGGAGTCCAGCAAGCTCTGGAGGGCCACAGGTTCTCCATCCCTGCTTTCCTCTCAACAGAGGCCATACTCTCTCTTCTGACCATTTCATGGAAAAAAGTGAGTAGATTACTTCCCAGTTCCCATTGAAGTCAATGTAAACATCCACAGTGACTTCAGCAAGAGATGACATATCTCAACTTCCTTGAAAAGGTCACATCCATGAAAGGGCCTATCTCAATGGTTCTTGTAATAAATAGGGGGAGCCTTATGAAATGGGGTATTAGATCACATCCTTTAATTCCATAGCTCTTGGAGCAATGGCTTTAGGTAAGTTAGATTTCATGTACTTTTGTTTTGTTGAGCTCTACGTGGCTGATATGAAGGTGACTAATATTTGGAATTATTTTATAATGATAAGCAAGTAATAGATCATATAAATAAATAAATAAATAAATAAATAAATAAATAAATAAATAAATACTATCTCTTTCAAATATGCAGTTCTTTTTCTGTCTGTTTCTGGTGGTTCCAGCTTTCTTGGGAGAGTAATGAGGCTCTGAAAGTTGAGCCACCCTAAATAATATGTGTTATCTGTGTAGGAATGTAGGAATCTTTTATTCTTATACAAATTGGCTTGCAGTGCTCTGCCTATATTTGTAAATTTGAGAAACGAACACTTGGGTCCGTTTCTGTATTTTCATGTGAAAATAAGAATGATGGAGGGAAATAAGAAAAGAAAAAGTGTATGCACTCTTAAATTTACTCTTTTAAACCTTTGTTTGGGTTCCGAACAAAGTAAATCATATCATAAGCAGCAAATGACTGGCTTAATTTCAAAAGGTCATTAAATAATTACATTCAATTCAGCCCAACGGATATAATGGCAGATATTATACTATACCAACATTTGCTGCTGGCTGTTGAATTGAGGCATACCTGTTACTTCAGAAATCTCTTCCTCTCTCTCATAAGAGATCTCCTCTCTCTCATAAGAAATTTCCTCCTCCCTTTCATAAGAAATCTCCTCCTCTCTTTCATAAATTTCTTCTTCTTCCACTTCTTCCTCCTCCACCTCTTCAGGCCATTCTTCCACTGTTAATATTTTAAAGATGGGTTATTTTTAATTTTGCTGTGGGGTTAGATGTCCTATAACCACCCTTGCCAGGTCAGTGTAATTACTACAAACAGGCATATACAAAGGACATGAACTGATTTGCATACATAGAAACACACATTCATATCAACTGCAATCTAGGGATCTCAGATCTTTTCCCATTACAACAGGTACATAAGAGAATTAATAGCAAAGTTATCTACATCAAAGTTAGCTACTGCAAGGGTCTAGATGACTTGCCAAGGTCTCTTGATCTATGGAATCCTGCACTGTGGTATGTGATGACTCCATCAGGGGACAGATTCTTACAAGAAAAATCAGGTGGAGTTTTATGTAGGAAAACCCATGTTGCACTACAGGTGTCCTATGTATACACTGTCCCTAAATCATGACTTCTTTCCACAGAGTATGGAAAGTTGAAAGGATAATGGGTTAGATCCAAAGGTGATCTTCATTTAGAAGAAAATCTTTTCCAAGCATAGTTGGACTGCTTCTGACTTAATGGAAGAACGTTGAATGACAAAATATACCCCAGATCCATAGGAGCTCCTCCACTTTCACAAGGGCTTCTGTAAGACTTTGTGCAAGATTTACTTCTGCCACCATGATATAGGTGTGTCTGACTAGAATGTGGGGCTCAGCCATGAATCTCACTGGGTGACTGGACCAATTACTATCTCTCAGCTTAACTCATCTCACTAGGTTGTTGCAAAAGCAAAATGAAAGGGGGGGGGGCATGTATATCACCCTGAGATGCTTTGGAGAAGGGTGGGATAAAATGTAATGGGTAAATAATAAATGCTATTGACATTCTGGGTAACCAAGGAATTGGATCTGAGAAAAGACATTTCCTCTGAGGATCTTGGCTGGGTGTCAGATGTTATACAAATGTCCAGAGACACACAAACACAAAACTGTAATGGCAGATGTTAACAGGGAAGAGCAGTGAAGAGCAGCGACAACAAAAAGCGCCTGAAAACAGTTAAATTCCTCACAGTTCTAATTATTTGCACATATACCTTCAGGTGGTGGAGCTTCCACTCTTTTAGAAATGGCAACAGATACTTTTTCTTCTGAAACAAATCTTTTCTCTTCTAGAACAGCTCTCTTAGACACCTCAGGCACTTTAAAAGACATTAAACGCATTGAGTTTTAATGGGGATATACAGATTCCTGACTGACATCTGAGGAGGTTTGCCTGAACACTTGTGCAACTAACAACCACAAAATGGACAAGTAAACTACATACTGTTCTTTACTAGGCAACATACAAAGTAAAGCTAATACAGAACTGCAAAACAAACATAAGCAAATCGTCCCCTCTTGACAGGGATGGGGAAGCTTTTTCAGCTTGAGGGCTGCCTTCTCTTTCGGGCAGCCTTCCGGGGTACACATATCAGTGGTGCATAGGGCCAGAGGCAAATGTGCAGAGAGGAACTAATGTGAATTTGACAGTAGGTCAGTTTGTACACACACTCACCAACCCCGCTTTATTATCCATACATCTAAGCATCCATCCCAGCCAGGACAAAAATACCTCATGTGGCCAGCATGACTAAACCACTTCTAGCACAACGGAACACTGTGACAGAAATCAGAGCGCATGGAAATGCCGTTTACCTTCCCACCGCAGAGGTACCTATTTATCTACTTGCACTGGTGTGCTTTCGAACTGCTAGGTTGGCAGGAGCTGGAACAGAGCAATGGGAGCTCACCCCATCGCGTGTGGGGATTTGAACTGCCAACCTTCTGACTGGCAAGCCCAAGAGGCTCAGTGGCTTAGACCACAGCGCCACCCGCGTCCTTTTACTCAAGGAGGATACAAAGCATGGCCGATGAGGTATGTGACCTTGGGAGTGTATGTGGCTTGAGGAGTGTTTTGAAGACCAGATAGAGAAGCCCACAGGGCTGTATTTCGCCCCCAGATCTAAGGTTCCCCATTCCTGCCCTATGAAAAGATGTTGAACAGCAAGCAATGTGACATGGCACAAAACATAAAATGATGGTCAGCATACGAAAGAAAGGTAAAAGCTCTTTTAGATAATAAGACCATTGACCACTTAAATGCATACCTCTGGCTGGGGGAGCTTCCACCTTTTTGGGAACTGCAACAGGTAATTTTTCTTCAGGGACGACTTTCTTAGGTACCTCAGGCACTTTAAAGAGACCATTTAGTTTTAGAATTTTTTTGAAGTGGCAAGAATGATGTTAAAAGTACAGATTTCGGCTACAAAGAAGAGGCAGCAACTAAAAAGATATAGAGGACATTTAAATAATGGTGCCGATGTAAAAGACCAATGGTATTTTAGTTTTTGTTTTTTTTAATTAAATTTTAATTTTATTTAACATAATCGTTACAAAATATAAGCAAAACACTGCAAATACATACACATATACACTTCAAATAAGCATATATACATGAAAAAAGGAACAAAAGTGAAAAAAGAAGAAAAGAAGAAAAAATAAAGAGAAAAGAAGAACGAAAGTTGGAAGAATTTCTTCCAAATTTCTTCTACAAATATCTCAATATGAAAATAATAATAAAATTTCATTAATTGACTTCCATCGCTTACACTGCACTTCCTATATACATTTTAAGCAAGATTGTATCTGTTATTCCGTATTTTTCCCATACAATCTCACACAAATATTCTTATCAATAAGTTTTCTAAACCTTTCATAAATCTATTCTAAACACAACCAACACCTTACATTTAATCCTTGTATGCATTTGACTGCAGTGGTCTTTTTGTTATGTTCTGATTTGTTTGTTTGTTTTGAAGGAAAGCATACCTTTAGCTGGAGGAGCTTCTTCCCTTTTGCGTAGTCGCGGCACTTTTTCTTCAGGAACCGCTTTCTCAGGTACTTTTAATAATTTTAAAATGAGAATATGTAAGAATATGTAGAGACAAAGAGACCATGATGGCTATTATCAACAACTATACACAAACATATGTTGCATAGGACTCAAATATGAAATGAACATACATATGATTAAGAGGAAGATGCAAAGAGAGAAACAAAAGAGTCTTAAGATTTAGTTTTATATATTTTACAAATATATAAGATTTGAGTCTTGTACCTTTGGGTGGGGAAGGCACTTTCTTCTTTGGAATAGGAACCTTTTCTTCTACTTTCTTAGGTACCTCTGGCACTTTGAAAAAAACATCAGAGTTATGAATATTGGGATCGAATATTGCTAACTATTATAAAGTGAGGAGCAGGGTCCTATATCAAGTTGTGAGATCACTTACAAGTGAACTGGGCACTTTACTGAATTTAGATGTGTTACGATAACATTGCACACTGTCCGTTTAGTGTTCTAGTGTTTAACTGAAGAACATTTGTTAATGAAGATGCCGTTTAGCAACGAACAAGTATAGGAAGACGACGATTACGACATGAAAACAATCACTGCTGAGGGACCGCAGATCTTTTCACGACACGTCATTTGAAGCAATGAATGAAAAGAGCTGCTTATGAGCGATGGTCTCATACCTTTAGCAGGTGGCTCCACTTTTTTAGGAACGGGAACAGGTGCTTTTTCTTCTGGGACTGGCTTTTTAGGTACTTCGGGCACTTTAAAGATATCAAAAGCAGATTCTGAGAATCACCCGGACACATAACAACTGATCAATGACATCTCACATTTTGTGATTACATTTCACAAGAAGGAAGAGATGGTATTTCTCTAACCCAGAAGAACCTCCATTTTAGATTCCCTATGGGCAGCAGCCCAAACACCCACATATTCAACACATTAGCTTTGGTAACCAAACACAGAAAGGCGCTGGATTTGTAAAACTCATTCCGAACAGTGGTTGCATATGGGGGACAAAGCACAGGGGACAAAAGTTCTTTGGGTGGCTTTCGTTTCAAGAAAAGTACCTTTAGCTGGGGGTGCCGGCTCTTTCTTGGGAACAGCAGCAGGCTTTCTTTCTTCTGGCGTAGGTTTCTTAGGCACCTCTGGCACTTGATCATTAAAAAAAGAGAGGTTTTAGAACTTGGAACTTCTATTTGAGGCCCGACATCCAAGATTGCACAGAAATATATGGAGAGAAGCAGAAGCAAGATAAATGGCATATCAAGGCATCAAGCAAAAGCTGTTAATAAAGAGGTAAATGTACCCCTGACCGTTAGGTCCAGTCGTGGACGACTCTGGGGTTACACGCTCATCTTACTCTATAGGCCGAGGGAGCCGGCATTTGTCCGCAGACAGCTTCTGGGTCATGTGGTCAGCATGACTAAGCGCTTCTGGCAAACCAGAGCAGCGCACATCACATTTTGATCTGCATAATTGTGTGTCTGTATGAGTGCCTTCTATATGCGGCATGCAAATCTAACAGTTATCATGCCATGCAGAAGGTATTATGTTAACAAAGCAAAATTTGGCAAATGCGCTGGGGCTGGAAAACACTGCTGGCTTTTATGCCTCGCCGGTTGCAAGGGCATGCATGCAGCCAATGGCCTCTCAGCCGGGAGAGGCCACTGACTGGCCAATTTGAGATGCAGCAGCCAGCGGGAACACAAGCCAGATGCCCAGACAGATAGGGGGGATTTCCCCAATGGCTGCCTGGCCATGTGCGCTCTGTTCTCACTGCCCAGGGATGGTGGCTGAGCATGAGGGATCACAACAGGCACCCACCCAGAAAGGAGTAAACATCCATTACATTACAAAGTGAAATTTAGCAAATGAATATTTGGCCATCCCTAAAGTACATGTATATTATACACACATTGCTTGCAGAAAAACACCAGAAAGCCACCTAAGTAACATATGGATGGACACATTTTAAGGCATGGATAAGAGTTCAGATAAGCAAGATGGCGGGATCAGCTCTGACAATGGATGTACCTTTAGCTGGCGGAGCCTCTACTTTCGGAGGAGGAGCAGGTTTTTTCTTTTCTGGGACTGGTTTCTTTGGCACCTCAGGCACTTTAAAGACACACAGGTATAAAAGGTTTAAGGAAGTGCTACAGGCCTACATTTGTTCATAGCAGTGAAGAAAATGTTTGAAATGCCAGCGTGGATTTAAAACCATGTATCTATTTAACAAAGACAGTTATGGCTATTGAAGATTAAACCCGCGTATAACGTTTAATATGTAGGATCTTAGTTGTAAAGGTGTCTTTCTGATGAAGTAGCCCAGCCACATTTTTGGCTGTGTGTTTATCAATCCTCTGGAAGATACGCAGGCTAGAGACCTGTCTGAGATATTGTTATTATTGCACATATATTATTCACCTTTAGCCGGCGGGGCCTCCACTTTCTTGGGAACTTTTTCTTCTGCTCTCTTCCTCACCTCAGGAACTTTAAAGATATTAATTTTGGGTTAATCAGATGATAGTGGTCATCAGAGCCACCCTCAAATTATATTTTTAAAACCTTACAGGCTTTTGTGACACATGTAAACATACATAAACACCCAAATCTGATCAACAAGGATATAAAATAACTGCAGATATCAAGTTCTTAATGGATAAGAGTTTAAACCAGGGTTTCCCAAAACTTGGGTCTCCAGCTGTTTTTGGACTACAACTCCCATAATCCCTAGCTAACAGGACCAGCGGTCATGGTTGATGGGAATTGTACTCCAAAAACAGCTGGGGACCTAAGTTTGGGAAACCCTGGTTTAAATAAACTCACATACTAAAATTGTAGTAGTAATAATAATATTAATAATAATATAATCTACCTTTGGGAGGTGGAACTTCAGGTGCTTCCACATAGAACCTTTCCTCATCGTACTCATCTGGTTCTTTAAAGAGAATTATGAGATTAAAAAGTTACATTTACCCTCCATTTTAGATAATACTGAAATGCTACATGTAGACCTATTAAGATGATGGATGAATTTGTGGAAGAAAAAATTGCTCCTGCTATCCACACCTCTAAGTGTCCATCTGATCTTTCATATGGAGTCTAGGTGTGTACAAATTGTATGTGCTTAGGCTCTTTCCACACAGTGTTTGCAAATCTGGGAGCAACAATTCCAGGCATGATCTTAAGTCCCACCACCCACATATGTATCTGTCATCTGAATAGTGATAAAGACATGCCCAAACCCAGGGAAGTATCAAAGATAGTATACAATGACAGCTACACATTTCAACAGTTAACAGTTTAGATGAACTCACATGGTACAAAACAAGATAAAACTGATTTGGAAAAAGAGCAAATCTACCTTCAGCTGGATATTCCACATAGAAGCTGTCCTCTTCATACTCTTCTGGTTCTTTAAAGAGAATTGTAAGATGTAAAAACTATACTTTCAGTCTGTTTTAGATAATACTGGATTGGTACATAAAATGACAACTAAGAAATGCAACAGCAAACAGACTTTGTCTATTCCACCAATCTTAAGCAATCCTTGCACTCCCATGTGCTCACAAAACTCTTGTGCATGAGTATTGCCCCATGCAGTTCAGTAAAGGGAGCATATCCTCACTTGTAACTCTATCATCAAGTAAAAAAGAATGTAAGAATTCTGAGTAGGAGAATTCCATAAATGCAGAGAGGTCCCACATCCATAAGATACCATTGTATCGGGACAAATTTAAAAGGCACCATTTTCACACGAGACAAGACAGCAAGGAGAAAAAAGAAGTGAGGAAAGATATTTATAGTTACCTGAACCGTATGTATATTCTTCTTCCCTATGATACGAAACAGACACCTTTTCTTCTGAAATGGTCCATTGTTGTTCTGTTGGTACTTTAAAAAGCAAGAATTCACTTTAGTGTTTTTTAAATTAAAGATTTGGTAGACAATGAATCTATCCTTACGGAAGTCGCATAACACCAACATACTACATTTAGTGAACTCAGCACCACAGCTCAAAATTACACCATAAGGGTGGATGTGCCACAGCAATAAAGAGAAACAAAAATCATAACAGGTAACAATTGAGACCATAAAGCATAAAAAGCATTTTCAAGCAGTCCAAACCATTTTTGTGTGCAAAGAGAACGTACAAAAGCCCCGTTTCCAAAGAAAAGCAGACATAAGAAGACCAAGAGAGTGGACACATACTTTTGTGAGTATACAGGAGAAGTTGTATTAAATGGTAACATATAGTGTAAATTAGATGAATATAGAAGATATTAAAGAAAGAAACCAAAAAGCAAGAATTCTGCGCCAATATAGACTCGGTGCCTAGGTGTTGTGGAAACCCCACAGGACTTAAGAGAACCCTGTTTCCCCACATTCATTTAAAGCACACACACCCTATAGTGATGAGAACTACCATTTCTTCCTCTAATGGCAAACTCAGAACAACAACAGGACTGGAGTCAAAACAGATGGATTTAAGGAGCCTTAAGGAGAAACAAAAGAGGCACTAGCATGCTTTGGGAGTTGGTGTGTTTTGGAGTGTTGTGATATGGGAAGTAGAAAAACAGAATTGCGGTAAGTGTATGGGGATTGGGGGATTTCTCAAGGCATGGTCACCATTCCTGCATAGAGAAAGAGAATGCCATGTGTGACTGTGAAGTGGGAACAACACAATGGGTTAATAAAAACCAGCAATCACTGCAGGTCAGCACAGAGTGCACATGTGGGCATGCATGCATACATTATGGAAATATTCGGATCAGGGATTACATATAAACGCTGAAAAAATAAAAATGTGTTTTGTACCTTTTCTCTCTACCACTTCTTCATGGACCACCTTTCGTGCAGGTTTTGGTGGTGGAGCTTCTGTAGCTTAAAGGATATAAATAGTTAGTCCCAAGCCTTTTCGGTCATCATCTAGGCTAAGATTACATGCAGAAAATGTAACATCACACTGCATATGAGCTTGCATTTTTGCATCACTCATGGGATACAATTTACAAAAGACCAAATCAATACATAGCAAAGGGTTGTATCCAAGTAAGTCATTCTGTTCATGCAAGGACTTCAATATGCATAGTAGAAGTCCCCTTGTCTCCTCATGCTTTCCTATGTCTCTCCCCCAAATCTGCTCAAGGGGGTTGGGGAAAACCCCATAACTCTTAACTATAACCTCTTGCTTTTAATGGACAACTCATCTCCATTTGCTTCCCCATCACTACTTCCATCCCTCTGCTAGTAGCTGGGCACCTAGTTTGCAAGAAGGAGGTCCAAGGTGAAGTCCCTGGCCTCTCCAGTTAAAAGGGACAGGGTGCAGATAACATGAAAGGCATCTGCCATGGAGACCAGTGCCAGCCAGAGGAAACAGTACACTGGATCAGATGAACAAAACAGGCTGACCTGTTAAGGCAGTTTCATGTATTTCATGGATATGAAATTGATGCAAATGTATTAATAGCACATGCAATTTATATCATCTTCAGTAATACCTCTGGCCCGTTTGAGATGTTCTTCCTCCATCACTTTAGCCTTTCTTTCCACCTCTTCGGTTACAGGTTTCCGTGTAACTACAGGGAATTTAAATAATTTCACATTAGCTGGAAATTGGTTCATTTTACACAGAAGTTATCTTAAGAATATAATGGGAATATGCACTTTTTTAAAAGGAAAGGAAAGGAAAGGAAATAGGACTGTGAGAATCTGAATAGGACTTGCTGCAGTGGGAAATGTTTTGATACTAAAATTCTAAAGTCCATACCTTTTTCTACCACAACTTTCTTCTCTACTTTCTTGGCTGAAATCTCTGGTGGTTTCCGCGTAGGTGGTTCTGGCTTTCCTGGAACCTGGACAACTGTAACATACATTACATTTATATTAGAGAACATTACCTTACACCTGCTTCATAAACATCAAGGATTGTATAATTGAGAAAGAAAAAGAGTGCAGGGAATGTTAGGAGTTGTGTATTCTTGGCCCAAATAGAAATCAACACTGGCCGCCATTTGCTTAAGCAGTGCAGCATTGTTCCATCTGCAAAAGAATATGCTTATTTTTTAATATGACCTGTAAGGCAAGGTATAGGCAGATTTAGATTGGATGAACATCCATTTGAAATATTTCTGCTGTTGGATTATGCCGAAATGGCAAAACTGACCAGAAAGCTCAGGACCAAGAGGACCAAAACTTTAATAAAGAATGAGAAAAAAAATGTAATTTACTTGAGAGACCACTGTAAGCAGATGAAAACTTTAGCAGGATTGCAATAACACTTGTAATGTTGAAAATATTATGGACAAAATGGAGAGACATAAAATTTGGACGATGAAATAATATGCAGTTGAAAAGTCTCATAATAGGACCCAAGGAGGGGAAGGTGGGAAGATTTGGAAAAATCTCTAAATATGCATATGTATTTTGTATTGTTATAATTCTGCACTTGTAAAGGGATGCAGGTGGCGCTGTGGGTTAAACAGAGCCTAGGACTTGCTGATCAGAAGGTTGGCGGTTCAAATCCCCGCGACGGGGTGAGCTCCCGTTGCTCGGTCCCTGCTCCTGCCAACCTAGCAGTTCGAAAGCACGTCAAAGTGCAAAGTAGATAAATAGGTACCGCTCTGGTGGGAAGGTAAACAGTGCTTCCGTGCGCTGCTCTGGTTCGCCAGAAGCAGCTTAGTCATGCTGGCCACATGACCCGGAAGCTGTACGCTGGCTCCCTCGGCCAATAAACCGAGATGAGCGCTGCAACCCCAGAGTCGTTCGCGACTGGACTTAACAGTCAGGGGTCACTTTACCCTTTACCTTTACACTTGTAAAATCAAATAATTTTTTTTTTTTAAAAAAATTGAAATATTTTCTGCAAGTATATTGCTGCAAGAAAGCAAAATTTGATAGAAAAAAAGGAACAGCAGCTTTTCCAACCACATTTGAGCTCTCTTCCCCCTCCAAAGAACAGTGAAATGAGAAGTATTGGAAATTAATCATATAGTGCAGTGGTGGGGTTAGCTGTGACTCTCCAGATATCATCCTTGCCAAATGGCTATGCTGACTGGGGCTGATAGGATATGGAATACACCAACATCTCAAGAACCACAGATTCCTCAACAGAGAAAACAGAAAGGAGAAAGTTTTTAAAAAATGAAACATACCTTCTTTGCGAATTTGCTTTTCCTCATAAGTTATTTGTCTTTCTCCATATGCCCATTCCTCTTCTCCTTCATCATATCCTTCTTCTCGTTCATAATATTCATGCTCCTCTCCATAATCCTCTTCCCATTCTTCATATTCTTCTTTGTGAACCTCATATACTTCTTCCTTCTTCTCATAAACTGCTTCTTTCTTCTTAGCTACAGTGGTTACTTTAACTTCCTGAGGTTTCTTTGCAGGAGCTAATAAATAATAATAATAATAATAATAATAATAATAATAATACAAAGCCTAATAAGGTTGACGTGGGTATTTGCAGTTTTCAGAATAATCATTCCATACATGCGTTATTGTGCTTTGAAATTGTACAAATGAAGTTTTTCGTCGTGTAGTTTCAATGCCATGTCATTCTCAAAGCAACAGCAGCATGGCTGTCCTAAGGCAGATGGATTTATTAGAGCTTACGAATGAATAGATGAATTAAATGAAAGCTTTCTGCTCAGTGGAAAAGTTTGAAATTCCTGGGTGAAATCTAGGGATAGATGAATCTGTCAATGACTGTTTCTCTCAGCTTTTTGTTTTTCCCAATCTTAAATTCAGTTCTCTGCCTTTATTTTATTTATTTATTTTAAAAATTCCTCGTGCAAATCCACCAACATTTTCCCATGCAGTTTTGACTAATATACATATTTTTGCAAGTATTTTCCCCTAATATAATGAAGTGTTTCGACTATTTGATGCATTTTCATGCGCACTTGCCCCTAGTATACAAATTTATGCTTGGAGAACTACATCACAAAATTTGAAGGAGTGTGAATTTCAAAGGAAAGCTGCATTTCAGTTTGGCAATTGGATCAAAAAGTGTGAACTAGTTAGTTTGTCATTAAAACGGAAACAAAATTGAATGTCTCCTCCAACCCTATGAAATACAATTCTGCATGGAATTGTCCACTGATATAAGAGAAGGAGAGGAGATTTTTTTTGCTGAACCCTCTCCTCCATTTTCTCCTGCAGCCCCTTGTGTCCCCAGAAAATCAGTTCAAGAGGTTTCACTCTGGAACAGTGTGGCAGGTGGCAAAGGGGGCTGCAAGGAGAAAAAAACTAATGAAAAAACTGCCTCCTAATCTCTTGTGCTAGTACACACCTCCACTAGATCAAAAACTATTCTGCTTTAATTCTACCTACTGTCTTTTCAAAGTCCTTTTAATAAACTATCAGTATTTCAGTGGGTATTCTAGTCAACTGATAGTTAAATCCCCCGGCTTATCTGCAGCAAGCTCCTGAAGTAAACGTTGAAGAAAGAGTTCAGATTAGTATTATCTGGAAAATCCTGTAAAGGGATGACCTTTGCATGAATAATGATGTTAGGATGACTGAAGGGAAAATGAAGAATGACAGCGCCACATTTTAAATGGCTCAAGCAATAAAAGATGGGGAGTGGGTGCCATTCTCCCCATAAAAGATTATTTTCTTAGTATGCGCATTTCAGTATTTGATTCTTTACCTTCTGTTGGAATAATTTTCTGTACTTTTGGAACTGGGACTAGGGCCGAAGATGGGGGTTCTGGTTCCTTTGCCACTTCTGAAACATTTACAGATATGTCTGCTAAGCGGCTTGATTGAGCATCATGAGCTAGCCTTGGGATTTAATTTCATCTGGTCTCATTAACATTAGTCAGATGAAACTGGACTGAGATCTTCAGTTTGTATTGTTAAGATGCACGGCATTCTCGTTAACATTTAAAGACAAATGGGAGAGAAACAAATCTCGGGAACAAATATTGCTAACTGAGTCTTCTGTCAAATTCAGCAGCGACAACCCAACTGAGGCTGCAATCACACACACACAAGAGCTAATAATAGCCTCCTGAATCAGGCCAATGGCCCATCTAATCCAAAATCCTGTTCTCACAGTGGCCAACAAGATGCCTGTGGGAAACCAGAGAGCAGAACATTAGCACAAGAGCAATTCTCCTCTCTTGTGGCTCCCAGCAACTAGTTTTCGGAAGCATTGCTTCCTCCAACTGTGGTAGAAGTGGAGTAGAGGAGAAGAAGAAGAAGAAGAAGAAGAAGAAGAAGAAGAAGAAGAAGAAGAAGAGGAGTTTGGATTTGATATCCCACCTTTCACTCCCTTTAAGGAGTCTTAAGGTGGCTAATATTCTCCTTTTCCTTCCTCCCCCACAACAAACACTCTGTGAGGTGAGTGGGGCTGAGAGACTTCAGAGAAGTGTGACTGGCCCAGGGTCACCCAGCAGCTGCATGTGGAGGAGCAGAGACACGAACCCGGTTCGCCAGATTACGAGTCCACCGCTCTTAACCACTACACCACACTGGCTCTCCACATGGCTAGTAGCCACTGGCAGTCTTCCCCTCCATTAATTTGCCTAATACTCTTTTAAAGCCATCCACAGCTATGGAGGAATTCAATGTCATGCTAGGACAACTGTTCCACCAGGGGAAACATTTTGACTTGCCAGACAGAATGACCCCCCCTCTCTTCCCACTGTGTGCTGTTCTGAGGGTTGTCTTGATTCCCCCCTCCCCCGAACCAGTTTCATGGGGAAGGGGGGCACACAGTGAGAGGGGAAGCCCCATTGTGCAAGTGGAAGTCCCCGTGCAGGTCTTCCACTGGCAGGACTCATGAGTGGAATCCTGCCCTTATAAGGCAGTCCTAACCAGGTACGCTCCAGTGTAAGCCCTATTGAATTCTTACTCCCAGATAAGTGAGGGCAGATTGTAGACTGTAAGTCCCATTGGCTGAATAGACATCTGAGTAGACATGCATATGGCTGCTCTGTGACATAAGCTGGAGCTGTGTCTTAATAACCAAATAGTACTGGACCCTATTGCATGAAGAGAGCCTACACATGTTTGCAGATATAGAAGATGTTCCTGAACTTATGCATTTGTAGTAACATGTGAAAACTCCTAAAGATTTTAGAATGAGAGGAAGATGGTTCCCCCCCCCTTCCTTTGCTGTGATTATGCCTTAATCTACACTGGTTAACATATGTTCCGTATAAATCAATTTTATAGTATTTGAATCAACACTTCTAGTATGATAGTACCTTTAGGAGGGGCAACTTCTTCTGGAGCTTTTGGAACCACCTTTTTGGTGACTTTCTGCACGGTTGTCTTTTTAACGACTAAAACAAGTACAAAATAGATAAAGCCATTAGCCACCCAAAATGAACCCAGCAGCAAGTGAAAGAGCATGTGAAGATCTGCATTTCTGAGCATGTGTGCAACAGAACTGTAATACCTTTTTCCTTTTTCTTCTCTTCTGGCATAAGAAGGAAGAGAGGAAGAGCAGGAGTTTCTGATAAACGCAAGGGAAAATTCAATCAATGAACATTCATATGGCACACAAATTCTAAACCACCTGCTCTCCCACCCTTAACAGCGGAATCTTTTGTATATAAGGCTTACCTTCAGCTGGAACTTCAACAGGAACTGCAACTCTAGCATCTGGGATATCTGGAGAACCAAATGTGCAAGGAAAGGGGCCATCAGATTAATCTGGCTGTATCCCGTATACAAATAAGAAACTCATTCTCGAAGTGTGGATCCTTATGCAGCTTAAGTGACACCACACACACACACACACACACACAGACAGGAGGTACCCAAAGCTTTGGAAATCTCTTAAGGCAGGTATGGGGAAACTTTGGCCCTCCTTATATTGCTGAACAACAACTCCCACTGGCCATGCTTGTTGAGTAACTTCTGGAGGGCCAAAGGTTCCCATCTGTCATGAAGTTTGCAGAAGTGCAAAAACTTATTTCCAAAGCATGGGAACCAAGCACAGCACAATAAGGAATGGAAAGGGGCCGCAGAACGCTTGCTGACTTTTCTGGAGGGGGGAAGAAATTAAAAACCAGGAGGAAAAGAATAGTGTGTCCTGGAATGGAATGGACTGTCCTGGTTCAGTTAGAAGATGACTCTTAAGTCATTTGCCCTTATGAAAAAGCCATTCTAAATATTCCATTTGGCTTAGATCCATATGTTTCACCCACTGACAGGAGCATCCTGCTAGTGGGAGCAGAACTCCGGCGGAAGGAAAGAGGATGACTTTTGCCAATTCCGCCTTCCCTCTTAAAATCTGTTCCAGGGGGTTAGGAGGCCTTCAAAAATGGAAGAAAGGATGAGGTATTTTCAGGATAGAAGGGTGGCTTTCATCTGCAAGCAACTAAGTTTGGCTCCAACCCTTTAATTGTCCTACTTGGAACACACAAGAACAAATAGCCTATGCTCACTGAAACTAACTTTAGTATGAAGTCTGCAGGCTTTTGTTCATGTACGAGGGGATTTTTAGCCCCACCCCCCATCTAGAAACATCCAGAGGCCGTTGCTGAAAGTCTGGGGAGGCTCCACACTGGCATCCAACCCAGAGGGGTAGGGGTTTCAGGTGGAAGGGGAAATGTACAGGCAGAGAACCTCATCATGTGTAGGCACTCTGGTGTTTCAAATACAAAAATAAAACTTGAGACAAATGCATCCATGCTTTTTTTCTTTACCTGGGGGCTTCACTTCCAGTTTAATTTCTGCAAGAGAAGAAAGTAGATTTGCATTTGAAATTCTTTCCACTTCGCGGACATCATTTCCACCCTTCCATCTTACGTCCTGTGTTGTTGTTTTTTAAGTTGAAGAAAGCATTTACTAACCTTTAGTAGTCAGATAAAGTTCAGCAGTGCTTCTTGCTTCACCTCTTGGCTCCAGACGAGCAATTACAGAATACACCCCTGAAATCACAAAGGCAATTTGTTATGTGACATCATTTTTGTCAGCAACGGGGGGGACGGGGACGGGGGACGACAGCAAGGGAAGGAAGCAAATAGTGTAACATTACCTTCATCATCTGCAGTAACGTTGTGGATAGTCATATAATGGCAACGGCCTTCACTTCTGAAGCTGTACTTTTGACTCTCCCTGAGTTCAACTTTGCCTTTATACCATGTGACGACTGCATCATCAAAGGATACCTCGCACTCAAAGGTTGCAGATTGGTATTCGCTCACCACTATGTTCTGAATGGTCTTTGTAAACTGGATGGGTTCAGCTGTTTTGGGAAACAATTTTTTGAAAATGTAACCATTATTCCTTTACATGAAGCTTTGCCTACATACACGACTCCACCAAAAAACAAAGAAAGATATACAAAGAACTGAGCATTCGGCATTCCATGACAGCGAGTTCGTATACTGGAAGTAGATCCGAAACTTAAGATAGTTGGCACAGCGCTGTGTCAGAAGCAAGAGAAGCCAGGTAACAATGGAAAGGGCTGTGATCATCGTAAAAACCTCAGCATAAAAGTGCCAAAAGATGAAATGGGGTGGAAAAACCCCTCCCATTGTAAAGTCAAGCTATAAGAATGTTCAAAGAGAAATAAGCTGGGATAAGAATGTGTACAATGACAGCATGACTGATATCTTGGGCGGCGAGGGAAGAAGTATAGCAGAATTTTCTTCAAACAGAGGATTTCCCAGCATTGTCTTTTCTGTCTTATTTGTCAAGATTACCCCCAAACTTGCTTATTCTTACATAAAGATGTGCATATACAAACCTTCAATGGTTAGGTCAGCAGTTGTTTCTAGATGGTCAAACCTGCAGGTATAGCGCCCCTGGTCTTCTGTTCGCACATCCTTAATAATGAGCCTGTGCATCTTCTCTGAGACTTCAGCTGAATATCTACCTCCTATCTTAAGAGCCTTTCCATTTCTGAACCACTGGGATTTTGCATTTGGAACAGAAAACTGGCAGACGAAAGAGCACGTAAAGCCTTCCTTGAGCGAAGTGTCACGCAGATGCCGTTCAATTGCTGGTTCTGTTAGCAAGTTCAAGTACATATTTTAGAAAATGCCAAGTAAAATCAAAGCTTAAGTTTGTGTTAAACAGAAATTTTGCACTTACCAATCACAGTAAGCTTAGCGCTGGCAATATGTGGCCCACAGACCACTCTGTAATTTCCTTGATCTCCAAGTTGACAATTCCTGATTTTAAGTATGTGTCGGTCACCTTCAATTCTTATTTCATACTTGTTGTTAGAGTCCAGTTTTTCCGTGCCTTTGTACCAGGAAAGTTTGATTTCTGGATAGTTAATTTTAATCTCACACTCAAACACGGCATCTTCATCTGTTACTACAGTCAGATCTTCAATATCTCTGATCAGAGTGACGGGCTGAAAAACATTTTTCATATGTTTGACTGTTTCAGAGCACAGCCTATGCTATGTATTAGCTACAGATGTCAGCGCACATAATTAAATTGTGTAATATATGGCAATAACTACCTCTGTCTGTGTAAGTCTTTGCTGAATAAATGATACCAGTTCATCAAATTCTTGTTCTTCCCTTCTAGATCTCTGTGTTACTTCAATCTCCTGTTGGAACAAAAACCGTGGTTTAAAATGGTAGAAAGCCTTCATGCTTTTAGCTATTCCCTTTTGCCAAAACTTTACAAAAATGAAGCAGTTCTGTATATTCATTGCAGATCTAACTTCCTTTACATGCAGCACAGCTCAACTCCAATCCTTCCAAAATGCTTAAGGTTACCCAAAGAGAACCCAGTAAAGACTATCAGAAGCACATCTTTTCTTCTCTACTGTCCCTAAACAATGCCTCTTAGTCTATACACCTCATGTAATGAGGTATGATTGACATCTTTTGGAGAACAACACTGAGTAGGGTTTGCTGTGAAGATGCCATGAATAAACGATCCCCAAATGTGAACCTTCATGACATCCGAAGCAACAGCTAAGTTCCAAAATAGAATATAAATCTCTGTAATTGGTTAACTGCATATCTGGAATATTGAACACACTTATTTAAGCAATAATAGCACAACGCATTTCAAAAAATTACTCTGAAGCAAATGTATATGCTGGTATTTACCAGTCTATGAGTTTCTTCTTCCTGGCTTTGTTTCAGCAGCTCAAAGGCTTGGAGGAGACCTCGGAAATCAGTAATTCCATACATACGTGCATATTTTTCATATTCTTTAGGATCTACATTTTTCAGAAGTTCCATTATATCAATGGCCTTTTCTTCCTCATCTTCCTTCCTTTTAGTTGGGGTCCTATAGAAATGGCAGAATTTTTGGTGTTGTTCATAAAATATGCTCTCTGTGTTGAATGGTTCAATGTTCTGAATTGCTAAATTGCTAAAGCTATTTTTGGTCATCTGCAGACTATCCCTTGCTTTTTCCTGTAAGACTAATTGCAGTCGTTAACAGGTTTACCATACCCATTGAGTCAATCACCCATCTCCTACTACCCTTCTGAGAAAATCCCCACCACACCCTCCCACTATATATTAGGATCTGGTGACTTCTGTTTCAGTGTATCTCAAGAAGTGTGCATGCACAAGAAAGCTTATACCCAGAACAAACTTAGTTGGTCTCTAAGGTGCTACTGGACAATGTTTTATTATTTTTATTTATTTTGACTGCGTCAGACCAACACGGCTACCTACCTGAATCTAGAATCCTTTTTAAACTCAGCCAAGCTTACCTCTGTGTGCACAATGCATAGGTTTGCACTTAGTTAACTTTTCAGATAATTTACATTCCTTTATGTAACATGCCATGGAGAATCATAAATTACTTCTTGACAAGTTTCTCTTAATGATTTTTCTGACCAGGAAAAAGAATTTTTCATTCATGCCCTTAAAACAGCATGTCTGATATATCCCTGTAGGTCTGCTGTCACGTTGTGGGATATCTCATTCATATACAATTGGATATGGATTGAATCATGCTTAGAGTAGACTCTCTGAAATCAGTGGGACTTGTTAGTCATGATTAAGCACAACCTAAACCATAATGTTTGATTTTCTAAAACTCATGGCTGTTGTCCTCAGCATTACAGAGTGGATCAAATTGTGGTTTCAGACTTTAATTAATACAACATTCTGTTAGTCCCTAGTGCTGAAAAGGCTGCATAACATCTACTACATGTTTACCAGACTGAAGTTTGAGTGTCATGATCAGGTATAGTCTGAT
Source organism: Podarcis tiliguerta (assembly GCF_965153285.1). Taxonomy (NCBI): domain Eukaryota; kingdom Metazoa; phylum Chordata; class Lepidosauria; order Squamata; family Lacertidae; genus Podarcis; species Podarcis tiliguerta. Next base: position 24,066,601 of record NC_139534.1, read on the forward strand.
AGACTTCAAGAGGCATGTTTAGTCAGAAATAAGTCCTGCTAAGTCCAGTGGAACACGACTGCTATTAAGAGTGTTTAGGGTTGCAGCCTGAGTTATATTTATGGTTCAGATCCTGCCTCACCTTCAGATTTAAACTTAGAGCAATTCTGGTACTTACTTCTTTAGTTTTGCTCTAAGATCACCTTCTATCACTTCTTGTTTCTTCTCCTCAACCTGTAGGTTGACGTTGCTGTCAATTTCACCGTGTTGATTGAAAGCCACACATCTGTAATGCCCAGAATCAGTTTTTGTTGTATCCTTTATTTCCAGCTTGGCTTCATCTCCTCTTTGCTGGATGCTAATGCGACCACCTTGGTTGAGTTGCCTCCATTTTCCCTTCATCCATTTAACATTGGGGATGGGATCGCCACCTACTTTGGCAATAAATGTTGCAACGCTCTCTGATGAAGAAGAAAAGAAATGAAATGTGGTAAAGAAAATATCTGTCCCTGGCCAGGGGAAAACAGCAGTCAACATATGCCAAATTCAAGTATTATGAAAGATGGCTATTTTTTTTTAAAGCTTGGCTTACTTTCGATGACAGTGATGCTTTGAGGCTCCAAGACGAAGTAAAGCTTGCCATCCGTTGGTGCTTTCTTAGCGGCTGCTGGTGCAGCTGCTGCTTTTTCTGAAAAAAGAATATTGAGGGAATTAAGTGGTGGAGCAGAAAGGGACTACACTAAAACCAAACAACAACAACAACCCATGCCATAGATGAGGCCATTGACTAAATGCACAAAATACTACCCAGCTTATGTATCGGGGTCCTTTTGTTTGATTTAATTTTATACCCCCGCACAAGTCATGTATAAAATACAGGATACCATGGAACAACTAGCTCACGGTATTGAAGCAAATGCATTTTGGATGGCAATACTATGAAATAATGCATGTGAATATGCAAGTCGTAGTGTGATATGCAGTCACGTGCCCAGGAAAAATAAGCAGTTTTGACCTGCTAATTTATAGGTGAAGCTGCTCCTATTTACTGTAAGAGGGAGATATTGAATAGACTGATACCGGAATTTTGAGTTACTGTTTCATCACCTAAGCATTCAGTTTCACTGTACCTTTGATTGTCACTTTTGACTTGCAAGAGTCAGTTCCAGCTGCATTCGAAGCTTTGCATATATACTCGCCAGAATCAGTCTTAGTAACTGCCTGGACTTCCAAAACAGCGGATCCATTAGCAAAGCTCAAGCTGCATTTATCAGACGATCTTAGCTCTTTCCCAGCTTTTAGCCACTGGATTCTGATGGGCTGCGATCCCTTGACATGGCAACTGAGCTGCAAGATTTTACCTTCTTCTATTGTTGCCGGTTTAAGAGGTTGATCAAATACTGGTGGTTTTTTGGGCTCTGTAATGCCATTCGAAGGGACAAAATAATGAAGCAAGAGAAGAAAAGATGTTAAGTAATAATTTCTCTTCCATAACAAGATACAGATCTGGGTTTGAATAAGATTATGCAGCGGATGCTGATGAATCCATTCCATTTTCCCAGTACAGTATTTATATGGTAGAAGTAGTACAAAAAGAATGGAGGTGTGAAGTATGCATACGTTAAGGTAGCACATAAAGCTGTTATTTTGCAAAGAGAAAGGAATATGAAAGCATTGAATTAGCTGCAAAATATGCATTATCGCCTTTTATGTTAACAGCCCAAAATTTGATGATTTCACACCAAGCTACCAAAGATGTACAAGCCAGAAAGGTTGGAACAATATATTACACAATTGGTTGCAATCCTTCACCTTTGATACCTTTAATGTGATATTGTTAAGGGGGAAAAACATTTCAAAGAGTCCTTACATGGATAGCAGTTCCATGTAAGAAAAAGCAGGCACTCAATATATTGCTTATCTGATCAGACTCTCACAAATGCAGCTATATCTTCAAGTGTTGGGAAGCATTAAACACTTTCTAACTTTTGAAGCAGTCCTTAATGGATTTATTTGCAAAACATTTTTTTAATGGATGAAATTTTTATGCACTGTTAACAGTGAGTATGAGCACTAATTATTTATATTAAAAAGTGATGAAAAGATAAGATAACTTATCCAGAAGGCTTAGCATTTACAGAAAAACATCTGGAAGATGTCTTTTTCAAACTATTTTTGCCTCTTCAAGCATGCATAAAGTGGCATTATTAAAGAGTTTAGTAAGCAGCAGAACATTTTAATAAGAGAAATGTCAAGTAATGAACAGCTTCAGAAGAATTGCCTACTATTTTCCTAATCTTACAGTTTAACTCCTGCAAGTCCTATGAATAAATAAGGTGGGACTGGATTTTATCACCCAATGTAGAAAAGTAATTGCAATTAATGAGTATTATAGCGCAATTAGACAATCAGAAAACACCAAAAGCTTATGAGCTTAAGAAGAAAAATAAATACCATAGAGGCTGTCAACTGACCTTTAATAACCACAGAAGAAGTACAGAGAGCACTCCCAGCCTCATTGGACACTTTGCAGGTATATAAACCTGCATCAGCTTGTCCTGAATTCTTAATTTCAAGGAGAAGAGTGTTGTTCTTGAATGATATTTCGCAATTAGGGCTTTCATAAATCTCCTGGTTATTCTTGTACCAGGCAACAGTCAAAGGCTGGGAGCCAGAAACACGGCCCTCAAGTTTAAATGTGTTCCCTTCTGTCTCTTCTACAGTTTCTGACAGCTTTTTGGTGAAGGAAGGTGGAGTCTGTCGTTCTGTCAGAAAGGAAGAAAAATCTTTGTCACCCTCCGAACAACTGTCTTCTATTCTCCTGGATATCCCCGTTTACTGTCAGTGGCTCACATCCAGCAGAACAAACTTGCACTTGCATGATGAGACTTCCCATTCTTCTCGGTTTCCCCCGAAGACCAAGTGCTCCCACAAATCTGCTCCAGAGGATTGAGTGCCCCCCAAGAACATATTTGTGGGAGTTCATGGGACTGCATGGAGAAGGAGAGGAAGGGGAAGTCCCAATGGACAAATGGAAATCCGCTCACATGCCACGGACTACCACCCAAACACTCTTCAATGCGTATTTTCAGTTTCCTCCAGTATGTCTTGTCAAAATACAGATGTTGTGATGTTTTCCAAAGCATCACTTTGTCATTGTAGCTTGAACTCTGAGACCTCCTAGGCGAGTGGAAGGCACTCATACGAAGGGTCTCCATAGTTTGTTGATTCCAATGCCAGGTACAGCCACCTCCTGCAGTGCATAACACACTATTACAGGTCATCCTCTGAAATTCAAATGTGACTTTTTGGAAGATGCGGGGAGAAGTAAACAAAACCCTTCCCACATGTGAAAATCTGCTCACTGTTCATTAGAGAGAAGCCAATATGATATAATGGAAGCTGGTACAGATTAAGCACCCAGTACCTTTAATATTAAGTTGAGCTGTGCAAGAGTCCTTTCCAACTTCGTTGCTAGCATGACACGTATATTTTCCAGAATCCCCTTTGCCAACTTTCAGAATTGTCAAATGGGCTATATTTTCCACATAGCTGATCTGGTAGTTCCCTCCAGTTCGCAGTTCTCGGTTATCCTTTGACCAAGTAACCTTTATTGGGCGTGTTCCAGAAATGTGGCATTCAAAGTCAGCACCATCACCAGCAACGGCGTCAACAGGTGCAATTGGGATGTCAAAGAACGGAGGAGTCTTCCCTTCTAAAGATTGGAAGAAGTAAAAATAAGGTGTAACTTTGCACATGTTAATCCAGACGAGTTACGTTGTTAAGAAAGAAACACATGGTAAATGCAGGAAGAGGCCCAAGTCACAGCATATTCATCATTTAGGATAGGCACGTAAGTGGGGAAACATCCCATTGATGACATCAAAGAAAAGTACATTTGACACTTGACAAACCTGTAAGGATGAGTTTGGCACTAGAAGAAGCAGTTCCAATAGCATTGGAAGCTGTGCAAGTATATTGTCCGGCAAGACTCATGTCAGTTTGTGAGATCTGCAGAGTTGCAACGTTGTTTAAGTATGACGTTTGCACATTATAGCCATCTCTTATTTGTGCGCCATCTTTATACCAGGTTACTTCAATGGGTTCGGAACCAGTAATGCCACAATCAAATGTAATTGGTAATCCAACAGTTTCGTGAATATCTCTTAATTTCCGGGAAAATGAAGGAGGAAGTTTAAGCTCTGCAAGGGAACAAATATTGTACATTGGAGTGTTGTTGACTGAATGTTTCAGTTGTTGTACTATATTTCCACTGCTTAAGATTTTTTCTTAGAGATAAATAGTATGAACATTTGTAGCAACATATGTTCCCAATCTAGCTAAAGGCAGTGATGACTAAATCCCAGTGATGACTAAATAAGTAAGAATTAGCTTAATTGGCTGCTAAAGTTGAATGGGAGTCATTGTCTTTTTTTCAAACATTACTGATAAATAGTGAACGGCATAGAAGATGGAATTCATTTTTAAAGATTAGCCGATGTTTGATTATTCACTATTAGCAAGAACAGAAAGATTGAATCCTGTGGGCAGGAACAAAGTTACGTCATAGAGAAGTTCTAGTCAGGTCCATGACACAGATGGTTCTATAGTGAAGCATCATAACTTGTTTATATTAAATCTATGGAAATTTGCTGTTAAGGAATAAAGAACAGGTAGAAACATGGGGATCTTTTGCAGATATATTCTGCACCATGCCATCGAGGCAATAATAGCGCAATAGTGATGGATTTAAACTGTCCACACATTATTCCATATTATTACCTGCCATGCCATGCTTCTCCAGTGTGTTACCCCCTCATTAATAACCTAGGAAGACACTCTTGCACCACAGCACTGCAAAAGTGGGACAAAACCCCCTACGCTACATGAAACGTGTGGCATGAAAAGTTACAGGATTTTAGCAGGACCCATGGGATGTGCATGGATTGGAAAGAAGCAGCATGTCCACTGTCAAAACTTTGTAGGCACAAGCAGTTTTGAAAGCCAGATCACTGCTGCAACACCATCATGAGCACACACCACCATGAAGGCACAAGAATAAGGAAGTCCGGGGTCACGGCATAGAATACATTTCCTGTTCTGACGCACGGGCACATTTCAAAAGAGCAATAAATCATTGTCTCTGGGGCTTTCAAAAGCATATTGCCATATTCACCTTGAACAGTCAGTAGTGCTGAACAGGAAGCTTCTCCAATACTATTTTCTGCTTTGCAAATATACTCCCCACCATCGTTGCTACCCAGCTGAGTGAACACCAGCGTGGCAACTTGGTTTTTAAAGTGCATTTTAGAGGTAGCAGTTGCTCTCAGTTTGGTGTCTCCTTTGTACCACGACACAGTGATTTCTGGTGTGCCCGCAATTTGGCACTGCAGTGATGCAGAATCCCCTACTGTCACCTGAGTAGGTTCCAGGCTTCTGACAAAATAAGGTGGTTCTAGAGAAGAAGCACACAGACTCAGTTACAAAACCAGCCAGACCCTTCCACGTGTCACAACAACCATAAAGTTAATGAAAAAGGGCGGTCACTTTTAAAACAATCTACAAACCTAGTATTGAGACCGTAGACTGTGAATTATCTTGTCCCGAGTCATTTTCTATATGGCAAGAATACAGCCCAGCATCGTCCAGCTTGCTACTAGAGATCTCAAGTATGGCAGATGTTTCAGTAGTGGTGATGCTGTATTTTTCTGACTGTGATATATTTATAGCATTTTTCCTCCAGGACACTGCAATAGGAGGTGTCCCAGTGTATGTACATTCCAGGATTAACTGCTTTCCTTTCTCAACATTGAAGTCATTCAGTTTCTTCACAAATTTCGCTGGTTCTATCAGAAATAACATGAGAGCAAAAGTTTAAGATAATTGCCTGAGATTTGGGATTTTGATCCAGTGTAAACAAAGGAAGCCGAAACAAAGAACAAACCTTTTACAAAGAGTTGGGTTGTGCAAGAGATTTTGCCAGCTTCGTTACTAACAATGCAAGTATAGTCTCCACTTTGGGCTGGGAGTACATCAAACAGCTCCAGTTCAGCCACTGATTCTTCCAGAGAGATGTTACATCTATGTCCTGGGGATAGTTCAACGCTACCCCTAAACCATTTCACATCAAGGGGAAGGCTTCCTTTAATGATACTTGTGAAAGTTATATTTGCCCCAGATAAAACTTGCAGAGGTTCTGGTTTCTTCACAAAAGATGGAGGTTCTAGACATACGTAACAAGAGGTTAATGAAACATAGTTATGGTTGAAAGGCAAGCAGCTGCATTTACAAAAGATATAAAGAATATAAGGAACATGTTTTTTTTTTTAAAAAAAACAACCCCTGATATCCTGTTCTTATTATCTACCTAAGTTTCAGTATTTACCTCTGACAATGAAATATGCATCACATTCATCAGATCCAGCTACATTAGTTGCCGTGCAAATATAATTTCCAGCATCTGACTCTTGAACAGCATTCACTCTTAAAGAGCAAGTGTTATCTGTAAGAGTTGCTTGATACTTTTCTCCACTAGTGATCTCTTCTCCATCATGGAACCAAAAAACAGAAATGGGAGGTGACCCAATTACTTTGCACTCAAGTACAGCAGATGAACCCAAGAGCCCATGTGTTTCCTTCAGCTTCTTTGTGAATGAAGGTGGTATAATGCGATCTGTGGAGCACAAAGCAAAGATAGAAACATTATGGCATGTTAAGTTTAGTTAAAAAAAGTAATAGGTTCCCAAGGGCTTAACAATAATTAAACTATTTATTGGCATAAGAAGTTTGAGATGGATCTTGAAAGCAGGCATATGCACTCTCTTCATTTTAGAGGCATGTCCATGGCTTCTCCTTGTCTCCACATATTGTGGGTCCAATTATGTGGAACTCTCTCCTAGCCAACATTAGAGCTGCCCACTCTCTGTTCAACATCAGGTGCTTTTTGAAGACCTTCTTATTTCAGTAGGCATTTTAAGGAAGCTTTCCATCTTTAATCATTCACTTAAATTTATTTTATCCGCTGTCTGGTTTGATCGTACAGCACTTGGACATTTCAGTGGTTAAGCAGTATAGGAAATCACTGAATTAGATAAGTCCATATATCAAGATGCAGATGGGATATTCTCAAGTCATTCAACTAACCTGAAACTTGGACTGATGCTTTGCAACTGCTTTGGCCTACATTGTTTTTCACCTCAAACGTATATTCTCCACTGTCCTCTACTCCTGTATTCAGAATCTTAAGCCCAGCTACTTTGTTGAAGAAAGTGATTTTGTATTTGTGGTCAGAAGAGAGCTCGTGTCCGTTCTTGAACCATCGAGCAGTCAGCTCTGGTGTCCCAGCTACTGTACACTCCAAAGTACAAGAATCTCCAGTTGTGACTTTCATTGGTCCTGGTTTCTCCACTATAGATGCTGGCTCTGGAATAAGATGCAAAACGAGTCACATTTGTAAATAAGATGTTAATATGTTAAAATATTTATTCTTCCGTATGCTTTTGTGTTGTTGTTGTTTTTACTCTATACCAACCTAGAACTGATAAAGTAGCAAAACACTCCTGACTTCCAGCATCGTTTTTAATCTGGCAGGTATATTTCCCAGTGTTGCTTGGCTCTGCATTTACAACCTGAAGGATGGCAACTTTATCGGAATATGACATCCAGACATTTTCACTTTCTCTGATGATTTCACCTTTGTCTTTCATCCAAACAACAGAAATTGGCTCAGAACCTTCTACCGTAGCTTGCAGTTCTGCTGGATCCCCAACAACGGCAGTGGTATCATTAAGTTTCTTCACAAACCTTGGGGGTCCTGATCAAGAGGTGGAAAATATGTAAGTGATGGAAAAGAGAGTAAGATTTTAAAAACCTGGAGGGGCCGGGGAAAACATGGCAATGGAAAGTCTTTTACCAACCTTTCAGCATCACAGAACAGATGCAAGTGTCACTTCCTACATCGTTGACAGCTTTACAGTTATATTCACCAATGTCTGCCGTGTCAACGTTGAGAATGTGAATGCTAGCAAGGTAATTCTCAGACAAAATCTTGTACTTTTTGCTGCTTCTTATTTCTCTTTTGTCTTTGTACCATGAAACATGGAAGGGAGGAGTGCCTTGAAGCTCACATTCAAGGTGAACATCGAAACCTTTCAGAGTCTCTACTGGCCGCGGTTTCTTGCGGAAAACAGGAGGAGCTACAAAAGAGGAGGTTTGGATTTCTGTTAAATGCAAAGGAGCAACGTTTGAAAGAACAGAGAGCACACCATTAAGAATGAAGGATTGCAAGGAAATGGGAGAGAAGAGACATGCAAAGGAAATTTCCCATCCCAAATAAAGGGGCCTACTAGTGGCCTTTAATGGAAACTGATATTGGCTTGCTTAGTAGAAGATGGCAAGCCCTTGCAACCTTCTACAACAGGAAGGGTAGAGAAAGCAAAGGAAGAGCAGGTTCTGACCTTTCACTTTCAGTGAAGTACTGCTGTTTGCACTACCCGCTGCATTTTGGGCTTCGCAAGTGTAGTCTCCACTGTCTTCAACACTCAGACCGTGCATTTCAATGACTGCCACAGAATCGATGAACGACATGCTGAATTTGTCACTGGGATGAATTTGAGTTTCACCCTTGTACCACACAATGTTAATTTCTGGAGAGCCACCTATTCTGCATTCAAATCTAGTCGAATCGTGCTCTTTCACAACCCTGGAGGAGTCTAACTTCTTAATAAACCTCGGTGGCTCTATTAAAAAACAACAACAAGGAAAGAAAACGAATACATAAAATTGCTTGTGTTAATTTTGCAAGATCTCAGGAATGTGTGTCATCTATATTAGCTATCAAAGTGTACTGGCAAAGAGTTTACGGTCAATCTACAGCAGCAAACTGATCCCTTACAAGTCAAGCCATAGAGCACTCAAGAACAGTTCAAACCACATCTGCCTCAGAAGTATATTTCATGGTGGTGGTATGATAAAAAGACTGGAGAAGCACACATGGAAGCACAGGGGATTCTATCAGCCCCTCCTTGTAAAATTTAAATGATCTCCATTATATGCAACACTACACTAAGACACTAAGATAAATATAACCACAGATGATTAGGCCCTCAATGGATGGAAGTCATTTTGGCTGTAGGCTACCTCCAGGATCAGATCAGAGGCAGCAAGCCTCCAAATAGAAATGGCTGGAGGGAAACTGTGGGAGAGAGCTATTGCCCTCATCTCCTGTTTATGGAATTCCCAGAGACATCTGATTGGCCACTGTGGGAAAGACGATGCTGGACTAGAGAACCTTTTGATCTGATCCAGCGGAACTCTTGTGCACATACCGTTGCAAATACTTTATCCAGAGTTAGTAACCCACACTGTGATCTATTTGCTTGAGCCTCCCTTCCAACTTTAAGAAGGAGGCTGTCAATATTGCTCACTACCCCAGCAACATTTTGCTCCTCTTCCATCCTTGCGTTCCTCCTAGAATGCATGGAGACAGCCAGGAATTGACATCTACCATCACTACTGCACTGTGCCAGGCTAGGGAAATGCAGGGTTGCAATCCAGTGGTGTCCCTCCACTGGACTGATTGAGTGGAAGATTCCATTGGAAGAATGAGAAGGAAATGTTTGCAATTTCCCCTCCCATCAGCAGCCCCAGGCACCCATCAAAAGTGTTCCAGAGGGTTGGGGGATCCTTTGAAACATAGTGAAAGGTGGTATGAGAGGTTGTGGACTGCGGGGAGGGAGAATTGCTTGACGTCACCTCCCTCCCTGTTCCACTGATGGAAGCCTCCAGTGGATCCAAGAGCCTTCTATCAATGGAGAGAGAAGACTGGATACAACACTGTATTTTCTTATCGCACAAATAAACACCAAGTCTTTTTTCTTATTCTGGACCACAGATTTCCCAGCTTAATCGCACTTCAGTGGAAAACATGATACCACAACTCAAGTGTCACATATTAAAAGGAGAGTCTATGTTCAGTCTGTTTATGGCCTAATAAATTTCCACAGGCTGCTAATTTTAAACAGGCTTGTAAGCAATAAACGAAAACCCCAGTGTGGTATTAATATGCTCAAGAAAATAACTTCAAGAAGATTTTTATCAGCTGCTACTCTAGATACAGAATGCCACCCACTTGTGCCCATTTTAGCTGGAAGCTTCAAACATGTCTTTATTTTTACAAAATGGGGGGGAAGAAGAAGAAGAAGAAGAAGAAGAAGAAGAAATGACAGCACTTTCCATCAAATTACCTTTGAAACTCAGCTGAGCGCCACAAGAATCCTTCCCAGCACTGTTGCTTGCATAACAAGTATACAGTCCACCATCACCTTTGCCTACTTTAAGAATGGTCAGTGTGGCAGTGTTTTCTACCAGTGTAATCTTGTAATTGCCACCAGGGCGGATCTCACGGTTATCTTTTGCCCAGCTGACTTTCATTGGCACTGAACCTGTGACATGACACTTGAAAGAACCACTTTCCCCAAGAGCAACGTCAAGGGGCAAAGGCTTCACATCAAAGAATGGTGGTTTCAGGTGTTCTAAGGAAAAGAAAGAAAATCAAAAAGTGAAAAGGCATGGCAGGACGTATTGCCTCCCCTTCAAACAGCAAACTCTTAGTCTGTTGTTACGGCCCTGTGACTTGTTCAGGTTCTTTAAAACTGAACCAGCATGCAACAACTTCGGATTTAGTTGTTTACAAACCTGTGAGTAGGAGCTTGGCACTGGAAGAAGCAGTCCCAAGAGCATTGTGAGCTGTGCAAGTGTACTGGCCAGCATGAGCCATGGAGGTTTGCAAGATCTGAAGGGTCGCTATATTGCTTAAGAAGGTGGTTTGAATGTTGTCGTCATCTCTCAGCTGCACCCCATCCTTTGACCAAGACACTTCAAGCGGCTCAGAGCCAACAATGCGGCAGTCAAAGGCTATAGGAGAACCAAGAGTCTCCTGCACGTCTTTCAGTTTTCTCGTGAATGAAGGAGGAAGTTTAACATCTGCAAAAAAATAAATTGCAGGGTATGATAACTGGCCATGCAAGAAGACTAAAAAGAATACCTGGGCCAGTATGCCCTGCACATGTGGAGAATTCCAATAAAAATAAACAGAGCCATGTTCTCTGTTCCTAACCCCTCATGCCCCCCACACCTATATGGGCACACACAGGGAGTAGGAGGTCTGTGTGTGCCTCCCATACCCTTCTCCAGCCATCCCTTTCAAACTCATGCAAGTTCAGTAATTTGCAGGGTTTGGGGAAAGGAAGGAAGGCTGCACGGAGACACAGGAAGAGCTCAGAGATATCTCAGTCTCCTTACAGCTCAGCCAAGCAGCTTGTGGGCATGCTGAGAGCCCCGTCACCATGCCTGTGATTCAAGTGGGTCACACATTTCAGCATATTACACACAAACATTGTGTGTAATATGACAATGGTCAATTATTTTAAAAAGAGCCGTCACCTTTGATGGTGATTGTTGTCATTGAAGTAGCAAACCCAACGCTGTTTTCTGCTTTGCAGACGTATTCGCCAATGTCAGCGTTCTCTACCCGGCTGAAAGCGAGGGAAGCCACATTGTTCTTGAAGTGCATTTTATAAGCCTGTGTAGATCTTAGTTTGGTATCTCCTTTGTACCATGACACTTTAATTTCCGGTGTTCCAGCCACTTGGCACTGTAAAGTTGCAGGCTCTCCGATGGTCACCTCCAAGTGATCCAAGTGCTTAACAAAATGAGGTGGTTCTGCAGCAGAAATAATCATAGTCAATACCCACAGTCAATCTAAGTGCACCAGAAGATGGCAATTAGTAGAAGAATGGTTAACCAACTATTAAGACAGCAACACACCTATGATTGATACCAGGGCGTGACATACATCCTCCCCAGCGTCATTTGCAACTTCACAGATATATTCTCCTTCATCTTCTGTAGAACTATTAAGAATTTCCAGAATGCCTGATTTTTCTGTGGTGGTTATATTGCATTTTGGAGACTGTGTGATGTTTAAGCCGTTCTTCTTCCACATTACTGCGAGTGGAGGAGTTCCACTGAATGTGCTTTCTAGAATTATGGATTTCCCATGTTCTATGCTGAAATCGCTCAGCTTCTTCACAAACACAGCAGGCTCTAAGATAAAGTCATATGAAAGAAGTGGTTAAACCAAGAACTGCTATATGGGTGTCTCTCTATGTGTGTGTGTATATCACACAGACGTGCACGCACACTAAACATGTGTACATGCCATAATAATAGCATTTGGACAAACCTTTTACAAAAAGATGTGTGGTGCAAGAAGCACTGCCAGCATCGTTTGTGGCAAGGCAGGTGTAATCTCCGGTCTGGAGTGGTCCCACTTCGAACAATTCCAGCTCCGCAGATGAATCTGCCAAGGTGATGTTGCACGTTTTCCCTGGCACCAGTTCTCTACTCCCCTTAAACCAGTTCACTTTGAATGGAGGAGTTCCCCTAATCAGACTCCTGAACGTTACACTCATTCCAGGTAAAACCTCCAGCGGGTCTGGCGTCTTTGCAAAAGAGGGTGGTTCTAGAATTACACACAGCATTTAAAAGGTTAACGCAAATGTGCCCGGTAGCTAACATCTGTATAAAACAGGTTGTCAAGAAAGCAAGATAAACACACACGGGAAAGATTTGCAACGGATGCCTTGTCTATCCTTTACTGACCTTGCACTGTCAAAAAGGCACTGCATTCGTCAGAACCGGCTACATTCTGGGCAGCACAGGTGTAGGGACCTGTATCAGATGAGTCCAGAGCATTCACCTTCAAAGCACAGACATTATCTGAAAAGCCGGTTTCGTATTTGTCCCCTGGGAAAATTTCATTTCCTCCATAAAACCAAGTGACTGAAATAGGAAGGGAGCCGGCAACTTTGCACTCCAAAACAACCGAGGAGCCCTGCACGCCAAAGGTTTCTTTCAATCTTCTTATAAAAGAAGGAGGGACGACGTGGTCTGGGTAGGAAAAGGGAACAAAGAGCCAACTTTTAAGAGGAGAAACGACAGAAGAGAAGGGCAAGTGAGAAATGAAAAAGATCCCAAGCTAACCTGAAATGTCGACGGAGGAAGAGCAGCTGCTTTTCCCCACTTCATTGTGTACTTCAAAAGTGTACAATCCCCTGTCATTCATGTCTGCGGAGAGAACTTTAAGTGTCGCCACCTTGTTGGAAAAGCTGATTTGGTGCTTGCGGCTGTTGGTGAGTTCTCTTCCGTCCTTAAACCACTTGGTAATTAGCTCTGGAGTGCCACCCACCGTGCACTCCAGAGTAAAAGCATTGCCAGAGGTCACCGTCATGGGCTCGGGCTTCTCTAAAATCACAGCCGGCTCTGGAATGAGGGAGACAATCCAGAAAACTTGAGTTTCAAGAAAACCAAGACTTAAGAAGCAAATTGGCTGCAATGGCCAAGGCAGCCAAGATTCAATTCTTTAGAAGGGGATGAGTGCCTGTACCAACCTAGAACTTGTAAATGCCCTGCGCATTCTCTCATTCCAGCATCATTTTTAATCTGGCAGATGTACTTCCCGCTGTTGGTGGCTTCAGCACTTGCAATCTGAAGAGTTGCGATGTTATCCGAAAAGGAAATCTTGAGGTTTTCACTTTCCCGTATTATTTCGCCTTTGTCCTTAAGCCAAACGACAGAAATGGGTTGGGAGCCTTCTACTACGGCCCGCAGTGCTGTGGGTTCCCCGGCATAGGTGGAGGTTTCGCTCAGCTTCTTAACAAACCGAGGAGGTTCTGGCAGGGAAGAGAATTCCTTACGGTAAGAGGAAGCCGCAAAAGAAACGCAAAGAAAAGGATACCCGCAGACTTTGCACCGCGGTCGCACTCATCACTAACCTTTGAACTTCACAGCACAAGAGCAAGTGTCGCTTCCGACCTCATTTGTGGCTTTGCACTGATATTCCCCAAGGTCTGCTGCTTCGAGGTTGAGAATGTGGACGCTGGCACTGAAGTTCTTGGTTGTCACTTTGAACTTCTTGCTGCTCCTGACTTGCTTTCTGTCCTTGAACCAGACGACTTCGAATGGCGGTGTGCCTGCTATTTCACACTGAAGGGTGACATCGGAGCCCTTGAGTGTGTCTATGGGGCTGGGTTTCTTGCTAAAAACGGGAGGTTCTATAAAAGAAAGGAGACGAGGACATGTAACGGGACTCCTGGGAAGGGTTTCTTGCTAACAGGGGCAAGACATCCAGAAACAGAAGGCAGAAGGTATGCTTGTAAATCCCCATTTAGGTGCCTAAGAAGATTCTTTCTCTAGTTCTCCCAAGTGCATAGCAGGTCAATTTTAGGTCATTTCTATTTCTAAAGCTGCAAAGTCTTGCTTGGAAACTTTGTCATCCCCCCCACAAATTCCTGTTGCATGTGGCACTGAGTTTTCCAAATAAATGCAGTTAATAAGCATGGGTGTGTACCTCCGCATAACGTTTTCCACTCCCACATCTGCTATTCTCAAACTGACACCCTCAAACACATGCTCTAAACCTTCCATGGCCAAAGGTTTATTTTCTTACGGTCCTCCTCCTTATCCCTATAAGTACTGTATTTTATTTTATTTTTAAATAGAAGAAATCCTGTAACTCTTTCCCCACTGTCCCCTGCAACTGCAATTCACATCTTATGTCTTATCTAACTATAGAGTGTTGCTAGGAAGTAACAGACAATCACCTGGCAGATTGTGTAGCTGGCACACACAAGAGAAAACTGGTCCTCCTACTCTTGTAACCTTATATCTTGCATTATCACCCACTTCTTTGATCCGTTCACCTGTTGCCTCTTCTTGTCAACTTCCTAGCTATTAATCAGATGCTCAAGGAGTATATCCTAACTGAGGCATAGGTTATCTTTAAACCTTTCACTGCCTGTAAACTGAATTTTCAGGGAATAGAGGGCCTTCTCGGTGGCTGCTCCCAGACTTTTCTTGGAACTCCCTCCCTAGAGAAGCTAGGCTGGCTTCCTGCTTCTTGTCTTTCAGCCAGCAGGTGAAGACTTTCTTGTTCCAACAGGATTTTGGGAACTGACTGCTTTTAGTGAAAGGGCTGATGCTGTGTTGTTTTTATGGTAATTATTGGTATGGGTTTAACAGATGTTTAGATATGTATATAGCTTTAATTCTGTCAATGTTTAATTGTTTTTTAATGATTGTTTTTCTGTGTTGGTAGTGGTTCTTATTTTTATCTGTAAGCCACCTTAAGTCTAGTCAAGGAAACAGGCAGGGAATATTGATAATAACAAGTGCCTTTTTTCCTTAAAAAAATGCTTAGGGGTACTCTCATTTTCCTACTCATATTGAAATACTGCCCCTCAATGAGGCCAAACTTAGATTTACAAAATGTTTAGGGGTATGTGTACCCCTGCATCTCCCCAGAAAAAAGCACTGATTAATAATAATAATAATAATAATAATAATAATAATAATAATAATAATAATAGATTTTACTCTTTTCCTTCCTGTGCTACTTCACAGTTTTGTAATTTCTGACACAGGCCAGTGATAGGTAAAGGCTAGAGGGGCCACTGATCCTCAAAGACTGTTTCTCCCGCTCTTAAAATTTTCAAGACTGCTTTACTATATCTATTTGCATAGTGTGCCTGACCTCCTCATCAGCACTGCCACCATTTTCACTACAGTCGAGGAGTCTTTGGATTTCAAACATCTCAGTCCTTTGTCAGTACTTTTGACTATGCATCCCCAGCATTATAGCATTATCATCCAACCATTTAAGGGTAAAGTAGGGGAATGCCTGCAGCTCACTGGTAGAGCATCTGCTCTGAATGAAGAGGACCTCAGGTTCAACTCCCCAGCATCTGCAGGTAGGGCTGGGAGAGAGTCCTGACTGAAATCCTGGAGAGCCACTGTCAGTCAGTGAAGATAACACTGAGGTAGATGGACCAATGGTCTGACTCCGTATGGGAAAAAAACAAAACACCTTCCAGTGCTCCTAAGGGTTGGGTAGAGTGGAGGAAGTCAGAGTAGACATTGGCTTCTAACCTTTCACTGTGACTGTTGTACTGCAGCTTGCGGTGCCAGCAGAATTAAGAGCTTCACAAATGTAATCTCCACTGTCTTCATGGATAGCATCAACAATGATCAGCACTGCTGTGCCGTCACTGAATGCCATACGGTGCTTGTCGCTAGCATGGATTTCGTGGTCATTCTTGTACCACACAACTCTGATTTCTGGGGAACCACTGATCTTGCATTCAAGTTGACATGAATCGCCCTGTTTCAGCATTCTTGATGGTTCCAGTTTCTTCACAAATTTAGGAGGTTCTGAGAAGCCGGAAGGAAAGTGGCATTCAATATGGAGAGGAATAAGAACAATTAAGAACATGCAAAAAAAATAATTGCAGTGGAAATCATAATATGGTATTATCAAGAAGGATAACAACAAAAATTAGTAAGTGTATGAGAAACTTCCATTAAAAAAACAACAACTGAAAAAATTCTGACATTTCTGCTGAAATAAGCCATGGCACTGATTCACTGAACAGCAAACACAGCAAAATACAGCCTTTGTTTCCTCATGCCTCCCTTAACGCCAGTCCACTACAAAGAAGGGAGATTGGTGGGAAATTAGCACCCAGACTCAACATAGGAGAACTCTTCTCCTGCACCTGTGCTCCGCAAAACAGATGGCTATTTTGAGAAGTAATACTTATGAGATAAGCCTCTCCCAGGTACAATAATCTGGAGGAGGGGAGGAAGGAGCCTATCTGTGCCCAGGCATTCCATCTGCTTCCATCTCATCTGTTTGTTGACTGGCACTCAAAGCCCTCTCAAAATTTCAGCCTGGGGGTGGGATGCTAAGATGACATCCCTGACAGGTGCACGAGTGCAGAGGCCAATTGCTATTTCCCCACTCCCCTTTCAACTTGTTGACATCTACTAGAGAGGTGTACAAAACTCTTGGTAAATCCCTGCTAATGGATCAAGCTATCTATGTATATTTTCCCATGCAACTATTTTTTAGAATGTAAATTATACATAAACTGTAAATGAATCAAATCTGCCTCGACTTTTACAACGGCAAAAACCAAAGAATGCTATAAAAGCTACATTTAACGTGGGTATCTGTAAATCACAACCGGCGCGTGTAATTTGTCATAAGAATCCATCACATTTCTATGAGCGCAAACATTATTCTTTTGCTCTACTTGGGTTTCAAGACACAGCAAGGAGAAGAAAATAGTTTGGATCTTAAATACTTACAGATAGTTTCCTATGAATTTTTGTTAATTTGAAAGAGGTCTGCCTTTTTCTTTTTAGAAACAAAGAATTCTATGCAAAAGAAATCCCAAGAAAATCCCTTTTCTGCATAAAAGATCAGTCAACTTAAATTCAAATACCTTTCACATTAAGTTGAGCCGAGCAAAAGTCTTTCCCAACATCATTGCTAGCTTGGCAAGTATACTGTCCGCTGTCTCCTTTGCCTACTCTCAGAATTCTCAAATGGGCTGTATTTGCTACAAAGGTAATGGCATAGTTTCCTCCTGTACGGATCTCGCGGCCATCTTTAGCCCACGTTACATGTATAGGTTGGGCTCCAGTAACATGACACTCAAAGTCAGCACTTTCTCCAACAGGAAGATCTTTGGACTCGGGTGTGATATCAAAGGAGGGAGCTTGTTTGCGTTCTGGGGAATAAAATGAAGAGGAACGGTTGGATTTCTTTCGGACGCGGTAAAGCTAAATACTGTAAAATCTTTTTAGAGGTTAGGAAGAGTGGTTGAACGTAACAGATGAAAACAAGAGAGTCGGTATGAAACTAACCTGAGACTGTGAGCCTAGCGCTAGATGTAGCAGTTCCTACAGGATTGGTCGCTGTGCAAGAGTATTGTCCGGTGTGACTCATCTCAGTTTGCAACAGCTGAAGAGTTGCCACGTTATCTATGTAAGAGGCCTGCACATTAAAGTCATCTCTTAAAGGCACACCATCCTTATACCATGTAACACTAATAGGCTCTGACCCATTTAGACGGCAAACTAATTTGATTGGGAAGCCAACAGTTTGCTCTGTATCCTTTAATTTCCTTGCAAAAGAAGGTGGGCGTTTTCGCTCTGCAAGAAAAGAAGCATGCAATAAACATACGGCTTATGCAGGCATCTGGTCAGGTGAAAACGTTTTTTAAAGAATGAAAGATCTGTAAGTATGAGTTTTTAACCAATCCCAAATAAAAGAATCACCTTGAACTGCTAAGACAGCCTTTGAAGAGGCCGTTCCGACACTGTTTTCTGCTTTGCAAATATATTCCCCACTGTCACTGGCATCCACTTTGTTAAAAATAAGTGTAGCAACATTATCTTTGAAGTACATCTTATACTCAGGAGTAGATCTTAATTTTGTATCTCCTTTGAACCAAGATATTGTAATTTCTGGGGTCCCAGTAACTTGGCATTGCAAAGTGGTATAGTCTCCAACTGACACCTCAAGAGGTCCCAAGTGAGTGACGAAAGAAGGAGGTTCTGGGGACACAAAGAGTCAGCATTAGGATAATGGCACCTGAACGCTACAATGAAGAAACAATGAGGTTTTTAAATAAAAAAATATTATTAAGAAGGCGCTAAAGACAGACCTAAAGTGGATACCAGTGCTTCACAGATATCTTCTCCAGCCTCATTCTCAACCATACATGTGTATTCTCCTTGATCATCCTTTGTACTGTTAAGAATTTCCAGAATGCATGACTTCTCTGTTGTGGTGATGCTGCACTTTTCGGACTGGCCTAAAGTTACGCCGTTCTTCTTCCATGTCACTGAAATCGGAAGGCTACCAGTGTACCTGCTCTCTAGAATTATGGATTTGCCTGGCTCCACACAATGGTCGCTGAGCTTCTTCACAAAAACGGCTGGTTCTGGTGAGCAATAAGAAGTCAAGTATTGGCATCAACGCTGCACAAACACCTAAACAATCCAAACCGAAAAAGTGCAACCTATACCAACCTTTTACAGAAAGATGTGCCGTACAAGACACTTTGCCAGCCTCATTAGTCACAACACAAGTATATTCTCCACTCTGTTGTGGCTCTACATCAAACAGCTCCAGGTCTGTGACCGAATCTTCCAAGTAGATGTTACATTTATCACTTGGTACGAGTTCATTGACGCCTCTAAACCACCTCACCTTAAATGGTGGTGTTCCTCTAATAACAGCAGAAAATGTAACACTTTTGCCTGGTAAAATATCCACAGATTCAGGTACCTTCTCAAAAGAGGGTGGTTCTAAAGAAGCATCGAAAGTAACAACAGATCAGTCGATAATGAAGGAATCATAAAGTGAAAATAAAAATTTCCTCAAATCACGGCACCAAGAGAATGCAATTTTGCAAGAATAAAGATTATGGAAGATTTCTGCAAAGTGTTAGCCACTTATTGAATACTGACCTTGTACAATCAAAGCAGCCTTGGTTTCATCAGAGCCTGCCACATTAGCAGCTTTACATGCATAAGTTCCTGTATCAGATGAGTTCAGTGAACCAATCTGCAAACTGCAAACATGGTCTGAAAATGAGATTTGATGTTTTTCCCCACTGGTGAGTTTATGTCCATTATGGAACCAAGCGACTGTAATGGGAAGGGAGCCAGCCACTTTGCACTCAAGAATCACTGAAGAAGCCAGTACACCATGAGTTTCTTTAAGTTTTCTTGTGAAAGAAGGTGGAATAATCCGATCTGTGTAAGAGGAGGTAAACAAAAGAAAATGAGGACCCCACAAAGGAGAACCATTTTCTGGTGGGAATACAATGAAGAGAAGCAACAGAACTGACCCAGAACATCAACGGAAGCTGTGCAGCTGCTTTTGCCAACATTGTTCTGCACCTCAAAAGTGTATAAGCCACTGTCTTCCATTTCTGAATCAATAATTTTAAGTGTGGACACTTTGTTGTAGAAGGTAATTTTGTATTTGTTGCTAGTTGTTAATTCTTTTCCATCCTTAAACCAGCCTATTGAAAGTTCTGGTGTTCCACCCACTTTGCACTCTAGGGTACAAATGTCTCCGACGGTGACTTTCATTGGTTCTGCCTTCTCAGTGATGACAGCTGGTTCTGGAAAGAGATTCAAGCAATATCTACCTGTGAATATCACTGTCTCCTTAGTCACATGGCTTAATACTGCAATTACAGAAATCACTTCTCTAAAGCCACAGTTTTCTGCTTTGGAAAGGAGCCACTACAAAGCTATTAATGGCTTTTCTTTTCTAGAATTGAGAAACACTGTAAACACCACAGTGCCACTTATCTGTCTTCCAGAGAAGAGGAGCTGACTGCCCAACCAATAGGAGCAGAGCAGTACAAAGCCCCCAATGGGTTACCTGAACATTTTGCTTCAGAACCTGTTCTCCAATACTCTGTAATGCACCATGTACACTGATGACATGCCCCTCTCACAACCTCAAGGCTCTGAATGTTATTTAGCCTTCCCATCTTTTAAAAGTAACTCTCTCTCTCTCTTTTAAAGAAAATAAAAAGCCAAGTTTGTGTCATTACCAACCTAGAACGGTTAAAGTTGCTATGCACTCCCGGGTTCCAGCATCATTACTGATTTGACAGATATACTTCCCAGCGCTTGCTGGTTCTGCTTTGGCAAGCTGCAAAGTGGCAACATTTTCCACGTATGTTATTGTCCTGTTAGCACTTTCTCTGATGACCTCTTCTTTGTCCTTGAGCCACGTCACCGAAATCGGCTGAGAGCCTTCCAAGGTGGCCTGCAACTCTACTGGTTCACCCACCACAACAGTAAGGTTGTTAATTTTGGTCACGAATTTTGGTGGTTCTGAAGAGGAAAGAGCCAATGGGCATCAAGAGTTCCAACAAGAATTGCGCATTTTTATAAAGACAACGATGATTGCACACCGTACCTCCTCAAATAATACCTACCTTTAAGTTTTACCATACAAACGCAAGTGTCGCTTCCGACATCGTTCTGAGCTTTGCACTGGTATTCACCAATGTCAGATACTTCAATATTCAGAATGTGAACACTTGCATGGTAGTTTTTGGATGCGACTTTGTACTTTTTACTGCTACGTATTTGCCTCTTATCCTTATACCACGTAATATCAAAAGGTGGTGTGCCAGAAATCTCACATTCAAGGCTAACCTCAGTACCCTTGAGTGTATCTACCGGAGATGGCTTCCTGCTAAAGATGGGTGGTTCTAGGATGAAAGAAAGAATCAGGCATCATTTAAAGAAAGTTACCTCAATATATATGTTGCTAGTTTAATAAGAATATAATGTGAGAATTGCCATATATGTATCTGTTCCAATGCCAAGGCATGCATGCAGCTGAAGAAGCACCTTTTCTTTTTAAGGGTAGCCAACGGACTGGAATGGAAGCATGCCTGTCCCAGTCTGCCAGCAAAGCTCCACCCACTAAGATGCCCATGATTGGGCAGTTTAGTGTATTTGGTGGGCAATCCCGCCCTGCAATGCGGCTGGCCGAATGATCTTCAGTGTGCACGCGAGTCCCAGCACTTGGGAATGGCTGGCAGCCAGCCCGCAAGATGCTGCAACTGTTGCCCACCCGTAATAGGGTAATTGGTCATTTCAGTAATAAAAGCAATGACCATCCTAGAATGCTGAGCCAAAAGGGTGAGTGCAGGAATGCATTTAACAACCCTTTTCTCCTCCTTACACATGGAATGTAGTCCAACTGACTGATTACTTATCCTTTCTGTAAGAGGCAGAGAACTGTGATGGTCACTGCTGCCTCTTGCAGATTCAGTGGACGCCAACCCTGACATCTACTCAAGCATTTGATTAGTTGACTGAAGGAGGAGTTTTGTCACCCTCTCAGTGTTGTGGTGCATATTTGATTGACTGAAGGTTGCAGCCTTGATTTAAGTACCCCACTCATTGACGTTGATGAAGAGTGGGTTATAATTGCCACCAAGCTTATGCAGGTAATTAAGAAAACATCTTTCTGTAATAGCTAATTGATTATCTCTGGGTTTTGTTTTGTTTTTTAAATGTAGTTTTTACTATGTGGTTGTTGTAGACCACTTTGGTTTTTTGGTTTAATAGTGGCATACAAATATTGTAATAATTAAATAACCTAAATAAATAATAGTAAATACACCACATCCCTTTGAACATTCTTGAGGGAAAGAGTGAAAGCCACAGGCTAGAGAACACTTGTTTAAAATTAACCTGGAGGCTAATTAGATGAGAAATAGGACCCTGTCCACAATGGGCAGTTATAGCAATCTAACAGTTAGCTTAGCCATACAAGAATCAGAATGAGCTAATCTCAATCTTTTTAGAGACAGTTAGTCAAAGAGAAGGAAGTCCACCAAGGCATGTTTGCTAACCTTTGACTAGGAGTTTAGTACTGCAGCTTGCCCTGCCAGCAGGGTTCTGTGCTTCACATATGTAATCTCCACTATCGTCTGCACCAAGATGCCTCATTTCAATGACTGCCACAGAATCTGTGAATGACATCTGGAATTTTTCGCTAGCATGGACTTCAGTGTCATTTCTGTACCATACCACTTTGATTTCTGGAGAGCCACTGATTTTACATTCAAGTCGTGTGGAGTCGCCCTGTTTAATCACTTTAGACGGGTCTAGCTTCTTAATGAACTTTGGAGGTTCTGGGAAACGGAAGAAAAATGAAAGCAAGGTAAATTGGAAGAAAAGAGGGATTGTGTTGAAAGGTATATAGAATAAGAGGGGAGAGAAATCTAAAAGGGCGCTTAACTTCTAGTTTTAGCAATGCAGGAAGAAAAGTAACTCAGAAACATTTACACAAAAGACTGCAGAAGACAATTAAGAAAAGAGCAACACAGAACACATTAGCACACCTGTTATGCTCAGTGTGGTTGTACAAGAATCGCTGCCAACATCGTTGGAAACTTGGCAAGTATAGTTTCCACTTTTTGATACATCCACAGAATAAAGATTTAAGAAACCAGTTGACCCTTCAATCCCAAATAAACAGTTAGGTCCAGACACAAGTTCTAAATCTTCTTTAAACCACTTTATTTTAAAAGGCGGTGTTCCCTTTAAAGATGCCTTAAATTCCACTGTTGAATCAGGTATAGCTGATTGACTTTCTGGTTTTACCAAGAAGCTTGGTGGCTCTAAAGGTTTTAAGAAACAAAAGAAAACTAATTAGGTTCCGGAGCAAGAAATATGGCCTGGCAAGCCACAGCAAACCAATAAAGAGAAATAAAACATGTGTCAAAGTTAATAAGAAAAGAAAGATTCCATATAGATAACATTAAATGGGATCTACATTCAAAGATATTAAGATAATGATGTGAAGTTGAAAAAGACTTATATTTTAATACAGTCTATAGAAAGAAGATAGAAATCCAAACCTTTCACAGTTAAGACGGCGCTACATGAGTCACTTCCTGCAACATTTGTTACACTGCAAGTATAATTTCCAGAATCTGTCAACTCTAGGTAATTAACCTCGAGCGATACAGTGTTCTCATGGCACAGATGCCTGTATTTTGCACTCTCGGGTATCTCTTTTCCATCTTTAAACCATTTTGCAGTAATTGGGAGTGAGCCAGAGACTTTGCACTCCATATGAATAGATGATCCCAGAATTTTATCCATTTTTGGCAATTTTTTGGTAAACGAAGGAGGGATTGCTTGATCTGCCCAGAAGGGAGGGAAGAAGGCAAGTAGCATCAGATTCCTTGTTTTATTCTTTCTTCTTCATGAAAAATACACAGGCAATTAAAATGTTGATTGAAAAAGAACATGCTCCATTTTGACCAAACAAAATACAAACCTAGTACAGACAAAGTAGCCTCACAGGTGCTGCTTCCAAACTCATTTTCGACCTTAAAGGTGTATGTGCCGCTGTCCTCCTTCATAATGGATTCAATCCTGAACCTAGCCACATTATTGTCAAAGCTCATGGTGTAATATCTACTGGGCATGAGTTGTTTGCCATCTTTGGACCATTTTACTTGAAGTTCTGGTGTTCCAGCCACAGTGCATTCTAGAGTGACTGGGTCTTTCTCCGTAACTTTAATTGATTTAGCTTTTTCTATGATCTGAGCAGGTTCTGGAGTAAGAATAAAAACACAAATATATTGAAGTCTTCCGATGAGTAACCGGCAGAAGACTGGTGCTTACTGAGGAATCAAAATAGGAATCAAAACTCACAAACCTTGCACTAAAAGTAAAGCAAAACACTTCTCAACTCCTGACTCATTCTTTGCCTGACAGGTGTATCTCCCACTGTGACCGAGGTCAACATGCCTGATCTTCAGTCTCGCCACATTGTTTTCAAATGTAATGTGGAAGCTGTCATCGTTTTCGATGATTCTTTCGTCTTTTATCCAAGACACTGTTAAAGGCTGAGAACCAGCCACAGTGCATTGAAATACAGCAGAGCTCTTCAAAACAGCGTGGACGTTTTCTAACTTCTTGAGGAAGGATGGGGGTTCTGTGTTTATTAAAAATATAAAAAAGCCGGAATGAAACCTGGGTAAGGTTTAAAATTTGCTAAAGGAGGTGAGAGGAACAAACGGAATGTTTCTTAGGCTTTTTCCCTACTATGATTACTGAACTGACCTTTCAAACTGACTTTTGTGCTACAGGAACAGCTGCCCCCTTCATTTGAAATAATGCACTGGTATTCGCCAGCATCCTGAACATCACAGTTCATGATATGAAGGGCAAAAACAGATTGCTGATGAGTCATGGTGTATTTCTTGCTACTTCGGATCTCGTTGTTGTTCTTCAGCCAGGTCACTTCAAACGGAGGAGTCCCTGTGACTTCACATTCTAACACAGCATCGTAGGTTCTTACTACTTCCACAGGTTTTAGCTCCCTCACAAATGTGGGAGGTTCTAAAGTAGCAGAAGAAAACAAAGCAACCTCAGAAATAAGGGGAGGAACCCAACTGCATGGCTGAAGGAACTATAAAAGGAATTCTTAGCAACTAACCTTTCACTCTCAGTTCAATGCTGCAACTCTCACTACCTGCGTCATTGCGGGCCTCGCAGATGTAAGTCCCGCTATCCTCCACTTTAGCATTGGAAACTTTAAAAGTCGCCATGTTGTCTACAAACGAGACTCCATATTTAGCATGGTCCAGCACTTCGTTCCCATCAAGGTACCAAAGGACACGGATTTCCGGTGTACCCGCTACCTGGCATTCAAAAGTGGTAGACTGTCCTTTTCTCAAAGCTACTACAGGGCTAGGCTTCTGAAGAAACCTAGGGGGCTCTAAAATAAAATTAAAAATAATTATTTAGAAAATAGTAATTGGCTTTAAAAAACACAAACCAACCAAAAAAACTAAGGTAGATTGCAATCCTATGCACATACTTACTGTAATCCCCATCTAACACAGTGGGACTTACAGTCAAGTAGACATGCATAGGATTGAGCTGCGCAAATCGCAGCCGATAACCCGGGATGTTAAAGTGCAGACCTTTCACAAAAAGAGTTGTCTTGCAGGTTGTTGTCCCGACGTCATTGCTTAATTGGCAGATATAGTTCCCTGAATCAGACGGCTTGGCCGAAAAGAGTTCCAGCACGCTTGAAGTGTCATCTTTGTAAACTGAGCGAGAAGCTCCCGAAAGGAGTTCTTTGCTATCTTTGAACCACTTTATTTGTATGGGAGGTGTGCCGCTCACGAGAGCTTTGAGTTGGACTCTGGCAGCTGGTACCACATCTTGTGACTGTGGCTTTTCAACAAAGCATGGGGGTTCTACAAAGAGTGGGGAGAAAGACCAGGAAAAGAGGGAGGTCATTCATTTTGAAATGATAAACAAAAACCAGAATCAAAGCGACGTGGCAAATAAGCCTGCCACCTAGGAGAAAAAGTACAAGATGTCCAAACCTTTGACGGTTAAATGGGCACTGCACTGGTTGCTTCCAGCTTTATTTGTTGCCTCGCAGGTATAAGATCCACTATCTGCACCTTCAAGCTGGTTGATCTCCAAGAATGCCATGTTATCATGGAAAGAATACTTGTGCTTTTCGCTAGCAGTTATCTCTTGGCCATCCTTGTACCACTGTATACTTATTGGGTGTGAACCAGACACTATGCACTCAAGGTGAACAAAAGAGCCCTTAATGCTATCCATTTTCTTTAGCTTTTTGGTGAATTTAGGCGGTATGATCAGATCTACCCAAGACAAACCAAAAAGATATATATTAGATTAGGCTGCCACTTTGCTGGTCTTTGGCATAAAAAGAAAATAAGAATTGAAGTTGTGGCCAGCACCCACCAACCAACCCAACTCTAAGAGAAGAGGGATACACAATACAAACCTAAGACATTAATGCTAGCTTTACAGCTGCTGCTTCCGACATCATTTGAAACCTCGAATGTGTATTCGCCGCTATCTTTCTTTTCGGTAGAAACAATCTTTAGCATAGAGACTGTATCGGTAACACTGATTTTATATTTGTGTCCCAATGTCAACTCTTTTCCATCTCTGAGCCACTTGGCAGTAATATCTTTTGTTCCTGAAAATCTACACTGCAATGTGGCTGGGTCGCCTTCCGTGACATCAATTGAAACAGCTTTATCAGTGATGGTGGCTGCCTCTGTGATAAATACAGGAGCAAATATGAGCCTGGGTGACTTGAAGTGTAGATGATAGCAAAACACGATGCTATAAATTAAGGAGGTGGGAGTGAGCTCTACAAACCTTTTACTGTTAGTAAAGCAGAGCATCTTTGGATTCCAGCATCATTTTTAGCCTGGCAAAAATATTTCCCATCATGCTTCACTTCTATGGCCCTGATCATAAGAGTGGCCACATTGTTCACAAAGGTCATTTTGGTGTTATCGTCTTCAACAATGTCATCATTATCTTTCAGCCAAGAGACTGTTATAGGCATGGAACCTTTAATAGTTGCTTGAAACACTATTGTGCCTCCTCTAAGCGAGCTAATGTTCTCAATCCTCTTCACAAATTGTGGGGGTTCTATTGAAAGAATAGATGCCTTGGTGAGTATTAGCCTCAACTAAACATCAGAATTAAATTATTATATTTTCCAGGCGGTACTGACCTTTCAGAGCCAACTCAGAGCTACAGACACAGCTTCCTACATCGTTTGTTACCCTGCACTGGTATTCTCCTGCATCTGAAGAGTCAAACTTGAAAACCTGGAGGCTAATCAAGGAATTCTCAATGCTTATTCTGTGCTTTCTACTGCTCCTCACAGGTTTGTTGTCCTTTAGCCAATAGACCTCAAAAGGAGGGGTACCTAGGACCTCACATTCCAGTATCACATCTGAGTCTTTTAACACTTCCCTTGGTTCAAATTCCTTGACAAAGTAAGGTGACTCTATAGCACGAGACAGAAAGAAAAGAGTGGGGGTTGTTAATTGGTTCTGGGACCTTTAAAAGGCTTGAAAGACTTGCTGAGAAAATTGAGTGCAGGGGTACTTTTGCACACACCTTTTACAACCACGACACTACTGCAGGTATCTTTCCCAGCATCATTTTTTGCCTCACATGTATATTCACCACAGTCTTCAAGAGTGACATCCAGGAGTCGGAGTACTGCTGTGGAGCCCACCAAAGTCATCTTGTGTTTGGCACTGTCTTTAATTTCCCTGTCATCCTTGAACCAAGAGATTTTAATTTCAGGCGTGCCTGTAACTTTACATTCTAATTGGGCGTATTCTCCTTTCTTAATCAACTGCGATGGCTCAAGTCTTTCCACGAAAGTAGCGGGTTCTGTGGAATTAAAGAATGTTATTAAGAAGAGTTGTAGAAAGAGGTTAAGGGAAAAAACAAGAGGCAGCAGGCAAGAAACCTCAAATCGCCACGCAAGCATATCATCATAAGAGAAAGAGTTGTGCAAACCTTGGACAAACAAGTTTGCACTGCATGAGGCTGAACCAGCCGCGTTGCTGACTTTGCAAGAATAGGCGCCAGAATCAGCAGGTTTCACAGCGTAAAGCTCCAAGTAACTCGACAAAGCTTCCGTCATGATGTAACAAGCTCCGCCAGTTGTTAGCTCAGCATCACCCTTAAACCATTGTACAGAGAGTGGCGCTGTTCCCTTAAATGTACTCTTCAAACGCACTGTGGACCCGGGAGATATTTCTTGAGACTCTGGCTCTGTCACGAAGCTAGGTGGCTCTACACATTGTTTGAAAGAAAGAGTTGGAAAGAATCAGTAGCGCAACTTAATGTAGTGAGGAGTTAAAAAGGGGGCGGGAAGAACGGTTAAAAGAGATACTGAGAAGAGAATGCAAAAGAAGATGTCAAACCTTTTATCGTTAAAGTTCCATGGCTTTCCTTGCCCCCTGCAGAGTTAGTAGCTCTACAGGAATACACTCCTGCGTCATTGGTATCCAGGTGTTTGATGTCCAAAGACGCTGAACCTTCTTCGTAGCGTATTGCATACTTGGCGCTGGCAGTGATCTCTTTGTCATGCTTAAACCAAGACACTTTTATTGGAAGAGAACCTGATACTTTGCAGTCAAAGTGGCAGGAGCCACCAACCGCGCTATCGACGTTCCGCAGAGGTTTGGTAAAGAACGGAGGAAGGGTGCGATCTGTTCCAAGGCACAGCAAAGAAAAGAAAACCAATATATATCAAAAAGAGTGTTTTAGGAGTGTCCCCTCCCACCTCCCGCCTTCTAATTGTTCTACCATCTAAATCGCAGTAGCGCTACTGGATTACCAACCTAACACAGTAAACGAGGTGGTGCACGAACTGCGTCCAACATCGTTTGAAACTTCAAAGGTGATTTCGCCAGTGTCGTGCAATTCGGCGGTGTAGAATTTCAACTGAGCAACATTGTTCTTAAAACTGATTCTATACTTTTTGTTAGAAGCCAGAGGCTTTCCGTCTTTGAACCATTTCGTTTTTAGCTCTGGAGTGCCTGCAACAGTGTATTCCAGAGTTGCTGGGTCCCCTGCCGTCACCTGAATGAATTCAGCTCTCTCAACAATGGTAGCAGGCTCTATAACAGAATTAAACAGGGGTCATTATAGAGCTAATGCGAACAATATGCCTGCGTATAAGAATTGTGTGATCTTAAAGTGCTCCTACACTGACCTTTGACTGCTAATTCTCCAAAACATGTTTGGCTTCCTGCATCATTCTCAGCCAGACATGTATATTTACCACCAGAACTAATCTGGACATCTGTGATTTGCAAAGTTGCAATGCCATTTTCAAAGGTCACTTTGACTTTGTTATCTTCTTTAATAATATCTTTCCCCTTCATCCAAGTGACAGAAATAGGAGCTGAGCCTCTCACAGCTGCCTGTAAGAAAACTTCATCCCCAGCAAGTGCAGTAACATCTTCGATTTTCTTAATGAAAGAGGGAGGTTCTAATTTGAAAAAGAAAGAAAGGAAGAAAAACCCTTATCTATCATTGCTTCATATGGTGCTTGGTGCTGCATTTAAGGCTTTTTAAAGAAAATAAATTGCCTTCTGGATACAATGGCAACGTCTTTTATGGATTTCTACCTCTGAATGTTAGGGGGAAATTTACCATTTCAATCTGGAGACAGAGGAACGAACCATTATTTGTTGAGCAATAAGTAAATGTCTTCCATTTGACAGCAGGCAAATTAATCCAGGTGAAGTAGAGGTGAGGAACCTGTGGCACTCTAGATATTGTACTCCAACTCCCGCCCCATTAGCCAATGGTCAGAAATTATGGGGTCCAACAACATCTGGAGGGCTACAGGTTCCCCATCATGGATGTAAACCAGGAGTGGAGAACCTTTGGTCCTCCAGATGTTGATGAACTACAAATTGGACATGCTGGCTGGGGCTGATGGGAATTGTAGTTCAGCAACACTTGAAGCACCACAGGTTCCCCACTACTGGTGTAAATGAGGGGACTAGGAAGAGTAAAAGAGGAATTCTTTTCCTGGGCACCAAAGCTTGCTTCTCAGAAGGATGTTGGGAGTAGAGATTTTGCCTTTTGGCTATGCTTTATGTTGGAATCCCTCTGATTTGCATGACATTATACTCCTCAACGCGGGTGGCGCTGTGGGCAAACCTATCAGTTCCTCTTTTTTTAAAAGTCTTAAATTGAGTCCTCACACTTCCACATCAGTTTGCAGTTTTTAAAAGAAGTCCTTGTGAAAATTTATCAGCATTTTCGTGTGAATTTCTTCTACCACACACATTTTTAATGCTGTTTTGCCCAATATTCACTATTTCCCAAAACTATTTTCCATTTTAGTATTCATTTCCCAGCTGGAACACTGCATTGCAAAATTCAGAGAATTGTGAATTTGAAAGGCTAGCCATGTTCTGGTCCGCATATTGTCTTGAAAGATAAGGTCACCTTTAAAAGAGAACTTAATTGACTTTCTCCCCCACCCCTAAACATGTGTAAAACAGCCTCTTGCTTGGGAATTAATTTCAATGAAATCTGTTCTCTGCCTTTATTCCTGCGTTCAAGAATATAAGAAAAGATTCCAAGAAGCAACAAGACACAGAAAGAGAAGGAAAGGAGACAACTAAAAAAAAAAAAAAAGGTTTCCACGAAAGAGTTATTTTCTCCTTTTGCACTATGTTAAAAATAGGTTTTGTTTGTTCACTTGCTCACTAACCTTTCAGTATATATGTTGCACTGCAAACACATTTTCCAACTTCATTCGCTATGGAACATTCGTATTCACCAACATCTGCACTATTAAATGAAGAAATCTCCAGAGAGATAAGAGACTTTTGGGAAGTCAACCTGTATTTTTTACTACTGCGAATTTGTTTCCTGTCTTTAAACCAACTGATTTCAAATGGTCCAGTACCAGAAACCTCACAATGAAGAGTAGCATTCATTCCTCTCACTATGTCGCCCGGCTCAAGAGTTTTGATGAAAGTAGGAGGCTCTATAAAATCATCAAAGCATGAATAAAGAATTAGTGACCGATAGTACACTTGCAACAGAACAGAGCACATTGAAAAGAAAGCACCCCTGGGTTTAAGAACAAACCTTTGACAACAATCTCAGTACTACAGCTGTCACTGCCAGCATCATTAGCTGCTTCGCACGAGTAACTTCCACTGTCATCAACTTTCACATTGGTAATATCTAGCACAGCCACGTTATTGGCAAAAGACATCCTCTGTGTGTCACTCTCTCTAATTTCTTTGTTATTTTTGTACCATGTCACCTGGATCTCAGGAGACCCTTTGATTTTGCACTGAAGATGTGCTGACTCTCCAGGAGTCAACAAGTAAGAGGGGTCCACTTTCTTCAGGAACGATGGTGGCTCTAGAAGAAAAGTTCAGAAAGAAAGAAGCCTGAAATATAACACCTTAAGAAGATCGATTTGATAGGACGATTACAAAGACAAGCTATTGAGAAGCATGCAGATATCTATCCAGGGCAAAACTCCAATTCCTGCCAGTGCTCTTAATTCTGCTTTTTATCATGGTAACCAGAACTTCTCTAAAGAATCACCTAGGACGGAAAAATAAATAAATGACAGTTTTAGTCAACACTGGAATAAAGTTTGCACATTTAAGGAAATCAGACAATAAGCTTTAGTAAAGACACAAAGACGAGTGAAAAAGATTGTAGCTTTTCTTTTTGCAAAGAAACACCACACCACACTTGGAGAAATGTGCTATGATTAGCTTTTTCCTTCTTAATGTTACCTCTCGCTTCTTCATTATTCGGAACTAACAAATCGGTTCCACGTGGGACCGGGTTGCGCTCAGGCCACCAGGCCCCACCCGTGCCTCAGCATGGTGCAGGATAGTGTCCTGCGCCACGTTGAGGGTGACCCGGCCACGCCATTTGCCAGGTGGCCAATCAGGGCGTGGCGGGGGCCCACTTCAACCCGTGGTGCAACTCTGGCAGCTCCTCTTTGAAGCGCAACTACTATAAATAAGAAGACATAAATGGCACCAAGTTTAGCAGGCCGACAATTTCCTTACCTCTGATTGTTACAGTGGCCGAAGAAGAGCTACTTCCAGCCTCATTTGCAGCAGTGCATGCATATGTTCCCGAATCTTTAAGTTTAGACAGAGGGATATCAAGTGATGCTATCTTGTCTTCAAAGCAAATCTTGTAATCTTTGCCTGGAGGTATTCGGGTTCCATCCTTGCTCCAGGATACTGTGACTTTCCTGTCTTCATCCACTTGGCATTCAAGATGTATCTTCTTATTGACTGCAGACTGAACAGACTGCAGTTCCTTGACGAATCGTGGTTTATCAATGACAGCTATTTCTGCCTGGCAGATGTCTGCCCCAAATTTGTTTGAGGCTTTGCAGGTATATACCCCCCTGTCGTTTACTGTGAGGCGTGGAATCTCTAAACTGTGCTTATTCTCAGAAGCTGAAATCTTGCAGTGTTCTGTGGAAGATATGGCGGCACCATCTTTCTGCCACACTGTGTCGATTACGGGGGTGCCTGCCACTGTGCAGAGGAACCTGGCACTCTTACCCACAAAAGTAGTAATAGATTCGGGTCTGGTTAGAAAGGTTGGAGGAAACGCTTCTGCAAAAGAAAGGGGGGAAAGTTGACATGGGCTTGGCCAATACAGCAACCTTTTCCCCACACCCCAGCACCAAAGAAAGGAGACAGAAACACTGTCTCCATATACACACATTAAATTGCCTAGAAATAATGTGCAGTAAAGATTGCCAAGACTCAATACATCCAGTAAATCATTAGGATGATCTAGCAGTTTTAAAAGCCATCTAGCTAGAGTTATTTGTTATCTAAAAGAGCAGTTTTAAAAGCCACCTAGCAAGAGTTATTTAGTCATGAAATTAGGTTTACATGTGACGATTTGAAGTGCATGTCACGAATTAACCAGCAATACAGATTCCAGTAAGATGAAAGGTATAGGCAATTATTATAGTAATAAAAAGGCCCAGGGAGATCTTTTAAAAGAGCGATGTCATTATGTATCCTTTATTCACTTCAAGATGGCTCCCACCACCCACTACGTCTGTAAGCATGGATCTCAAAGAGTAAATAAAATCGACTGCATCCCAGCAAGATCATGATCAGACGACTCAGTTAATACTATAATCTTTTTGAGAAGCTTAAGACATTTAAGAGCGAATGTTTATAGGTGAATATGACGGAATCAAAAAACATTTCAAATGCCTCTGGGCACAATCCATGCCATTGCTGCATTCTTCTCTCCTCCCGACCCCAGTGTGAAATGCTTTAAGTGTGGAAGTTCTTGCCTACAATCTCCTTCGCCAACTGCAGTTCTTCCATCACTAGAGAGAGGTGCTTGTAATGTGTGTGCTTGTACCAAATGGTGCACATCTGAAATGAACTAGAGTATTCCCTTTATTATTCGTAAGTTTTCCTCCACGCTTAAAAGAGTTCGGAAATAATATACAATAATTACAAATCTGTTCTTTGACTCAGCTTCCGATGAGAATATATTTTTTGCTCCTGGATATGTACGTTGAACCTGGGGGCCGAATACCTGGTATTTTCTTCTATTTATATATGCACAGAAATGGAAATCCTTAGTTTGCTATTGGCCCTAGATGCATTTTACCACATACTAATGGTGAACACATTCCGTTACCTAACAAGGAAGCAGCACAGGGTTCATGTCTCGCACTTACCAGTTACCGTTAAGGTTGCTTTGCTGCTTACGCTGCCATACTTATTGGAAGCTTTGCAGCTGTATTCGCCACAGTCAACTACTTGCGGTCTCGGGATTTGAAGAGTGGATGTATAATTAGCGGTGTGTATGGTATACTTGTCGCCATCATAGATTTCCCGACCGGCTCTGTACCATTGAAACCGTACGTCTGGCGCCATCTCGATCTCGCAGGTGAACTTGGCAAGGTGGTTCACAGCGACTTCTTGGGATTCCAGCCTTCTCCTCAGTATGGGTCCAACTGAAGTTAAAAGTGAAAGAATAATGTGGTTACAACCATCCACGTTCATGTGGATATTGTAATACTAATAGCATGTATGGTGCTTAGAAGTGTACATTCCAAAACACTGTTAATAAAGTGACCAACAGAAATGAGATGTGTGGTTTCATGAGCTATCCAAGGAAAGTGGCTGTAAAGAAAAATGGTTGTCAGAGGTGAAAGCAAACCGAAAGCAGTGCCCAGTCTACCAGAGGGCTACATACACTGCAGTGCATAATGGAACTCTGAAGATACTCTGATGTGCTACTTACTATTAAAGGCATGCAAACAACATGATATATGAAATTATACCAGGTTGTACCAGAACATTTTCAACATGAAATGTGTGACATTATGCTAGAATGGTGCAATGGCTTCTACAACGTGCTGTGCAATCTCTTGGCACGTCTACTCAGAAGCAAGTCTCACTGTGCTCAGTGGGGCTTCCTCCCTAGTAAGCGTGTTCAGGATTGCATCTTTATTGTAGCAATGAAAAGGAAAAGTGAACCAAGTTGCTCTGTGGATATGGGGATGAAAGTGCTCCTAAGACATGCACTCTTTTAAAAAAATCTGAAATTACAAATAGTTTTATTTAACACTCATCATTCATGAAACAAAAGTTGATTTTGTTTCAGTACCAAAAAGTGCAAAATGCAAATAAAAGGTGTGAATAAGAGATATATTTAAAGAAATAAAAGTTCTAAAGAGGAAACAAAAAGTGGAGGATCTGTGATTAGTTTGGTGATGCACAGCTGAAGTTTATATACTTCTTATATCTGTATCCAAAATGCTACTAGAGATACAAATATGTATATGTGTGTTCTATTCAGTTAGCAAATGAGTGAAAATAGGAAAGCAATATTTTATCCCCATATTCCAACCTCTTTTTACAACTGTGAGTTTCGCTGCTGCTGTTGTTTTTCCACCTTCATTCAGAGCCTCACAGGTGTACTCGCCTTGATGCACTTCCTTGAATGCTTGGTTGATTACTAGTGTGTATGTGTCATGGTCTTGCAAGCACTTGAACTCATTTCCTGAAGATACCAGCTTATCCCCAAAA
Organism: Podarcis tiliguerta; assembly: GCF_965153285.1. Lineage (NCBI taxonomy): Eukaryota > Metazoa > Chordata > Lepidosauria > Squamata > Lacertidae > Podarcis > Podarcis tiliguerta. The sequence continues at coordinate 24,101,448 of NC_139534.1, forward strand.
TACCAATTCACCACTTTAACATTTTCTATAATGGAAGTAAGACTTACGCTGTCACCTTCTTCAACAACAGTGTCTATAAAACTTTGGTGCATGATGGGACAATCCCTGCTCACCAGACTGTCTTCTTGTTTGCTAGCCTTAACTACATGTGCCTCCTCTTCATTTTCCTCAAAAAGCTCTTCCTTTCTCTCTTTCACTTTTAGAGCATCTATTAACCTCTCAGCTGGGGCTGCTGCTACAGGAATATCAAGGGTGAGTGTGGTGGTACCTACATCTTTAATGTGCTCACTTAGAGCAATAGTTTGGACTTCTTGAATAGACACAAGCTGCTCCTCCTGTATTTCTGATTCAGTACTCAGGTAAGCATGATGTGGCTCAGGTGAACCAATGATATTACTGACAGATTGTTGCTGAACAGGTGTCTCAGTTACAGTAGCAGACTGCATTAGTTTGGAAGGGGAACAAGAAGCAAGCAACTTGTGGTGTTTAGGTTCTGCTATGGCACTGGGTTCCTCTGCTGTCAGAACATGTTTCTCATCATAAATAATGGAATGAACAGCAGCTTGCAATTCGCTTTTGAAATCAGCTGTCTGAGAATATATTCCATCTAGAGAGAGAGTTATTTCTGCAGTATTGGAACTTTCCAAGATTATAAGACAAGTACATGTTGCATGTTTAGGTTCTTTGATCACTGTTACACTTTTTAATTGAACACTCTCAATATCATCGAAAGCATCCAATGGAAATAAGTGCTGTTCATTTGTCAGAGCTACTTTCAGGGCCCTTCTGATCTGAGCCTTCATATCTAAGCTACAACATACTGGAGTCTCAGCTGCAAGTTCTTCTTCTTTCCGAAGCACTTTGTTTTCCCATGTTTCAGGCACATCCATAAGCAGCCCCAGTTGCTTTTGGGCCTTTACATTCTCAGCATCTGGCCTTGCGATCTTGTCCAAGTGCTCTTCCTTCAATGGCTGTTTTTCCTCCAATAACAACGGGAGTCTGACTGACTGACCTTCTTGGATGCGGGCTGCAAATTCTTGCTCTGTGGCTTCCAAGAGATCGATGCTCTCTATCGGAACACCTTGCTCCTCAACGCAGGTGGATTCTGAAGGCAACCTGGGCTCAGACACCACCTCACAACTCATGGCCTGAACAGCCTCAAATGGCTCAGCATGTCCGACATCCAAGACCCTCCCTTCAGTCACATCAGATACCTGCATCACTGTTTGGAAGTCTTCCTTCCTCAGCGTAGCTTTCTGCTCTTTTCCTACTTCGGAGAGGATTTCCTCTTTGGGCAGAAGCATCTCCTCAGCCACAGTGGTCAGACACTTACGAAGCTGAGGCTCTGCTATAGCCAGAGGGTATTCTCCGGCAATGCCACTCTGAAAGGTCTCTAGGGCCTCGGCAGCTATCTGGTTTTTTTCCTCAGACGCCACAGAACGTTTGAGCATTATTTCAGCTTTCTGCAAAGCATTTTGGGGTTCAGGTTCTTGTACAGCCAAGATGCCTTCCTTAGGCAACACTTGCTCAGTTTGGCTCGTTTGGAGATGCAACACAGAAATGGGCTCCTGGGTGACCTGAATGCTAACTGCCTCTGCCAGAGGAGGAAACTGCTTAGCATCTTCACAAGAGGTGGAGACTTGTTCTTCTGTTACTAAGCAGTGTAGCAAACATGGGCTTTTCCTAGACAGTGCCTCATCTTCCAGGGGCATCTCAGAACTAAAATGCTCTTCTCTAGGAAGCGAGTCTTGTCCATGTACAACAGGCAAATGCAGTGGCTTTTCACCCTCTCTTTGGATTTCCGCTACCACCACGCAGTCTAACCTGGGAAGGTCCTCAGTGTGTTCATCAGAGAACTGCTGCTTTTCTTCAGCAACCAGAGCTGTTTGGACAAGCCTGTCCTGTTCCAGCGAGCCCTTCTGCTGCTCTGCAATGGTTGCATCAAAGGCGGACTCTTTGGGGAACATCTGTTCAGAGGCAATCGTAGCCACATGTAATACATTGGATGATTCTTGGGTTGGATGAACTTCTGCAGGTGAATCAGCATAATCAATTGCCTCAGCATGAGCTTCACTTATCTTGCATTGTTCTGCTGCTACAACAGACTGAAAAAAGCTGCCTTGTTCTTTAGCTGGTGTGACATTCTCCCACTTGTGTGTGTGGTCTGCCAAAGAACTTTCCTTGGACAATTCTTGGATGCCCTCAATTCTAGGAACACACACTGCATGTTTAGGCTCACTGGTTTCAATAACTTCCTCAGCTCCTGGGACTGAGAATACAGCAGACTCACCGGGGCTTACCACATATTTCTCCTCAGATATAATGGAGGCAAATTGAGATGTTTGCTCTATAGCTGACATTGGCCTGACCATTTCTGGAAGCTTGGTTTGCAGCCCCTTTTCTTTGTCTTCTTGGTTTATTTCCTCCACAACAGGTAAACAGATGTCAGAAACTTGGTGGCACCAGGAACCCGGCAATTCGACTATTGGTGGGCTTTGAATTGGTTCAGAGTGTTGCTCTAGGAAACCGGGGTGCTCCTTCACCTCACCTGTGGTAAAAGCTGAAGAAGCCACCTTTTCATTGGCCTGAGATGATGGATCTGCAATTTCTCCAACTTTGTGAGACTCAAGCAAGGCTACTTGTTGGGTCAGAAGGGCTTCCTGCTGTACAGTAGCTGTTGAGTAGGAAGCCACCTGCAAAACGTCTACCTCTTCACTATGTAGTGATTGCCTATCTTCAGTTCCAATTGTATACATCACATGCTGCCCATCGTGCCTATCATCACCAGGCAGTTTAACGGCATATATCCGTGAGACGGTAGCCTCGTCACTTACAGTTTCTTTATATGACTTGGTGCGTGTTTTCTGTTTACTCTTCTGTTCCTTATATGGAGCCTCCCCAGGCACGTCTAAGAGAACAAGAAGTTCTGCACTACTAGAGGCTTCACCTATGAGGTTGATTCCCTTACAGATGTATAAGCCACCATCGGCCCCCTGGCAGTTATTCACCATTAGTGACCCAGAACCATCTCGATTATGAATGATAGTGTATTGTGCACAGGAGAAAATCTCGATGTTTCCTCTAAACCACTGAATTTCTGGAGGTGGGTCCCCAGCCACTTTGTACTCAAACAGAGCAGGAGCACCTTGTGCACACTGAACAGGATCTAGGTTCCTAACAAAATATGGAGGTCGAGGACTTCCTGTCTTCTCTGCAGTGAATTCTGCCTCCAGTTCCCTTTCCTCTCCCTTAGGATTGACCTTCAGATAAGCAGAGCAGGCTGTCTCTCCATGGATATTACTAGCAATGCAAGTATATTCCCCTTCATGGTCAAATTTTGTGGAGAGAATAATGAGGCTATAGTTTTCATCATCAAACACAAACTTATAGTCTGCAGATGATGTCAGCTTAACACTATTGAAATACCATTGTATCTGTGGTTTTGGATCCCCAGTAACTACAACAGAAAGTCTAGCTAAATCTCCTAAACTTATTTCAACATTTGACACATGCTTGAGGAAGGTTGGGACATTGCTCTTCTCCCTTTTCACCTCTAAACTGCTAGAATAAACTGGATCTTCAGGCATGAGTTCAAGTGTTTTATCTCTATCAGATAATTGTAGGCCGCTGGTGTAACTCTCAGTTCTTTCTTCCTCAGATGACACAATAATAGAGCTAGAAATCTCTGTATGGGGAAAAAATTATTTACATTTTACTAAAATGCTTTCTTGAAAAATTCATCTTGTATCTACCAGATACTATCAATCAATTATCATGTTAGGACAACACTTTGTAATGCTGCAAGATGATTAAAACATTCATATATTTTAAAATATACCTTGAATCAAAGGGTGGACATTATTTTAGGATTTAGTTTACACAGTGGTACCTCGGAAGCTGAACGTAATCTGTTCCAGAAGGATGTTCAACTTTTGAAACGTTCGATTTCCAAGGCACGGCTTCTGATTGGCTCTTGCAATCAGAAGAGCCAACCGGAAGCCACTTGTCTGTCACGTTGGATGTTAGGCGTTCGAAAAACGTTCACAACGTAGAACACTTTTCGGGTTTGCGGCGTTCTGGAGTTCATTTTTTTGGGAACCAAGCCATTCGAGAACCAAGGTACCACCGTATTGACAATTTCCCATTTAATTAGTGCATGAATATTGGGGAATATCTGCATATAAACTGAAGGCATAATACAGCACAAATATTTGGGTTGGTGTTTAATATGTGTAGACAGACTCAGATGTTCACTTTTCCATTAGTACTATAAAAGCAAAATCACAGCTCCCATCATTCTAGAATATCAGCCATTGTGGCTGGAACTGATGGGAATTGAAATCTAGCACAGTCTGGAGGGCCACAAGTTTCCCATCGAGGGCAGTCTTCTCTATCCTGCTGTTCTACAGATGTTTTGGACTACAATTTCCATCTGCTCCAACCAGTATGGCTGCTGGTCAGGAATGATGGGAGCTGAGAGCCTCAGACATCTGGAGGAAACCAGGCTGAGGAAAGCTGATCTAGGAGATACAAGAGTCTGCAACAAATGTTTGATGATTTAAGTACTCCCTTAAAAAAAACAAATGGTACTGCAGATTCATGAGCTGAATGCTCATTATGGGGGGTTCCTGCTGACAGAAGGGAGAAAAGGAAAATTTTGCTGTTTCACCCTGCATCCCCCTGAAAATTTGCTCTGGCAAATTTGGGGAACCCCCTCCTGTAGCATGAGAATGCAAGGGGAAGGAGTAATCCACAAAAATTATCTCTCACATTTTCTATCAGCGGGATCCTCTATTGGAACAAAGAAACTTCTGCAGAAGAAAGGAACCCTTCTATTAATGGAAAAGGAAATCTCACTCCAAGTCATAAAGAGAATATTAATTGGGATAGGGATTCAGTAACATATCACACAATAATAAATATTTAAACTTGTAATAATTTTTTACACCGGTATATAATCTTCTACGTATGTTTTGTGTGACTTGAAGTACACTTAACACCTGGAGGTAGAGCCAGCAATTATTCTTATTGGATTTGCTTTATGGGGCTGTTTTATATCTGAAAAAGGAATGTGGTCTGAGGTGTAGGATGGTAAGTGAAATAAAAGGTATTCACTGAAACGGTGCTACTGTTTATACAGCACCAATCCAGGAGGGGAAGATGCTTAAGTCCCATTGAAATTGATGAACCATAAATCCCATTCATTTCAACTGAATTAAACAGTCAAGCACAACTAATGCACTCCACTTCATGCCATTCAGTAGAAACATAGAATTATGGTGTTGGAAATAATAATAATTTATTTATACTTATATTTGTAACTGTCCTGGGACCTGCAGGTGTAGGGCGGTATACAAATTTAAATCAATGAATCAATCAAACAAACATACAAACAATATAGCTCTACCTAAAAACCATGGGGGGAAAGAATCCCTGGCGGCGCAGAATTCTCTTTGTCTCTGTCACCGAGAACCATGGGAGTCTTGTGTACCTTCAGGGTTCTAGGGAGGCCTCTATACCTTTGGGGCTCTAAACTGCAGGTATGCAACATTACATTTCCCCTACAAACATTTAAAGTACTCTGTTAGAACACTGCAGCTGTCTACTAATGATTAATTGAGCATGTGTGCAAATGACTGCTAAATTTAAATGCCAGAGTAAGTTATCTGTTCTTTGTTTGACAGTTACAAAGAGAACTTTCCCAACATCCCACCCTCTGTTGAACTCTAGAAAAAATGATGTGTTTCTAGTTTCATATGTCTAGAAGTATGGGCATAAAGGTTATGACCTTCACATACATACCACCATTGTTTAAAGGTCGATAATTAATTCATCAATGTATGCTCAATGAAGAATACAAAACCAAAGTTGAGTACTGTATTTTGAACTTTTATTAAAACAATATATACATTGACATTTAAAATGTAACATCAAATATGAACAAATAAAGCTCTTTCGTTCCTCTTTTTTTTTTTTTAAATACCCTGTAACTATGAAAAAAGACATCTGAGTTGACACTGGAAAAGTGTATAGCTTAAATGCTAGCTTTGGAAGATGGGAATTGTAGCCAACATTAGTCCTACTTAGAGCCAACTGAAATTAATGGGTATGACTAAATCACATCCATTAATTTAAATGGGTCAACTCTGAGTAGGGCTTAGTTGCATGCAATGCTACAGGTGTAGCTGCCAGTCTTTGCTTTCATCACAACTACTTGGCCATGATTTTGACCGTAACCAATGGTTTGGATTTACAGGATCAGGCCGCAGATAAAGTGAATGCAAAGATACTACAAGCTGGAAGTGAGTGTGAGAGGTCAGATATGGTGGCTGAACTTCTTCAGAGTGAAACACCGTGGGCTTTCTGATAGCATCATATAATACATTCAATGCATATTCCCTAATATGCTGGGATAGCTGCACTTCATTTGCTCCAAAACTGCTAGTCAACTATATCGGGAATGACAATGGACACAATGCTATGAGCAATTTCTACCCAGCTCAATGTTGGATCAGAAATTTCATTTCTCTTATACTCTTACACTATTGAAACATCTTAACTGCCATGCAAATTATTTTAATGCCTACTGTCAGCACGTTGAGAGTGCTGAAATACCCTGTAATATCCATTGTGTCAGTTTAGTGTTTCCAAAAGGAAACACCCCCCCCCTTTACTTCTTACCTTAGGTTTTACATATAAATGCCTGGTATGACCAGGTGTCTAAACTGTTTGAAATTTCTAGTCAACTGAGACTGAAAATGGCTTGGCTGGAAACAGAATCAAACTTGTAATTTTGAAATCAGTGGCGGCGATATTTCCGTTCTGAGGATCCTGTGATAAAGGAGCCATACAGGCTGCTTTCCACAGATCACCCAAGCTATTTGACAAAACATGTTAGGCATGTCTTGGGCAAGAAGCTCTGCGTTTCAAAGCAAAGCTTCTGTCTTTGCCCTACGTAAGATTCTGTGATGAGAACCGCAGATAAAAGTTGATGGTATGGGGGTGGGCATATTTACAGGGTGTTGTTTTTTTACATGACCTGCGCTATATTTTGAAGAGTAATTCTAACATATTTGGGACCTTCAGCAATTCCTAGTAATATATAATCAGCTTTGGGATTATGTGGTGCCTAAAGCCACAGGTTTTTGATGAAAGACTGAGCACATAAATATAGAAATAAGAGCATGCATGTGCACAACTGAGTATATAAATGCACCAATTTATTTAAGTATAAATTATCATGCTTCTTTTAAATATCAGTGTTGAAAATAATATAAAGCAGGAACTCTCAAAAGTACAGTTTCATATTTAAAGGTAGCTGTCTCAGAGTCAAGTGGTGTTATTCTTTTCTAGTGTTAAAAGGCTATTTTCGTTTATCAATATGTCTGAGTTAGAGAATGTGCTTTTGGTGCTGATCACAATAGTGACTAGATTACCTATGTATTTTCTTTTTCTTTTTTTCATATACACAGAGAGTGAAGTCCTATACGGCTCAGGGGTGCCATCTTGAACAAAATATTGAGGGGTTAGGTAAGCCTCACCCCACATAATTGATCACAAGACATGGCACACACACACACACCATTTGAATGACAATGCCCATCAACTGTGGAAAGCCACCAACCCCCTCAAATAAAATATGGGAGGGTGAAAGGAGCTCAGCCCCTAGGAGTTGGCTCCTATGATACAGATCAACATGGAGGTGAGCCCCATTGCGTTGATTTAGGTTTACTCTCAGGCATATAGGGTCTGGAACTGCAGCCTTAGAGTCCCAAACCTAGGCATGTTTACTCAGGAGTAAAATCCCATTGTCTCCAATGGGATTTGGTCCCAGTTAAGCTTGCATGCAACCAGAGCACAAAACATTTTACTGAATGAAATTTGTACAGTGGACAATATTCATGTCTGTTCATATACTGAAAAACATGGTTTTAAATTCATACTTCTTCTAGTCAATGATGACAGAAATTTAAAAACAGCAAAGAGTTTTATGATACTTGAAAGACTATCAAATTTATTATGGTATAATTTTTTTGTGAATGTGCCATAATAAATTTGCTAGCCTTTGAAGGTTCGCAAGACTACTGTTTTGCTGCAACAGAATAACATGAATATCCCTCGATAAAAAAGTTGGATATCAAGGCCTTGGCTTGAGATGGATTTCAGGGTTCTGTCATCCATTGCTAGAGATTAATTGACCACCTAAAGTGTAACCATCTCTAAGAAGTTTAATTTCAATATATTTTATTTATGCTAGCTTCACATTAGCATATTTGCCTGTTTTACACTGCTTTTTCTCTAGCTAACAAGTAGTTTTAACTTGGTAAAAGAAAAATAAATCTGAAAGTTTTTTCTGCAATCTCCACTGTGACAGAAAACCCAAATGGGCCAATTTGGTCTCTGATTCTCTTTGAATCAGGGTATTTCAACTGGTGTCATGTTAATACTCTTCATTTGAATTGGAATGAGATCAACATAAGTCTCAGTTACTTCAGCGGGAGAGAAAGAACATAAGATTTCAGGATCTGTTCAAGAGAGAATGTTATTTTCTGATACAACATTGCGAGAGGGAAATCCTCATTTCTCTTCTGGTACTGCATTTAAAATTCAGTGTGCATATAAAGTACAATTCCAAACAAGTCAGTTATAAGAAAAAAAGGGGGTATCAAATATTTCAAGACCCTCTTAACAAAAATGTGAATGCACCTTTTAAATAAAACAATCATATTTACATGTATCAGACAAAGATGGTGTACACATGTGGGTGACAATTACAATGATATCATTACAAGGATGCATAAGGTGTCGGGATCAATGGAACTCGCTTTGAGTGAAGCTTAGCCTGTAATAAGAGCTAAGCATCACTTCATCTCCACAGTAGTTCCCGGTAGGGAGAGTCTTGGGGAGGGGCCGGTGAATCCCACTCATAAGGTTGCTTCAAATAACAAGAAGCATCAAAATTACTGCTACATAGTCTACCAGGATGGATCTTTAAATGCGGTGCAAATGTGCTCTCTCCTTAAGTATAAATACATTTTGAAAGCAGGACGTTCAGCAGATTGTTAACGAAGCACTGCTATAGGCAGTCCCTGCTTTGTTTGTTGCTACACACTTATACTCGCCTTCATCAGTTTGGACTAAGCTTCTTATAGTCAGACTGTGACAACCTTCCTGACTTTCCTCCACACAGTATCTCTCTTCATGAATCAACGCCCCATTTTTAAACCAGCTTATTGCCGGTTTGGGAGAACCAACTACTAAACACTGGAAACTTGCAGAGGTACCCTTGAAAGAAGCACAATCAGAAATATGTTTCATAAACTTTGGAGGGGCTTCTGTGACTTGAAACTCAAAGCTGCAGCTGTCTGTGCTCTCACCTTTAAATTCAATCTGCTCTTCTTTGGATGGCTCAGCAAATACATCAAAGTTAATATTTACACATGCTTCTCCTTCCTCTTCCTGCTCCTGTTCTGTAACAGCTACCAATTTAACAGCTTTCTGAGAATCATCAGTGTCACCTTCAAACTCAAACTCCAGCTCTATTTCCGTTTGGTTGCCATTTTGGATAGTATTATCAACAAGCAAATCAATCTTTTGAGGCCTACCACCAGTGCTATCCAAACTTAAATCTGCCTGACTTCCATCATTGGTCACAGCAAGAGCCCCCTGGCCCTCGGTTACAGCTAACAAGCACCTGCATATAGCTTCTCCAACAGCATTAACAGCCTTACACAAATACATGCCACTATCAGAATGCTGTACATTCTGAATTTTAAGACTATGACTTCCATTCTCACTTCTAACAGCGTACTTCCAAGCATCTGAAGAAATGCACTGATTTGCCTTAAACCACTGCACTACTGGGGTAGGACAGCCCGAGACTGTACAATGAAACAATGCCTCCGATTTTTCTGGAACCTCTATGTCAAAAACAGGGGTGGTAAAGCGTGGAGGCATCTCGGTGACTTCAAAGTCAATTGTAACATCTTCGTTCTCTTTCCCAAAAGAAGCCGTTGTGTGTTCCACCAGAGATAAAGGGAGAACATCAAGAGACACAATCATACTTTGATTATCAGAAGTGAGTTCAGGAATAGTGGCTATTTTCACTTGCTTCTCACATTCCTTAATCTCAGTTTCATCCAGCTCTACTTCCAGGAGAATTTCCTGAGGCGAAGGTGTTCGTGACGCTGACCCTTGTTCTATATCAAACTCTATAACATGTTGATGAGTTACTGGAGGAGGAAGAGCCAAAGCTCTTCCATCATGGGGTAACACTTGTACTTGTGCGATATTCTTGGATTCGCCTATGATGTTTATTGCATGGCACATATATTCCCCTCCATCTGTTTTTTGAATGTTGCGGATTTCTAAGATACAAACATCACCTTCTTTTTGTATTTTGACCCTTTCATCTTGCTCAAGCAATGACTTATTTCTATACCATTTCACATCAGGTATGGGAGTCCCTATGACCTCGGCAATAAAACGCAATGTGGTAGTCTCATAGATTTTTCTTTTAGTCAATGGCTTAATAAATGCAGGGGGAACTTCGTTTCCCTTTGGTTCCAATGCTTCACAAGGTGTACCGAACATTTCAGCACGTAGCTCTTCGAGAGAAGAACTCCTGTGTTGCAAACGAGAGCCACGGGGTGTTTGATAACGTTCTGGTGGGGTACTCACCCTTACTAGACTTGCAGGAGACCTCATTGAAGTTCTGTTTGACTCTGCAGATGGTGTAGAATATCGCTCCTCTGATGGTGTAGAATATCGCTCTTCTGACGGTGTAGAATATCGCTCCTCTGACGGTGTAGAATATCGCTCCTCTGATGGTGTAGAGTATCGTTCCTCTGAAGGCGTAGAATATCGTTCAGGGCTGCCAATTGGTGTGTGATAAGACTCAAAAGACATGGGAGATTCAAAATTATCCACTGACGATGGTGGTGTGTAGAATCCCTCAGCCTCTACCATTTCGTCTCCGCTCATGCTGTCAATATCAATAGACATTTCTGACTCGGGAGAAAAAGGGCGGGTCAGTTCTTGCTGTTGCTTGTAATAATCATAAACGGTGCTAAATGTAACATCTTCAACCTCCAAGGATGTGATAGATCCCTCCCTGGTCAGAGTCCTGGATGAACTGTCTCTGACAACTGGGATCTCCTGTTCTCTGGCGGCAAGCAAATATTTTGTAAGAGAGAAATCTGCTCCTTCATGAGGAGGAGGAGGAAGTTCTTGAGCTTGAAGAGTAGTTTCTTTGGTAGCATCTTCCATTAGATTTCCTAGAGGAGGATTCATGAATTCAGTAGTTTCACATTCTCCTGTCACACCTCCCTGGCTTATAAGTGATTCATCTTTTAAGGAAAGAAGGAACTGGGCCAATGAGGGTTCCTTGGCTGAGCTGTGTGATGATGGTTGTTTGTCAGGCATTATTTGGCTATCAAAAGGCTTCTCAATATCAGTAGTCGCCTCAGTGGAAGAGCTCCTCGTTTTGATAATGGTTTGCTCAGTAACGAGTGCCTTTTCTCCCCCTGTTTCATGAACGCTTTGAGGCTTCTTTCCATGTGCAGCTTTTTTCAAATCAGATATGAAACTATCCGCTTCGAGGACACCAGTTTCTTTCACTTGGTTTTGAAAATACTGACTGAGAGGGATGGGTTCTGGCTGCCCCCACAGAAAGGCTTCATCTGGCATCCTAAGCACTTCCTCCTCAGAAATTTTCCCCTCCTGGTCGCAATGCCGTTTTGTAGCAGGCTCCTGTTCAGTAGAAAGGCTAATCGTTTCTAAGGCCTTCTTCAGTATTTGTGTCACTGTCAGCTCTGCTTCCGCTTGTAATTTTTGTTCTAGGGAATTATCTCCCTCCAGCCGCGCCTTATAGCTCTGACGAAGTTCCTCACTTAGAGAAACTCCTTCCTCTCGTACGCTTGCCTTCTGTAGCTGTTGTATGAAACTCTCTGTCTCTGTACCCACCGTCTCAAAAGCCGACCTCAGATTAAAGGAGCCCACTTCTTTCTCTGGTAATGTTTCAGCCTCCTTCAATGAAAAGCCTTGTGATAAAGATGCAGCATGTGCTTTCAGATCAAACATTTGCTCTTGTGTTTCTAGTTCTTTCCCTGGGGACAGGGTGCATTCTTTGTGGCCGCTGCTCTTGTAGAGGACATTGCTTTCAGTGGATTTCAGCTGCTGCCCCTGAAAGGCTTCCATTTCCTCTGAAGCAGAATACAGGAATTTGAGAGGCATTTGCCCCTGTGGCAACTTCTCTTCTTGCTGTTGATCAACACTTTCTAGATTCAGAAAAGCTAATTTTAAATCAATGTCTTTGTTTTCTGGGGATATACGTTCCTGAACATTTTCTTCTTCCATCATGGTTTTCAAAGAGAAGGAATCTTTTTGGCAGGAATGCATTATTTGACGTGCATTTTCCATGGTACTCTGTGTATCAGCCTGAACTCCTTCAGAAGCAGAATAGAGGTTTTTTAAGTATGTTTCTTCTGTCTCTGCTAGGTGGCTATTTTTTTCTATATCTGAGTAAACTTGCTTTAAGTCAAAAATGCCATTTTTAGGGGGTAATGATTGTTGCAGTGCACCACTTTCTTCCTTTATAGTTTCATTTACTTTAGAAACCTCTAAATCTGATTTTTTGTGTGCATGTTCAGCAACGGCAGTTTCCAGGCTTTCAGCAACTGAATATTCAGTTTTAACGTATTTTCCCCCAATAATTTCTATGTCCGGAACAGTAAAAACAGAATCTTGATCCTTTTCATGTGTCTGTTTTTCCTCAATGTGAACTTCCTCTTGAACAACAATTTCTATGTTAGACTGTTTGGAGGAAAATTCTTCTTCAAAGGATAAGATAGCTTCCTTGAAACTATATTCTGTCTTTACTGGTTCAGTGTCTTGGGAAAGCTCTTGTTGAGAAGCTCTTTCTTGCTCTAGAAACAAAGTGGGAGATTGTACAATTTCTGGGGTTTTGTTGACATCTAGTTTCATTTCTTCAGAACCAGAATGCAGAGCTTTCACAAGGACATCTTCCTGGTTTTGACTATCATTTTCTACATGCAGAGAAAGTTGTTTTAAATCAAATATTCCTTCTCCCAGTTCCTTCTCTTTGTCGATGTCCTGGCTATAACTCTCAGCTGATGTGTCTACTTCTGCACTTTCTATTATCTTTTCTAGGTCTGTTCTTTCAAAATCTGAAAGTTCTTTGATAACGATTTCCTCTTGTTCTTCAACAACATTTTCTGTGTCTATGGAAGCTGGATGTAAATTTAATTCTTCCTTCTCTAGGCATAATGCATTTTCTCGGGCATAATTTGCTTCCTTTACAAGTTCACCCTCTTTAGAAATACCTTGACTAGAATCCAATCTTTGATCTAGAGCTGATATGCCGATTTGTGCTGATTCTGTGATTTTGTTTGTATTAGCTTGTATTATTTCAGAAACCAAGCATTTTTCTTTGACATACACTTCCTCTGATTTAAGTCTGCTTTGTTGTTCATCAGCAGTTTCTGTATCGTCAAGTGAGATATCAAGTTTGCCAGCAATTGGACTTGGGCCTATGAGTTCCTGAGTTTCCGTTTGCTCTTGAGCATTCTTATCTATGTTGTCTTCAATAGTAAGTATTTGTTTTAAATCAAATACAAATTCAGGCACACTTACATCTGCTTTTCCTACCAGTTCTTCACCACAATGGATTTCCTTCTCTTTTCCCTCACCAAAGCTAGTGAACTTTTCATCATGGATCAAAGTGCCTTCCTCTTTGTCAGAGATAGAACTTCTGAATCCTTGCTCTTTTTCTACTCTGAACAGTTCTTGCTGTTCATTGGCTACTGCCTCCTGCAGATTTTCTTTGTTTACAACCTCATCGTCAAGTTGTTCTTCCTTAGGGGCACTTTGGAGTTCATTGCTTATATTTTGTAACATACTTCTCTCTTCTATGGCTGACTGATCCTGAGAATTCTTGCTTAATATATCAGTAAAACATTGATCCTTCTCATGGATATCGCTGTCTTCTTGCAGCAGTGTGGAAAACCTATGATCCATAGATTCTTCTGCACTAAACTCCTGCTCAAAAGTGCAGATTTGTTCTTTAACTTCCTTAAATGGTATGTCTGTGATTATCTCACTTGAAGGTATTTCCTCGTGTGATATACCTTGAGTTGGTCCATACTGAAGACTCTCCAATTCTGGTTCCACATATGCTAGTGTGAATTCCTGATCTTTAGAAATCTTCTGCATCTTCTCAAATATGTCTCTTAGAGTTTCCCCTTCATCTTTTACATCATGACTTACAGAAATGTCTTCTCCTGTTACTGACCTCTCTCTTTCCGTATGACTTTCTACAACCATTTCAAACTGACAGCTTGATGATATTTCCATAGCTGCGTGTTTATATGTGCTTTCTACTTTGGCTTGCTCAGCAGCTGTATCTCTAAACTCCTCAACAAGTGGAGTGTCTGCTAAAATTTCTGAAATACTGGCTACCTTTTGTTCTTCTTTTGCATTTGACTCCATCTCTTTATGTACTTCTTTTTGCTCCCAGATCTGGAAATGTGGGTGTTCACTTTCATCAGCAAGTAGAGACTTCATTACATCATTTAGATAATTTGGCAGCTGGGATTCCATTTCCTGGGCTGGTCTACCTGTTTCTTCCCCTCCAAAATCCAGTTTACTAACACTGTGGAACTGCTGGCTTACAGAATACGCTTTATCGCTAAAACTACTTCCCGTAAATCCTACTGAGGATTCAAAATAACTCCCCAAATGTTCTTTTGCAATCTGGTCCTGAGTTCCTCTGACTTGGCTTTGGACAGCTGTGAGCTCAGTTTCATCAGAAAATATGTCCACGGTGGGATCAACTGAAAGATAACAAACAGTTTCGACTATGCCAGCTTTGTTTTCGGCAACACATTTGTACGTGCCAGCATCAGATATGGAAACCTTGCAAATGTGCAACCTATAATCGCCATCTCCCTCCTCAAAGTAAAACCTTTCAGTGGGGATTAAAATCCCATCATTCTGCATCCATGTTACAATTGGCAGCGGTTCTGCAGATATTAAGCATTCAAGTACCACCGAATCCCCTTCTCTACATCTAACGTGTTGTTGAATTTCTTTTAAGATTTTGGGGGGTTCATGAGCCACATCAAAGGAAAATTTAAACTTATGCTTTAGTCCCGCAGAAGTTTGTTCTTCAGGGGGTTCTTCAGGCACAAACTCAACAAACTGAGTTAATTCTTTAAATTCTTCATCTTGCTCTGGAGTTGGGGTTGGAGCGGTTATTTTTATTTCCACAGGAAGTGAAAGCAGATCTGGATCAGAAATGCAAGGTCTGGGCAGGTTAATCTGTGGAGGCAGGAGAGTGGCTCTGCCATCCATACTTAAATCAGGTTCATCTTTTTTTGAATACTCAAATGCCAAACTGAGTTCCTCTTCCTCTTCCGCATAGTCTGGTGAAAGCTCAACTTTACATATACTGAATGGTTCAAATTCAGGCTTTTCCTTTACTTTCACTTTTAGCGTTCCTGAACTTGTAGCAGTCCCATGCTGGTTAAATATCACACAAGTAATGGAGCCTTCCTGATCACAGACAATGGTGGAGAACGTCAGTGTAGAACTATTTTCTGTGGTTCTGATGTTACATTCTTGGTTACGTGACAGCGGCTTGTCATTGTTATACCAAGTGACTGTGACCTGTGGATGGCCTTGGAAATCGCAATTAAAAATACAGCTCTCTCCTTCGTTTACTTCTTGCGATTCAATTTCATGAACAAAGAAAGGGGGGCATGGCTCCAGATATTTCGGAAGAGGCCTCACCAATTTGTCAGGTGGTTCTGCTATCTCTGTTTCTGTTTCAGTGACCTCAGCCAATGCAGACTCTTCAGTTTCAAGGGAGCATTTGTTTACTGACATTGCCGTTTCTACAGTTTTGCTCATTTCCCTGATCTCAAAAACAGGCGCAGGTTCATTAATGTTCAATGTGATTGTATCAGACATCATCATATCAGGTTTCCCTCTTTCACTGACATCATCGTTCCCTCTCTCACTGACATCATCTTTCTCCCTCTCACTGACATCATCAGTCAAAAGTACATATACCAGGGGAGAGGGGTTTTTCTTAATGTTTTTTGTTGCCTTGAAGTCCTGAGTATCCATTCTTGCTTCTTCTGATTTTCCATGGGTATAAGTATGGTTCATCCATCTTGTGTTCCCGATTGCCTTTGGATCTGTTTCTGGAACTTGTGGTTTCACGTTCCCTTTAGAGGCTACTACCTCCTGTCTCCGGAACATTCCTCCCCTATTGCTTTTATCAGGAAAATCCTGGAGAATCTGAGGAGGTCCAGGAAGGCCCAGTATCCGTTCCATTCTAACCTGAAATTTTTCTGGTGTTTTCTCAAGCTCCCTGCTAGAACTTCCTACAGTAACTTCTTTAGTGCCTGACGCTGTCGGTAACATGGCCTTTTCATTAATCTGCTCTATTGTTTGGAAAGCAAGTCCCTTTGTCTCTACGTGAGATGCTGCACAGATTGAACGAGCCGACGGGCCTCTTTTATTTCCAATTCCTACAATTTTCGCAGAGGGAAGGTGTTCCTCTGTCGATCCCTGTGATAGAAGCACTTTTTTCTTTTCCAGCATAGCTTTTTTTGCCTCGCGAAGTCGCTGCAACTTTTCTTTTGTTTCCTCGTCAAGCAAAGCCTCTCCCTCACTACACCCCCTATCTGCACGCCTGTTTCTTACCCAATCCTTATCGTATACAAATCCTTTTCTTAAGGACGAGAGGCTTTCAAAGCTTATGGTCCTCACCATCCCCTTGGTAGGAGAAAAAGCTCTCAGCACTTTCTCGGTTTCCTGCTTCTTATCAAACGGAGAACCAATACACCGCAGATCAACTTTGAGCCTATCGTCTCTCCTTTTCTGCACCAGATGTTCTATGCGTTCACAAGTACTCTCTGACTGTCTCAAAAACTCTAGGTATTTGGCATTTTGTTTGCCACCATGTGCTACCAACAATGAAGCAGTGGACTCAGCTGAACCCTCACTGTTAATAGCAAAAACCTTGTAACTCCCTGAATCCCTTTCCTGAACTTCTTTTACCTCTAGACTGGAGCTGTGCATATCCATGCAGCTCTCACTTTTTATTCGCCTTCGCAGACTTTGGGGGATTTGCCTGTTGTTATGGTACCATGTTATTTGGGGCAAAGGAAGGGCACTCAATTTGCACTGGAAAACAACTGGCTCTCCAGCCATAACAGACCGATACTTTAACTTTTGTGTGAAAGAAGGTTTCTGTTTCTCTGGCCAGGAATGCATAAATGACATTCCACTTGTGCCCTTCAGATCCGGGAGAGATCCATGTTGCGGAAGATCTACGGAATCAGCAGAAGCAGCCTGTTTGCCAGCCGGGTTTTCTGCATATTCTGGCTCTTCACCGAAGAACAGTTCTGCAAAAGAATACCATTACATTACAGCATACTCCGTCCTTTCCATCACACAGTTGGGAAAAGAAATGAAATAGCTATAAATGAAATTAAATAATGAGCATGCAACAGATTCATCACAAATCCATTAAAAAAAAATTCACTCACCATATTTGTTCGAATAAACGCAACGCCTTGCTCTGTTTTAAAGATTCTGACACGAAAATCGTTCGCTGTCGGTTCTTTCTTCCAACTGCGGAAATTTCTTCATCAACAAGCAAAATGAATCTCAAAATGACATGTTCCTGTGGGTGCATGTTTTACTGCCTGAAAAGCTTTTTATTTTTTATTTTTTGTAATTTTTTTTGCATTTCTTCTTTGCAAAGAAGGGGAGGGGAATCTTACCTGACTTGCAGACAGTAGAATAAACGCCCTTTCTGATCCCTTTGATTGTGGGTTAAAATGGTCAAACAATAGAAAAGATATTTTTCAAAGATATGAAAAAAAAAGTCAACTGTAAGTAATTTGCTAAAACAAAATGAGAAGGCGTTTATTCGAACTAATACAGCTGCTAACTTCACAATGTTATGCAAAAAAAGAAAAAAGGAAAGAAAGCAAGCAACATGGCCCAACTATGCTATCTGCAAGCCAGTGTAAGAATTTCCATAATGGAGAATTAATATCATGTTCATGAAATGGGAGGGCAACAATGGAAACAGGCCCCTTTCCCATCTTGCAAAGTGTTGCATCTTAAACAGATGCCAGCCCATGGTTTTTGACCAACTCATTCATGTTAGACGACTAATGTGTTCTGAAACCATCCGAAGCAATTCAGTCTAAAATTGTCCCATGCATTAGAAGAAGGTATACGAAAGAAAAGCTTTTGCAACCAGCTGCATAGCACGACGTGAAAGTAAAGACGGGCAAATCTGTGAAAATGAAAAGTTTTAAATGAACTTTAAAACTTGTATCCTTTTTGTAATAATGCAGGTTATCCTGAGCATATTAAAACAAAACATGCAGCATATTCAGATATGCTTCAGAATATGTTTTGCTTTCTTGGTCATACGTATCAGCTTTTCAAAGGGGTTACTGGGGGTTTTTTTATGCTAAACCTTCCTTTCCATATAAACGTTTGTGTGCGACTGTACCTTTCACTTCCATTTCAATCTGTTGTTCTATCTTCTCCTGCAGAACTCTTTCCAGGGCTGTAATAAAAATAAAAGTGTGATTTAATGGAAAGCGAGTTGAATGTTGAAAGAGAAGAAAATTAAAATGATGCATTGATAGGGGGAAGAAAAAACCACACATACATACATACATACATACACATACATGCCAGGAAGTGTCTGATAAGTTGAAAACAAATAGTTGGAGGATGCTAAAGTATTGGGGATTTCCCCCCACAGCATTTTAAAGGAGCTTTTCCCTCTCCCCACCCTCTCCCACTCTTTCTTTCTTTTTCTAATTCAACATGCCTTTAACATGCCTTTAACACCATGAGGAAAATATTCAACAATCCACAGCCGCTTCATTTTATCACGGACTGTGGATTGAACAGGTTTCAATGACGGTACGCAAGAGGAGTATATGGAAGGAACATGCAGTTGCCAACCTGTCACTCTCAGATGTGTGCTGCACTCGGCTTGTCCCGCAGAATTAACTATTCTGCACTTGTATATACCCCTCTGATTCTCCTTAACTTTCAGTAAGTTTAAACTGCACAGTGGGCCATCGTGCCTTAAAGAGCACAATGCGGAATCCTCAACTATTAGCTGGTTATACAGCCAGATGACACAAGGTGTAGGGAACCCCTTGATTACACAGAACAGCGAGACATTATCTCCTTCTTTGACAAAGCTTTCTGGGGGCAGAGTTTCAAGGAAGACTGGTACTGTGGCACCAGTTTCGGCGATGTCTTCGCACGGCACAACATCAGGGTAGTAGTCTCTGATCCTCAGTTTCTCAGCTTCTTGTGCTTTTTGAGCTGTCGATATTGTCACGCTCGTCGTTTCCGTGGAAGACTCTTGTTTATATTCATAGGCTGTTTTAATCTGAGACTCTTTGCTTGTTTTAATGCTTTTAGTATCTGATTCAAGGGTAATTTTTGTTACTGTTCTGGCTTGTGCTTCTTTAGCTAGGCAAGAATAAAGTTAGGATAAGATTAGATGTTTTGCAGCAAAAAAAAAAAAAAATCTATACTCAGCAATATATATGTATATAAAAGCCATTAGTATGGTAAAAAGAATGTTCAGCGTGTTAGTGCAAAAAACAATTGGATTTTCAGTCTTTTATACTATCCTGTTCCACATTTAAGGGCTCTATTCATGCCAGGTTAAATAGAAGGTGCAATTAGATCCAGAGGATTTGCGTCACTGACATCAGAGGAAATAGGATTGGCCCACAGTGATTTTTACAAGGACATCTTCAGTTTTAGTCAAGGCTTCTTCTGCATAGCCTAGAAGGCAGCTGCAGCTGCAGTGCTTTTCAATGATGTGTAGAAAAGTCAGGAAATCCACCACTTTGTAAAAGCACGATATATGGCACTGTTTGGGGTTCAGGTTGTTGTTCCTACTCTTCTGTGTGCTAATCGTGCAGCTATTTCCATGCCATGAGAAGAAAACCAAAAGTCAATTCTTAGTCTTCATTGCTTAAACACAAGAGAGGACTATAGGTGAAGACATTTGTGGCACCTTCATCATCTGGTGTTGGATAAGGAAAAGCAAGGCACACGACACGTGGAAGTTTCTTTGCCTTAACCATAACAAATTGTTGTGGTCAATAAAAGAATGGGGGGAAAAGATGCAAAATTCCAATTTTAAAAGAAAGTTAGTATGGGCGGAAAAGGGCATAAAACCCTTTGTAAACTAGAATAGCCTACATTAAGTTAGACTACGTAGCTGTTTTTTGTTTTTTAAAAAAAAAAAGCTTTCACAAAAATTAACAGGAGAAATAATTGTAAACAATTTCTTGTACTTCTCTTTGATCCTATAGGAAACTTCCAAATTGCTTCAGTATTTCACTGCAAATTGACTAGTCCTTGCTTTTGGAGATGAACCTGATCCTTCTGTAACTTGCCTGGGGAAAGTATGGTTCCTACTTTACAACCAAACTACATAGAGTACCTGTGCACGTGGTTACTTTATGAATAGAGCCCGAAATGTAGAGGGTTGGGGGGAAATGGAACTCAAAACTGTATTTCTAAATTAAATACTAGCACAGGAGCTATAGGCAGTGATGATGAGGATGGAATGAGATAACGTCACATAATGTTAAAAATCAGATAACCACCTTCTACGGTTAGTATAGCAGCTGTTGTTACTTCTCCATAGTCGTTACGAACAGTACAGCTGTACAATCCTTGATCTAAAAGTTGGACATTGCTTATAGTGAGGAAGAGAACGCTTCCATTTTGTGACAGCCTTATTCGTTCAGATTCCTGTAACGTTTCTCCCTCGTGGGACCACAAAACCTCCGAGAAGTTTTCGCTTTCCAAAGCGCACATAAACTGAGTGGTGTCACCGCATCTCACAGTGAGATCATGAAGTTTCAGAAGAATCTTTGGGGGCGCCTCTCTCAGCACTTGAATTGAGGTTGCAGATATCGTGGTGCTTCCTGACTTCTGAGTAATGGCTGTGGCACTGAAGCTTTCTCCTTCCTTCCCAATCTCAGCTTTCACGGTAGAAGTTCCAGAAAGGTGTTCAAAGGCCTGCACAACCATTTCCCGTGATGCCTCCTGCTTGGACTTAATTTCTTTTACATACACTTGAGTTTCCTTCTTTGCAAAGGGGGAAGCAATATGCACTTCTGATTTGGCCTGGATAGACTCTTTTACATCTTTCCCAGAACTTAGCCTATCTAAGGCTTGCACTGTGTAATCAAGTAACAAAACATATGATTAATATCTAATGCACTGCAGTGGGCCACGTTAAAAGCAAAACGCTATGCCATAGATGATAAGAATGACATGTCTTCGTTCGAAAGCCTTGCATGCCAGCTGCATTCATTAAAAGTGCCCTCAGGAGGCAGCAAATATTTTACAGAAAAGAACAGCCACAATGATGGATGGGGAAAAATGAAATATGCTCATGCTGGTAATATGTGGTAATTATTTGACTCTTCTTTCCACTGCAGTTGTCCATTGCAATTTGAAGGTATATATTTTTTTTGATACCCTGACAATATCCCTTCTTTCCCTTTTAAAACCGAGTAGAGCAAACGTCAGAGAATGCTACCAACTGCCAACAACTCGCTGCCTTGAAGTGTGTGCGTGTGTTTAGTCTACCAAAAAACAGGTGTATTATCTGAGCGATAGACCAGGATGCAAGTTCTAAATGACACGACACTTTGAAAGTACAGGAAACGAGAGTGGTTTATTTGGTTACCGCTAGGACTATTGACATTAGTGATGGCGCTGCTAGTTCTAAAAATAAAATTAAAAAGTGTGAAATGAGGAAGAAGAGAAGGTCATTAGTCACAGTGTAGAAGAGTGTGGTTTATGCAACAAACAAAGAATTCCCTAGGAACAAAAGCGGGGCTTTACCTTCAGCAGTCACTGTAAGTGTAGCCATGCAAGTTGTATCTCCAGCACTATTTCTTGCTTTGCAAGAGTACTGCCCGGCATTTTCTGAGAAAGCATCTACTATTATCAATGTGGCTGTGCCTGTCGACTCATCAAAATGGAAAACTACGCCTTTGGTTGGCAACATTAGCTGTTGATTATGAAACCAGAGGATTTCTGGTTTCGGCATGGCGGAAACCCTGGCTTGGAATCTGACTGTTTCCCCGCTGCAAACGCTGCAGCTTGAGATAGGCTGGATAAAGTTGGGCCTTTGGGCAACGGGGTCCTTCTTAATGGAGAAAGATGAAGAAACATGCCTTTGGGAATGTGAGGTAACTTCTTCAACCTTAAAGCCTGAAAAGAAGCATGTCAACTTTTAATTTCTTACCCTGCACACCAGTCAATTTTCTCTAGCCTAGCCGCCCTACATGCCCTTTCCCTTTATTTACAAACACATTCTTACAGCATGACATTCTTCCGTTCCCTAAGTGGCAATGTTTAGGCTCTGAGTGGAAAACAAAACATTTGAAAACTAGCTGAGTTTAAATGCATAAATGCTCTTCGTGTCACGTATCTGAATATTTGTTTCCTCTGACAAATATTCACATTTGAATTGGCATGATGCAAATCAATTAAATCCCAATGATTTTAATGCCTACTACAGGCAACAATAGATATATTACCCTGAAAAACAGGCAACAAAATCAATATTGTATTGCAGGTTCTGGGCTTCTCCCTTGTGTTTCAGCAGGTGTTGGAATGGTAAGGAGCTTAGACATTTCTTTTCAACGGGGCATTCATTTCTAATTTCAGTGTAAGGTGCTCTTCTTTTTCATACATAAATGCAATTTCGCCAACATTAGCGATGCCTAATTATTTAATGCCATTTAATTAATGTGGAAATGGGACGGAGTCATGTGTGAAAGTGACACGGACAGAAAATAAACAGATTTGCTCATCATCCACATGCCATATCACAATCTGCTTTTCAAACATCCTCCTGCCTCTCAAAACTAGAACTAGATATTATGGCGCATGCATGGTGACTGCAGCCATCCCAGCTCTACATCTTCTCTTTGTTCCCCTTAAGCATGTATTAATGTAAAAACCATGTGACGTGGCCTCATTTTGTGATGAGCTTCCCACTTGTAAATGGGGGGAACTAACAATCAGCACATCACACATTTTTGTATTGCAAGATACAAAGAAGGAAGAGGAAGAGACTCTGGGGCGCTGCTTTTTAGCATTGGCAGCCAATAGGCATCCTTCTGACCTCAGTTTCAAAATTGGTTTGCCACACAACATGGGACTGGGAGTGCTCCTGTTTGACAAACCTAAACCTAAACCCCCATTGTCTGTATTGAGTTACATCACACAGTTCTTTAGATACATGCCTTCACTTCCTTTCAACAGAAATGTGATTTGGCATGACAAATAAATTCTGGGAATCTGTTTATGTCAGAGGGGGTTTATTTATTCGTTTATCTTTGGTGTGTGCTGGATACTCATTGGAAACAGAATGGAAAGATGAAAACTATGGAACACTGGAACAACGTGAAATGACATTCTGCAGAATTTATACTGCAGAGACCAGATGGGCGCTATCGACATCAGACAATGGGGTTGGTTATTTGAGTTATAAGACACTGACATGACAGACAATTACACGTAGTTTTAAAGATATATATAAATATATATTAATGTTAAAACACATGCAAATTTACACAGTGTCTATTTAGACAGTACACTGTACCTTCCAGCTTCAGCGCAGCTGTACTTGACACCTGGCCAACAGAATTGCCTGCGACAAAGGTGTAAATTCCTTCATCCTCTGGGTATGCTTCTGCAATCTCAAGCTGGAAAGTGTCTTCAAACTGAGTCATCCTAAAGAAGCGGGATGGCTTGATCTCTTTGTCTTTGCTATACCAAGCTACTTTGAGGTCTGCTCAAGTGAAAATAAACAAAATAAAAAAGAGACATGTAAGGTTTCTAGTTTCACTCTTGGGGAGCAAACTGATGAACAAGTTGGGAGATCAGAGCTAAAGAGATACTTGATATGGCAACACTGCACTGAGTTCTTCCCCCTCCACTGTAATGTTTAGGCTGCAATACACAGTTTTCTGGAAACAAGTCCTAGTGAATTCAACAGGACTGATTTCTGAAAAGTGAAGCCTAAGAATGCACTGTTAGACCAATCCATGTCATTTCCCGCTGCCACCTGTGCCACCCACCCTGCCGCCTTCAACAGCTGGTGGAGAAGTGGTACCAGGATTGATGCCAATTTTGAGCAATATTCTCACTGATTTTGGGAAATCCACTTCTCCCCACCTGGTGTTCCCTTACCCCTGCAAGCAACAGCCAATGATGTGGAGCCAAGGAAATGGCATAGGAAGTCTGATTAAAGTATTTCAGGAAAAGGCAGGGGAAGACACAAGTCACTGTTGGTGGCAGTCCCATGTTGAGCATCACGTGTAGTTCTATCCTCCGTGTACACCTAGTGAACCTCAAACTTTTGTTCTCCTTCTTTTTCATCCAGAATTTCAGTGAGCATGAAAAATGAACAATACTATTCTGGAAACTGGCAGCTTTGAATATTTGGGGGCAGTGGAGGAGCACATGAGCAGGTTTGATCTGGGCCATGACAAAGAACTATTCTAAGGATAATTTCATGCTGTACTGAGTCATATGCAGAAACATTCATGAACAATACAAAGAGAGCGGGCGTTCCCAAGAACAATTCCCCATGCTCTGGTTCCACAAATATAGACATATAGAAACGCTGTAGCTTTCAACATGCACATCAAAATGATATATATACCCATATGAGCATATATATGTATATATACATAAATCATTCTGACATGCTTTTGCACAGCTCAAAATTTGCCAATATTTTCAGTGTAAACTCCTACATGCTTTTTATGATGAGATGTTTTTAAAAGTCCTATCAGAATTTTCTTTTTGTAGTTAGGGACACGATCCATATGCACCATGAGTGTAGCGCCAACCAATGCCTGGAAGTTCCTCTCTTTACCCGTATATCCCACCTACATATCAACATGGGCACATGGAGAGGCAGCATAGTTGTTATGTCTGGGGGAAATGAGTGGTCTGTGCATGCCTTCTTCATCCCCAAGTGTCAGGGAACTGCCATCGGAGCTGGAGGCGGAGAGGAGGCTCCAGAGGGATGGCGGAGAGGGTCCCAGTAGGGAGAGAGGTAGCCCATCCGCTGGGGAAGGAAATCAGCGTAACACCAGTGGAGAAGGGGGGCAGATGGGGGAATCGGAGAGGTGGCTCCAGGACTCCTCGCCGGAGACCAGCGGAGAGAGCACGGGTACTCCGCTGCCCACACCCACTTTGTGCAGAAGACTTCCGCACAGGCAGAGTAGGAGGAGACTGGGCGTCAAACAGCTTCTATGCTGGAAGAGGTTCAAGAAACGCCCACTGATGGATTCTGCCAGCGACTGAGGCAGCCACGGAACTTGAGGCTGTCCAGACAAAAAGGGTTCAACCAGGCAACCTAGCCAGGAGTAACGGCAACTTACGCACGAGCAACCCCTAGAACCATTACACCAAGCTACCTTCCCTCTTTCTGCCCCCTTCACAGTGCAACTCGTTTCTGCTTGGCGTATGTGTAACTCTCAAAGCAAGAATGAGGGAAACGGTGGCCCTCCGGATGTTGTTGGGTTCCGTTTCTCATCATCCCTGACCACTGGCCATGTTGGTTGGGGCTGATGGGAGTTGGAGTCCAAAAGGCCACAGGTCCCCCATCCCTGTCATTTTGTACATGTGCAGGCTGGAGCAGGGCAGGTGGGGGAAGAGAACTTTTTGAGCCCTTTTGGGGATCCTCAGTTCATCACCGATACACCCATCGTGCAAATGGATCGTACGTTCACGAATTGTTTTCCTAGGGATAATATCTCATTTCAAGTACCTATCTGTATTTATCTAATTTAAAAGCGAATTGTCCATTTGGATTTTGTGCGTCTTATTAAAAATCTATACTTATACTAAAAATAACTATCTGATCCAAATTTTAAAATATGCAAGAAGGAAGTATTGTGCGAGTTTCGGTAAATTCACTGGGGGAATTAAAAGAACTATAATGAGTGTTTTTATGTGCAAGTTGAACTATTGTGGCAGTACTGATGGTTTTAAAATTATGACGTGGCACTTCATTCTTCTCTTAGAATTATATAAAGCTCAGTGTTTTGGCGGGTAGGGGGGCATTTACCCAGATATCTAGACTGCTCAAATTCTCTCTCTCTCTCTCTCTCTCTCTCTCTCTCTCTATATATATATATATATCTGTAACCATATGCAAACAGTCAAACTGCTGGTGACCCGGGACTGTGGATCAAGAGGTCTATGTACTCTCAGATGAACTGGCCCCTCCATTCATTTCAACAAAGAGTACATAGCTCTTTGTTTCCTATACAAGCTCTTTTATAAGGAGCTCTGTGTACATATTAGGGATCCCACACCAGCAAGATATTGGAGCACACGTGATTTTAATTTGCCCAAGTCTTTTGCATATATGATGAGATCATTCTGCAGTTAGATATCTGGTTTACTGGGGGTACTGGTTATCAATGGTTTGGTTTCAGAGCTGGTTTAGCTGATCCTTGGATTCCATGAAATATGGTGGACAGGACAGGAGTAACGTAAATACTTTTAGCCATAAAATGTCTGAAGCATGGGCTGATTCTCACTTTACTTTTGGTACTCAGGTATGTGTAACTAAGTGCAAAATTCACATCTGACACTGAAGTATTATGAAGTTATTATGAAGTTATTATGAAGTTGAGAGGTCAGAATGGATTGCAAGTAATATTTTGGATAGGTTCTAATCTCTCTTCCACATTCCTTTTCAAGCAACTTTCCTAGTCATGTATCGCCTTTCTCGTTATATATATATTCCTAGAAAAATAAGAAACATATGAAGTGTACGTCTCTCCTTTAAAAAATAAATTGCTTGTGTCTACTAGGAAAAGCACATGATCCTTTACTGATGATTCCTTTTGGGGTTTTTTAAAACAATTAAAGGACACAATCCTAATTATCTTCTTCCTAATTCAACCTACATACTTAAACGCACATGAATTTCTACTCAAGTACATGTACCCATGTGCAAAAAGTAAAGTGAGAATTGATGCCCAGTGAAGATCCATACTTTCCACGGCAAAGTTGTGTCAGCAGCTGACATCCAAGGCTTTGTTCATTTTTCAGGCTCATTTGAAACCTAGGAGAGTGTGGCAAAATGCCACTTTGAATTAAAAGTGGAAGGATGATTACAACTGTGCCTACCTTTTTAATATTTAGTACTGCAAAATGGCGTCCATGGTTATGGAACCTCTTGGTCAGTATAAGACAAGTTAGGTTATTGTATACACACAACTGAATCTACATGGCTATGGGGAAGCCTGGCTTCAGTAACTGGTTTGTTTGCTTGTTGCTGTTTTTTAACCTACTAAGTGCAGCAGGTCGAACAAGGAGTACAAAAGTGTTTTATGACTTTGTTAAACTAACCTGTCCCTGTAACTCTGCACTGAAAGCAAGCAGACTGTCCCTCAGAAGTAATAGCATCGCGGAGTGGTGCGATAATAGTAGGTGGGTAAATTGGCACTTCTACATCAGGAGAAACAACTTCTGGGACTAAGGAAAAAGATCAAAGAGTGATTATTAGCCTCCATGGAAGAGCACACAGTGCAAAATATTGACAATGCCAGTTTCAAAAATGCTTGAGATTGCTGGGAGAGCTTGCCTTCCACGGAAAGGGATGCAGAAGAAGTGGCGACTCCATAGTCGTTCTTCGCTTCAATCGTGTAGACGGCAGCGTCTTCTGGGAAAGTCTCGATCAGCAACAGGGTGTATTCTTGGGCGTCATGAAGAAATTTGACCTTAAAGCCTGAAGAAAGAGGCTGTTCATCTTTGTACCACGAGATCTTGGGCTGCGGCTTTCCTGACACAACAGCACAGAAGCGGGCTGGCTTTCCAGACTCCACGGTGGCTGGCTGAAGCTCCTTCTCAATCTGGGGTGGCTCTGGAGCTATAATTAAAAATATATATATACATAATAATGCAACTAATTTCTAGAAAGATAGATTCCATTCCTTCCTTCCTATGATTGCATGCAGGTTTTTCAGCATTTATGTGACACGTAATGCAAGGTAACTACAGTGGTACCTCGCAAGACGAATGCATCGGAAGACGAAAAACTCGCAAGACGAAAGAGTTTTTCGTTTCTGAGTTGCTTCGCAAGACGGATTTCCCTATGGGCTTGCTTCGCAAGACGAAACGTCTTGCGCCTTTTTTTTAAAACCGCCAATGCATTCCTACGGGAAACCGTCAATACACAGTGGTGCTTCGCTAGACAAAAAAACTCGTAGAACGAAAAAACTCGTGGAACGAATTAATTTCGTCTTGCAAGGCACCACTGTAGATCTAGAGGAGAGAGGACCAGTTGCTAGCTGTAGCTCAACAAAGAGATGTTGGGCAACAGGCAAAGGGTTGATTTGCACATGAACAAATTAGCAGGTGGCTGTGATTGGATGGGACTGTGATGGGAGATAGCATGTTTGAAATCTCTGTCATATTAAACCAACAGCCAATTCTTGGCTGTAGGAAACTAGCACATCAGGACGATGACTAGGCTAGAAAGCTTTCCCTGACACAATGGTTTTCAGTGGTTGGAACATTCAAACCCATAATGTCCCACCACAAACATGAAATAATATGGTCCTTGAAAGACTTCATTACACTTTTCTCCCCTGAGTGTTGCTATTCAGGCCTAACTTGCAGTTTAGCCTTAATCATGGGGTTGTTCCAATGATAAATGGGGGGGGGGTGCTATAAAGTAATGGTGAATACTAGAAAATAATCATTTTTATATCTCAGATTAGGGCTGAAGTGTAGACACCTCTAAGAAAAATAAACTTGTCTGATCAAGATGACCAAGTACATGCAGAAGGATACAGCTTAACAAATAGCTAATCACAAGCAGTGCAAGCCTATGGATGTCTGCTCAGAGTCCAATTGGATTTACTGCCCTAAAATTGTGTATAGCAGGGGTGGGAAATCAGATGTGGCTAGAGTACAATGGCTATCATCCCTAATTGGCCGTGCTGGTTCGGCTGATGAGAGTCCAACAACATATGTAGGGCCAGAGGTTCCCTGCATTTGACAACACAGGACTGAAGCTTAACTACTTGCGTACTGTTGCTGAAAAGTGCGGCTTGAAATAGTTCAAAAGAAAACAAGAAGTGCAAAAAAAGAGAAAGCGGTATAATGCAGAACACAAATCTTGGCTGGCCTTGAAAGTCAGCCATTTCTTTTGCTTGTCACTGACTGCAATGTCATGCTGAACTTCAGCATTGGCAAGTGTGTTTGTGGAGACTACTAATGTAGCTTCTTATATGAATTAGTATTCCAATAAAAGCAAGATAAATCTGTATACACACCGTTCACATGGAGAGTGATGGAACTCCTGTTTCTTCCAGCTAAGATGGTGTATTCTCCAGCATCTGTATATCTAGTTTCAGTGATTGTCATCCGATGGACTTTTCTTTCCACCACATAGTGATATCTCTCCTCAATGTGGAAGTTGATCTCAATTCCATCCTTATACCAGCGAGCCTCAACGTCGTCTTCATTGACCTCAAACTCTACCACGGCTCGCTGTTTCTCAATGACCTGTCAATAAGCAGACACTAATTATTTCCCTCATTTCTGTTAGCCTATTCTATTCATCAAACAGTACAAAATAAATCTGTGATGCAAACAAAACAAACACCAGTGGTTTTTTTTTAATAAAAAAGGACTGTATAGATGTAGTTACATATTTCGCCTATCATTTCCCATTTGTATGTACAAAAATAGGGACCCACAACAATGGGTTGTGTTACACCCCCCAACCCTAATAAGTGTATCCTTGTTTAGGACTCTAGTAGCAGTCTTGCAGCCTTGTTCAGGGGGATTTTTTGACCTCGTGGGGTGCCGCCTTGCCATGCTATTCCCAAGCCACTGCAAGTCCGCGGGAGCTCAAGTAGATCAATTCCACACACACCCCTTTTCATTTGTTCATTTGTTTGTTCCTTCCTTCCTTCCTTCCTTCCTTCCTTCCTTTTTTCCAATTTTTCAATTGGCACTCAACATTCCTCAGCCCCTTGAAATCACCAAGCAGAATCCCTTGAACCTTAACAGACTATCTTTGCAGCTGATCTTTTTCTCATAGTTTACAAGATGAATAACTTTTCAAAATAAGTGGGGAAGCACATCACAATGTATAAGCAGCTCCAGATCTGGGTGAGATCTGCCAACAAAATGATCAGTTGTCCCTATACTACAGTCTTCACTTCTCTAGACACCAATAAAGGAATAATATCAGATCAACGCAGTGTGCACTTGGGAAAATAAGAGGGTTCTCATAATTTTGCCGGGGGTTGAAGAATTCTTAAAGGGAACTATAAGGTTTTCTTGTATGCGTTGACATTAACTGATTTAAATTAAGCTAGGAGGGGAAATGTAGTTTTATATTTTGTATTTTGGGGTGTGTTAAAAAATATCTAAGGGGACATTAATACATGTGAGAGAGCCCTGTGCACAGAGTTTTGTTCCAACTGCTGAAGAGAAAGATCATTGTTCAATTTAAGAAGCGCTCAGTCCATGAGAGCAATGCTCCTCCACATGGCTGTGTACCTTCTTTGGCATCTGATTTTGCTTACATTTTCACAATGGGGAATTCAGTATTTTTTCTAACTGAGATCTGGGAGGATCTTTGAGCAAAATGCTTCTACAAGTTAGTATGGTTGTTGGTTTCTTTTTATAATTAACACCTGAACATTATTGTTTGGTGGAACCGAAGTTTCTCCACAGATTTTTGGCACCGAGTTTGGAAAATCTATTTGAGAAACTGACGTTTCAGTGATCAGGGGCAGGCCGGCTGTATTGGTCATCAAAACAGTAGGAAGTACTATACCTGGACGGTTTTTTGAAGGCTCCTGATGCGAACATCACGCCCTTCCACTACCAAATTAGCGCTGGACATATTTCCTCCTGCCACTACTGTGTACTTCCCAGAATCAGACATCTTTGTGGTGGTAATCAGGAGGCGATGAACGAACCGTTCTCTCTGAACTTTCATTCTAAAAATAATGCAAGCAAATGAAACTTAGAAAGTGTGGTCTCTTAACATATCAATAACTATACAGTGGTACCCCGCAAGACGAATGCCTCGGAAGACGAAAAACCCGCTAGACGAAAGGGTTTTTCGTTTTCTGAGGTGCTTCGCAAGACGGATTTTTCTAAGGGCTTGCTTCGCTAGACGAAACAGCCCTGCCTCTCCTGTCATGGCGACGGTCGCACGCTCGCTTCCCCACTCCTCCGGCTCCCTCCCACCTTCCAGCCGACCTTCCGACCTTCCGGCTGCCTCGCGCCGCTGCCCACCGCCCTCGCGCGCTCCCCTCAGGAGCCATTGCCGCCAGCAGCCAGCGTTGCAGCCGGAGTCACGCTCCTGAGCCCCGCCGCCCTCCAGCAGCCGCGTCGCGCGGTGTCCACAAGGTGCGGGTGAGTCCAAGGACCGGCTGCGGCAGCTGCCCTGCTTCTCCCCACCCCTCCCCGCTGTGGTGCTTCGCAAGACGAAAAAACTCGCTCTACGAAAAAACTCACAGAATGAATTAATTTCGTCTTGCGAGGCACCACTGTATTTATATGGTATGTTTGTTTGATTCAGAAGGTCATGCTCTTCCCTCAAAGCTTTCCCTCTAGCCCAATAAGTTCTGTTGTGTCTGAAAGTTGTCATATGGCAGAGTTGATGACTAGTACAATGACTAGCCAGTGTTGCCAAGTAACATTTGAATTCACCATCCATGTCCTGTATGCTTGTCACAAGCAGCAGCAGCAGCAGCAGCAGCTCTCAGGTCAAAACTTCAACTTTTCTTTATATTGATTTTTTAAAACAACAGCAACACAAATTACCTGTCTTCTAGCTGTAGCTCCTGTCCATCTTTCATCCACTGAACAGAAATGTCAGGTTCTGAGATCTCACATTCAAAAACAGCTTTTTTCTTCTCCACAACTTTTATGTCTTTGATGTGCTTTCTAAACTCAATGTGGCGAGCTAGGAAAAAACAATCCATGAGGGATATTGTCATTATGAGCCACTTTATAGTCCCAGACGATTAATAATTGCTTAATTTATACTCCTCCTTTCCACATCAGAGCTCAACAATAATTAGCTGACAACAATTCCCTGTTTGTTATATGCACATTTACAAAGCACGGCAAAACGTTTTGTATTGAAATTAAAATAACAAGAGACAAAATAAGAAGCAGGTAGAGTAATTTCAACAAAATAAAATAATTAAGACATAGCAGTAAGATTAAAGAAAATGGGTTTCTTTAAGCATTTCTTAAGTCACTTAACCAGTTCAGCCTGTCGTATCTTTTGGCTGACATTACCAATTTCAGCCACATTTGGACAGTCATAGCTTGGTGAGCATAGGCAAAAAGTTCATTTATTAATAAGCTGAGATATGAATGAGTCTTTAGCATGTGCATATAGCTCCTTCAATTAACCACAGTTTTCTGGTTTGTCCAAACTGGGAAGCTATGACTACCACCTTTGGAACAAACCAGGGTATTAAACAATGGCATGAAGTTTCTTTAATATAATTTCAAAAAAAGAAACTCTGCTTAATTAGAGGCTTCCTGGTATAACTGCAGCTCATGCAAACGAAGGAGTGAAGGGGCTACAAGCATTCCAAAAAGGTTAGGACACATGTCGGTTCAGGATTATCCAAACCAGTTCAGTAGTGGATCTGTTATTGGCATGCCACTGTAACGGCTCATCCACACTGCTCGGGATTGATGTTTGCTTCAATTTAGTGCTAAAGAGCTAAAATGGATGGAAGAAAACTTAATACCTTCCACATATAAAGTTGCAGATGAAGCAGCTTTCCCAGCAACAAAACTGTATTCCGCAGCATCTCCAAAATGCACATTTCTTATCGAAAGTGAATGTGTAAGTTTCTTAGTTCTAATCTGGCACCGGTCCGTGGATTTTATTTCCACACCGTTCTTCAACCATTTGTATGTAATGCCTTCATAATTAACAGTCACTTCAAAGGTTATTGTATCTTTCTCTTCTGCGTTGATGTCCTTCAGCATGGATGTTATCAAGATAGCTGGTTATAAAGGAAATAAAAGGGAAAATATTTCATCATTGTCATCATCATCATCAAACTTATCAGTTGCTTTTCTTACAAAAAGTAAACTCAAAGTCACTTCCCACAACAAAAATAAAAAATAAAAAATAAAAAATAAAAAATAAAAAATAAAAAATAAAAAATAAAAAATAAAAAATAAAAAATAAAAAATAAAAAATAAAAATAAAATAAATAACATATATATTAAAACCAGCAAAATCTAAAAAACCCAACTCGTATTGATTTCATATGCATGTTTTTGAAACACGAATCAATGAACTTCGCAAAGAAGAGAAAACATATTGCAATTTTCTAGAACAAAAAAGTTTGGAAATTGAGGGGCTAAGTCAGGGGTTGTGGACAGGATCCAGCTGCTGGTCTGGATTCTGAGGTCCCCCCCTCCTGTTGACCACTTAGACATGTGGAACGGGCTTGCTGCCTGTCAATCATCTGACATCACCATGATGTAATTAAGTCAATGGATACATTGGCACCACATAGATTCAGTGAATCCCATGAAAGTAGGCCGGCTAAACCTTTAAGCCCCTAAATTTACAAAGACTGAGAATAAGAGGCTGTGCAATGTTAACTTTACTTCAGGCAAGCATTCTGTGTTCATGTCCATTTTAAACTTACGTTTCACTGTCAGGGTTGCGCTGACTTTGTCATTTCCGCAGACAAAGGTGTATTCGGCAGAATCCTCACTGCTGGTGTTCATGATGTTGAGCTGATGAAGCTTTCCCTGAACCACTATTTTAAACTTCTCGCTCATTTCAATTTCTACTCCATTTTTCAGCCACACAGCGGGCACATTGAAATGAGACACCTCACACTCAAAAGAGGCAGTTTTGGTCTCGGCAACCTCAATATTTTTCATGGTCTTTGTTATGTGCACAGCTATAGAAAATAATATTGACAAAACACACAATTAGATCGTCTTTTATAACATATCGTGAGGTACTTTCAGTCTGATATTCGATAATGGAGCTTGATTCTAATGATAGATTTCTTTTAACTCACTTTCTACAAAGAGTTTTGCTTTGCACTCAAGTTGTCCTACTACTGCTGTGTATTCTCCAGCATCAGCGGGAGATATATTTTGCAAAGTCAGCTTGTGGACTTTCCTCTGGGAGCTTAGTCGGTATTTGTCGCTGGGCTTCAGCTCGATGTTCTTGTGGAACCATTTGACTGGGACGGTGTCATGGGACACACTCACTTCAAAAGAAACAACGGCATTCTCCAGAGCAGTCACATCCTTGGGCTTCTTGATTATCTTGACAGCTTTAGGGAAGAAGTAACCAACAATTTAGTTAAATGCTTGGCTTCAGTTAAAACCACTGTAAGACAATTGGCTTCAGAACTGGAAACTGCAAGAAGTTTTTGTTTCCCCGAGTTGAATGTAGCATGGAATAAAAGAGGCAGCACTGCCCATAATGAAAGCCAGTGTGGTATAATATTTAAGAGGGTTGGACTAGGAACTGAGAGAGCAGGGTTTGAATCCTCACTCAGCCCTCACTCAGCCACGAAGCTCACTGGGTGACCTTGGGCCAGTCACCATTTCTTAGCCTAACCAATCCCACAGGGTTGTTGTGAGGCTGAAACGTGGAGGAGCAGAACCACGTACACCACACAGCTTGAGATCTTTGGAAGATAAAGGTGGTATACAATTGTAATAAATAAATGTTTTGGGCTCTCAGTATGTTTCCAAGCACGATTTAAAGTGTTGGTGCTGACCTTTAAAGCCCTAAACGGCCTCTCCCCCATGTTCAGCCCGGACACTGAGGTCCATCTCCAAGGGCCTTCTGGTGTATCCCTCCGTGCGAGAAGTGAGGTTACAGGGAACCAGGCAGAGGGCCTTCTCGGTAGTGGCACCCAACCTGTGGAATGCCCTCCAGGGCTGTCTTACCCATAGGCACTAGGGGTGCGGTGCACCTGTGCAACGGGATCTCAGGGACGCCAGGCTGAGAGTCCAGGGCCTGAGAGTTGAGTCCAGGGAAGAGCTTGCCCATCGGTCGGAGCACCGTGGTGGGCTCTTGGGTGCTGCGAGTTTGGGGATGACCAAGCCAGCAAGACGCTGAGGCAGCTGGCCAGCTCCACCCTCCTGCACACCTGGGACTGGGCAACCCAGGGTGGATCTTTGCACCCCAGTGTCACAAATGCTTAAAACAGCCCAGATGCCCTCCCATCAGATGTCAAGGAAATAAACAACTCCCTGACTTTTATAAAACATCTGAAGGCTGGGGAGGCCTGGCCAGATGTGTGGGGTATAAGTAATACATCATCATCATCATCATCATCATCATTATTACTATTATTATTATTATTATTATTATTATTATTAAAATTGCATGCATCCTTCCTGCCATCATCTCTGTTCACAGTCCCCCCCCTTTTTTAAAAAAATGTTTGTACCGCTTAAAAATACATCCCAGAATCTTTTACTAGAAATGATAATAGGACAGAGCAAATGAGTGTTGACAGTGTGGGGAATGATGTGTCTTTATCATACCATCATTCAACTTGCTTTAATTCTTCCCAGCCTATTTATTGTGTAGAGGCTGACTTACTTTCAACATGGAGTCGCGCATTGGCTCCTATCCTTCCCAGTTTAAAGCTGTAGACGGACTCATCAGTTACAGCGCATTTCTTGACTTTCAGTGTGTGGGTTGTCCCTTCCACCTTGATCTCATATTTGTCACCAGAATGCAGCTCAACGCCATTCTTGATCCACTGAGCTCCTTTCACATCAGGATGAGTAAGTTCCACTGAAAAAACTGCGTCTTGTGTTTCTGTTACAGTCAGGTTCTTCAACGTCTTCTTGATTTTGACGGCTGTTTGAAAAGAGCAAATCAAATTGTTGACGTTATGCAGGTCGATATTATTATTATGTATTAAATTTCTATACCACCCTTCATCCAAGGATCACAGGGGGGGTTTACAATATATAAAAAACAAAAACACCATAGTAACAAACCCCCAGTTTAAAAGGTCATAGATTGTTTAATTACCCATAGGCCTGGTAGAAGAGGAATGTTTTTGCCTGGTGCCTACAAATATGTAACAAAGGCACCAGGTGAGCCTCCTGGGGAGAGCATTCCACAAGTGGGGAGCCACCCCCAAAAAGGCCTGTTCTTGTGTTGCCATCCTCTGGACCTATCGCAGAGGAGGCACATGAAGAAGGGCCTCAGATGATGACCACAGGGTCTGGCTTGGTTCATATGGAGAGAGGCACTCTTTGAGGTATTGCAGTCCTGATCTATTTAAGGCTTTATAGATGAAAACCAGGACTTTGATTTGGGTCCAGAAACTAATTGGCAGCCAGTGCAGGCAGTTCAGGATCGGTGTAATATGCTCAAACCTGGCTGCTGAATTCTGCACCAGATGAAGTTTCTGAGCCATCTTCAGAGGCAGCCCCACAAATAACACATTGCAGTAATCTAACCTAGAGGTTACCAGAGCATAGACAGCACACGTTAGCCTATCCCTGTCCAGATAGGGGCACAGCTGGGCCACCAGCTGAAACTGATGGAAGGCACTCTCCCCAGTCAAAATAGTCCTATCCTGAGAAACCCCTCTAAAAATGGTGTTAAGGTGGGTGCTGGTGAGAAGAAGGCCCTGCACCCCCTTTCTGCTGAACCTCTCAGGATTGAAGCTATATTGTGCTGTAGTGCTGGCTCATCTCATAACTGGAGTTCCCAGTTTACACAACTCTTAGGTATTTTGTAATAAAAATGTAAGAGTATAGCTACCAATTGCATAGCTGAAATATACTGTTAAGTTCAGACAAGCAGGTTCCATAGAGTTCTTACAGTCCATTCCCCCCCCCCCAAATATATTTTACAAATTATTAACCAGAATATCCATTTTAGGAGATTTTTTTCCACTTGTCCAGTGTGGAATGGAGGCAAACTTTCCCCACTGATTACTCACTTTCAACTTTCAGCTTAGCGGATGTTTTTGAAGAGGCCACTTGATAGGTATATTCGCCAACATCATCTACTTTGCTGATTGGGATATTAAGTCTCCTCTTCAAACCGTCGGATTCACTTTTGCAGCGATCAGTCATTGAAAGTGGTTTCCCATCCTTCAGCCACTGGCCCTGAGAGTCTGGATTGGTTACTTCACATTCAAAAACAGCTTTCTGGGATTCGGCCACAGTTAGATCAGTGAGGGGCTTTGAAATGGCGCCACCTGTGGGGAAATAAAGAACAAGCTTGTATTTGTTGTCCCTCTGATTAGATGCCTGCTGACTACACTAATAGTCTATGTTGATGGTGTTCCTGGTGTGGTAGCTGCTGCTATCTATGCAGACAGGCAACTGCTGCTGCCATAACCAGGGTGAGGGCGACGTAGATAACCTCGGGAGGGTGATGTGCTCCATAGCACTCTGAAGCACTGCACATTTGTATGTTCCTGTAAGTGACATTCCTATAGGCCACATTAAGTGGTGGTCCCAGAGAAAAACTGAAAAACAGAGGACCTTCTCAGTAGTTGCACCCACCTGGTGGAATGTTCACCCATCAGATGTCAAAGAGTTTAAAAATTATATGAACTTTGGTAGACATCTGAAGGCAGCCCTGTTTCGGGAAGCTTTTAAGGCTGCGTGTTTTGTATTATCCCTTTATATTTTGTTGAAAGCCCCCCCCCCCCCGAGTGACTGGGGCAACCCAGTCACATGAGCGGAGGTATACTTAATTAATTAAACCATCATCATCACCATCATTGCTGTATTGATCTCTTGGATCCATAGACCATGTTGACCTGGATACTCTCCTCCCCCATGTTTCCATGGAGACAAAATGGATTATAATGCAACTACTCCCAGACTAGGAGTTGGAAAGGAATTCCTCTTCTTAGGAATGTCCACTTTCTTCCAACTATCATTCACCATGGTTTGTTTGTTTGGCAGGTCTCATGGACTTAAGTATGAACTGAACTAACAAATATAAACAGCAGGGCATTTGACCTTCAAGAAATAGTCAAGTGCTTTATAAATAACTAACCTGCTACAACCAGTGTCCCAGATGTCTTCTTTTCTCCAGCATAAAATGTATACTCTCCTTCATCGTCTTTCATCATGTTTACTACTGTCAGTTTATAGATTGTGCCATGTGCCTCGATCTTATACTTGGGCCCAGCTTTGAGCTCTTGGTCCTTAAAATGCCACACAACATCAATCCCTGCGTGGGACAGCTCAACTTCAAAGGTTACATTCTGAGTTTCGGTGCAGGTGATATCGTGAAGACCTTTAATAATCTGAATTTCTGTTGTTTAAAAAAAAAAGGCGACTTAGTAGAATCAAGTTGTTACTTGTTGCATGATCAGAATATGTATTTTAATAAAGCCTGCATATGTGAGGAATACTTACCTTCAATTGTGAGATTGCAGCTGGTTTCAACTTTGCCTACTGCCAGTTTACAGTGTCCTTCGTCTGATGCATGTGTCCTGGTAAACACTAGCCTCTGCTTTGTGCCTTTGGAGACAGCTTGGACACGGTCATCAGGTTTTATTTGCTCATCGTTTAGGTACCACTTGGATGAAGACACGTCAGGGACTGAAATTTTGCTTTCAAGGATGGCTTTTGTACCCTCAATAGCATGGACATCTTTTAGTGGTATAATGATTTCCACACCTGCAAATTGCAGATAAGAGATTACATGGAAAGATCAATACATGGATTCTGGTGCTTTTAGCTTAAGTATATAAGAATGTGAGAAATGTACAAAAATGGATGGAACCAAGATCCTCCTCCCAGTGTAATTATCTGAAGCATCCGGTGTCCAAATGTCGCAGGCAGCTTTACAGATGGCATGCAGAAGATCCTAGGTTCAATCACTAGCAATTGGTAGTGCTGGGAGAGAACCCTCTCTAAAACCCTGGAGGGGCACTGCCAATCAGTGTAGACCAGGGTTTGCTAAAGCTGTTTTGGGACTACAAATCGCATCATCCCTAGCTAGCAGGACCAGTGGTCAGGGATGATGGGAACTGTAGTCCCAAAACAGCTGGAGATCCAAGTTTGGGAAACACTGGACTGAGCTAGATGGACCATGGTCTGATTCAGTATAAGGCAGTGCCCTATGTTCCCATATAGCTATCCCCAGTTGTTGTGGTGACGGCAGAGATATACAGCAGTATATCTATAGGTTCCTCTATACATATAGGTTCCATTCTGTACATGCAGGTTCCACATAGTTGTCATAACATGCAGTTCATTTCTCATCCTTTTTTTAAAGCTATGTAAGATGGCTGCCCTCCCCACACTTAGCGCAGCAAATTTCGCAAGACAATTATGCCTTGCATTTTGTTATACGACTTCCAAAACACAGGCACTTACTATAGACTGTGACACGGCCAGTGGTTGAGAGGAGCAGGCTAGGGATGTTGAAGGAGTATGCTCCGCCGTCTTCCTTTGTGACATCTTCCACCAGCAACATATGTGACTGCTTATCTACTACAATGTGGACACGGTCGCTTGGTTGAATCTCGACACCATCCTTCATCCAGACACCTTCAACGTTTTCTTGGGAGAGTTTCACTTCAAGTTGCACAATGTCGCCCTCGCAGACTTTCTGGTCAGCAAGACCTTGAAGGACAGCGACAGGCCGTGCTGTATGGAATGCGAAAGAGAAGCAAGAAGTTATTAAACAATGATCAGGAGCTTCAATAAAATAGGGATGGGGAACCTTTCTCCCCTAGCCAGGCTGCACCTGTCAGTAGCCCTGCTCTGGGTGCTCCTCAGTTGCCTTTGACGGCAGGAATGTGTCCTTGAACTCTGAAAATGTCTCTTGATTGCTTGGACAGAGAGCTGTGTGAGGTTGTGAGTCCTGGGGGACCTGCTCCCTGCTTTACAGATCTTTTCCCATGTGGCCAGGGTGGGCAGAGGCCAGACTGACTCCAGCTACAAAAGCTGAAGCTGCTGAAGATGCCAGAGACCATCTTGGTTGTCTCTTAGTGCAGACCCAGGTCACTGAGCCTGAACTTCCACAGCCACTGCCTGCCATGAACCATCATTGACAAGACTGGCAGCATCAGCAGCAGTTCTATGGTTATGATAATGATTTATTTTCTTGCTAATTTTGCTGTTTTAAATGTGCATTTTATATTTTACTTCCTTTAGTAATGTTTTCTTTCAAAATGTTCTAAGATTTTTTTGTTGTTAACATTGCTGCATAAAATGTGCATTCTATAGTTGACCTTCTTTGTAATGTTTTATTTTGCAGTCTTTAAGATAATATTTTACTTTCCTGTTAAGTATGCTGCTTTGAATGTATACTTTATAGCTGACTTTCTTCTGTCATGTTTTGTTCTGGATTGATTTATTTTATGTTTTAATGTAGGATGCAAACCTCTTTGAGTTTTTTTCTTAAAAATACAAAGTAGTATAGAAATGAAATAATAATAGTAATAGTAATAATAATGTGTGTGTGTGCACATTCACCACACCACACCATTGGAATACTGCATTGTTGAATGGGAATGTTATCAACTACACAAAGACAAGAGCTAAACATGTGGTTTCACCCATCTGCACTTCTGGCCTTTGCTTCCAGCTCCACCCACCACTAGCATGATGGAAGGCTGCTCATGATAGGATATGGTCTTTGGGCTGGGGGGCAGGGAAGGGGTTTCCCACTTCTGCTCTCAAGTATTTAGAAGGCAGAACAACTTACGCTTCATCTTCAGTTTACAGGAGGTCTTTTTCCCATCTGCCACAAAGCTGTATTCTCCTTGATCTTCTTTAGCAACATCTTTAACTGTGAGGATTTGGCGACCTCGGCGTGAGGTTATCAGATACTTATGACTCGGTTTGAGCTCCACCTCATTATGATACCATTTTCCTTCGACATCTTCAGGCGTAAGCTCGCATTCCAGTTCCCCCGAGAAGGTTTCCTGGACTTCAATGTCTTCCAGTTCTTTAATAAACTCAATAACAGCACCTGCATTCAGATGCAAACATCTCAGTAAGTGATTTTATTACTTACGAACGTTCCATAATGTCTCTTAGCAACAGAATTAAAAAGAATGCCCAATTCAAAATACTTCCATCTTTTCAAAATGTGGACTGATCCAGCAAGCTCTTCTTATGTTTGTACATTCTATGCTAATCTAGGGCTATGCCCATGCGCCAATGATTTAAATACAAAGATGGAGAATCTGCAGCCCCTCCCCCAGATGATGTTGGACACCAAACTCCCATCAGCCCCAGCTAGCCTGAAAACAGGGTTGGTTGTTTTTAACAGTGGGCCAATTGACTAGTGCAAGGCTGGCTATTTTAAAAGTGACTAGGGTTGGGCATCAGAATGGTTACATGATTGCCCAAGCACTCATTTTGATTTGGGTTCACTTTGTCGCTGCAAACCTTCCAAGACTTAAAGAATCAGGCACTTGGGCTCAGTGCTCATTAGTTACGCAGAATGTGCAGCTGATCAGACCAGTTGTTTGACCTGGCTACTGGGGAAATCTATGGTCTGAGAAGCCTGCACTAAGAGCCACTCATTACACAGCACCACCCATATTTCTAGAGTAATAAAGAGTGACTGATACAGAAATTA
Organism: Podarcis tiliguerta; assembly: GCF_965153285.1. NCBI lineage: Eukaryota > Metazoa > Chordata > Lepidosauria > Squamata > Lacertidae > Podarcis > Podarcis tiliguerta. The sequence goes on from NC_139534.1 coordinate 24,143,176, forward strand.
CGTTGTACTAGAGTAACCTTTAGGGATGCGGGTGGCGCTGTGGGTTAAACCACAGAGCCTAGGACTTGCCGATCAGAACGTCAGCGGTTCGAATCCCCGCGACGGGGTGAGCTCCCGTAGCTCAGTCCCTGCTCCTGCCAACCTAGCAGTTTGAAAGCACGTCAAAGTGCAAGTAGATAAATAGGTACCACTCTGGCAGAAAGGTAAATGGCGTTTCTGTGCGCTGCTCTGGTTCGCCAGAAGCAGCTTAGTCATGCTGGCCACATGACCCGGAAGCTGTACGCCGGCTCCCTAGGCCAATAAAGCGAGATGAACATCGCAACCCCAGAGTTGGTCACGTCTGGACCTAATGGTCAGGGGTCCCATTACCTTTAGAGTAACCTTTGCTCTCACCTTCAACAATTAGTTTGGCTGTTGTCTTTACAGACTCGTCTTCCACCAGGGCACAGCTGTAATCGTCTGCATCAGACTTATCAATCATTAGCACTGAAAGGAAGTGAGCCTTCCTGTCAGAGTGCGTTCTGTATTTGTCTCCATAAGAAATCTCCAGACCATTTTTGTACCACTGCACTTTAACGAAAGGCTCAGAGGTTTCACACTCAAAGGTCGCCATCGAATCTTTCTCCTTAGCAGTGACATCTTGTAAAGTCTGTGTGAATGTGATATGCTGCTTGGCTGCAAAGAAAATTAAAAAGAGAAGCCAAAAGATGAGAATGAATATTATCTGATTTGAGCGTAAAAAGAAGACAACATTTTGGAAAGGGGGCAAGAGGCCCCCTTTTGAAAAGGGATATTACCTTGTACTAACAAGAAAGCATGACTTGAGGTTTCACCAGCTATGTTAACAGCTTTCACCATGATGCTGGCAGAGTCCTCTGCTGTTACATCTCGGATGACCAGCTCACAAACATTATCTTCCGGCCAGAACCAATAGATGCGATCTGACCTCTCAATCTGCACACCGTTTTTGAACCACTGGCACTCTGGGTCTGGTTTGCCTACCACACGGACGCGGAAATGAGCATCACTCCCTTGTCCAACTGTCTGGCTTTGGATGCGTTCAAATATTTTGGGAGCCTCCATGCTGGGACTGAGTTGAACCTTCTCTGGCTTGATGGTTGGAATAGTGACTTTGCCTTCTTCCAACAGGGCTTTCTTCTCTTCCTCCGTTAACTCTTTGGTCCAGTGAAGAAGTTCGTCCTTTGTCTTTTTAAGCAGCTCTTCATAGGACTCGTCCTTCTTGCGAGATTTGAGCTCCACAGCGGTGATTGCTTCAAAATAGCCCTCCTCGGTTCTACGCTTGAATTTACTGCGGAGTTCTTCAGATTCTTCAGACACTTTTTCGTGGCTCACTTTTTCGGCCTTCTTCAGAGTCACCACCTCCTTGGTAGTTTTCTCAACGGGCTTGTCGACCTTTTGAACTTCAAACAAAAGTTTGCCAGGCTCCGTTGCTGGAGCTTCATGCTTAGGCTCGGGTGCTCGGCGAAGCACGGATCTGAAATCTTCCCGCTGCTGAATCTCAAGTTTCACCTTGTGTTCTGTTGCACCTTCGGGGTTTTCAGCAGCTACTTTTACTTCACCTGTATCGTAGGATTTGCAGTCCACAATATCCAAGTAATAGATCCCATCGTAACGTAGTCTAAACCTCTTGCTTTTACGAATGAGTTGGCCATTGAGGTACCAGTTGACTTTGGGCTGCGGATAACCAGTCACCCGGCAGCGGAACCGTGCTATTTCACCCTCAATAACTCTTGCTGGTTCAGGAAACAAGACTATTTCTGGCTTCTGTTTGACTTTCTGATCTTCTGTAACTCCATGAAGAGCGCCCTCATGGGCCATTCTCTCGAGTTCTTCAATGCGTTGCAGCCCCATCCGGCCTTCTGGCAGTTGGGATTCTTCAACAAGGCTCTTCTCGTCCTTAACAATGAGTGTCGCCGATGTGTGATCAGTGCCATATTTGTTTGTGGCTCTGCAGGTGATCACTCCACTGTCTCTGGGATAGGATACGTCATAGTCAAGGCTGCAATATCCAAATTCATTAATCATTCTAAGCCTGTTGGCTGCCTCCAAGGGCTTGCCGTCGTGCAGCCACTCCACCACCATGGTTGGGTCACCAATCGGCGTGAGTCTGCACTCAAAATGGGCTGGCCCAAAGCGCTTCAGCCTTAAGGAAGTGAGTTTCTTCTTGAAAAACGGCTTCTGTTGTTTTTCTTTGTCATAAAGGTCACCTTCCTCCCACTGCTCTTGACCATAACGCAAGTGGAGAGGTTCTAGTTCTGGTGCTGCAATCTCTTTTGCTTTGTAAGTCCCCTTGGGAATGATTAATCTCCTCTCTGGTTCAGGTTCAGTGAGCTCAACTTCAACATTCACTTTACACCTTGTAGTGTCACGTCCAGCTTTGTTGATGGCTGTCGCAGTATACCATGCAGCGTCATGTCTCACAGTGCGCTCAATTTTCAGGGCGGCTTCTCCTTTTGTTCCGTCGATTCTGAAACACAGAGTGTCAAAAGTAAACATTTGCTCTTCGTAGAGCTTTTCGGTCACTTCAATGCAATTGCTTTTTGTTTTAATGGTTAGCAAATTCACAGACGCTGCTGGAGAATTTCACTGAAAACTACATAAAATCCAGCTCACCCACAATATCTTATTCAGTAGAAGAGAAGAAGAAGAAGAGTTTGGATTTGATATCCTGCTTTATCACTACCCAAAGGAGTCTCAAAGCAGCTAACAATCTCCTTTCCCTTCCTCCCCCACAACAAACACTCTGTGAGGTGAGTGAGGCTGAGAGACTTCAGAGAAGTGTGACTGGTCCAAGGTCACCCAGCAGCTGCATGTGGAGGAGCGGGGACACGAACCCGGTTCACCAGGTTACGAGTCTACTGCTCTTGACCACTACACCACACTGGCTCTCTAGTAGTGCTGTGGAAGTTCTTGAACCGGTGTATGAGCATTGGTTTGAAATGCCAAGAGCCCTGGGGAGCTTGTTTTATCTTACAAATAACTCTCCTTAATTTCCTTACTCGTTTATTGAGTTACATTTCAATTTCAGTGTAGCCATTGCATACGGCATTGTTTGTACATGTGCATGTATACAAATAAATGATTTCTTTTACCCCATTACAGATGAAACAAACTAGTTATAGATTTACCGAACAAAATCAATAAAGACTCACTTTATGTTTGGATATTTGTGGGGTACGATGATGTCACTGTTCTTCAGCCACACAATGTCAGGATTAGGGTTACCCCTGGCCCGCACATTCATTTCCAGTTTATTTCCCTCCTTAACACTCATGTTCTTCAGCTTCTCTACAAACAGTGGTCTCACTAAGTGTTCCTTAGCTAAAAAAGAAGAAGATGACAGGTTATCAGATGAATATACTGAGGTGGTAGACTACTATAATCAAAGGCCCATGTCCAAAAGAGGTAGAGCAAATACCTTCCACTGTCAGGGTCATTGTGATGGATGTTTTGCCAGCTCTGTTTTGGGCAATTACAACCCATTCCCCGGAATCATCAGGTGTAGCTGGAATAATAATCAGCGACTGTGTGCCATCTTCCTTAATCACGATTTTATGTGTATAATCGTTAAGGACTTGTTGACCTACGGAAATAAATATACGTATTATTTTAGACCGGAGCGTTGTTTTCCTTCAATGTGAATCTTTGATTTTGCAAAGAGCTGCACGACGAGTGGTGAGTGTCATACCATTGTGGAACCAGTATGTTTCTGGCATGGGTCTGCCCACAACTTTGAGGTCAAATCTCGCCGTCTGCCCTTCTGCACATTTAAAGGAGGTTGGCTTCAAGACGAACACTGGCTTGTACAACCTCTCCAGCTGTGCTTCGTCCGTCTCCTCCAGTCTCCGTGCAGGTGAGCGTGAAGGGGAACTGCGGGCAGGAGAGCGGCTTGGGGAGCGAGGAGAGAGAGACCTGCAAAGATAATAAACCATCCTATTAAACGCATGCTACCAATGATATCTGAAATGTAGCAACCTACAGGGAACCTCCATTGAGTAATTCCATTACAGCCATACAGATGGCTTAAGGGGGGCTTATGTCAATTAATTAGAGAGTGCTGTGTTGTGGGACATACAAAATACTGCTTGTATGTGGCCATAGTCACCCTAGGCCAGGGGTAGTGAACCTGTAGTCTTCCAGGTGGGACTCAATTTCCCATCAGCCCCAGCCAGCATGACCAATGGTGAGGGGAACTGTAGACCAACAACATATGTAGGGTCACAGGGCCACCACCTGTGTTTTGGCTATAATATAGTGGGCCACTCCTCTCCCCAGACTATCTTGGGGATGTGACTTATTCTGCAGTGGCTGCCAATTAGTTTCCAGGCCCAATTCAAACTGCTGGTTATGACCTATAAAGCCTTAAACAGCTCAGGCCTGCAATACCTCAAGGACCGTCCCTCCCCATATAAACTGTGCCATACTCTGCGTTCATCATCTGAGTCCCTTTTTCATGTGCCTCTTCCACATGCGGTCCAGAGGATGGCCACACAAGAACAGACTTTCTCTGTAGTGGCTCACTGTTTGTGAAATGCTCATCCCAGGAAGGTTCGCCTGGCGCCTTCATTGTATATTTTTAGGCGCCAGGTGAAAACATTCCTCTTCAACCAGGCCTCTGGCTGATAAATATTCTACAACCTTTTAAATGTGTCTGTGGGAAGGAAGTGGTTATTGTTTTGCTGTTTCGTCCTAATCATTTACTTGTGTTTTTATCTTGTATTCTATTCTGCGAACCGCCCTGAGATCTTATGAGGAAGGGTGTATATAAATTTACTAAATAAATAAATAAAATAAAATAAAATAGATTCTTACCGATATCTTCTAATCATTTCAGGCGATGGGATATAACCTGGAGACCCACTTGGTCCAACAGGTTCAACGTATAATTTTGCAGAGCATATGGCATTTCCTTTTAAGTTACTGGCAAAGACAGTATAAATGCCTTCATCTTCCGGTAAGACAACAGGTAAACGGAGGCTGGCTCTGCCATCTTGTAGAACCTCCATGTGGTAGTGGTCTCCCTGCTTGATACGCTTGCCATCCTTGTACCATGCAATCTGCATTAAAAAAAAAAATCAAACTTGCAAAACTATGTAGGTGGCAAGAATGAGGTTCCCTATAAATGTCCTAAAATTTCCCATGACAGACTCAGTTGATTTTCACACTCTTATAGTTGGTTTGGTAACATGAAAATGTGTGGATATGTGTTCTCTCTTTCCTTTTCCTTTCTTTACAATGCATGAAAAGGCACATCAAGCTTAAAGAATGAAAACACTAAAATAAAGCTTCCTCAAATTATATCTGTTTTCATCTAGGTGTGTGCAAAACTTTAGATGTGTTACTTTTGTAAACTATGAAAGGTGTTACTTTTACAAATTGGTTTTTCCTGTTGAAGTCAGATGAATGAAGAAATGTCCCCTATACAAACATGGTTTAACTGGTGGTGGTGGGAGGCGTACAAATAGCACAGTTTGTTCTGTTGTAAAGTACACACACACACACACACACACACACGTCAGTTTGCATTTCTTAGTGCAGAAAGTATTGATCTGATGTATAGAGGTCTTTCCTATTCTGATTAATTCAAGAGGGTTCTGGAAGTTTCTGGAAGCTTTTCTGTGTGAAAGAAACCTCATGATTGTTTGGGTTATATCTTCAGAGAAGCTGAGTACAGCTGGCTTGAACTGGTTCTCTTATCTCTTCCAATTAAGGTCATGCTGACTATAAATATAGGCCGGAAGGAGCCTGGGTTTTACTTTCTCTTTCTATCTCTCTTCCTTCTGGTGTGGTGTTCTGAACATAGTATGCTTAGGGCAGTGGTGTCCAAACCTTTTTCAAAGAGGGCCAGATTTGATGAAGTGAAGGGCCGTGAGGGCTGATCAGAGGGCCAACCAAAGTTGTTGACCTTTTTTTAGGATTGAAGTTGTTGAGGGTTTTTTTAGGATTTTAGGGAATCAACTGCCACAGGGGCTGAATTAGGCCCCCAAAACGGACTTTGGACATGCCAAAGTTTAGTCTTGTTATACATTTATAAGCTTTGTAGGTGTTGCAACTGGATTTTTATGGACTGTGCCAATCCTGAATGTACTGGATTTGTGACCATTATGCTTATTTGCCTTCAGTAGCAAGTAAAAGCTCTGCTGAATGAAGTGCAATTGCCTCTGGTCTATTTTTGGGAACTCTGCTACATGTTTAAGTTTTTCCTCCACACATACGACAATGCATACCTTGGGCAAAGGATATCCAGTCATCTTGCAATGGAAGGTCACACCACTTCCCTCAAGGATTCGGTAATTCTTCAGCCTCATTTCAAATTCTGCTTCCACTGTTTCGGATTCAGAAACATCAACCACCATTTCTTCTCCGTCTTCTTCAAGGAGTTCCTCCAAGGTGGTCTTAATAATTCTGTATTCAATTTCTTTGATAAGTCTTTCTTCAAAGGAGGAAATGTGAAATTCCTACAACAACAAAAGAAGAAGAAGTGTTCAGTCTGTTTAATGAGGGTTATATTCCAGTTCTTAGGACAACCACAAAGCAAGGAAAGAAGCAAAACAGAACTGAAACGCCTTGAAATTATAAACAACTACTTCAATAGACTTACCTGTTCTTCAGCAAAAGTTCTGACGAGCACAGTATCTTTTGCCATTTTCTTCATAATTAGAGCTTGTTCTTTTTCATATTCTTTTTCGTAGTCGGCAAAAGTCGGTGGGGCTACCTCAGCCACTTTAGGCTCTTGTACATATGCAGTTACTTGGGTTTGATAGAGTGTTTCTTGAGATTTTAGGTAGACCTCGTAGTCAGCTAAAGGCAAAAATATACTCATTTTAGTAAATTGACGTATGAGAACATGTTGCCATCTGAGTGCTGGTTTGATGGGGGGAAAGGGTCCTAAAACAGAATATTTTTGTGCTGTGTTAGGGACACTGATTCTGCCCTTCCTTTAAAGTTGCATTATAATTAGAATGCCTTTTTAAAAAATGAATGTTATAAAACAGAGGCCCCTAAGCGATTTGCTGGGGCTCACGTGGGAATTGTTGGGTCTCGGTGATTGTGCCAAATATATGTTGGAAACAATATGGATCAGATTCAAGGTAACAAGCACAAGTTACCAATGATGTGTTCTGATACTAAAAATGTTAACCAATCTCTGGTTAAGTCAACATCTAAGATTAGCCAACACCATCCTTCTTGCAGTATCTATGTTAACTATCATTGCCATATTCAGCTATTACTTTAAAAATCCAGGGATCTTTGCTCTTGTGCTGTGTGTAAGAAATCCTTGTCACTTCTTGCCATGTTAATCTGGACAAGCTGGGCAATTGTGACAAGCGGGAGACCTACATTTGGGGGCTCCCAAAGCTTGAACTGTCATGGGGGCCCCTTCACAACCAGCAATGAAGTCTGGGTAACTGTTGTCTTCCTTAATGGGGTTGTTCCATGACAGATCACCACATATTGACAACATCAGTGCTACAGTGGTGTGAGGTCAGTGGACTAGGGGGACAGGGCCTTCTCGGTAGTGGCGCCCTCCCTGTGGAACGCCCTCCCACCAGATGTCAAAGAGAACAACAACTACCAAACTTTTAGAAGACATCTGAAGGCAGCCCTGTTTAGGGAAGCTTTTAATGTTTGATGTATTACGGTATTTTAATATTTTGTTGGAAGCCTCCCAGAGTGGCTGGGGAAGCCCAGCCAGATGGGCGGGGTATAAATAATAAATTATTATTATTATTATTATTATTATTATTATTATTATTATCCCCTAAATGTTCCCAGTAAATTAGAGTATTAAAGCATTAAAGCCCAGTGCCTCCTTTTCAAAGCCTGGGGAGCTTCTGCCTGGCTTAAGGAGGAAGGTGCAGTGCTCTCCAACAGGGAGGGAGGTATGATGCTCCCACACACATCCCCCCCCCCCCCCGAATTGCCCTTGCAACCTGGTGCCTCTGGCCCTAACGGTTCCCCTACGAAAATATTCACTGCACGCCAACGTGTGCTATGGACTCTCAAATCTTGCGATTGTTGAAATAGATACAACAACAAAAAAATTAATTATTTTGTAGTTATGGTATTTATACTGGGTCTACTGGAACCCAACATTTTAAGCAATATAGACTAAAGTAGCTTCTGGGGCCCCTCCAGGATTAGGGGCCCTGGAGCTTAAGCTACATTAGTTTCATAGTAGACCCACCCCTCTTGTGACTTTGTCAATTCTTAGGCAACAACAGTGTCTCCTTGCCTGAAGTTTGCCCATGCAGTGCCCAATGCAGACACCCAGCCACAGAGGCCTTTCCTCATGCCCAGAGGGTGCCATACCCTCTCTGAAATTAGGAAGCATTCTATAGAACAAACTAGCAAATGCCACTTTGCAAATATGCCCATCAGCCCCAAAAGGTTGGCAACCCCTGATACTAGCCTTCCTCTTCTTGATTCCTCCCCCCCCCAAAAAAAATCACCAATTCCCTGCTCACATACCTTCTTCCAGTAACGAAGCTGATGCAGAAACTTCCCCATGTTTGTTGCGAACAACAATAGTGTATTCTCCGGCATCGTCGGCAAAAGTCATCGAAATTTCAAGTCTGCATTCCCCAGTCTCTTTTTTATGAAGCACTTTGTATCTTTGGGAACATAAGGAAAGAATAACCGTAAGAACAAACAATTCCAAAGGCATAATAGGCTACGAAAGTATAACATCTGTGATGGGGAGCCGAGCCACTGATTCAGCACTTCAAGAAAAATGTGCTGTCCAGTGCTCAGGGTTGGCCCTAGCATTCAGCAAGGTGTAGCTGAGAAATGCAGGGGGACAGAAGAAGGCAGATATTAATAGTGTAGCAAGACTTATCCAAGCGCTGGCCCTAGTATGAGGATGGGGTGACATTTGGTGCTATGCTTCAGGCAGAAAGAATGTATTGGGCCAGCATTGATAATGCTCTCAAGACCCTTCCAGTGAAGATTAGGGTCCACATGGTCTCCCACATTAAAAGTTCTCCAGGTGCGAAGAGCCACTATGTTAACAAGAAGATTCCAGCCTAGCTTTTTGTCCAATCAGCTAAATATCCACATTCACCATGTTTCTGATGTGGAGGGCAGGGCATCCCTATCTTGAAATGATAGAGTCCATCTACAGTATTTGAACATTTGAGTCAGGTCTGAGATGCCAAGATCACACTACCATGCTAATTTTGACCTGGTTTCAGTAAGCAGGGGTGTACCTAGGGGTTGGCTAGGTTCTCACCCAACCCAAGGGCACAGATCCAGGGCGTCACAAAAACCATGCCTCTCCACCCTGACTTGGAGTGGCTAGGAGCCCAACTGCCCATCTGTTCATTCCCTGGGCTGCTCCTCAGCCACTCTGGGTGGCCAACATCTCCTTGCCAAGAGCGCAAGGGATGCTTAGAGGATCTCCTGGCGGAGACTTGAAGCAAAACAACTCTTTCTGTTCATTGGAAGGAATCTATGTGTTGTACCTAACACTGATGAATGGAAATGAGCACGCAGAACACATATTTCTCTTCCCCTATCTTTCCAGGGAGTCTGAAGGGTCTATTGGGCAGTGTGGGTTGTGTTGCACAAAGCAAATCACCCAAAATTGGGTGGAAGAATCTTGTACTCTGTTCCCTTCCCTGATTCTGTACAGATATCCCATTCCTGCTGCAGCTGCACCAGACACAGCTTTGGGATGTTTCATAGCTCCTCCTGACAATGACGAAGGGTTTGAAGATGGGGGCATGTAAGTGGCTGCAAAGAGAAGGAGGAGGAGGAGAAGAAGGAAAAGATGCCTTGAGCAAGCTGCCTTCTGTTCACCCAAGATTGGATGTAACCAGTCTTGCAGCAGTTGAGCAGTACTGCAGAGCAAACAAATTGTTTTGTGTCTAGGTACCATACTATGTACCTGGGATGCGGGTGGCGCTGTGGTCTAAATCACAGAGCCTAGGGCTTGCCGATCAGAAGGTCGGTGGTTTGAATCCCCACGACAGGATGAGCTCCCGCTGTTCTTTTCCCTACTCCTGCCAACCTAGCAGTTTGAAAGCATGTCAAAGTACAAGTAGATAAATAGGTACCACTCCGGCAGAAAGGTAAACAGCGTTTCCGTGTGCTGCTCTGGTTCACCAGAAGCAGCTTAGTCATGCTGGCCACATGAGCCAGAAGCTGTCTGTGGACAAACACCGGCTCCCTCGGCCAGTAAAGCAAGATAAGCCGCAACCCCAGAGTCGTCCGCAACTGGACTTAATGGTCAAGGGTCCCTTTACCTTTACTGTTACCATATCATACAGACAGTGCATACAACTGTAAAATTCATATTGTACCTGTAGCCTGTCGTAAGAGGAAGCCCAGCTTTCTTCCAGTAAACATGTGGCTTTGGGTTGCCCCCAACTTGGCACTCAAAAATGACACATCCACCTTCAATTAACTTCTGTACGATCGGTTTCCGTATGAAGAATGGAGCAGCAGCTTCTCCAGATACTTCTTCTGCAGCAGTGACCTCAGCCATCACTACATCTTTCGACTCCACGTAGCTAGAAGAGCAATCACAGAAAAAAAGGTAAAATGCAAATATCATGACCCATAAGGCGGTAAGTATGAAAGGAGTCACCACAATCCAAACACTTTTAAAAATCATTACCGTTTTTCTTCTGTGATCACTTTCGCAGAAACAGCTTCCTTGCTCTCAAACTCTTCTGAGACTATTATAAAATAATAATAATACTGATGTCAGTATACTTTCCATGATGGGGAATTGACACTTCTGAGGAGGTCAGATAATGAAGAACTTTGTGACCTAATTTAAATGAAATGCTAAACTATGGTTTAGCATTATGAGGCCAGGTAGGCATAAGCCTCAGGTTTACATGCTCCCCTTCTTCCAGTCATTGTTTCCCACAAACCATCATTTCCTGTTACGTCTAAGTATAGGAAACTGTTGTTTTCCCTAAACCACAGTTAGTTAAATCAAACCAGGACAAAAACATGGTTTTTAGACCCTTCTTTGTTAACTAACTGTGCTTAGAACCACGGTTATTGCATAGTTTACTCAGCCATCTACTTAAGATACTCAGAAAACATTCTCATTAAGGGGGCAGTGCCCACCTGTCAGCTATTGTGAATAAAACCTCCCCTCTGTTATTTTTCTGTACTTGCCTTGTACGGTCAGGTGGCATGAAGTGCTTACACTTCCTGCCTCATTGGTAGCAGTGCAAGTAAATCTTCCGCTGTCTTCTGCAAAAGCTTCTCGAATCACAAGGCGAGCGACTCCTGCCTCAAAGGTAATCTGAAAATCTATGGAACTCTCGATGCGATAGTCTTCTCTGTACCACGAAATGGTTGGTGCTGGATATGCAGAGATGCGGCATTCCAGAGTGACAGACTCTCCCTCCATGACAGTCACGTTTTTCAGGACCTAGATAACACAGACACACACACCCAAATTCATATAATTTCCCTGCTCACAATGAATGGTGTTTTTAAGACGTGCTGGGAAATAGCCCTTTGCTTTAAAATGACTAAACTTGGATTTAAATTGATGCTCCCACTAAGATCACCGCATAGAAACTGAACATGCCATTTCAGCCAAGGGAACAAAGCCATATATGCATTCCTCTGTGCTTTGAGTCTGCTCCCTCCATTGAACTGAATGGGGGGAACCCCTTGCATACAAAAATTTTATATTTGATCCCGAAATGTCCTGCTTTTCCTTGGGACATCCCTAATTTCATCGGAGAAATGTTGGAAGGTATGGAGCTATGCGACCCCCAAGCCAAAGAGAAAAGTAACTCTACAAACTTTAGAAGATATCTGAAGGCAGCCCTGTATAGGGAAGGTTTGTTTAAAAAATGTTTTATAATGTTTTTCTGTATGTTGGAAGCCACTCAACATATGACTGACATTTTATATGACTAGCTGCAAAACATCTACTGAATGATCTTGCTTTTCATCCAACTGGCTACATACACTAGATGGCACCAGAGCTTCATTGTATTTTGAATGTGGGAGGGAAGGAAGGAAAATAACAGAGCAGATTACAGTCGGAAAAGTGCCGAGCATCAATCACTTACTGTTACTATGGATGGAGGTGTGGCGGGAACTTCTACTGGTACCGCTGGAACTCTAGGAGCTTCAATCACCTAGGGATATATAAAGCCAAGTTAATACAGGACAAGCAAGGCTGAGGAAGTCAAGGGCATCATGCATGAGAGTGGAAGTAAGACAATGGATCCTCGCCCGTCCTTCTCCGCTGCTTGCTGTGACAAAGTGGTGTTAGGTTCTTTAGGGATGAATGGTGCAAGACAAAAAGAAAAACACCAACACATGGTACACAAAGGTCAGTAAGGGAGAGATGTTGTCAAGGGGGGTGGGGAAGAGGCTGGTAATGGAGGAGAGTTGTAAACACATCGGGTTACTCCAGATGCAAATCAAGATGGTTGGGGGTGACCTTAGTGACAAACCTCTGGTTCGCCTTCTTGCATTAATTCAACGCGCTCCCGTTGCATCAGGCCACCTGTCATGCTCACACCTATTTCTCTCTTCATTTCAGCACCGTAGCGCTTCTGATAGGTGTCAGCTGTCTCTACAAAAGGAAACTGCGGGGAGGCTACTTTCTCCGGCAGCATTCTGGGTTCGGGTGACTTTGCAAGAGGAGGCCTCACAGGTTTGGTGATCTTTGGAACAGAAGTTGCTGACAACTCCTTTTGCAGAGTAGCTATAGCAGATCCTGCTATTGAAACCTAACCAACCCAAGAGAAAGAGAGTTACCACTTTGCTGCTTTTCTGCAAAGGTGCACAATGAATTAGCCAAGCAAATACATGTAAAAAGAGAGAGGAAAGAAAGGAAAGCAACAGCACTTTCTCTTGTAATGGGCAGTTTTAGAAAGATAAGAAGTAATCGATAATTTTTTTTTGGCCACCAATAATTAGCTGTTATAATTTTTGAAATAATGAAAAATCATGTTTTAATATTTTGGCATTATTCAAATCAAAATCATTCCAGATTTGATATTAAGCAGCCAGAAGTCTCATAGAAGTCATGTGACTTCTGGGCTTGTTTGACAGAAATTCGAATGTTATTGCCCATGATATCATGGTAAATTTTCAAACATACAAAGGAAGGCTGCTAATTCCCTTTCAGTTAAAATGCCCAGATTGTTACATTAGGTATCCAGTACCTATCTGTATTTTATTTGGAAACCACGTTACAGTAAATTCCAATCATTTTTGCCTTATTTACATGTACTTGAGGCTTTAAAAAAAGGGTGCATTTGTAATGTAAAGACGAAGAGATAACACAAATCTAAATTCTAAAAATGAATTAGCTGGGATCATTAGATGATGAGGCCTGTAAAGGAGACAATTAAAATGTCAACTAGAAGTGGAAAAAGAAGAAGATTAAAGTACTGCAAAAGCATAAAGTACTAGTAGAGACGTATGATATAGTATGGATTATGTAAGTGTAGCACGTTAATTCCTAAACTGATTTAGTATGCAGCAGAACCATTGAGGAATAAAGAATAAATGGTCTCATTTTAGGAATTATTCGATTAATGCACGGGGCGAACATTTAGAGAGAATTCTCTACTCTTCTTGAGAAGAAAGGTGTATGCCAGGCACATAACATTTTATTCAGGATTGATTTCCTTTCCCCACCCACCCACATTATTGTCCCTTTCTGAACAATAGCTAGTATGATTATGAAATAATAATTCGGAATATGGAGTTTCTCTGGTGATTTTACAGACTGCTTATGCAGATAGATCTGCAGTATTTTAAGAGAGAACAGCCTAATAAAATATTGAAGAATGACACATCTTTCCCAGAGGTGTTTTCCTATTAGATTGGGAGGAGACAAGGAATGATTTATGGGCAAGATTCACAAACAAACCTCCTCATTCCCCTTGCGTATTGGCCACTTTGAACTCGGACCTGCATACAGAAGCACACAGAGTGCTTGTTTCAGGTGATATGGCTGTTTGCCTGGACACACCCTTACTCCTCCTCCTCCTGCTCCTCTTACCTCATAAGTGTGATCTGGTTTAGGAACAGAAATTTTTGAAACTGTAAAATGAGGGCTTGCTGTGCGGGGACGTGTGTGTTCCACATGGATTGATTTTTCGACGGACGTTTCTGCAGTCCTTTTAATCTACATTAACCGACAAAACGTTTTGTTGAGCATAGCATGGCGCATACCGAGCGGACGAAACAGAAACAAATATTTCCCAGCAGCCATCGGAATGGCCGCGTGGTTATAAACGGGAGCCTAACCTGTGTTGAGACAGACATCCCCATTTTTTCAGCAGCTGTTATGTGCCTCTCAGGAGGAATATGAACCTCCTCGGTTTTCATTACTCTGGTGACCACATGATGTTCTGGAGGCAACTCAACAACGCGTCTTGCTAAAGTTTGTTCTTTGTATCCAAGTTCCAAAGCTGCCTGTTCAGAATAAGCTTCTTCCGCATAATCTGCCTCTCTTGGTTCTCTAGTGCGTGCTTGGTCAACTGCGTGAACAACTGTGGCTACAGCTTCAGCTCTTTTGCCAACACCAATCTAAAGGTAACATTTACAGAACACCAGCACATATCTAGGTTACTGACACAGAATGGCTAGCATAGAAGACATACATGCAAGCTTAACTGGCTATCCATAATCCAGGTGCTTCTGTATTTCATGTTTATGTTTTCACACATTCCCTACTACTATCATATGTGTACATTATAGCCCCCCGTGTATTCTGGAGCTCCTTTTCCTTGAATACAAATTGAAAAGTGCATTTGAAATACATGTATCTGGATATGGAGGGTAGAAGATTGCACTGTACACTATGCAGACAGATAAATGCACAAATACAGTATGTCTCACATGAAATGTTCAAATACTGTATTTGAAGACCAATGTGAGCATTTCCCTCCTTCTGGGGGTCTGCTTCGATTGAATACTTGTGTATATGTACATATGCATACAGAAAGAATAGCATTTTCTGAAACCCATATGTATAAAGTTCAATGCAAATGAAGATTTACAGACAAAAACATGTACGTACAAACACACTAGCTTTTCAGATAAGTTTGCAACACATATTTCAAAAAGATATTGGATGGTTACATGGGACCATTTTATTACACATCTGCTCCTCATGAATGGTAAAATTGTCCTACAGGTGAATTGGCTCAAAGCTTTAGGTTCTGGGGTAGTTTGGTCTTTTGCATGGTCTCTTGGCTAAATTATTGTTTGTTTGCCTGAGCCTCTTCATACTTTAAAATAAAGTGCATCACAAATCCCACTTCATTAAACTGTTACTTATTTGTTTAAAAATGCACTTGTGGGTTGGTAGATCTAGATCATTCATTTAAGCAAGTTATTTTGGAACCTCAAACCTAACGACAAAAGGATTTGGAAAGTAAGTTGTGACTATTTTCTCAGCATTCTGTTTCATCTAGATATAAGCGCAAGTAACAAAAAATATACATGTGAAATAACTGTACTTTGGAAAAGCTGTCTGTTTCAAAGGGGGGGGGGCATATTTGCCACGCTCTGGAACAATGTCACAAGTGCGGATGTTGCAGAGTCTAAAAAGAACTTTGTTTGGTGCGTTTCACATTTTTGAGAGCTCTATTCACCTGTTCGTGATCTAGATGTATCTGTTCTCGTTTGACAGCAGCTTCTTCTCTAGCTCTGGATATTGCCTCTTGCTCCCTGCGTTTGTCAACAGCAATGATTTTCGGAGCTACGACAGTTTTTTCGGCTTCCTTTCTTATCTGATCGTTATATGGCAAGGAAAGAAGTTTAAGTCACGTTAACGCCTCAAAAATAAAAGGTGCCAGAATGAGAGATGACACTGGAATGTGCGGGCAGGGAAAGGTTAACAGGATTAAGCGCTTCGTGCCTTGCAGAATGGCCCAGGTCCTGTGCTGAATAAATACCGGCGCTTGGTTATTTAACCGGATGGCTGGTTAAACATAAGAAAATTAAAACACCATTTAGTATATGAATTTTTTAAAGCCTGAAATGTTATCACAGGGAAGCTGTGAAAATATTAGGGCCTACTGTAATGAACAAAAAACAGCGCCCCACTTTCCATTTCTCTTAAGGGACCCAGCACCGGCAGGGTATTAAAAAAAAGTTAGTACATTTATTGAAGGCATATGATAATGTCAATATGAGGATGGGATGTCAGAATGATATCACCCAGCAGGTCTATTCACCTTTTCTTGGATAAGGTGGACTTGTTCTTGTTTGGCAGCCATCCGCTCTGTGGTTTTAACTACTGTAGTGGGTACTTTGGGTTTATCAGTTGTAATTACAACCTTAGGTACAGAAGGTTTCACGGGCTTCACAACTTCTTTCCTCATCTAATTTTTTTTTTCCGTAAAAAGAGAGGTGCGATTATATATGATATGGTGTTGCAAAAATATTAACTGGACATTGGGGGAAAGCAAGGCAAAGCATATGGAGCGAAAAGAAAAGAAAGAATTTCTATGCAGACCCTAGAATTAGTGCTATGTAAGGGCTGCACACAGTCCCGTCTTAATCCTTTGTGGATCTATTGGATTCAGTAGAGTCTAAATTGGGAAAGAGGCAACCAATTTATTATTTAAGTAATGAAACTCCTTTTGCTGATTACTTAAAAATGGCCTTTACTTAAAATTCCAGCAATCAATGAGAGTACAAGGAGTTTGCTTTCAAAGATCCAAAAGGTACATTTATCACCAAAAGCAGACTTTCTGTAACTGCATCATGCTTGATATCCATGTGGAACCATTTGTGGAAACAGTCTAATATTTGTTGGACTTGCAAGCCGAACTAAGTCGCCAAATGTGATTTTTGAGATTTTCATAATTCATGGTTGGTTTGTTAGGCCGTTATTTTGAGACATTGACCTTCACATTAGCAAAATAAGGCCCAATTACAACATGGAAACCAATGAGACATTTTGAACTGGGTATAATATTTCCTGAGTTTCACTTGGAAAACTGTGATTGCTGACAAATATTTGGGTTGGTTTTTTGCCCCCTGCTTGGTGTCTGCAACAAAAATCAACTTGTAAAATGTCAATAATTATCTAGCAAAATTTATGAGCATCCTGGTAAGAAAAAAACAAGCAGTTTATAATCTTACAACCTCTAAATATGCAGGATTCCTCTTGAAATCACCAAAGCTTCTATTGTTGCATCATAATACCACTCATAAAGAAAGGGAACTTAAAAGCAACTGGCAAAGAATAAGGTTTGCAACCAAGAGGTAGATGGGCTAACAGCACATTTTTAAAAGCTGTATTCACCTGTTCATGATGCGTGATGTGAATTTGTTCTCTTGCGGTTGAAATTTCTTCTCTGGTTCGCGAAATCTGTTCTTGCGCCTTAACAGTGTCGGCGGCAATTATTACCTTGGGCACAGGAACTTTCACTGGTTCCTTTTTTATCTGTTGTTTATGGAAAGAAAGAAAGAAAGAAAGAAAGAAAGAAAGAAAGAAAGAAAGAGTTTAAATTATACCAAATCTCAGCAATAAATCACACCACTTTATCCAGGAACAAGGAGATAAGCCCCAGTGGCCATAATCCTAGATAGAACTAAGTGCACTTAAGTTTATGGAAATCAGTATGCTTAACTCTATACTGCCTTGTGGCCAGCAAGCTAGAGCTGGAACAGCTACACATTCTATGCTTGAATAATTGTGGGAAGTATTAAATCCTATAGATGCCATCCTAAACACGCTGCACACTGATACAATGATTCTCCATGGAATAATTTATTTGGGGGGGAACTCATGGTGTAAACTATTACCATGTGATAAAACTGAGGGGGAGTTAGCAAGATTAGGAGTCTGAATAACAAAGAGACCATCCACAAACAGCTGCAGTGTATCCTCACATCCCAAAAAGAGTGTTCCTGTTGTGTGTCCCAGCAGTCAATTATGAGCTCTCCCAAAAAACTCCATTCTATTTCCCTTCTTCTCAACTAGCATCCAACTGAGTATACTAAATCCTCATTCAGGTGTTGTTGTTGTTTGTTTGTTTGTTTGTTTTGGAGGGAGGGGGCCTGTTGCCCCTTAAAAAAAAGATTGAGGAAGGTGTTACTTCAGATTTCCCGCTAAACATGCTGATTCTTCCCTCTTTGTTTCTCAGCAGTCCCCATTTGGGGTCCTGCGTTTGCTTTTCAGTGGAGTGACACTACATCTTTACCTCTAGAGAAACAAGAGCATTTTAACATTTAGTATGCATTCCCATAAACAAAGGGTTTTATGTGAAGAAAGCGAAACATCTATAGACACATTTTTTTCCTGAGGGCATGTATTGCTGTTGTACTGATTGCATATTCTTTTATAATGGAACAATCCTCACAAGGATAATTCTATTGTGTTCTGAAAAGCAACAAGAGCATCTTCTTCTCTGTTTCAATACAGGAAGTTGTATTGTGAACTGTGAACTGAGGCACAATGGAATTTGACAGAGTGCATAATATCCACATGAGCAAGAACTTCAGGAGGTACTCATCTTTAAAGAGGAGTCCACGCTCCTGTTTCCCTCCCACCTTAACCTCTCTCCATGGTCCTGATTTAAAGTACTGTAAGTAAATGTGAAATCCGGCATGAAATTATCAGACGCTCACATATAAATCATGTGACAGCAAGCGCTACGATGTTACAGAACACTTCACAATGAATGGAGGAGGTGTAGCATCATGAAACATGACTCACAGGATGGGGGGAGTGGGCATCCCAGAATTATCTCTCAGAAAAGACAGCAGGGATACATATTTTTAAGCTTAAAACTTTCAGTCATATGATGAAGAATCAGGAAATATTGGCCTGCACAACAAGGACGGCTCAGGTGGGATCCAGTGTAGCATTAGTGCCTGAAGTTTGAGAGCTGATGTTGTTTTGTAAGTGGTTGTGCCAGAGGCAGTACACAATGGTGAACTGCCATGAAACAAAACAATAGCAGTTGTGCAACATCCTATGTAAGTGCAAGGCACCCACTGGATTTGGCTGTTGTGTGGTGCTAAAAACAAGGAGTTCACTAGTGGAATGGCTGTTGCATACCGCAACTGGATATCACTGCTTAGTTTCACGGTGAGGGGATTATGATAGCCCAGTGAAATTTCTGACATCTTTTTTTTTCTTTGAAAACTTCCCTTATTTTTAAAATCAGTTCGCCATGTGCAGCAAGGAGAGCAGTTACTGATCAAGAAAATAGCAGGGGGGAAATTACAGCTGTTCTGGGCTCACATAGCTAATGTCATGATTCTTTGAATTCTGCCCAACATCTTTAACATAAGACCAAACTTTAGAGCATTTTCTGTGTTAGACGCTCGTTGCTGGTTTGCTCTCAAACCAATAAAGTTCCTGGGCATAACCAGCCCTCTCTAGTCTAGACACATACATATATATAGATCAGCCACAACCAATAACGACTTGTATGAATGCTAGCAGTGACAAATCAATGGATTAGGGCTTGGAAGAGTGATGTCACAATAAGCACACACACTCTCTTATGAGCATAGCTGTCAAGGTTTCCCCTTTTTTAAGGGAAATTCCCTTATTCCGAATAGGATTCCCCTTAAAAAAGGGGAAACCTTCACAGCTATGATTATGAGGCTCTTCCAAATCGTAGCAAACAAGACAAAAGCAAAATGGATGCATGCCTTATCACTGATCACGAGGTATACAGCTTGCAAATGAAACAAAAGTGACAACAAGTGACCTTCCCACGGGTAAAATAGGTACTATTCACCTTTTCATGAGTGATGTGTATTTGTTCTTGTTTAGTAGCAACTCCTTCTCTAGTTCTTGATATTACCTCTTGTTCTCTGGCTTTACCAGTAGTAACAACTATAGTAGATTCCTTTTTAATCTGATCATTGTGGTAGAAACAAAGAAAACCAAGCCTTAACATTTATTTTCAGCAAACAGACACTTTGAAAAATAAATAAATCACAAACATCATGACAACTGGAGGAGTATATGCTTGGGGAAAAGTTATTTCAAGCTCAGGCCAGGGGGTGGGAAGATAAGTTAAATATTAGGAACACCTTTGTCAGTATGATAAAAGTAATGTTAGATTAACCCAAACTGTCTCGTTGAATCATTGTTTATTGGGGTTATTAAAATCAGTCCTGGGACATTTGTACCGTGTAAAAATGGTTTTAAAACTGTTAGCTGGTTCCTGCCATTAATATAAAATGGGTTGGTGTATTTATATTAGTTGACCCCATTGGTCTATATTCAGATGTTTTTCTTCACCATTAATACATGCTTATCTGGAATGCTTGCTAGTATTGTGTTAATTGTTTGCTGATTCATGCGGTGGTTGTGTGAATGGCAAGGAGAGGATGTTATAGATGCATATATATAGAGAGAGATTGCTGTTTTATTGTGCTTCTACCTGCTCCTGGACAGGTTGAATGTGTACTGCAGCCATTGCTGTCCTTTTAGCAGTCTGTTCTACAGCGCTTGGATGAGGTTCTCTCACTCTGGCCATGTCTACAGCAGCAACTACTGTAGCAACAGCTGCTGTTTTCTCAATGCCCTGTGGGACCCAAATGAGTCACATGAAAAGACATATCTTTCCCCCCATAGGCATAAAACAACAACAGCAATAACAACGTAACAACATGGGTGCTGAGCACAAGGCAAGCAGATGGACTTACCACTCAGTCCAGGGATGGGAATCCTTGGTCCCTCCAGAAGCTGTTGGACTCCAACTCTCACCATCCGCCATGTTGGCTGGGCCTTGTGGGAGTTGCGGGCCGAACAACATCGAGAGGGCCATAGGTAAGCCATCCCGGACTTAATTCTATTTAGACATTATGATTCCACTGCCTAAATAGCCATATAAGCAGGGACTGGTGCACAACTTTCTCGTAATTCTACGTGAACAGGCTAAATTCACTGTCAACACCTCACAAGACGGAGCCAATGAGCTGTGGTCTTTCAAAATGTTCCTGAAGAACGGCCTTACCTCTGCTGCCGCTGCTGCAGCCGCAGCCGTACTGGCAGCAGCACCGACTCCGATAGCAGCCGCCGCTGCAGCTGTGCCACTGACAGTGATCTGTTCCTGGACACCGTATCTCCCCTCCCATCTCTCTTCAGTCTTCATCTGGGTCGTACTTGTCGTTATTCTGGTGTCTCTCATTCTCGTTTCAGACGTGGCTACGTAGCCTTCCTGCTTCCAAGGAGGAAGGACCTCAGAACCCTCCGCTGCCGCTGCCTGTGCTTTACGCACCAAGATTGGGGATTTCACAGGCCTGATGGGCGAGGTGGAGACTGAGAGCCTCCCAACCCCAGCAGGAGACACGGACCTGTGGGATAAACATAGCACATTGCTGATGCCACGGAAAACAAAAGCAGCACTAGGGCTTGTATTTAAGCACTTGCTTGATAGTCGTGGGCGAGAAGGAACTGCATGCAAGGGAGTCAATAAACTGGAATTATTATTACTATTATTATTATTATTATTATTATTATTATTATTATTATTATTTCATTTGCATGCTGCCCATCTGACTGGGTTGCCCAGCCACTCTGTGTGGCTTCCAATAAGATATTAAAACAGGTATGGATCACTGTGTCTTTCCTCAGTACCTAGTACAGAAGCCAAGGAGGCTGCCAAAGGAGGGAGGCCTCTTTCCCCTATACCCAGCATAGAAATGCAACAGGCTGCTGGAGGAGAGGAAGAGCTCTGCTAGCTCTGAGCAAGCTAGTAAGCACTTTTGCGGGCTAGGATTATTTGTGGGCTTATTTGCAAAGTTGAGTTAAAGCATCCTGCCCTGATTGCACAGGTTTCCATACTCAGTGTGCTGTATACGAACTGATAGTGTTGAGTGCTAACAGAAATCAGCGGAATATGTTCAGTATTGGAGCGTAAATTAAACCGGTGCCATGAAAATTCAGGGGGAAAGCATACTGATTATTTAGCACCAGCAAAAAAGAAAGTGGGGTAAGTAGGCCGGAGTTGTGCAAGAATAAGAAATTAGTTCAGTTTAGATCTCTTAAGTGGTGTCCCACTGAGGATTCAGCTACATTAGTAAAACAAAACAAAAAACAGCGTTTTGAATGCGTTTTAAATATGCAACATCAAATTGTGATGTACAGCACAAAACTTTTCTATGCGATTTTACATGGTGTCCCCCCCCCCCTTTTGTTACAACGATTTAATTTATGACTTATTTATAGCGGGGAATTTTCCTGTGTGTAGATCCACCCTAAGTCAAACCTGAAGTAGATTAAATGAAATCAATGGATATAATTTAGTAATTAAATCTAGAACTAGTATTCTATATATCTACAGATTTTATTAACATCCGATCAGACTCTGAATAACAGCAGTATGGGCTCAATGCTTATTTGTAAAATCGACTTATTCAGAGGAAAATAAAAAGCAGAGCTGTGTCCTGCAGGGGACACTGTTGCATCAATGTTGTATTTATATATCTTCTCAGAGGTAGGTTATCTATGAAGTAAGCAATTGTCCCCCCCCCCCCAATCATTGCTATCACATACACATTATTTAACTTTTCTTTAACAAAATTTGCAGTCTGCTTGATTGTCTAAAAAATCTCCAAGTCGTTTACAAAGGCTATAGAACGTACATGAAAACTGCCAATAATAACTAAGGTTTAAAACAAGGTTTTTGTTTGTTTTAAATCAAAATATGAATATAATCGCACCATAGACTAAAATTGCAGATTGAGATACATGTGAATTTTATGTGTCTGGGTAGGCTTGCCTAGAGAGATATATTTTTAGAGGTGCTGGAAAGAATACAGTGAAGGCAATTGCCTAATGCCAGTGAGCAAGGGAAATACAGAGAGTAGGAGCTGCTACACTGAGAGATGAATTCTTGCAAGTGTGGACTGACCATTATGTGGCATTTTATTATTATTATTATTATTATTATTATTATTATTATTATTATTCTACCCATCTGGCTGGGTTTCCCCCAGCCACTATGGGTGGCTCCCAACAGTATATAAAAAACACGATGAAACATCAAACATTAAAAACTTCCCTCAACAGATGTCTTCTAAAAGTCAGATAGTTGTTTATTTCCTTGACATCGGATGGGAGGAAGTTCCACAGGGTGGGCGCCACAACCGAGAAGGCCCTCTGCCTGGTTCCCTGTAACCTCACATCTCACAGTGAGGGAACTGCCAGAAGGCCCTTGGAGCTGGACCTCAGAGTCCGGGCAGAACGATGGGAGTGGAGACGCTCCTTCGGGTATACTGGGCCGAGGCCGTTTAGGGCTTTAAAGGTCAGCACCAACACTTTGAATTGTGCTCGGAAACATATTGGGAGCCAATGTAGGTTTCAGTGCCATAGATTGAAGTGGCTTAGTGGGCATACTGAGGTGAAATCTTACCCATGTGCAGAGAAGAGTCCCTAAGTTCCAAGTGAGGATGTACATCATTGTCTGGTATATTTTATCCCTCTTGCTAAACAACAGAAACAGAAACACGCAAGGCATGTCCAGTTCTGGGCACCACAGTTCAAGAAGGACACTGACAAACTGGAACGTGTCCAGAGGAGGGCAACCAAAATGGTCAAAGGCCTGGAAACGATGCCTTATGAGGAACGGCTAAGGGAGCTGGGCATGTTTAGCCTGGAGAAGAGGAGGTTAAGGGGTGATATGATAGCCATGTTCAAATATATAAAAGGATGTCACATAGAGGAGGGAGAAAGGTTGTTTTCTGCTGCTCCAGAGAAGCGGACACGGAGCAATGGATCCAAACTACAAGAAAGAAGATTCCACCTAAACATTAGGAAGAACTTCCTGACAGTAAGAGCTGTTCGACAGTGGAATTTGCTGCCAATGAGTGTGGTGGAGTCTCCTTCTTTGGAGGTCTTTAAGCAGAGGCTTGACAACCATATGTCAGGAGTGCTCTGATGGTGTTTCCTGCTTGGCAGGGGGTTAGACTCGATGGCCCTTGTGGTCTATTCCAACTCTATGATTCTATGATTCTATTCTATGTGTGCCTTGCTAAGGATTCCCACCCAACAAAAAGGGCATGGAACCAAATGCACCTATCCAAACCATTGGCTTCCAGGCCATAGCATTTTCTGTGTATCTCATTCCAACTTGTATTAAAGTTGCCAGAGGGAGGTTGGGGAGAAAGAGAACTTTGCATAGGCGTTAGAGTGGTTTACCTGACTGGAGATGGTGTTGGAGCTCTGACATGTCTTACAGGAGATGGCGACTGTCTAACCGGGGATGGCGACTGCTGTCGTGCCATCTGTACTTTGGCAGCAATTATTGGCGGAGTCGGTGATTTAGAGGTAGGCCGTGGTGGCATCCGCGGAGGAGCCTTGTGTGGCAGCTGTTGCCCAGTGGCACTCGCTTCTATAACCATCTCAGCAGTTGCAAGTGTTCTGGCGTCAAAGTGGGCTTCTATCTTCTGCAAATGCAAATAAACAGTCAGGAGAATCTGCAGCAATAAACACAGGCATCCTGAAAACTTCCAGTAAACCCGCCTGCCAAAATACAAACCTTTTCAACTCTAGTTTGTCTTGTAGCTTGTGTAATCTGAGCAGTCGAAACAATTGTCTTTGTCTTTTTAGCGGGAACAGCCTCTTCCTCACCTAATGGAAAGGGAAACCACACTCTTAAATTGCAATATAAGCAATAATTGGTTTTGTGTGTGTGCTGTGCGTAGGAGAATAAAATCTGTTGTTCCAATTTTTTATGTTCACATATAAACACCACTAGTAAAAAAACACACACCAAAAAAACCCCAAAACCCTGCCATCTGTTTTTCTTGGGCATCTAGACAATTAATGGAGGAACTGTTGATATAAGATTAGTCTTTTTGTACAACTATGTAATTAGGCCAACTGCGTGATGCATAATAATTAAGACATTGATGTTTCAGAATCATGGCAACGTGTCATATAAAGCCTAGAAAAAGAAAATGACTGAAACATAGAAATATGTTCTGTGTGAAAGTATTATTTGGTGGCTTCCAAATATTTGGCTCAGTTTCACCAAGTTTCATGTGCTTTCTTGAATCTAACCTGTATAACTAAGGATATACCTGCACCTAGAGGAAGTGGGGGGGGGGGAGTCCTGTTGTATACGTATAAATCCTTTTGCTGATGGGATGCATTAGTTGGGCACTGTGCAGAGCTCCCCCAGTCCAGCTGGGACCAATGTGCACATGGGAACAAGCTCCTACTCATGTATCCCTAGCCTGATGAGGAATCTCATGTGATATATGCATAATTCCACAACCTGATCCAACAGCAATGATGCTACACACAACCTAGAGGAGGAGAAGGAAGGAGGAGGAGGAAGAGGAGGAAGAGGAGGAGAAAGAGAAGAAACTGCCATAGACCTTCATTTACCCACTGGAGTGCCTGTAAGCATATTTCCAAGTGAGTCACGACAATACACAACAGGACAAGCCCTGAAGATAAGAAATCAAACCATGCTTTGCTGGGTTTTTATAGCAAAACAACTTTCAAAAAATTATAGGAGAAATGGATTCAATGACAAAGATAAACCTTTTGCCTTACACCTACATAAGCGATGCCTAATTATTATGTTTGTATACAAAAAGGGGAAGAACTGCAAACAGTTATGTTGATGATTGAGGGGTAGGAGGGTGAAGAAATACTTTCTCTCACGCTGAGGCATTTAGGATAAGTTTCAGTCTGGAGCGAATTTTTTTACAACCCAGTTACAAATGCTTGAGAGACACGATGTTGATGGATCTGTTGACGGAACAGTAATAGCCGTGTAGGTACTGCCATGATGATACAGTAGGTATGTGGGGGTTTTTGTGTGTGTGTGTGGCTGACACACTTCTGATCTATTATTTACCTTGAACCAGAAGTTCGGCTGTTGAAGTTGCTCGTCCCACGCTATTTGTGGCATTTACTGAATAGGTGCCGGAGTCTTCGGGGTAAGCTTCTGCAATTATTAAACTGTAGAGGTCTCCTTCATGTAAAATTTGGAAATCAGGGGAGCTTTGAATTTCTGCTCCATCCCGATAGAACTTCACCACAGGTGTAGGGATTCCAGTCACTCTCACGTCAAGTCGAACTTGACTTCCTTGTCTTGCTGTTGTGCTCTGTAGTCGTTGTGAAAAGTTGGGTGGCGCTGTTTCAGCTGTGGTTTAAAGAACAAGAAGCATGCTCAGATAAGAGGGGAACAAAAAAGACCAGTTCCTGGTCATTTTAATTGATTGTATTAAAATTATGTTAAAACAGGAGTGGCCATCCTGTGGTCTTTCAGACATTACCAGGCTACAAGTCCCATCATCCTTGACCATTGGCCACACTAGCTGCGACTGATGGGAGTTAGAAGTCCAATACCATTTGGAGGGCCAGAGTTCACCCATCAATGTGTTAAAATATTAACTATGTATTAAAGATTATCAAGGGACGTGGGTGGCGCTGTAGGTTAAACCACAGAGCCTAGGACTTGTTGATCAGAAGGTCAGCAATTTAAATCCCCGCGAGGGGGTGAGCTCCCGTTGCTCGGTCCCTGCTCCTGCCAACCTAGCGGTTCGAAAGCATGTCAAAGTGCAAGTAGATAAATAGGTACCACTCCGGCAGGAAGGTAAACAGTGTTTCCGTGTGCTGCTTTGGTTCGCCAGAAGCGGCTTAGTCATGCTGGCCACATGACCCGGAAGCTGTACACCAGCTCTCTCGGCCAATAAAGCAAGATGAGCGCTGCAACCCCAGAGTCGGTCACGACTGGACCAATGGTCAGGGGTCCCTTTACCCTTTACCTAAATATTATCAATAATTGTTCCAGTAAAGGAATCCCAGATTTTATCTTTCATATACCTTTGCAGCAAGAAAATTGAATTATTATTATTTTAAAACGTTGTTATCATTGATCCTATTTATAAGTATAATGTCACTAAATCAGAGGAAATTATTGTGTCAGTTTTGACTGAAGCATTTCAGTGGCAAACTCTTACAAGAAAAGCATCAGTTGAGATGATCAGAAAACAAAGGGATTTCTTTGTATCGGTTAAGTAGTTCCACTAAAATCAGCGTAGCTTCTGCTACGTTAAATATTATTCACAAATTATGAGGCAGGATCAAAACATGCACCAAGAGACTTTACATTCTCTGGCTGTAAGGATATTTGTCTCCTGAAACACCTGTACTTTGCCTTTTGGAAATTCTGCCTACATGTGCTGAACAATACACATAAATATACATAAAGTAATATGTTATATGAACACAAATGCTTGATTCTTTGGATAATTATATCCTTTTCAAGGGAAAAGGTCCATGAGGGTCCAGTGAACACAAATCTGTTGTCTCTGCCCAGTATACCTCAAGGAGTGTCTCTACCCCCATCGTTCTTCCCAGACACTGAGGTCCAGCTCTGAGGGCCTTCTGTTGGTTCCCTCACTGCAAGAAGTCAAGTTCCCTCACTGCAAGAAGTGAAGTTACAGGGAACCAGGCAGAGGGGCCTTCTCGGTAGTGGCGCCCACCCTGTGGAACGCCCTCCCATCAGATGTCAAAGAGATAAATAACTATCTGACGTTTAGAAGACATCTGAAGGCAGCTCTGTTTAGGGAAGTTTTTAATGACTGATGCTTTAATGTATTTTTAACCTTTGTTGGAAGCCGCCCATCTGGCTGGGGGGAACCAGCCAGATGGGCGGGGGTATAAATAATAAATTATTACTACTACTACTACTACTACTACTGATTTACATGTGCATCTTGGGGACATCGTGTGCAGGCCTCATGTATCCTATAGTTGACTGGTCCTTACTTCCAAGCAAAAGTATTTAGGATTAAGGGGTAAACTAAATATGAATAATCTTATAATGACGTAGTCTTTGAATACAGAGTAGGATTTAGAAGTGGGGAAGGAGATGAAGCAGTTTGCTTAATGGTGTTGATCTCTTGCGCCTTTCTTAATTTCATGCTTCTAAAAAGTAGTATTTGTGGGTCATTTCACCGGGTTGACAGGTGTCAGAAGGAAAGTGCCAACTGTTGATATTCCCCTAATTGCAACATACCTGTTACAAGTAGTTCAGCGGTGCTAGTTGCTTGTCCAGATCCATTGGTGGCTTGTAGGGTGTATCTTCCACTGTTAGCGGCTGTCACGGCGGAGATCACAAGTTTAGCGCGGCCATCGCTATATGAGATCTGCACACCGGGCAGAGTTGCAGCAGAAATAACCTGACCATCCCGATACCAGCTCACCTCAGGAACTGGGGAACCTTTAGCAGGAGAAAGACAGTTAAAGCGTTAGTGTTGTTAATAAGGTTGCCATAGGGGCTGTGGCAATGGTCACAAAATATCACTGAAGAAGAAGAAGAGAGAAGAGTTTTGGATTTGATATCCCACCTTTCACTCCCTTTAAAGAGTCTCAAAGCGGCTAACATTCTCCTTTCCCTTCCTCCCCCACAACAAACACTCTGTGAGGTGAGTGGGACTGAGAGACTTCAAAGAAGTGTGACTGGCCCAAGGTCACCAAGCAGCTGCATGTGGAGGAGCGGAGACGCGAACCCGGTTCCCCAGATTACGAGACTACCGCTCTTAACCACTACACCACACTGGCTCTCTCTGATTGTCACCCATGCAGTTTTCAAATGACATAGGGCCTCAGATCCTGATTAGGCAAGAAGAATGTGATTTGAAGGATATTGCATTTTGAGAAAACCAATGCTGGCTGTGCCCTTGATTGCCAGAACATGTCAATATTCATTTCTGTTGTCTATGCAGTTGGAGCCATCTGGCAATCTTCTTTTCCACCTTTTAATAATTAATTATAATAAACTCTCAATATTTCCATCTTAATTTTCAACTGAAAGAATAGCTGAGATGCAGATGATTAGGAGGTAGCTTTCCTAGGTGACAAGTAGAATTTAACTTGTATTGCTTACTCTTTTTTTAAAAAAGGGATAGCTCAAGAAAACTGAAGGAGTTGAAATTATTTGCACATTTGCACTATACCCTATAAAGTGGTTGCATTATAAGGGAATTCCATATCCAGCAGCATAGGAGGTAAAATTAGAACACTTGAAGTCCCTGTTTCAAGTCTCAGGCTCTCTGTGAATATACTAGGTAATCTTAAGGAAGCAACAGTCAACTTTAGCTTCCCACCTGTAATGAAGGGATACTTGTTCTGGCTAAGGCCAACCCTATTGTTAGCCAGAGTAAGGAAACCTTCTGAGCACCATCAACCATTCTCTGTTGTTGGAGGACATAAACTATACATGTGCTATATGGCCTGTCCTGCTGTATAAGCTGCTGTCCTCAGGGGCAGCGGAGGGTTAGAGTCTATCCTGCTAACAGTACTGAAGTAAGATTCAACTGGCCAGCACAATTGGCTTCTATATATGGAATGGTGTGGAGATGGGTCACCATTTTGTCCTTTGCCTCAGGCGGTAAAATGTTTTGTGCTGGCCCTACATCACATAATTTTTGCAAGACTTACTGAGCGGATGCATGTAAAAGTGCTATGATCACTTAGAAATGTGATGTATAATATAAATAAAGTAACAGCTTTATGTTGTAGTCTGAAAGATAATATTTTGCGATAATTTGGGGGGAAAGCCCCGATTTGCTGACATTAATATACAGTTTACAACGTAACTTTAATATTTGACCTGTAAATATAGATATGTAGTCCGGTTTTGCATTATCATAGGTAGAGAAAGACTAAATTTTAAATGCCTGATTATAGAGAAGAGGGAAAGAATTGCAAGTGCGAAGTTATCCTTCTTTGGTGATTTAGGGGCTCAGATTTCAAGAGATAAAAATTGCTCACAGATTTTAGTGCATTAGACACCCAAATCTTGAATCACTGTCAGCCCTGTCCAAACTGATGAGCGGCTTTGGGGAAGGAGGGATTTACAACACCTTGCAATGTGAGTTAGTGTTAACAATAAGATTACTTTGTGCAAAGGATTGGATTGGAGACACAAGCAGAAGAGAAACGGTTTCAGAAAACTAGCTCTCCCTGTGGTACAGAGAGCCTAGGAAAATACACCCAGCCTGTGCCACCATGCTCTGGTCTCACTGATACACCAAGCAGTCCAGTGAATATGGCAAATGGAATAAATTTGAGGGATAAAAGGGATAAAAGGAATCTTAACCCATAAGATGGGGAGTGGGGAACATTTTTCAGACTGAGAGTCACATTCTCTTACGTGCAACCTTCTGGGTGCCACATGCAAATACAGTTGTGCCCCGCAAGACGAAATTAATTCGTTCTGCAAGTTTTTTTCGTTCTACGAGTCTTTTCGTCTTGCGAAGCACCAATATGTATTGACGGTTTCCCATAGGAATGCATTGGCGGTTTTTTAAAAAAAGGCGCAAGACGTTTCGTCTTGCGAAGCAAGCCCATAGGGAAATCCGTCTTGCAAAGCAACTCAGAAAACGGAAAACTCTTTTGTCTTGCGAGTTTTTCGTCTTCCGAGGCATTCGTCTTGCGGGCACCACTGTATATGGTTTCTAGCTCAGAAGAAGGAATTAGAGTAAGCAAGGATGGGGGCATAGGGGGAAATGAAGCCACACAGATAGGACTTTGCAGGAGGGGCTATGGGGGAAAACTTCCAGCAGCACAGAACCGAGTCCTGGCAAGGCTGCTCATGTATCTTAGGCTGGTTCTGCTATTATACTGTGGCTCATGTATCATGGCTATGCATGGGAATAAATATATATTATGTTGCCTATGCCCAATGTGTGGCCTATGATCTACCTAAGGTATGTATTCTGAGTCATGGGGTATTTCCACATCGTGTTCAGTTCCAGTAATATGGCCCTTAACTTTAAAACATGTGGGCTGCTATAAGCTGCACCATGATCTCATTTGGCCTGGCAATGCTTGCAGCACATCTAAAACAGGACCTGCCATCGTGAAATCTGGCTTTGTGGACAGAGACTTGGATGAATTTGGGCCACTTTGGAGCATGACTTCGTGGAAGCTTAAGATTCAAGGGATTCAGTCATGGACCTCCAGCCTTTGGTGTGATCCAGCGGGGCTCCCCTTCTACTTTCTAAAACCAGCTTACTGCCGATTCATCCTATCACCAGCTATTTCAGCCTGTGGCAGCTGCATCACCACCACCCACTCTAGTCAGCAAGTAGCTTTTCCTGGACAGCCACTCTGAGTAAAGATGCAGAGCATCAAGGCCCCAATTATTCTCTCCTCCAGAACGGCCCACTGCCATAGATATTTATCTTGATTGTGCCTTCCTCTTTATGCTTCATTCTCCCTTGCTACTGTGCAGAGGCAACAAACCATGAATCTTGGCTTACCATTACATCCAAACCAGAGATCATGGTTTAACTCCCTTTCACCTCCACTGTTCTAAGTTTTCACTCTAGTAAACCATGATCTCTTGCCAAAATGTGCTTTTGGCTTACAACTGTACTTTCTCAGAATGAGAAACAAACCACAAGCACTGGCTTGGATGTATCCATAAGCCAAGGATCATGGTTTGTGTCCTTCCAGTGCAAGCAGGGAGGATTGAAAGAACATTCTTCAGGCAGGTTCGGGGTACTTTATTTACTATGTAGTGCCAGTTTACCATGATGCGAACTGGTTCTTTATCTGCTAAACTGTAACTCACAGAGAAGGAAGGGACTTAATTAACTGAAGTATTTCACAATGGTGCACCTTGACTGTATATAGTATATACTGTCGAATTAAACCCCC
Source organism: Podarcis tiliguerta (assembly GCF_965153285.1). Classification (NCBI taxonomy): domain Eukaryota; kingdom Metazoa; phylum Chordata; class Lepidosauria; order Squamata; family Lacertidae; genus Podarcis; species Podarcis tiliguerta. The sequence continues at coordinate 24,174,815 of NC_139534.1, forward strand.
CACCCCAACCCCCCCCCCACCTCTCAGCACCCCCTAACAAACCACCGTTCCCAGGATTACTTGGGTGGAAGTAATGACTGTCAAAGAGGTATAAGAGTCCTTTAAATGCATGGTGTGTGGGAAACCTTTACGTGGTAAATAAATTATGCAAAGTAGTCCGCACAGGAATGTGAATGGTCAGACTAAAGCCTTGCTGTACATTGACAACAATATTTCTCACTCTACCAACTAACAGGGAAAGTCTTCCCTGAAGCAGTCTATTTCCCCCATCTTAGCTTAGGGCTGAAGTTTTCCTCAGGATAGGGAAAAAAGGATACTCAAGGAGGACTACTAGTATTTGCCTCTGTCGGTGGAGACAGTAATGCTTCTGAACACCAGTTTCTGGAAGCTGCAGGAAGTGGGTGTACTCTTGTGTTTGGGCCCTGCCTGAGGATTTTTCCACAGGCATCTGGTTGGCCACTGTGAAAACAGGATACTGGACTAGATGGGCCTTTGGCCTGATACACCAGGCTCTCATGATGTTCTTATGGAATCATGTGGTGTCAAACTGAGGCGTCAGCGGAGGAAGAACCAACGTTGCCTTTGACGTTTTATGCCTTTGCACCATAGGGGGAGCTAAACCCCCATGAAGACACCCAATACCCTGATGTTGTTGATGATGGTAATCCTAATAATCAAACCCTTCATCTGATCCTCCCTCAGTGGGCCACCACTAGTGCAGTCAGTCACCGCCATCACCCCAGTGCAAGCAGGCAGGGGACCAGTGTGGGATGGAAACAGAGAGGGTATAAGAAAGCCCACCCCCCTTAGATTATCTGATACATAGGAGAAACAGTGTTCCCCTTGACCATGGTGTTTGGAGAAACCAGCAAACAAAAAGGGAAGCCACGATTGCGAGATAAAAGCCTTACCACTAATGTGAGCCTCAAAGGTTGCGGCACTACCCTCCAGTGCCACAACGCTTTGTAACGGCTGCGTGAACGTCGGCGCTTTGGTTGACATCTTTAAAGGCACTCTGAAAAGAAAGACGGAAATAAAAAGCGTAAGTGAGACGTCGATCCTTCTGAAGTCCTGAGCATAGAGAGCACGACCAGGTGACATGAAACTCTTTGCCCTACACTTCCCTATGGAGTGATTTCCACTGATGACATTCTTGACTGGGTCACACCCTAATAGCAGCATTTTATGGAGGTTGATGCATTGTAGTTATCCCAACTATCTACAGCTCTGATTAGCACAGTCAGTGACCCGGTTGCAAACGGCTTAAAGGGAGCTGCATACAGAATCATGGAGTTGCAAGGGACCCCAAGGGTCATCTAGTCCAACCCCCTGCAATGCAGGAATCTCAGCTGAAGCATCAATGACAGACAGCCATCCAACCTCTGCTTAAAAACCTGCAAGGAAGGACAGTCCATACTGCCAAATGGAAATAAGCATGCTGCTTAAGAGCCTCCTATCTCATGCTGCTATTGCTTTATTATATGACATTTGCTGCACTCCTTAAGCCAGAGCTTCCCTAACTTTTCATGTCGGTGACCCCCTTTTCAGACATGCATCATTTCGCAACACAGTAATCCGGCTTTACTAGCAAACCGGAGGTTAAACTAACCCCTTTCCAGCTCTGGAATGAGCTCAGGGAGCGTTCATGCGACACACCTACACGCTGCAGCCGACACACAAACGTGTTGTGATTCACCGTTTGGAAAGCTCTGCCTTAAGCCCTTCTCAAACCAGAAGTGAAAATGGAGGGGTGGAGGGTGGGAGGAAATGATTTTATTCAGAATCACAAAACTGCCCTAAAGTGCTAGTATCATTTCCCCATTCCACGTGCCTTTAAATGAGTGACCATTAAAGTATACTGGAAATCTTCAGTCTATGTGGAAATTTAGAAGTGTTTAAAAAGAACCTCCTTAGAATGCTTGATAGTTTCCTTTAATACAAAAGATGAACTCTGTGGGGAGAGGTGGGGGGAAGCAGAATAAAAATGTGCTTGTAAAACATACAAGCAGCACAGTTGAATCTAGGTTAAAGAGTGAGGAGCCCTGTGAAATGTGAGCTAGGCTATAAGATAACTGACACTGATGGTTTGAACAACTGCAGGAAGGTGCAAAATCTGACCCCACCCCACCCCTAAAACATTTGTTGGTAAAACACAATGTCCTCATTTTCTGGCAAACCACATAAAAAAACATATAGCCATGTAATAATTCAACTCAGTATGCAGGACCTATAATATCCCTCTGTATTTACTTGCCTGCTGGATTTGTCATAAAAGAGGCAGGATCAGTATTCTGATACCTTTAATGAATTCCCACAAAACTACAAACTAAGTTACCAGAGATTTTACTAGTGGCATATGGGAGGCCTATTTCTCTCAGTTATCTTAAAAACTCCTATGCCTGTAAGTTCAGACAGCAGAATTCCATTGAGATAATAATAGAAAGCTTCATAATAGCAATATGAACATGCTGCCTTTTTGTGTATATGGCCCCCTTTCTTCTTAAATAGTTAAAACTTCCAGATTTCTAACAAGTGAATTCCTTTACATGAATTGGTTGCAAGGCTTAGTCTTAAATTGAGAATATTTAGATGACTTTACAATGTCATTTTCCAAGTTGGGTTCCTCACATTACCTGAAGCAGAAAGAACTGAGCTAAAAGGAAAGAAAGCAAAGACTACTTAAGGCGACTTAATTCCATAGCATAGATGTTTCAGTCCCCAATTTGTTTTCTTCTCTACCTTAATGTAGTGGGAAAAATTGCTGTTTATCCAAACGGTAATCTTATATGACTTTTGTATCATTAGTATTTCGAAAGTATGCCTGTGAAATGTCACATTCCAAAAATAACCACCCCGGGTTTGACTGACAGCAGGCAAGTGGTCCAGATCTGCAGTGTAACGGATACCCCAGCAGCTGATTCCCTTAAAAAGTCATCAGCGACTAGCCGATGCCATGTGCATTTTATCAGAGCTATTCTGGGAGCATCTCCGTTTATCTGCAAGTAATATAACCTTGAGCACTCCCTGGAAGCATTAAAAGTTAACCAGACATTTTAATAGGCATATATATATATATATGTATATATATATATATATATATGTATGAAATAGCTTTTCACACTCAAGCACATTTAAAGACATATTAGCCAACTATTACAAAGACCTAAAAATTCATTTGCCAAGATATCTCTACTTCTGCATTCTGGTTTAAAAGAATCATGTAGGACTTCATGCTTTTCTCCCACCCCCACCCCTTAATTCAAGCTACTAGACACTCTTAGGTACATGCATTTTGTACCAGGGCTTTCCTTCACATAGAAAACACAGCTCAGTCAACCCAGGCATGCTACTCACCTGATTGCACAAGAGTGCCTAAATTGGGTGGGCTGCGCCCAAACGTAAGTTCCTTAAACGACGTCCTTATCCAGAGTATGATTTTAAACAATCCCAACATGAGAATGGTTGAGCCTCTAGCCGAAAAAAACAAAACTACACGGTTGAGGCGGTGTAGTTTTGCTTTTCCCTGCAATCCCTACACCCGAGGCGAGGCTGGGAATGCTCGACTGCTCAGAAGTGCTAACATGGTTGTTTAGTTTTTTATACCCCAGATCTGCTGACAAGTCTGCCTCTGTCACCTCGGCGCCACTTCTGATTGGCTTCCCCAGCAAAAAGGGGTGTATGTCCGCTTAATGCAATGGGCCACCTGTTGGCCTGATTGACAATGCTAATTTTGGCACTAGAAAGAGAGGCCATGCTGAGGAACAAGCAACCAGTATTTTTTCAGAAAGTATAGTTGTGTGGAGGACTGGGATTGTATCTGATGCTACTGAGAAGTTCGTGCCTTAGGTATCTTTTTTTTTTAAAAAAAGTGGGAGAGTAAAGAAATGGGGTCATGTGGGTGGGTGTGTTAATAGAGATGTTATTAGCTAATTGTGATAAAGAGTCGACTAAGTAATGGGCTCTTCTAGTCCCAGTCCAGCCAAACCACCCATTTGCCTCCTTGCGAACGAAAAAAGGGCAAATTCAACTGTCTATCTCCAGGTCAAATAAGTAAGCTGGTTGCATACCAGGTGGACTTATTATACTGGAAGAATAAATTATTTTGACTTAATAAAGGTAATAAAGCCTTTACATGTCAGAGCGATTAGCACTTCTGAAGAAAGTTCATAGAATCATAGAATTGAAGAGTTGGAAGGGACCCCAATGGTCATCCAGTCCAACCCCCTGCAATGCAGGAATCTCAGGAAGTTAAGGCATTGCTTCTATAAAAAAAAAAGGTAAAGCACCCCTAGACAGTTAAGTCAGTCAAAGGCAACTATGGGGTGTGGCGCTCATCTCGCTTTCAGGCCGAGGGAGCTGGCGTTTGTCCACAGACAGCCTTCTGGGTCATGTCACAAGCATGACTGAGCAGCTTCTGGTGCAATGGAACACCGTGAGGGAAACCAGAGCGCATGGAAACATCACTTTCCTGCTGGAGCGGTACCTATTTATCTACTTGCTCTGGTCTGCTTTCGAACTGCTAGGTTGGCAGGAACTGGGACAGAGCAACGGGAGCTCACCCCGTCGTGGAGATTCGAACTGCCAACTTTCTGATTGGCAAGCCCAAGAGGCTCAGTGGTTTAGACCACAGCGCCACCTGCATCCCACATTGCTTCTAGGATGACTTAAACAATGTTCCGATGCAAACAAAAGCATTTGTTTATTTCATATAAATTGGAGATAATCCTTGATCAGAGATCAGAGGTTGGACCTAGCAAAGAGGAATAAAAACTGTGCTGCAAACAGCAGAATGTTCAAGAGGGGTGGTGTTTTGCAGTCCACCTCCCCGCTTTGCAGAAAATGAAAGCAGAGATAAGACGTTGACTGCAGCTGTGGTGCCCTTCTGTTCATGGAAGGGCCTTGGATGCAGTGAGGCTTCCATGGGGGAGAGGAGGTTGGTTTTGGTGCCAATCTTGCCTTCCCCATGGAACCTTCTGGATAAGGGCCGGCCCAAGACATTTTGGCACCTGAGGCGAACCCCAAAATGGTGCTCCTCTCCCTGCAAGGGAAGAAGGGGTGAGTGAAGATCTACATCAGGAGCACTAGGGGAAGAAAGATTGACATCGGGATCTGCTGCATCTGTGGATCTTGCCATCTGCGGCAATCACCTCGCTTGGCCTCACTGGTGGGCTGACCCTGCTTTGGCCCACCAAAATCTGCTCATTGGTGTTCATTAATTTCAATGGGTATACTCTGAGTAAAATTTAGTTGAATACCACTTAAGGGACATTTTAATTTGAAAAGTGGGGTTGTCTCCATCATGATTATGAGAGATAGGTCACCTTTACTTCCATTTGTTGGATGGGGAACTGAGGCTGAAAATAGTGGTTTACTCGAGGTTTCACGATGAACTGTGGCAACGGTTGGGACACGGCCCAGCTCTGCAAGATGGATGGTGAACACAACTTGTCTAGGAAGTTTATGATGTTCTGGATGCAAAGCTGGAAACTTAGCTTCATGATTAAAGTTTCATTATGTGGACAAAACACTAAATTATTGCCGAAGTGTTAATCCATATTACCAGGGGAAACAGCCATGTTATTAGGGTAGTGTTAAAATCTGGAAAGTAACAATTTATAGCAAGCTCCCCCTTGAATGTCTTCTTAAAGACTGAACCATTTTTAGGGGAAATATTAATTCATTTATTTATGAAATGTATAGCCAGCTTTTCATCTAGGAATGGAAGAGAAATTCCACTCAGTTCACATTTAAAGGCACCCACTTTTTAAAGGCACCCACTTTTTGGAACAATAGATGAACCAGAACACAGATACCTTTTTGAAATTTGCACTTTTCCAAATTTTGCAGGGGTGTTCTTTTGTAATGTAAACCAAACTGCATATACTCAGCTAAAGTGTGCATAAAGTTGCTTAGTGAACATAAAAAAATTAAGGAAAACTGCTTGACAAAAAAAATGTTCTATTTATTAGATTTATATACTGTTCATCATGCAAGGGTCACAGTGTAGTTTGCAATATAAATATGTATCTTAGTAGAAATTCACATTAAAATACCAATTAATTTTAAAAATAAAAACTGATATGGAAATGTGGAAAATTGAACTTAAGACTGGGGAAAAGAGAGAAGCGTTTTATTTTGACCACATGTCTCAAAATGGCTTCTCAAATATTGCCATGCCCGGTTGTCACTGGATTTAGCACTGGATCTGACTTCAATATCTGAAGTAAGTACACCTCAGAGACTCTTCTGATTGGCTGGCCTACCCACTCCGGTGAGCTCGGCACGTTGTTGCTTAGCAACGAGACTACAACAAAGCATTAGTGCAAGGATTTCTCCTTGTGCAACTGAATCATCTCCCCTTCTTCTTACCCCACCCACGCCCCATGAATCTGTTCTCAGATTTTCCCGCAAGCCTCCGTATCATATTGGGGGACAGTGTTCACTTGTGTGTTTCCCTTGTGGTGTTAGTCCTTGCACTCGTGCAAAAATGTAGAATAGTGCCCTATATAGTTATATATTTAGCATTAAAATTACCCGTACTCTCGCCTTTTTTGACAACCAGGGCAGATTTGATCTATGGCTATCGCCTCAACTCAATGATGTCTGCGTAGGATCTTACTTTTCCCAAGGCAACAGTAGCATTACAATAAGTAGCTCATGGCCTGAGGGTTCAGTTCAGGCCACGGGAGACTTTTTGTCTTGTTACCAAATTCTACAGACTTTCCCCTAGACCCTAGTTGTGTACAACGGCTATTCCCTCGGCTATTCAAGCCAAAAAAACAGAGCATCAAAACTGTGTCAGAACTTCTGTGGTTGTTTCTACTAAGGAGACAAAGTTTAAGCCTCCTCTGTGGTTGTGTGTCGGCTTGTGTCAGCCGTAGGCAGCTGTAGCCAATCTTGCTAGGCCTTCAGCAAAGGCCCAATTTAAAATATGGCAGCTACTAAAATTAGTCGCTGACTAGAGCACCGGAGTATATGAAGTACTGATATCAACCACAATGACAAGGCACAAATAATTCAAAAGCTCTTCTAAGGGTCAGCTTTATTCCCTATAACTATAGCCCTTTTCAGACATTCTTCTCTACTTGGTTTTAAATCTCCACACGGAGGGAATAGCAGAATATATGTGTGTGAGAAAGATGGAATTTAAAAACCTGTAGTCTAGTAAGCGGGTTGTTTTATTTTTATTTTTATTTTTGCATTCCCAGTGATTTACAAATAAATTACTTTCATCTATAATGAACAGTCATCATTAACCACATGGTTTATTACAGAATGGCTACAATGTAACATATGATTTACTGACAAACCATGAATTGTGGGTGTTGTCTGAATGAATATGCATTACATCTAGAAACTAGAGTTTCATTTTTGTTTGCTGCTTTTTCAACAAATCAATACTTCTGAAAGATAAGGAGAGGGATGTGTCTTCCCAATTGTTGTTTATATGCATATAGTCACATTCTGATGTGTTCACAAAATGTAAGAGGGGGAAAAATAAATGAACTTTACACTAACATTTTCAAGCAAAATATTTATTTCTTATGGACAAGTTACATTTGTTAAGTTTTAGTTCTTGCTATGCGGTTGGATATAATATAATAATCATGGGTTATGTAGGCAGATTTCACTTTTGTGCTTTTGCTGTGAGGAGGAAATGTGTGATAAGCTAAAGGAAGCAAACAAGAACATAGTCCACAACTTTTGTGACAGATGAGCAAAACTCTTTACTCTGGGCTAAGACAGAAGAAGTCATAAACAAACCCAAAGGTGCAAGGCCTCTCCAATACATCCCATCTCACACCTAAAAATCAGAGAGCTCAGTTGATGTGCTCTTTTGAGTGGCAATTTCCAATATCTCTAACCTCCTTAAAACTGAAAACATGGGATCATATATTGTGGCACATTTTCTTATTGGAGAAACGCACACAAAACTGAAAATTGCCAGGGGAAAAGAGTATACAGAATAAGTTTGCAGCTTTTTGAGTTAAAGCAAGTTACTCAGCGTGGTCATCCCCTGCCTTCCCCTTATTCTCATTTGTAGTTTCAGTAATAACTTTTAGGGAGGGAGGGAGCAACATGGCAGCCTGGAAGCTACATGGAAGATGCTAGAATATTGCCACTTGCCTGCTCGACTCCTTCAAACTGATTATGCAACAGTATACGATTTATTTGTAACTTTGTCCTTGCTTTATATTTTGTAACTTGTTTCGTACTTGTTTACTTTTACGCTGAATTATTTTCTTTAAAATCATCTCTCTATATAATATATAACAAACATGGTCTTATCATCTATTACCATGTGATAAGTGTAACAGCCTTCAAATTGTGAAGCTTCAAATTGCGTACACTCGCATGACGAAGTCATCCCAGTGATATACAGCCACATTCAAACATTCAAGCAAGGATATGATACTATTGTGTTGTGAATTTCACCACCCTGGCAGCCAGTGAAAGGGGTGAGGGAACTCCCAACATAATGATGAGAGCGTTATGAAGTAAAGGGGGGAGAACTCATTATAGAGGTGCCATTTTGTGTGTGTGTGTCACTCACGTGTGTTTCATCCTGAGCATCATTGACATTTCTTTTAAAAAGCTCAATATAAAGAGCAGGATAGGGACTCCGTTGTCAGAGAGATGCTTTGAGTTAATTGCTCTGATGTGCCAGTCTGGCGTGTTTGGAATAATAGTGGGTAAGCCAGCTTTCATATTGGTACAGCTTCCAAGTCTGGCTGCAATGCTAAATGTCCACTCAGAACAAAAGTAAAGCACTCCCCCCCCCCCCATTTGACTTTTTCCTATGAAAATTGGGTGAAGAAATAAAAGTTATCTTTGTACACCAGACTAGTTTCTACACACCCTCACACATCCCTCTCTATCCCCCGCCCAGGTAACTAAGAGGCAAGATCAGAGTTCAAGGACATATTCCAGCTAGGCAAAAACACTTGAGGAGGATGTGGAGCAAGACTGGGGGAGGGGCGTGTTCCAAGGACCTGGAGGGCGACATTTATCTTGTATTTTTATGCTGTGAACTGCTCTGAGATCTATGGATGAAGAGTGACATAGAAATTTAGTTCATAAAATAAACATTTGTCCCCAAGGCCTGAGGATCCCCACCCCTGTTGTAAGGGATACTGCTTGTGTACCTTTGGAGTGCAGACGGTTTCACTGGTGGTCTGAAAACACTGCTGTCCCAGGAAAATTACCTGGGTGGATGCAATTGGGCCAGCCCAATTTCCTCTCTGCTATGAAACTGTCTTAAAGTTGATGGATGAATACAATAGGACTGCAGCTTTAAACACATTTAACTTGTGTGCATTCAGCTTTACGCATATGACCCAAAATTTAAAAAGGGGAGCATGGTTCGGGTCGGGCCAGCCATTGAACCCAATTGGTTTTGACCAAACACAATTTGGGCTTTGAGTTTGATCCCTGGAACTTAATCACTGCATAAGTTGTGGACTTACTGTAGACAATAATATGATCATGTAGTGCCACTCCAACCTGAACCTTTTGGAAAGAGAAAGTAATAAATTTAAAAACTTTGAATATGCCCTCACTGGGCCCAAAGAAAGGTTCACAGGAGTTGATGATGATCAAAAGTCTTTACAATCACGTAAAATAAAACTTCTGGGTATACTGAACACAAGAGATGACCACGCAACCTGTGCCACCTGCTGTGTGATAATTCTAAAACCATTTTGGGAAACATTACGAAGAGCTTTCTGGGGAGGCCATTTCTGAATATTCTCATGATTCTGAAACTAACATCTTGTACTGTATTTCTCCATTAATGTTTGTTGCTTGAATGACTCAGGCTACATCTTCCACCTCTTCTGCTTGCAGTCTTGATGGAACTTTGGGGTGGTGATTAAAGGACAGCTGTATGGTTTTTCTGTAGTCAAAAGAAGGAAGTCCAGTTTTCTAGTGCAACCAGGATAGCTGGAGATCACAACCAACCATTACCACCAGGGCTTAAGTTGTTTCCAGGCTCACTAGAGTTCAACCACTCTTTGAACAACAGGGCTGTGGTTCTGGAATGCATGAAGTCATATTTAAAAGTGCCACCACTGGGCAACTTCAGTCTGTCTCCACATTCTTGGATTAAAGAGGAGGTTTTTCAGGACACATGGCATAGTTCACAGGCAGGTTTAAGCCCCGACACCACTATTTTTAGACACTAAGTGCTGATTATCACTTCCTCTATGTGGGGCATTCCAGCCATGTGCCATACAAAGAAAAAACCACGCCAAACTTTATCAGCTAGTATTACTGGTGCTTCATGAATGTTAATAATCACCAAATAGCCACTTCCCCAAAGTGCTGTGGAAGTATGTGGTAAACCATGGTGGGAGAATCGCATGACTAGATTTTCACAAATGCTAAGTTAGCTGGCTGCCTTAATGAAAAGTTTTGAGTTGGTCAGAGGCAAAATCTGCAACAATGCTTGAAAATCCACACATTCTTATTGACCAGAAATCTGATTCATTAAATGACACCAACACAATTCTCAATATTTCTCTCTCCTGCCAGAGGGGGTCAAAGGCTATATATATCCCTGTTGCCCATCTTGATTTCTGAGATAACCTTAGTGCGCGCACACACACATTCAAAAATGTTGTTAGGAAATAATTGTTGGGATCTGAAGAGGGCTGACGCACTTATGTGCAAGCCCATGAGGGAACGGCTGGTTTCCCTTTTCACCTACAGTCCTTTGCTCCAGTACTTAAAAGGGACCCTCTGCCTTTAGGTGTAGCTTTTCATGGGGACGTGTTAGTGTGCGTGGAATAGTTTGGGACAACTGGGGTGCACACAGCACGTAAGACACTGCACACAAGACCCTGCACACTCCCCTTTGGCGCTTTTTTGTGTGGCATTTCCTTTGATTGTTCAAAATGGCACAGTGCTAAAGGGAGAGAGCGGTATGAAATATCTGTAAATGAAATGCTCAGATAGCTGCCACAGGACTTTACAAGGTAAGAAAACACAAATTGAAGTTACCTCACGGAACAGTTTTTAGTTTGCCTTTGACCTCTCAAGCAACGTGAATCCTGACCTTGCAATGCTTCAGGTGCATCAGCCTTCACTTTTCCTGATGAATAGCAGCTCTCCTGCTTTGATTTAGTCTCAGTTGCACTAGGAACATTTTTATTCTCCTCTGAAACAAAATGGGGATGTCAAGCCAGAGTTGGGAGCAAGGTCTTCATTTATTATACTAACGTGACCCAATAATGTGTGCCAAGTTACCTATTACTCTTACGAAAGCCGAGCAAGAGGCCTCCCCGACTTCATTAGTGGCAATGCAGAGATATTTCCCAGAGTCAGCAAGGACTGCCTTTCTTTTTAAAAGGTAATAGGTGTCTCCTAATTTCTCAGTCTGCAAAACAATGAAATACAGATAGAGGGAGATTAGCTGTGTGAAGCCAGACATGCGATGTTCTTCCCAAAGGAGCATTTACAAAACACTGTGACATACACTCGTTCCTCTGGCTGCCACCCTGACGCCATCTTTTGTCCAAATGACATTTGGCCTCGGTCTTCCAGATATTGTACAGTGCAGGTTTAAATCATCTCCTTCTTGAAGAGTAGCATGTCTAAATTTTTTAATGAAGCTTGGCTGCACTCCTTGTACTAGGAAAAGAAAAAAAAGAGAAGGGGTATATTGCTTTTTTTTAAAAGGCAAAATGCTGCTGCTGAGATTGAAGTAAATGACTTCCCACAGCAAAGATTCCTTAATGGTTGAATTAGCTCCCTTTGGGTATCGCGATATACAGTAGTACCTCTGGTTGCGAACTTAATTCGTTCCGGAGGTCCGTTCTTAACCTGAGGTACCACTTTAGATAATGGGGCCTTTTGCTGCCACTACACCACCGCAGCGCCATTTCTGTACTCATCCTGAGGTAAAGTTCTTAACCTGAGGTACTACTTCCGGGTTAATGGAGTCTGTAACCCGAAGTGTTTGTAACCTGAGGTGTTTGTAACCCGAGGTACCACTGTAGTGAGCATGAGAGAAAGTTTTCATACTGTGTACAGGATGTAAATTGTTGGAGGTAAGTAAGCATATTTGTGTGGTGGGCAGGAGGGGTGTTAATAACCAGCAGCACACTTGGTATAGCAACTGTGATCTGCCATGTGTTTGGGGACGTGCAAGAAAAATGAAAAATGAATGAAGTGGGGGCAGGCAGGGAGGAGAGAAATCCCTTCTGTGCTATTCCCCTGCTAACCAACTCCTGCATTTGATCTCTTAACATGTTTAGAAGACACACCAGGAAAATTAAGCCCCCTTTTTGCTGCCTTCCTGCAGTGCTGTGTCTACAGGCAGTGAGGCTATGGAGAAATAAAATGCCCTCTGCTTGATGATTTATGGCACGATAAAAAAAAAAAATCTGTATCCTTTAGTTACCTAAGCTATGTATTCCTTCTGTATCATTTGGATCATTTGGGATCAAACGGCTGAGTGCAAGGGGGCAGAGGCCTCAAAAGAGATCAGCGTCAAAGCTTTGCTAGTAGCTTGAAGCAGACTGGCAGAAACAGAATGTAGGGTTGAAAGAGGAAAGCTTCATGTGTTGCGCAACATGGAATGACGGCTGTCAATCACCCCTATGCAGGGGTGCCAACTTGAATAAAACATTGTGGGGGCCCAGGGAAGCCTCACCTCGCATAATCGATCACATGACATGGTGCACACACACCATTTGAATGGCAATGCCCATCACCTTTGCGCCCCCTCAAAATATTTTACTGTGGGGGCTAATTGGGTCCTATGCCACTATGTTTGTACGTGGCATGTAAAATTATTGTTTGAATGACATATTATTATTAGGCGGACATTATTAGGCAGAATATTTGCTGTATTGTTTTCAGTGTGCTGCTATAATAATAATAATAATAATAATAATAATAATAATAATAAATTATTTATTATTTATACCCCACCCGTTTGGCTGGGTTGCCCAAGGCACTCTGGCCAGGTTCAAACACATATAAAAGCATAATATAACATCAAATATTTAAAAAATTTCCTGATACAGGGTTGCCTTCAAGTGTCTTCTAAAAGTTGTGTAGTTCTTTATCCTCTTGACATCTGATGGGAGGGCATTCCACAGGGCGGGCACCACTGCTGAGAAAGCCCTCTGCCTGATTCCCTGTAACCTCACTTCTAGCAGTGAGGGAGACACCAGAAGGCCCTCGGAGCTGGATCTCAGTGTCCAGGCTGAATGATGGGGGTGAAGATGCTCCTTCAGGTATACAGTTTAAGCAATCCTATCCGGACAAGTAATTTTACAATATGATGATATATATCCGGATATCAGTTACATACTGACACATTCTCATGTCAATGTGTTTTAAAAGTTTTATTTTATTGGCATGTTTTACTGTACAGTTGAACCTCGGTTTTCAAACATAATACATTCCGGAAGACTGTTTGACTTCCAAGGCGCGTTTGAAAACGGAAGCATTTACTTCCGGGTTTTCGGCGTTCGGGTTCTGAAATGTTTGTCAACGGAGACATTCGAGAACCGAGGTTCCACTGTATATGGTTTGATGTTCACCACTTTGAGGATTTTGTTGATTAAGAAGCTGATAAATAGTGTTTAGAAAATCATATTATGAGGACTCTGTACTTCCTAGTTGGGTGGGGGTACAGCTGGGAAATAGTTATCCGTTCTTCGCTCATCCCACTTTAGCACGTATCTGGATTTCAAAGTTGTCCAAAGAAAGAGCAACTCTGACTTGTTGGCAGTAATCCAGTAAGACTGACTGCAAAACAGGTGGCTGCTCACTATGGGGTCTAGTATGCTGAAGTAGTTTCAAACTGCACAAATCTGCCTAGCCGCACTTGTTGATAATACAAATTCAGGCAGTGGATAGGATCCAAAGAACCAGATTCCTAGTTCTGTCGCACTTGAGATTTTTCTGTCAGCCATGCTCTATACTACATGCCTAAGAGCTTTTAAAATGAAGAGAATTTCGAAAGTAGTTTGTGATATGCCACGATGATCAGCCGTTCAAAGTGGGAGGCTAAGTCACAAAATCCCATTGGCCACACACCAGTCCCTGGAAGCTTTTAAAGTAGCAGTTTGCCTTCCCCAAAATGTCTTTGCACTTGTTTACACACATGGACATTATACAGAGTAATCATCATGTGCCAGAAAGCATAAATGTGATAAGCATTCCAGGGGGGCAAGGAAGAAAGGAGCCTGCTTTCATTTTTTTAAATTGAAATTGGCATAGCTTATTTAATTTATTAACTTGATTTGGTCTTTGAGGGACTCGCTGTTAGTGGTCCCCTGTGACTCAGACGCTTGGCTTGTATGAACCAGGGACCACCCTAATGCTGCCAAAGCTATTTCACAAGAAGAAATCAGCATAGGGTTCAAAGGAGCTCCTTTGGCAGTGCTTAACATAGAAGATTACTTCCCATAAAGCTCTGCACCCACAAGTTCATAAAATCATAGAGATGTAGAGTTGGAAAGGGACCCTGAGGGTCATCATTCTAATCTAGCACCCTACAATGCAGGAATCTCAATCTCCACAGCAGATGGCCATTCAACCTTTACTTAGAAACCAAGAAAGGAGAGTCCACCACATTCCAAGGGAGTTGAACAGCTCTTACCTTCAGAAAGCTCTTCCTCATGTTAAGTTGGAATCTCATTTATTGTAGCTTGAAGCCACTGGTTCGAGTCCTACCCTCCGGAGCAAGAGAAAACAAGCTTGCTCCATCCTCCATGTGACAGTTCTTTATATATTTGAAGATGTCTATAATATCTCCTCTCAGTCTCCTCTTTTCCAGGCTAAACACACCCAATTCCCTCAACTATTCCTCACATGTTTCCAGAGACTCAGCTACATTAGTAAAAAAAATAGTGTTTTGAATGTGTTATAAACATACAACACCGGATGGCGCTGGGGAGTATTAAAAAATGATATGTGATTTTCCATAGCGGTTTTGTTGTTGTTGTTATAACAATTTAATTTCTGACTTATTTATAGCATCCCCACCCCCGGTGTGTCAATCCACTCCGGTGTAGTCTGACCAAGGCAAAAAATAGTGGTACTGTGATTTGCCTTGATCAAGACACTATACTTCTGTTTATGCAGCCTAGAATAGCATCTGAATCTGGCTTCTCTAATACCACCTAACTTCAAGTTTCCAAAGATTTACTGGACAGTATTTTCATCTAGATAGCCTGTTTAAGGTGTAAAATTAAAAAATATTATTTACCCTGGACTAAGCAGTAGCACACAAAGGGTTCTCCTGGCTAAGAAACAGTGCAACATGCTTAGAGCCATGTTAGGAAGTCGAGACAGCTTCATAATTTTGAATATTATTTCAGAGAAACACGGAAGCTATGGTTTTTCTACTCTCCTCCCCAAAGCTTGGTAACACATCCATTTTAATAAAATAGATTTTGCTGGTTACAGAGGCTCGGCTGGGATATTATTTTTGCTTGGTAGTATGTAACTATGTAACTGAATAGCTATATAACTGCACTCCCTGGTTGAGCAGGGAATTACAGGGACTTTTAAAAAACTTACCAGTCTCATTGCCCTGAATCAACCCTTATAATAAGTATATTTCAAACATGTATTACAGTGACATCTCTGCCCAGGCTGCAAGAACACAGCTCTTGGCTTTCGCTTTAAAAATTGCTGGCCACTCTTATTCTATTGCATAGTGTTTGTACAGGGTTTTTGCGTCAGTGTCTCGCGGGTAGGCCCTTTATTTATTTAGTTATTTGTTTTTATTGGCATTGTGAGAGAGTGGAGAGTCCATAGCTTGGTTGGTTGCAGTATGGTTTGTTTGTTTGTTTGTTTGTTTGTTTGTATGTGTGCATGGGGTTGCGGTGTGTGTGTGTGTTGTGTCAGATTAGACATATGCAGCACCAGATTTACATATAAGCTAAACAAGCTATAGTTTAGGGCCCCACTGTCTTGCCCCCCCCAAAAAAAATAAAGGGGGGAAAATGGATGCACATTTCCAAAATATAAGATAAAAAACAAATAAAATAAAACCTACATACAGCAACAGTGTTTTGTGTTGTGTAGACTCCTATGATGTAAGTAATGGGCCCCGCCTGCTAGCCTGCTCCCTAAAATATCACTGGTTTGCTCATTTCTATATTTAGGGTGCCTACATTCTGTGGGTAAAAGCCTCAGCGCCTAGGGCTTGCCGATCGAAAGGTCGGCGGTTCGAATCCCCGCGGCGGGGTGCGCTCCCGTTGCTCAGTCCCAGCGCCTGCCAACCTAGCAGTTCGAAAGCACCCCTGGGGGCAAGTAGATAAATAGGGACTGCTTACTAGCGGGAAGGTAAACGCCAGAGCAGCGATGTCACGCTGGCCACGTGACCCGGAAGTGTCTCCGGACAGCGCTGGCCCCCGGCCTCTTGAGTGAGATGGGCGCACAACCCTAGAGTCTGTCAAGACTGGCCCGTACGGGCAGGGCTACCTTTACTTTTACCTTTACATTCTGCATGGACTGGTTGCATGGCAACATGTGCAAATGACTTTAGATAACTATTAGGTCCATAAATTACGATATAGCATATATTCAACACACAAAAACTGCAACAATTTGTTGTTGACAAAGGACAGCTGGACATATAAAGGGCCCCATTACCTTCAGTAGCTTTGGGCCTCATCAAACCTAAATCCGGCCCTGGCCATATGAATTGAAAGTGGATACACTATAGGTATTTTTCCTTGTTTGTTTGTTTGTTTGTTTTTGTATCACAAAAAATAAAAACTTTTTTAAAATTGCTGGCTGCAGAGACGGAAATCAGGCAGGTGATGCCTAGGCAGAACTGGGTGGATTGTAGGGCAAGGATGGTGAGCCTGTGGCTATTGTCCAAATTTCACTGGACTACATTTCCCGCCATCCCCAACCATTGACCGTGCTAGAAGGGACTTATGGGAGTTGGAGTTCAGTAACATTTGGAGGGCCACAGTTTCACCACACCTTCTGTAGAGATGTGACGGAAAGAGCCAAGGCAGATTATTATGTGCCGGGAGAGAACTCAAGCAAATTAGAGTTCATTGAGTTCAGCTTCCAATAAACCCCTTTCAGTTGTACAGAACTCTTTTTATGGAGCTCCTTCCCCAAAGAGGTTTGCCGGGCACCATCTTTGTTTGCTATTCCATGCCAGATGAAAATTCTATTCGTCCAGGGCATCCAAACCCAAATATATATTTTATGACAGAAAACCTTGTGAAGGTTTTGTTTTTACTGCTATTAATTTTTGTGATTATTTGCTTGGCTTTATTGCTTTGTTGCTTGTTTTCATTTGTATTGATTATAAGGGTTTTAATGTCGCCTGCTCTGGGATTCCTGCTGAGTGAGGTAAAAATATCTAAAAGAAATAAACAAGCCTGATAGAACACAGTTTTACCACATTTGATTGGCAAGCCTGTACTTGACTGTCATAGTCCATGGGTTCATTAGGAAGAGATACCCATGAGCATGAAAAAAAAGAGAATATGTTGTATCCTGCTTGCTTGTTAATTGATTTTATTTTCTACCACAACTCCTTTCTCCTCAGAGTATCTGTTAGGCAGTGCCTCTACATCATCAAAATGTGCCCTTTATTTTATTGAATTGGAACATTTCCTGGGATACGAGGAAACATATACCGAATTGCCTTTGCACCTATCACAGCTCTGCTTCTTATACTCCTGGCCAGGTTCCTGGTTATTTATATTGCTTCATACCAGGAAATCCTGACGGCTAATTCTGTCCTGCAGGGAAGGAATAGGCACCATCTTCTTTCTGAGCTGAGGAGGGATTTTAAAGAAGCCCGGTAAAGTGAAGCATCCCTGGAGGATTTCATAGGAAAAACATAAGAATTTGTCTCATGCCAAACCACCAGGTCCATCTATCTCTCAGTACTGCATACCCTCTAACATTTATCTAATGAGATTGGGACATCCTATTCCATACCTTCCAACATTTTTCTGATGAAAACAGGGACATCCTAAGGAAAAAATGGGACATTCTGGGATCAAATCAGAAACTGGAACGGCTTCTGTGAATCCCTCAAAGACTTCTGGGCCCTGCAGTTTCTTAAGGGTTGCTGGGAATTGTAATTTTGTGAGGAGTAAGCTACAGTGCCCAGAATTCTTTGAGGGAAAGCATGTGCTTTAAAGTATGTAGGCAGCCCCAGTTGGGTTAATGTCTTAGACCAAGAATAGGGGAACTTTTCAGCCTGAAGGGATAAGTCCTTGTCCCCACGAGTCCTGCAGGCCAAGCTTGACAGCTGAGTGCTGTCTTGTCTATGGCAGATCCATTCCTTGATCTAGACCAGGATTCCAGAATGTTCTGAGCTTAAGTAAACATTGACTAGTCCACCTCAGGGCCTACAGAGTATTGTTATGAGTTTTTGGGTACCAGACTCCCCTAAATTCCTGGGTGCAGTAAGGGTTCAAATTTAATCAGGGCACATGTTAAAATACAAGCCCAGGGCAGTTTTCTGACCAAAAAATAGCCTGGGGTAATGGGCCATTAGGAGGACAAAATAGAAGTGACAAGCCATTAGGAATGCCAAATAGAGGGGCTTGGTGCCCGATGGCAAACAGGAGAGGTCTCCCTCAGCTTTTTACTTTAAACTCTCCTTTTAAGAATTGAATTTGCTGTGACATGATCTAAGGGGGGAAAGTGGCAGGCTGTTAAAGTCGCAAAGCTAGAGAGAGGGTCAGAGCAGAATATCTGGTGATTGTTTTGAATCCAAAGCTGTGACTCTGGGAGAAGCAAGACCTTCTTGCTGTGTTGATCCTGTGAACCCCTCCACTGTAGTCTCGGGTTGCATATAGGTGTAATTAAACCATGTATCCTAAAGACACCACAGTCTCTACTGTGCCTCATTTCCGAAAGGAAGCACAGAGCCCGGAACCCCTGGCATCTCTCACCGCTTGGGGTGGCATGCAACAGTATCCTGGAAAGGAGAAAACCAGTCTGTAGTAACTGTGGGCACAAACAAGGACTCTAAAATTAACCTCTGTGTCTAACAAGCATAGCCTCAGTCCAGGTTCTTATTTCTAAGACTCCCAGGCCTCTTGAGCAAAACAGGTGCACTCGCGCCTCAGTCACCAGGCCTCTGAAGCGTGTTTCTGAATGACTTCAATTGAAACCACTTGGAAACACACTTCAGAGTAAAGGCCATGTCTTAGCCTACCTGTCATTATATTAGGGGTGGGTCAGGTGGGTGTGGTTTGGGGTTTCCAAATGGAATATTCAGTGCCGTGGGTATTTAAGTGCCATACTGTCAAAATCTCATTAGTCCTATTTAACCTGCTCAGGGTAATAGGAGTCCTTTTTGTGCTGTTAGGGCCTGTTATTTACACCCTGTTGACTAGGCCTGAAGGGAGGTGGTGTCAGGGGTGCCAATGTGAATAAAATATGGGGGGGGGGAGGCAGGTCAGCTTCACCTTACATAATCGATCACATGACACGGTGCCTGCACACCATTTGAATGGCAATGCCCATCAACTTTGCCCTCACTGGCCTCCTTAAATATTTTATGGGGGGCTAGGACCCCTCGGCCTCTTGGAGTTGGACTCCTATGGTTGTGTGTTGTTGTCAGAATGTTGGGCTTGGGTCTGAGAGACCAGGTTCAAATCCCTGGTTATAACTGAAGCTCACTGGATGACATTGGGCCAACCAGTTTCTCAACCTAACCTACCTCACAGGATGTTGTGAGGATACAACAGGGAGGGAGACAACCATGTTTGCCAGCTTGAGGAAAGATGAGATCTAAACGGAATAGTACATATTTTATTTTACTGAAGTTCCCTTGGGTCGCCAATAATTTCAACCGGTAAAGCTTTTCCCAGCATAGAGATCCAATGTTAAGGTTTCTTTCGCAATTTGTTTATGGCCGTTTGTTCATGCATTTTAGAAAGAGCTTAAGTCACAATTAGGAATGAAAGCAGAGTTGAGTTGTCACACTACCCTTCCAGACAGCATTTAACTTTAAGCCATTTTGTTCCATGTAACTGCTGTGCGGCAGGCAAAAGTTAAACAGGTGTCGCTTTCCTAGCCAAGCCATGAACGTACAAGGCGAAAGCAGCACCTGTCTGGCAGCTGCGAAAGACCCCTGAACTCTTGCTGGTGGAAAGTGCTTTTAGGAGAGAGAGAAACGGGTGGACTCCAACTCCAACACTCTGTTTATAAAAGCTTGAGTACAAATATTGACTCTTTAACTCCACAAACTTTCTCAAAATAATTTAGACACACTATGCAAATAGCCTTAAGGAAAAGGAGCTCCCCGCAGAAGGATGTTTGTCCCCATTACTTTGTAGGGAAAAGAGTTTTTGTTATGTACCAGGAAAGGAGTCTCCAATCAAGGAAGCATCTAATAATAGATCTGCATAGCCATATGCAGGCCTGCAACAGCATTGGCAGAAAGATGGATGGAAGCACATTTTATGCAGAGGCAGATCTGACTGCTAGACAAAGGAAGGGAGAGTAACATTGCCACAAGTAAACTCCAATTCCGCTTCTATGAAACACCTCCTCCTCTCTCTCTTCACATAGCCAAGAAATAACTGAAGGAGTGAGAACTTTTTGCTCTTTGCACTTAGAGCCAGTTCACATATGAATGCACATTGCTTGCACCAGATGTGTGAACTGACTCCACTGAAAAGGATTGCATTTCAGGAGAGGCATGATATGAAATACATGTGTTGTGTTAGAACTGTGGTGGTTCACTCACATGCGCTCGTCTTCGACTGCTGATGCAGCTATCGTCAACGCATGTGTGAAGCAGCTGTGTTATCTGAGACAGCATGTGAAACTATTGCCAGCGATTTTTGGAACACAACTTTCCCCCTACTTTGTTACCACCTGTGCAGTATTCCGAAAGGAGCTGCAAGGAGAATTTCGTTGCAGTGTGATTCATGTATAAGGGTGGATGTAAAGGAAGATCCATTGACCTTGAAATGTGAAGTGGCAGTTATGGCCTCCTCCTGGCCGTTGGAAATTTGAATTTCCCCACCCACCAATCAACCAATTGTGGGTGAGTCCGGAGACAGAGCTTCAGGGGTCGGAACTGACTGGGACTCCATCAGGAGTCTTCAATCAGGTCCCTTCCCCCAAGATATATTCAGGTCCGCCTCCAAATTCTGTTGCCAGTCAAGAGTTTTATCTCCCACCCTTGTTAGTGTGGTTTGCTGTATGACCTTGCTACGGATGTTTCAACCGCTGAATTCAGGGCCAGGGAGGAATTTCTCCTCCAAACAGATTGGGCCTGCCTACCTCATAGCAATCATCACAACTTTTGTTGACTAAGGCATTGGATAGGATCCTGAGTCAACAGCGGAGGAGAGGGTTATAAAAGTCTCTGCCTTCCCTCTCCAAGGAAATGGGGTATCCCATTAAAGGAATCCTGGGGGAGGTGCTTCTGTTTGTGGACCCAGACAGGGGCTGAGGGCCACAACATTCAACAAATTGGTGGTCCCGAGGAGTTGCTTCTATTTGATGCATGCTTTAGGGCAACCCTATCTCAGGAACCGACCCCCAATCAGGAGACTGGATGATTCAGGATACCCAGGGCCTAAGCCAAAACCTACTTACATCTGTAATCAATAAAAGTTGTGGCGTGTTTTGATCCAAGAACATTATACTGTGGTAATTCTGCTTATGCATGTCTGCTGCCATGGCTCCTTGGAGGCAGGCTTACTGCGCCTGTGCCCACAAGTGTAGCACATCATCTGCCCAATATATTCTTTTCATAGAACGATGATAAGTTGTTGTCTTGGATCAACTGGCCTCCCTCCCCTGCTTTCTTTGCCTCAAGGACAGGGCTGCCTAGAAGACTGATCTCCTTTCAGTTTTACATGTCTCTAATAAATCTGCAGCCAGTTGGCTAAAACTCCTCTTCCCTCCATCTTCATACCCCCTCCCTCCCTGCCATTTGTAATAGATATTCTTTCCACAGCACACTGTGCACTTGAAGATTTATTTTCATATTGTAATTTTCTTTTAAGAGATTGGATTTCTTTAAAAAAAATTAATTTCCCTCAAAGCAGTCATTATAAGAAAGAAGAAAGTTATTCTCCAAGAAAAAAAGTTACACTAATATTTATCAACCATTTTTTTAAACCACATAGATACCATATATGCATGTCTCCTCTTCCTAGGAAACGGAAGGAATTAACGATGATCAACTTGTCATTTGAATTTGGTGAAAATGTACAGGTGAGCTCTCCCTTTAAATAGCATCATTTTCCCCCTTACCTTTATCAAAACTGGCAATATATTATTCTATGAATCAAAGATATTACATCCTTCAAGGCAAGAAATTCTAATAATACAATGTTGCTCTGGCTCCCACATTTAAAAATAAAAGAAATGCAATTCCCAAGCAAATCCCTTCTAAGACTCTTAGCTTGCTTTAAAAAGTATTACTCCTTCCTTATTACTTTAGCAAGGGCGTACTCATTAACATTTTATTTGCTTTATATTTTATCATGTTTTAAACTACACGTCACCCACAAACATTTCTCCTCCTTTTAAACATCGTTCTGAATTTCTTGTTCTATTTGAAAACATTCAAGAGTGAATTAAAATGATAAATGCATCAACTATTTTCGTATCTTCTCACTTTGACAAGTTGACACGCAATCTGAAACTGGCAAAACCTAGCATTGTGCATTGTCTTAAGTGTCTGAGCTGCAAGTCAGAAAATCCCCTTTTCAAAAGCTTCTACGTAGGCCTTAAGCAAACCACTATTCTTCCAGGCTCACCCAGGACCGCTTGCAACATGGGGATAACAATACAACAATACCATCCTACCTTGCAGAGCTGTTGCACAGATTGAGACAATGGGAGTAAAGCCCTTTGAATTATGCTACAAATAATCTAAGTGCATGAAACCTTGGTGCATTTTCATTAAAGCATTCACAGTATGATTATTTTTAAAAAACAAAACAAAACAGGAGATAAATTGAAGTGGATGCCTGCAATCCAATCGTAACCCATAAATAATACATTTATTTTTTATTGCTTGTGTTTAGTTCTAAAGCACACAAAAAAACCTACTAGGTGTCTTTACAAATCTCTTTTTCCCCCC
The DNA here is from genome assembly GCF_965153285.1 of Podarcis tiliguerta. NCBI lineage: Eukaryota > Metazoa > Chordata > Lepidosauria > Squamata > Lacertidae > Podarcis > Podarcis tiliguerta. The sequence continues at coordinate 24,197,880 of NC_139534.1, forward strand.
ACCCCCAAGTAACATTGATATAGTAATGAATGAATAACGACAACCAGTGTAGCTGTGATATTAATATCAGAAGCACTGTATTCAGAGTGACTCATAACCAAAGGGGGTGAAAGGGATGTGAGGTGCAGCGAAAGGCGGCTGTTTGCTGTCATCTCCAAGTGTGAAAGTTAAAGTCCCGTGATGCTGGTGTGTTGCTGTGCTAAGTGAACAGCCAGTACGCAAGTGAAACAACCAAGTAGAGGGCACAGATGATTATCCAGTCTATTCTTTTTATAGGTGGCTTGTTACCTTGCACATGGAGAATGGCACTTGAGGAGACCGTGCCACTAGAATTTTTAGCCCGGACCACATAGAGGCCAGCGTCTGTGTCACACACCTTCTCAATGAACAAAGCATACTTTGTGTCCTTGTGTGAGATTTTTAAGTGCTCATCTCCAGTCACTTTCTGGCCCTTCTTGTACCTGAAGCAGAGAGTCAGTTTTCAAGTCAGGTTAACATGAATGTTTGTCGAAGCAAAACAATCTGTCACGTCAAACAAGCTCTTACAGACCTATGACAGGAAGTTGGCGGTAAGGGGCAAATCGCTAACATTAGTTCCCTGCCTCCTGGTGTCTTTTATTAAAAAGAGGACTGGGTTTGCAACTATTTAGGGCAAGTTCTTGTGGTTAAAAAAAAGGGGGGGGGAAAGGTTTAATTAGCAGGAAAAAGGTTAAATAAAGCCTGGGATCTTGAAGTATGTGTTCTTAAAGGGGAGCTTCTTGTGACATTTTGTTTGGCTCCATAAAGGCAAGAGCCCCTGTTTCATTTATATTTGGGAGCATTTATTTGACCCAAAGGAAACTGTCCTGCTGAATTGACTGGGGTTTATTCTGTAAGTGAGAGAAACATCAGAACAGGGGATTATTATTTTTTTGTTTTGCTTTTCATTGGGGAACATGCCCCAAAATAAAGTTTGGCAATGTTCTGTGTCTATTTTGTGTTACTAGAAAACTGTTACTGTCCCCGTGTCATGGCTAGGTATGTGCCTCATTCCACGACTAATACCATCCTGTGACTTTGAGTGGGGAAATAGGCTATGAGAGGGAGAACTGTCACTGCAAAAACACCCAAGAATGGGTGGACATTGGTACGTTAAGAAGTAGCTATGCCAAGAATTGTAGGAGGCAATTTATGTAGTCCCAGCAAAATCTATGAATTTCCTATCCCCTGGCTGACCTCTTATTTACCAAGAGCAGCCTATCATTTAAAGTTGACTTGGTGGAGGGGGGCACCGACTGCCCCATCTTTTCCACCACACATTTTTGGGAACCACTCAATAGGAAATGAATAAATGGCACTGCAGATCAGCTAATTACTTCTGCCCCCATTGCCTTCCAACATCTTCTCTTGTGTTTACATATTACCTTAGGTCGATTAGTGTTGTGTATATATAGCAGGCATAGGCAAACTCGGCCCTCCAGATGTTTTGGGACTACAACTCCCATCATCCCTAGCTAACAGGCCAGTGGTCAAGGATGATGGAAGTCGTAGTCCCAAAACATCTGAAGGGCCGAGTCTACCTATGCCTAATATATAGTACAGTGGTACCTCAGGTTAAGAACTTAATTCGTTCTGGAGGTCCGTTCTTAACCTGAAACTGTTCTTAACCTGAGGTACCACTTTAGCTAATGGGGCCTCCCACTGCCACCGTGTAATTTCTGTTCTTATCCTGAAGCAAAGTTCTTAACCCGAGGTACTATTTCTGGGTTAGCGGAGTCTGTAACCTGAAGCATCCGTAACCTGAGGTATCACTGTATTCCTTTCTTCTTTTTTGGCAAAAAGCATATTTTGTTGCCATCAATATTAGAGCATCATAACATCCGTGCTTAGTTCCTATTGTGAAAATTCCCTCCTGGACTTATTTTTAATCATCTTTCTGTTGTAAAAAATTATTTTGTTCAAAAGCTGAACAAGCTGCAGTAACATTTTTGTATTAAATAAAATGGTGTAAGTATTAAGGTCTGCTGAAAGGTGGCAGCAGGTTTCCCAAAGGAAAGAAGATTAGGGTATTTTAAAAGCAAAAATAATTTAAGAATTGGTTAGTGACAACACAGAGATAGGTTTTAGCTGTTCCATTTGCTTCTCAACTGCATTCTGATAATAATTCCGTTCAACATGGGTTAGTTTCTGGTTTCAAAGATGTTATATGCACACACATAAAAATGTTGCCTCTCTACAATTCTGCTTTCTTTTCATGTGGAGTGCAGGTAAACTAAAGTAGCTGCAAGAGCAAGAGGCAAGGAATAAAGGATAGAGGAAAGGAAATAAGTGACAATGGAGATGATCTTAGAAACAATCTACATTTTACTTAGCTAACTAAATGTGGATTTGCCGCAAAATATATGTGGGGAAATGTCTTACTAAGATTCAGCTCGTCCTATCTTACTAATGAACCCAAGAAGCTCCATTTAAAGATGAAAACAAGTAGAAATTCCTCTTCTGCACATTCTCTTCCCTCTCTGATTTCATTACCATGAGTCTTTTATTACCTTTTATACTGGATTTGTCCCCCCAAAACTTGTCATCAGCTCTGTATCATTCCAGAGCAAGAATCAGCAAAATAAAAGCTGTTGGCCCATATCCCGTTTTCCAAGGCCCTCCTGCTGGAAATGCATTTTCTTTCTAAGTTGGCCTGTGGAAGAATTGCCACAGAGCTGCAGTGTGGTCATGGGTTGTGATGTCTGGGACAAACGCGTTGTTGGCTGGATGCAGACGAAGGACCTTTGAGCTGCTTGAATCATAGCTTTGGCATGGCTGCCTTGGAATATCTTGAGCAAGACAGTGGCCTCAATCCAGAAGATTGAGTGACCACCTCTGAACTTTCACTGGGCTTTGGGGCTGTCCCTCTTACTTTCTTTTAGGAATGTAGCAACTTGAACTTGAAACTCAGGGTGTCTGGAGTACTTGTTGTTGAAAACGGGAGAATTTTTTTAAAAAGCAAAAACCCTCAAGGTTGATCACTGCATACTGTGTTGGGGTTCTTTGGCAGGGAGACTATCAGCCCCAGTTTCTCATCTGGCAAAGTGGCAGTGCCCAGTGTTTCGTAGCAGGTTGTGGTGACAAAGTCTTCTTGGGCATGCATAAATAGTAATGTGGTGCAGCGAACCCAGGACAAGGTAAATAATACCCCCATTTTTTCCTCTGCTTTCTGGGTAATATGGACATTGGTCTGTCAATGTAGAGCAATTCACTCATACTCATAAGCTCTTTGAAAAGGAATTTTAATGCACTGTTAGCAACTGGAATGTTTTGTTGGGAAATTGAGATGTTTATCATTTATCTTAATTTTTTTTAATATTTCGGGTGGGGCATGCTTTAATCACTTTGACATTTGAGAGTTATGGTGGCATCAAGGCCTAACATTGCATGCATATTATGACTTTTGAATTGGGCTTTGGCTGGAAATGGAATCATGTGGCGCGATCCAAACAAGTAGCTCTGGTTTTCTAATTGGCGCTCGGTTATATGTGACTCCGTGGGGATTTCTCTATTTATATTTAGGTTTTCTCATTGTAAGCTACCCACCAGGTCAGCGTTGGCTCTGGGAATCCTGTTACTTCTACTTCCAAAGTCACCGGAGAACCTTCCATGACAGTTACATTAGACAGAAGCTTGGAGAAGTTAGGCGCCTGTCCACAAAGGCTGACCATGCTGTTCTTTTCAGATATACTTTTAATCTCTTCTCGGGTGACCATCTGCCTCTGGCAGCTTCTGGTGGTGTCTGATTGAAACAGGAGATCTGAGAATGCGTTGGGTGAAGCATGCAGCCTATCTTGGCTTTTAGTGAAGTTATTTCCGTCATGCAATTGTCCCTGTGCTTCTGTCATGCTTCTGTGGACCTCGTGGCGTTGCAAACGGGTCTCGCACACTTCACTCGTCATGCAATAGGCAGGCTCTGCCTTGAGCATGCATGTGAGGGGGCTGGCCTCAGGCATTTCTGGCGGACTGTGAGCAAAAGGGGACTCTGCTTTGTGTTTTGAGTGGTAGCTTAGGGTAGAGGAAGAAAATCTCCCTGGCTGATCTGACATGTGTTCCTTTCTGTGACCAGGCGTGTCAGCGTAAGCAATGGAGGTTAAAGGATCGCATTCATCCATCATTCTTTTGCCGCCAGCATTTATCTGCATTTGCACGCTATAGGAGCTGACATGCAGGCTATGTGAGCTACAGCAAGGTGGCTCTTCTAGCTCTGTTTCAGAATGCAGAAGGTTGGACTCTGGTGTCTCAGAAAGCGGTGGCAGAGAGATATCATCAGGAGATATACACTCATATTCATCTCCAGAGGGCACTTCTTCTGCCAGCAGCTCGGCCTGAAAGCTATCCTCTTTGGCAGAAGACAAGAGGAGATCTGAGTCTCGTGAAACAGAATCCTCACCAGCTGAGCAGACAACTGAAATATCAGCCAATATCATCTCTTCCTAAGAAAAGAGAGAGAAAAGGAGGGAGGGAGAAAGAGAGCAACTGAACAAAGATAATTGAATTATTATTGTTTATTGTTTCCCTGTTATGTACTGAATTGAATGGGATTTTCATTCCCCTTCAAATATATCTACGACATGTTTCATTTTACAGGGGAATTTAATTTCTGAAAACACAATAAATGAGCTATGTGACTGGTAGAATGTAAAAAGCATTCATTTACAATTTAGTTACAGTACGAAATCAAACTTATTATCATGGGACTTTTCAATTCTATCAACAATAATAAATCCTTATAGCAATTCTTTTTAAATAAAGCAGTGCGTCCTGTCCAAAGGGCTTGGGGTGGGCAACAATTACTGGTACCCCTCTCCTTCCCATTTCCACTTCTGTAGTTCTTTCCTAGGAGTGTTCCAGACTTCTGATATCAATCCCACTCCTTTAACTCTCTTACAAATTAGCCATTTCCCCCTTAGGCTCAATCAATGCTTCCCATTCTCAAAGGTAGTCAATCCCATATCTATGCTTTAGCCTCTTTCCTCCCCAATCATTTTGTGATTTATTAAAAACAGCTGCAGCTCAGAATTCTCTCCACTCCAAATGGAATCAAAGAATCTATACTGCTGATAGTCCTCAACTGGCCAGTGATCTAATGCAGAGGCTGCAAGTTATTTTTCCAACACAGAAGTTGCAGCTGTAACTCAGGCAAGTGTGCCAACTCTAGGTGGGTGGAGGTGCTGTCAGCCGCCCTCACTATTTCTTTTGTAGGGGGCTCAGCCCCCCTAATATTGAGGGGGCGGAGGAGGGTGAGCCGCCAAGGCCAGTGCAGCGCAGCATCAAAAGCATGTTCTTTCTGAGCACGAGAGAGTAGGATCCTCAGCCATTAAAGCTGTGTGTGGCACTGGGGAAGGCTTCCGTGAGCTGCGAGGCACCCCAATCTTCGCCCCAAGGTGCCACCTCTGACCTCAGCTTTATTCAGTGAGTGAATACTCGCAATTCAACCAAGAAAGAAGGGTGCTTGTCTGTAAGTCATGCTCCTGGTTCTTAATCATGATAATGACAGGGTTGCAAAGCACCTGTCAAAAACTTTTCTACTAATAATGGACTTGCGTACACACATGATTTCAGGCAAAATTTCAAATCCATTAGCCGGTATGACAAAAATATGTTACAAATCAGTGATCTGGACTATAGTATGCTACCCTCAATAATACTAAATCATGCTGTGCTATGTAAAAGACTCTTGAAGAATAAATGCAGGTGGCTTAGATGAGGCAATCGTATTTTTTCAACAGCACATAGGAAACTGAATTGAGAGTTTCATTGGGCTAGCACTAGGCACTTTTAGAGGACGTTTGTGCCAAGGAGCTAATTATGTAAGCATCAGACAAAAGATGAGTCCAGTCACTAAAGAAAAGGAACACAAGGAAACACTGCAACAAAAGTAATCTATATAGGTAGGTAGGGGATTTTTCTTATTTTTGTTTTCTGAATGCGAGTCATTTTGCTTTGAATAACCTTGGTTTACAAACATTTTAGAACAAAACTGATTACCTTTCTAGTGTTGGCAGAGGCAACAGTGTTCACAGTCTTAGTTGCAACTGGGCTTTCAGCTAATGTGCTCGACTCCATCTATAAGTAAGCCAGTAAACAAATAAAATGAGTGCATTGAACATGGACACTAAGAAAGCTAAATGGCTCAATATGTAATAAATTGTTTCCCTAAAGATATATTTTCAAGGCAAGGGATTATTCCTTCAGCTGAATCCCACAAGATTCTAGATGAGTGTTTGTGTGTCCCAGATGCATTAGGCAGAGGTCAATCAGTTTGGCAAATGCACTGGCTAAGTATCTGCCTTAACCAGCCCGCCTACTGGTTGAACTCACAATTGGGTGAGAAATGGATCAAGTGTGCCGTTCATGCGAACGCCGCATCATGGAAGGGGTGCTATGGCCCCCATGTGGGCTCTTGGACACTACAGGCAACCCTGATGTTAAAGGATGTTAAAGCCACTCAGTGGCTTATCTACCAAAGTCATGACGTTTTGTTGTTGTTGTTTAGTCGTTTAGTCGTGTCCAGCTCTTCGTGACCCCATGGTCCAGAGCACGCCAGGAACTCCTGTCTTCCACTGCCTCCCACAGTTTGGTCAAACTCATGCTTGTAGCTTCGAGAACACTATCCAACCATCTTGTCCTCTGTCGTCCCCTTCTCCTTGTGCCCTCCATCTTTCCCAACATCACTTTTCCAGGGAGTCTTCTCTTCTCATGAGGTTGCCAAAGTATTGGAGTCTCAGCTTCAGGATCTGTCCTTCCAGTGAGCACTCAGGGCTGATTTCCTTAAGAACGGATAGGTTTGATCTTCTTGCAGTCCGTGGGACTCTCAAGAGTCTCCTCCAGCACCATAATTCAAAAGCATCAATTCTTCGGCGATCAGCCTTCTTTATGGTCCAGCTCTCACTTCCATACATCACTACTGGGAAAACCATAGCTTTAACTATACGGACCTTTGTCTCTGCTTTTTAAGATGCTGGACGTTTTGTTACCTGCCAACAATTCTATAACTATGTCCTCAAACTGTACAGCCTGGATGGTCCGAACTCCATGTCAAGGAGCTCCATGTGGGCAAGAGGCCAGGCCTCACTCCCTTTTATGGGGGAAGGTGGTCCCGGTTGTCCCCAGGCCCCTAACCCCACAACACTCACCCAATTGGGCAGTTTAGCATGCCAGCTGGAAAGGCAGGTCTTGCATTCCCCACCCCCAGCTGTGTGAAGTGAATCCTCCAGCTCCCAGCCTACCATAGGTAAAGGTAAAGGTACCCCTGCCCGTACGGGCCAGTCTTGACAGACTCTAGGGTTGTGCGCCCATCTCACTCAAAGAGGCCAAGGGCCAGCGCTGTCCGAAGACACTTCCGGGTCACGTGGCCAGCGTGACATCGCTGCTCTGGCAAGCCAGAGCCGCACACGGAAATGCCGTTTACCTTCCCACTAGTAAGCGGTCCCTATTTATCTACTTGCACCCAGGGGTTGGCAGGCGCTGGGACCGAACAGCGGGAGCGCACCCCGCCGCGGGGATTCGAACCGCTGACCTTTCGATCGGCAAGCTCTAGGCACTGAGGCTTTTAACCCACAGCGCCACCCGCGTCCCACACCCAAATGTGGGCAGCAAATGGCAGACTCCGCAAGATCACAGCAAGGCAATATTTTGAGCCTGTGTAAATTGCTCCCCTAAAACCAGTTTTCATTGACCTGAGATTAATTCACCCAGAAGTAAGATGGTTAAAAATGTTTGCAAACCTGTTGTTTTAGCTCATTTGTCTTTTCTTTTAGATTTTCCTTGCTTGTCATCTGTTTCTGTTCTGCTTCTTGCTCGTCCTCAAAATTACCAGAATTTTGTGCTTTCCCCTTTAGTGAGTCTTCCTGTCAAATGGAAAAAGGAGCTATGGTAGCTGAGCAAGGCAATAAAAAGAATGACTGACTTTGTCAAACATATCCTATATAGTTATTCTTTTTAGCTTTAATTATGCCAGTAGCTTTTAACACAATAAAATATAATACAATGAAAACCAAAACTACAAGTGAACGGACATAAATTAATAAAGACACAGCAGCATCTGAAACACAAAATTGAGATAAAAAATTAAAGTAGGTGTGGGGAACCTCCAACCCTCCAGATCTTTCTGAACTACAACTCCCATTATCCACTGGCTTGGGACGGGTGGAAGTGATAATCTAAAAACGGACTATTTTCACATGCTTTTTTAAAAGGATGATGATGATTTATTGAATTTATATACTGCTCTATAGCTGGAGGTCTCAGGGCAGTTCACAGAACAAAATCAAAATATAAAGCCACAAAATATATAATCAAAATAAAAACAACAACCCAATAACCACCCCCCCTTTCAAGGCTTAGAGGGAAAAGAGTTAAAAACAGGCCTCATAAATTTCATTTTTATTTTATTGACATTTATGAGGCTAAGTAAAGCAGGACTCTTCTGGGTAGATCAACTGTGTTGACCTTTGGAGGCATATTAATCTAATTTTTGCCATCGAAATAGGTTATGAGTCACATGGTAGCTACCCTAACGATCACAGTGTCAGATGGGAAATACATATTGCAGCGACTACTGTAAATAGACAAAATTCAGCTGTAGAGATCTTCTACTGTTTTTGTGAATTATGATTACATAATTTGTTGTTTGAATTGCTCTTTTGGGGACGCCATTTTATTCTGTTCTGGTTGGTGTCTGGAACATTTTTATTTATGGTTGGTGCCTGGAACGATTTTCTTTATTTAGAAAAGCAGCATATAAATGCTTTAAAATAAAGAGCCCATTGAGTTTGCATGCCCAGGCTACTACAGTTAAAGAAAGGACTTCAAAGTAGGTCACACCTTTATGGATTACAGATGTGAGTGAGCTGGGCATGGCACTGGACATCTCCTGTTTTATCCAGCCTGCCTGCTGGACAATTGGGGGGGGGATCAAACCTGTTAAAGGATGGCCTATAACATGCACCAGATACAATCTGACTAGTTTGCCATGCTGGGAAGTGCTTATGGCCCTCAGTCCCCACTTGGGTGTTTGGCCAGAAGCACCTCCCCTGAGATATCCTGCTGCCATGGAGGTAGATGGAAGAGGCCTGAATCTTCACCTCCAACAAAGACTAAGAGTCATACCCAATGCCATAGCCATCAAAGCTGTGATGGTTGCTAGGAGGAAGGCAAGAAACCCCAGACAGACACAAATCAGCCTGAGGGAAAAATTCCCCTCCGACCCTGAATATGTCAACTGAAGCAATCCATATTTGTTCTAAGCACAGGGGCGTATAGAATTGGTGTACAGTACACAAATCAAATATAGGTTCCAATATGGAAAACTAATTACCCCAAGCTTGTCTTCAAGTTCTGTTAAGGAGCTACACAGTTCACTGATAGAATCAAGAACTTCTTTGTGTTTCACTCCTATTTTCTCGATGTATTTCTTTCCATCTTCAATACCTGTAGTTTACAAAAAATTGAGCAGGAACACAACATTTATATTAGCCCGATGTAGTAAAAATGTATCTAGCTTTAGGTTCAGACTTTTAATATATATATTTTTACAGTATAGACCGACATCTCTATGTAACAGAGTGCATAATTTCTTATCACGGGAGGAATTCAGCATCACATTCTTCTAATCCTTCCTTCAGTGTGAGCATTTCTATTTGCCAGACAGAAGAATCCCCCTCTCTCTCTTCCAGAGGATATTTGGGGGGGAGTCGGGATAGTGAATGCAGAGGGGGACATGCGATTGATGGCAGCAGCCAGCAGGAGATTGGCAGTGGTGATTGGGCGGGTGATTGGTGGCTGCGGCAAGGCCTGCTAGTGATTGGCTGTGGCTGCGGCAATTGGGTAGGTGATTGGCAACTGCGGCAAGTGGGTGGGTGGGCTGTTGGAGGTGGCAAGCGGGCAGACAATTGGTTGCGGCGAGGTGTACGATCAGCAGTGGCTGTGGCAAGTGATTGGCAGTGGTGGGCTGGCGGACTGAGCGATTGGTGGAAGTGACCTCCCCCACTCCCCCCAAAAGCTATACAACTTAATTTCGGGTTAAAAAAATAGGGGGTCATCTTATACACAGAAAAATACGGTAAGCTCATCTTCCTTATTTCCCCAAAATGTACATAGAAGTTTCAAAATAATAGGTTCTTACCATATAAGTCTTTAGCGAGGTTTGTAATCTGCTGAATTCTTTCCTCTTGCTGAGGGACCATCGGCTCAACAAACTTGTTGAATTGCTTGTAAAGTGTTTCTACTGCCTCCCTTGTCTTACACTCTGATGAATATTTCTCAACTCTAACTACTGTAGCACTTGCTTCTTCACACCAAAATAGACACTATGAGAGAAATGAAACAGAAAATCCCAGTATATTAAAACATATTTTCCAGTTAAATCACTGATGGCTCAATCAACGATGTCAAACCATGTCTAATCCTTTCCATAATGCTAATTGCTGTGTTTTTGTTTTGGGGTTTGTGTGATCTTTACCGATATTCAAGAGTACATAGCAAAAAACTATCCCAAAACTGAACCCTGCTGCTTAATTTAGAAAAAGCCATTATATTATTGATAGCCTATAACTTTAAATAGGGTGTGTGTGTGGTTCACATATGCTAACAAAAAGAGTCAATGTAAGAAATACAATGCGAATTCAATATTCAACACCAAAAGAATACTATGGTGACAACCTATTACTACTATTACCATTAATGATAACAATTCTATATTTTAAGTAACATAATTAAACAACAATAAATATAAGAATCACAAATCAAATCATATGCAAAACATCAATATGCATCAAGATGGAACATCAGAATGCAATATAATGCAGAAAGTCTCATAAGTATTACAAAAACAACAGTCACAAAAATCATTTCCATACACTCTGCACAATACTACACAACACAATCAAACACACCACTGCCATTTACATAATCACTCAACTTTCACTCAATAAACAAGTCTTGAAGTCTGGGGTGTGAACAGGCATTAGATGAATGAGAACTATTATAGTCATTTAACTCCAGGTTCTTTCCACAAAGTCTCTGGTCCATTTAAAAAAAGTATGAAATGATGGATGAGATGCACATAGGCAATGTACATTAGTCCCATACCTCGAACTGGCCCCTTAACACATCTGTAAAGTGCATTTGTGGTTTTTGTATACCTCTTCCATCATCTGCTGCAGACGCTCCATCAGATCCAAATTTTGTTTGTAATCCTCCATAATCTTGCCAAATTCACTCAGCTGTTTCTCAAATTCGTTGATTGAGCCAGAGAGTATCTCAGCTTTATCACTAGGCTGAGTTGCTAAGGAATCTAAGATTTTCTTCTTTAGATTATCGGTCTTCTTTCTCAGTACCTGTTCCAAGGAATACAGTAAGAATATTCAGGGAAACGTTCAATAGAGCAAAAACTTGCTCTATCTGAAATCGCCACAGATAACTGAAAAGCACAGGAAACAAACACACATTTCTGCATTTAGTAGGTATTTACAACTTCCATGGAACTGAAAACTTTTTAATTAGTCTCTGAAGGCACAGCTTGGCCATTACTGCTCCACATCGTCTGGTTAACTTGGTGGGGCTGATAGCTAGGTGGTAGATTTCTCCCTAGCATTTTAGGCCATGCCTGCACAATATATTTAAAGAATTTTGATACCACTTTAGCAACCATGGCTTCCTTCCACTATTGGTCTTGGCTTTTGTTGATTTTAAAGCATGTCTATGACCCTTTCAACAGGAATATCATATAATAATTGCATAATGCTTTGAAGACAGACATGAAATGTTGAGTCAGTTTTGAACTTGAAACACACACACACACACACACACACACACACACACACACAATACCCTAAGCCAATTGCTAAAAGAAAAAGGATGTGTGACCTTTGGTGTTCTGTTTCATCAGCTGTGATATGAAAACTATCTGCTGAATGTTGTCAGTCATCATGGTGCATCTCTGAGATACATATCATGCAGGCCATGACTCAACAACTATAATTGTTACCTGCATTTTTTCAGAATACGCATCAACTTGCTGAATCTGAATTCTCAGAGTCTTCAGATTTCGCGCTTTTTCAGTTTTCTTGCTATAGTTGAATTTCATGTTATTGAATTTCTTTTTGAGGTCTTTAAATGATTCTCTGAGCTGAAAGCAAACCATTATTTATGAGTGATTATTAACAGTGATATAAAACAAAGAACCTGTACAGAGTTAAATAAAAAAAGTTATTTATACTGCAGTCCTATCTACTCAAAAGTACGTCCCACTGAGTGCAATAGAACTTACTCTCGGTAGAACCACAATTACCCAGGACTCAGGAATAAAGCCCCAGTTGAATTCAAAAGTATGTACTTCGGAATATTTATGTGGTTAAGATTACACTCAATGTACATCCTGAAAACATGGGGTTCCCCCCCCCAAAAAGGGAGATAATCTCTCTCTGTGAAAGCATGTAAGCCATAATTTAAATGCACTACAAGTTTTTATTATTCTGAGAACACAGTACTCTGAAAGGAAATAAGTCCCCAGGCCAAAATTTCTAAAAACTACCATGTGGAAATAGCTGGTGTGCATCATCACCACTAAGATAAGTGTCAAAACTTGTAACACCATAAAATGTTATAATAGTATGAATGTGTACTATTTTCCGCTTGATGCAGAAGTGAGTTTCAAGACTCCATTGCTATTTTCAAAGAGGGCAGGGAGTAGCCCCAAGCTGATGTTCCCCTGAAACTCTTCTGCTCGTTTCCAACAGGACTGCAGACTCTGCAACATCTGCAGTGTATATTTTCCACTGAATCCTCATTTCTTACTTGCTTGGAGGTCTTAAAATAATATGCTTGTTTCATTTTGGCGTTGCCACGTGAGCTCTAGTTTCTGACCATCAACACGATGGATGATGTCCGTCATCTAGCAACTAATGGGATGAAACTCTAGGGCATAGAATTTGATACCCACTTGAGCTTTCATAAAGGTGTCTTTGGAAAGGAATGAATAGCCTTTTGAATTTTTTCTGGCAAATTAGCACTGTGCTGCAAAACTAAATGCCATGGGATGGAAGCAGATAAATCCATGCTTTTCCAGTATTTTCATGTGCTCCTTGCCAAAATAGGGGGCAGGACACATCGTGGAGAGTGCTTAATTGATCCCAAATAACCAAATATATTTTCATTTTTACTAGCTTGAGATCTTGGGGCTTCTTGATTATTTCTGAAGCAAATCTGTGTCCTATTTTTGATGGGAAGGGGAAGGCCACACCCTGGTGCTGGAGTTGGGAGAGGCCGCAAGCCGATAGGCCTCCAGGGAGACGGGTGTGTATGTTGCTGGAATGCACAAAGAGAAGTGGAGAAAGATGAAAGCTTTCCTAAGAAGTTGCAGCTACCCATGATTTTTTTAAAAAAAGGGCAGAGGGTGACTAATGGAAAGAATGGGAAAGAGGGGGAGGGCATGACTGGGGACCCATTAATTTAAGGCAAACTGGAAAGGAACGCACTGCAGCTCTGTCTTGAAATGAGGGTTGGGGAGGAACAAAGGGCTTTGCCAATCTGCTCCTTTCCACCTAAGTCTCCTTGCACAGTCTACCTTCAAAGCACACTTCTCCCCTCGAAGAATTCTGCGCATTGTAGTTTGCTGAGGGTTGCTGGGAACTGTAACTGTGAGTGGTAAACTAGGGTGCCCAGAATCCTTTTAAGGAAAAGATGTGCTTTGAATGTGCTTTAAAGCTATAATACAATCTCGCGCTTAGACCGCAGGGCATTGTGGGAAGTAGATGGGAAAACACGGCCTCCCATCCCAGTCCTCCACAACATTCCCTTGCTGTCAAAAATAATTCCAAAGTATTATTGTCTATTCTAAGCTATGTTTGCCTCTGCATACCCTTAGTGAAAATGATCTCTTGGTGTATTCCCTGGGATATGGTACTGGGCTTTGATGTGGGAATCCAGTGTTCAAATCCTGGCTTAGACGTGAAGCTTACTAGGCAAATAATGCCAAGTCTAAGATGCCAGATGGAGCTCCAGCAATGTCTCTCTAAACAGGTTTCTCCCTGGACTTCAAGGAACTGGAGTGATTGTTTCTCATCGTGGCTTACCGCAGAGTTGTTGCAAAGATAAATTTTATGTTAATATATGCATTTAATGAGCCCTTATATAGGGCAGGAAAGAGAGCTAACTTAAGTACCACACTCCTCCTCATGATCCACACTCACACCAGCCCAGAATAAATGCACTTTAAACTTGAGTGTATGTGTGAGACATCTTTGAGTGCTGTCTTTACTTTCAGTTATAAATAACACCTCCTTTTCAATATTTCATTCTCAGTTGGAGGTCCTAATTATCATTATCAATTTATCACAAACTGAATCAGTCACAACTGGTGTGTTTGGGGCCTCAGCTTCACCAAGAAACTGATTTTCAGTTTGTCAAATCTGTCTTTTCCCCAAAAAGGGAAATTTGTACACTGTAGGCAATGAAAGGAATCCTTTGACCGAGACATACGTCAACAAAAGATTTCTCTTTAACAATACGTGTCAATTCACCAGCGCTCATTAATTAATTAATTAATTAATTAATTAATCTCTCCCTCTCTCATTTTTTGGCAAAGATGCATGAAATGAGATCTTGTTTCAGAAGAAACTGTTTGTATGCCAAAAGATCTGCAGCTGCTGCTACTTTTCTCTTTTAGACTTAATGAGAAATCAACTCAGATTTAGACCCTTACATTGTCCTCTGTCATGTCTTCAGCTCCAACTCAGAACATGTCCCAGTCAAAGGAATGAATAGTTCTGCTTCAAGAGTGGAATTCTTTTGTGGTAGGAGAGCAATACTGCTAAGTGCTGAATTGGTCAGCATGGTCTCCTCCTAACATACCCGTTTTGTTTCCGTTCTCTTCTCCAACATACCTGTTATATTTTGGTTGCCTTTGACTGACCTGTGTAAACATCAAATAGCAGAACAAGTGCACTGGCAAGGTGGGGCAGGTGAAGCTGGGAGACTTGATGTGGCCCTACTTAAAAATAAGGCAAAAGAGAAACCTCTGAATGCATCTAACGCTCCAGTACTTAGCCACCTGAAAAAAGTAAACTCCCCTCTGATTCCAATAGTAAGCAAACTTTGGGTAGCCTTCTAAGCATTTAATGAGCAATATAATTACACCATTGTAGCTGCCATGCTTTCAGCAAATTGTAATAATAAAATTTGTTGAAACCTTGACGGCAACAGAAGTGTATTTATGCACTTGATTGCTTGTAAGGACAGTCCTTGGCTGTCCAATAAATTTTAACATGATATGGAGGAAAGGGTCATTTGAGTTAGCCACTCACACTTCTATTTATTGAAAAGTAGAATTGATTTTAATCAACTTTGGCCTCTAAGAAGCTTTTCTAGTGCCTTATAGACAAAATTTGTGCAGCTGTCCTGAAATATAGCTGCTTTGTCTTAGGTAAGGAATGATGGAGGGGATATGTGATGACAACTGCTGTGATTTATCACACAAGAAGGAGAAAACAAATAATAGAGAACAGGACACTGTTTTAATGATCTGGTTGTCATGGTTCACAAACAAAACAGAGCAACTCACTTTTTTACCACTCGTCTAGGAAAAAGGCTTTCAGGGACCAACCATTTAATTTGGCGTTATCTCCCTAACTGATTAATGGGGGATGTTTATCTAAAACAAAGGCAGTATGCAATTTAGAACAAGACTTCCACTATAGATGAAGACAAAAGAAACAGTTTTCAACTTGTGGCAGGGTTCGGCTAAGTTGTTGTGTGGGTGGAACAAGGTCTGCTCATGCAATGGGATGTTCCTCGTCTCCCCTTGCCCGCACCAAATCTTCTCTGGAAGGTTGGGGGGGAACTCAGAAAAGGTTTAGAGAGCACACAGGGGAAAGAGAGGGGAGAAGTCCGGTTGCATATGCAGACCTTGTTCCCCATGTGCATCCCCACCACCACTTACATTGAATTCTACCCTCGGTTTTCACTGCAGGGTTGTTTGTTCCTGTGAAATAAGATGTTGCTGGTGGTGGAAGATTACCACTGGGGAACACATGGTTCTTTAAAGAGGAACGGTATAAGGACACCTCGCTCTAAACCAAGCTCCACCTTGGAACTAATGTGCGCATCCAAAAGAACACAAATATTTTGAGCAATAAACATGAACGTATCTTGGACAATAAAGCATTTATGAAATCTAGTGCAGTCAATTGGAGATGTACAAAGAATGGGCAATATCCAACCCAGCCTACCCCGCCATGCATGATCAGGAAGACTTTCTGCTCAAGGGAGGGACAGAATTGTGTGGATAGGCTGCTGCTGCTCCAGGAGGCCTCCTAACCTTTAGGAGGAGAACCTACAAGTCCCCATGAACAAGTATGTGCTTGTTAAGTATAACCAGCTTTCCCCCAGCTACCAGTAGTATAACATTTGTTTGCTTCTACCTGGTGGGCAATGTTCAATTTATTGTTTGATGCATGTTTTACTACTGGAGGCAAAAAGAGATAAACTGCAACGGTGACAACTAATTTAATTATTCACTGAATTTGTAACTGTCGAAGGCATTCAAGCTGACTGAGCAATAGCTACAATATGCTTCATAATAAACTCACTACTTTAATTATAAAATCCTGTTGGATTAGTGCTCCTAAAGCAATATAGACAAAAATAGTTACAGTGTAAAAAGGGCATCTTGCACTGCTTTATTTTATACGTGAATTCCTGCAGGTTATAGCTAGCAGATGGCAAACCACCAACCACTTAAGGGACCCTCCTTAATGGGATTTAACTAGTTTAAGAACATGCCATATGACTTTTAAGTGATTTATGAAGAACACTTGGGCACTCTAACCCTTTTAAAGTTTGCACAAGAGTAGCATAACCACTGGCGGAGGAAGAGGAGAGCACACCACCCCTGGCAGCGCGATCCCGGTGGGGTGCCATTGCAGCTGCCCCCCTGCCTGCGCTAGGCGCCACGCCCCCACAGGTGATTTGCCACACCCCCAGGACGCGCACCAGTCCCGCCCCCACCTGCTCTCCACCCCCCGGTGCCAGAGCATGAAGCTCTGCCACTGAGCATAATATTCCTGTCCTGTGTGGCAGAATACGGCCATAATTTGTGATTGCTGGCTATGCATTAAGGAAAACACTACCCAAAGTCTCTCCCAGATGACAATTTCTTTTTAATTGCATAGTCCTCTGGATTTAAAACTGCAGTCCATAAATATGTTTCGCCCTGTACCAGTTTCATGACAGGTTTAGTGGCTTTTCCTCTTTGTCGCAGGACTAAACTATGAAAGGCAAGGATGGCTACGATAAGTACTTCTAGGCTGCTGTACTTTGCTGAGAGCAAAGTAAGGAAGGTGTTGGCTGGAGACTGTTTCTGTGCCTGGAGATACAGAAACTCCCTAACAGAAGAATGAAACCAAACCTTGGCACCACTGAGGTGAAATTCACAACTTCATACAATGGTCAGTTTCACGCTTCTGTTGAGCTCAACCAGCTGGCCCAGAGGAATCAGATTCATCAAGGGAGGTGGAATTAACAAGAAGGTGAAAGAGATGGTGAGTTTGATTCTCCTGCTAAGGACTGGAAGCTGGCCGAGTGCGGGATTGGGAAAAGTGAAATGTGATCACTAGATGTTTTATGTAGACAAGCTGAGAATAGTACCAGTTGAGGGGACAGGGGGTGGAGAGAATCACACTTAGACACAGACATATGCATATGTCCTCGTAATTAGGGTATAAGATGTTCAACTTTCCACTGCATGACACAGAGAAGATGAAGCTTCTAATAATCTGAAAGCGTAAGAAAAATGATGGTACGTTATTGACATACTGACACACCTAATTATGTTTAGAGAACTGCAGAGGTTTCTCATATCTAAAGGGACTTTCTGCTTGTTTTTCTTGAACTATTGCCCTCCATTCTTCGTAGCAAACTGATTTTGAAATGAAGGAAACTTTGAAATGAGCAATCCATGATAGGGCATTAGACAGGGGTGTCAACTGTTCCAAGAAGTCCTTCTGATGATGTTCAAGCCTTTGGACAAGTAGCTATTTGGATGACAACAACTATTAATTTATCTACTATGTACTATCTGCGGGAGTTGTTTGTTTGCATTTGGACACCTCTTAGGATATCATAATCAAATTTTGCATGATTGTCCCTGAGATCAAGGAGTTGATGTTCATCTGTATTATTTGGCTCCAACTGGGTGCCATTTTGAATCAAGATGGTGGATTGAACATTTCAGTACTGCGTTGATTTTAACCACTGATTTCAAATTCTTTGGTTTCTTAGAATTCCTGAGCAATGCTGGATACTAGTGCATCATAATGTTTGGAAGAGCTAAAAATCCATTTAACATGCTTCACTTGGCATCTGCGCTTCAGACTGTGTACTAGAAGGCTACATTTCTGCTGTACCAAAATGCTGTTTGTGCTCAAAGTTCAGTTCAAATATTTCTGTAAGCCTATTACGCTTAACTGAACCACATAAAAGCCAAAGAACAGAACACATCTTTTCAGACTGTAAATGACACGCATATCTTTTTCTTTTCTTTTCACATGTAAAAGCTAATCTCTGTATAGTAAATTAGCATATTAGAAAGGAAGTATCAGGCACGCTAAATTAGAAACATAACGATAGCTTCATTGACTACATGCAGATAACTTTTTACATGGGACAAGAGGCATTTTTTAAAAATGAACTCTGCCCTCAGTATATATACCACAATAACGTGCAGTCTGGCTGTAAAACTGCAGAGAGCTGAGACCATTTCCAGCCTATCTTCAAGAAAACAAGTGGCATCTCAAAAAATGGGTTTGTGAATCACACACCCCTCATAAACTTAACCAAATAAAGGTGAAAGGATAGCTCTACTGAAGACTACTAAACAGAAAGAAGTGAAAGGACACGACAGCTTTTGATCATTTAATATGCTTTTTTCACCAGACCTCACGTATCTCGTCTTTTGTGGTGCAGAAGTGGAGGATGTGCGACAAATCTTCCTCATACTTTTCGGCTTTGGAATCCCAGTTCACGCTGTCAGACTCAAGGGTGTTGAGCTGCTGCTGCAGGTTCTTTACAGAAACATTAAAGGAATTCTAGAATGAGATGCAGAAATCAGGCTGAAAAAGTTGGCGTCAGGGGCAGCAAACTGACCTGCAACACTATTTGTTACTTCGGTTTTGTTATTGTTTTTTATTTTAAATAAACCCTTCAATTCAAAATTAACATATTTTACAGTAAGATTATGTTCTTCCAAGAGGTTGATGTGGTAACATTCTGGCAAGATTTGAAAATATGGGGTTCAGTTCTGCATCTGCCTAAAAAAGGCGTGAAGCTTGACATTGGCATAAACTTGGGGAAATATATTCCCACCAGATTGTTCTAGTTAACTGTCTGATTTTTGTATTCTGAACCTGCTACAGTATCATCTTTTTTTGTGTGGCACCGCTTTGAGGGATAGGAGTGAATCGTGTGGCTACGTCATGGAAGATACAGACAGAGAATCCCTCTGGACAAAGAAAACATGCCTCGTTGCTAATACTGAATGCAGAGGAGCAACAGAGCACTGGGTCTTTGAAACAAATTATAATCTCTCATTTTGTTATTTTTATTGTGTTGTTACCATTGTGTACTCTTTATATCAGGCCCTCTATCAAACTGCACATTGATGTACTATAGAAACATGCTTATTTGGTTTAAATGCCTGAGTCTAGTTCTACATTAGCCGTTCTTGAATGCTGAGGAAGTAATAGAAGAATATACAATTATGTGATGCTTGCTGAGCGATCCTGGCATTTAATCTCTCAGCCTGAAGGGATTTGGATGTTGCCTTTGGGTTAACTCGTAAATAGCCTAGCTCAGTCATAGAAATTGTCATATTATACAATATGGGGAAATAGGCAATTGTCAGGTTCAATCTCTGGTATCCTTCTAAATCTGTTGTAAACAGCCCAACCCAGAAGTGATGGAGAAAAGGAAGCACCGTGTCCCGTTATTATCCCTGCTTTCTTCCACCACTAGGGCCGTTCTGTTGACTTACAGGATGTTGCACTGCTGAAATTATATCCATTCCAAGAGATAGTGCCAATTTGTACAGGTGCCTGATATGTGCGTGCTTCTCCTGAGCATTATTCAAGTGAATCTTAGCATGTGGAGTGTCGCTGGGCACATCTTTCGCTTCAGGGATCTTCAGTCCTCCTGATTTTATGAGGCCTTCAAGCTGAGGAGATTAACGTATTATCTTTCGTTAACAACCATTCTTCTGTCCCTCCACTTTACAGTCACATGCCATTATGTCTAGGCTCAAGGCATACACAAATTTGGATCTGAATCCAGAGTTAGGAGCTGGTGTATGCTTTAGTATGGTTATTATATAGTCATAGGTGCTTCGTTTAATGTGTTCATTTATGGGACACAGAATACACATGCAAGAGAATTTCTGAGGTTAAATAAATTCTTGCCAGGATAGAGGTGACTATACTCACTTCCTCTTTGACATGATGGAATTTGATAGTCTTGTTGAAAATGTCATCATATTCTGCCATCTTTTCCTTTATCTCCTTATGGAGATGAATAAGCTCACTTACTTTCTCAGATTTTTCCATGTCAGGCACGCCTTTCAAGCTCAGCTGCTCTGATAACTTTAATGTGTATTCCACCTCAGCATTGAGTTGCTAACAAATCAGATGCAAGAAGATTATTGAAACTTAAAAGGGAAACACACATTTAATCCAAGCAAATCACTGTTGACTTCAAGCCATTTCTTCTTCCTCCTTTTCTGAATGTGGAGTTCACACCTAGCCTGTGAATCCCCATCCCCTTATTTCCAAAGTTAAGCCCTAACAGGCATAGGCAAACTCGGCCTTCCAGATGTTTTGGGACTACAATTCCCATCATCCTTAGCTAACAGGACTAGTGGTCAAGGATGATGGGAACTGTAGTCCCAAAACATCCGGAGGGCCGAGTTTGCCTATGCCTGGATTAAGATCTGAGTATCTTCCTAAATTCTGCCCCACCTTTTGCATTCATGTTAAACCGGGAGTCTGCTTGCTTACTTGTTGTATCCCATTGGTCTGAAAGATGGGCACATTCAAAGGGAGGACTTTTAATTCAAAATTAAATTTGTCCTCTCAGTAGCAATGGAGAAATCAGACCATTTCTCCTCCAGCCCACTTTTGTATGTGCTCATTCATAAGACTGTAATATCATGCATCTGCATTAATCTCTGATTTACAAAACAAAACAATACACCAATCTGCATGGAAATTTGCATCGACATCCAGATTTGAATATGTATTTTCTAAATGAATTTTCTCTCCATATACATGGTTTTATACAAATTTGTTTTAGCTGAGATGTGAAATCCAAGTGGGCAACTAACTTCTGATCTGATGTAGCAAGACATTTCAGATCAGAATTCTCAGAAAAATATCTCAAGCATCCCTAACTTCTCATCTATTCTCTATATAAAGCAGATTATGGCAGAATGAGGTGGATTGTCTGGCACCTGTTTTAGGGCTTAGGCAGAAAGGGAAAACCAGAAGCTGGAAGATGCCTGCTCAGGTTTAAATCCCTCCTGAAAAATTTTTAGTCTCAGATTTTTATTTCTGTTTTAGTTGTTTTTTTGTTTTGTTTTTTGAAGCATGCAAAATATAACTGGGGAGTGGTTTCGTGACCTTTCTGCCTCTTAAGCTAATTTTCCCCCACTTCCTTTTACTCAAAATGCTATGTTCAATACAAACTTTATAAACAGCTTCTAGATAACTATTTCAGTAATAATAATAATAATAATAATAATAATAATAATAAATAAACTGACACATTTTTCAACTTCGTGCAAAACAGTTTCATAAACTTATACCTGTGCACCCATCCACAATACCAAAAATGTGAAGTTCTCTCTGTCACAAAATTATTAAGCACAGCATTTCTGCTGAATTTAACATGGAGTGAAAAGTTTGCTTTAGGTACTGCTAGGAGCAAGCACTTAGAAATGATTTGTTTCACATACGGCATGAAGTGCTTAATTTCTCTTCTCACCTGAAACCGTGGCTTCATATGGTTAAATTTATTCTGCAGTTCTATAAGTACTGAGAGGTTACTCCCAAGATCAAGTGCTGTTGTAGACTTGAGTGCCTCTTGAAGAATGCTTAAGCTTTGGGTAGTCTACAATAAATAAAAGCAGATATGGTAATACAAGCTGTTGAGGAAGAAAAGGATCCGGTTGTTTTTGCAAAAATGCAAAATAAATCTCTATAGTATACAGTACTGGAGCAGTGAATGAAAACCTACACATCTTAAAAGAACAAACTCATATAAATGCAATATTGTGTGCACAGCAAGTGCTTTACCACTGAGCCGTTTTTAAATAAAATTGTTCCATGTTTCGCTGTTCCTGCCCAACTGTTTTTTTATATATATATGTTTGGAAACATATTATGTATTTTGTGTTTTATGCTGTAAACTGCTCTGTGGTCTCTTGATGAAGGGTGCCCATTCAACCACTTCTATCTGAGGAACCCGCACTTGCAAAGTGCCATAAAATGTTCAGTTGCGTCCTGAGGCCCCCAAGCCCTTCTTCCCCTGAAAATAACTTTACACTGACACGTAATTTTAGTTTAAGTTACAGTGGTACCTCAGGTTAAGTACTTAATTTGTTCCAGAGGTCCGTACTTAACCTGAAACTGTTCTTAACCTGAAGCACCACTTTAGCTAATGGGGCCTCCTGCTTCCACCATGCCGTCGGAGCACAATTTCTGTTCTCATCCTGAAGCAAAGTTCTTAACCTGAAGCACTATTTCTGGGTTAGCGGAGTCTGTAACCTGAAGCGTATGTAACCTGAGGTACCACTGTATTGGGCAAAATTTAGACCACAGCTTTATTGATTACAGCAAAGTGAGCGGTGTTGGCTTAGGCATTGGCAACAGACTATAACTGACTCCTCTCTCTTTGTCTGGAAGTCTGAAAGAATAAACACCAAATGAGGGAGCAACATCGATGAAGACCAACAAAGCTCACCCTGGGGTTCCTGTGGTCCTGGCATGGCCCTAGCCCCTCAGGCGGACTTCGGACGAGATCCAGGACCCCCAGATTCCTTTACCGGAATACCCTTATTCATGGGGGGGGGGGGGAAGCAGGTGATGGCCGCACCTCCCCTCCCACACACTTCAATAAGCCAATACCTAACCGCCAAACCTTACAAAGTTGTGACGATTGCTAAGGGGGTAGGCGAAAACCAAGTGGCTACATCCAATCTGCCAAATGGAAAAATTCCTACCCAGCCCCTGCTCCAAAGCAGGTGACCCAATCCAAAGCAAGGCCAAAGCAGCAGCACCTAAAATTAGGGAGGGTGTTTGGCAGCGCGAAGCCAGTACCCCCAGTTACGTCGCGCTGCCGCTTTTATAGGCCCCAGGAATTGCGCCAACTGCCCCGATTGGCCCAAACAGCCTGGCGGGATTCCGGGGCCCAACGGTTAAGGCTTGGGCCACGCCTGGCAACAACTCTCCCAGTGGGAGTGGCTTAGGGGCCTGTGCACAACTAGGACCCTCATTAAGGAGGATCCCATTTCCAAATCTATAATAAGTCATTATTTTGGTGTGGCGGCACCTATGCTTTGGAACGCCTTGTCTACTTTATTTACTTGCTTTGGCAGGCAACCTCTATATTGCTCTGAACACATTTAGAAAACTTATTTATTTCAGCAATTCTAGACACATGTGCGCACATTTTTAAAACAAAGAATAAGATATGCTAATTTTATGTGGAGTTTATTGAAAATTATCTTGCTGTTTTTGTTATGAGCATCTCTTAGAGAGTTTTCTGATTAAGCAGCCTTTACATTTTTAAATACCTAATACAATAAAAAAATGTACTGCCATTAGGAATAGAGAGGGATTGTTTTAAAAGTTCAACTACTGTAGTTTATTAGCCTCCTGAATATGCTTTGCTCGTTCAGGATATTTCTTGCTCGTGACAAGTATTGATTTTGATTCGGGGCCTGTTAAATGTTTCTCTGATCAGCTTAGACAAAATCAAAATAACTGGTAGACCGTAAGACACCATAAAAACTTCAAGCAGAAAGTCAGGAACAACCACATATTCTTTACTTACTGTTTTAAATTGTTCATTAAATTTCCCACACTGCTGCTTGATGGATTTCACTTGATTCATATTAAGTTTCCACGTTGCCCACAGCTGTGTCAATTCTTCCTTCTCTTTGTTCAGAATATCAATAGTATGTTCAGTTACTTGCACAACACTTCCCACATTGAGTATTAGATTCTCGTTTATCTGTTAAATGAAGAATTCAGAAACTTCAATTTTTTTTCTGAGAGGGGTGGAATCTAATATTTGATACTTCTAAATCCCCATAATAGTAAGAGCCAAGAAAAAGCCAAAATTTCCTTCAGCCTCCACTTTTTAGATACTAAGAACTCCCACTTTGTGGTATAGAAAAGGAAGAGAAATCTGAACCCTTTTTCTTCCATAATATTTTATTGCACATGGAAACAAAGCCCATGCAGTCTATGATGCCAGCCTTATCCCTAACCCAACTAGCTTATTTTTTCTTTTTGACATTTCATCATACTTCTCTTCGATGTTGGATAAATAAGCAAACAATCTCTCTTCTAAGCTTCCCTTCCTTGAGTTCTTACTTGTGTATGTGATTTCCCAATTGTAAGGTTAGTTCACCGTACATTGATGCTGGCCCACATACTTGTGATACTCAGATGGCTTCCTTGTTTTTGTCTATTAGTCCATCTAGCCCAATATTGTCTACAGTGATAGCCAGCTGTATCCAGAGATGCCTGTAATGTTTCATCCACAGCGCACATGCTCTACCACTGAGCTGTCTTTTGAGAAATGGTTCCATGTTTCCCTGATCCTTCCCAGATATTTTCAATATGTATATGTTTGGAAATATTTTGGGGGAAATGGTGCCAAGATTTTTAATGGCGGTCAATGCTGGAGTCAGCAAATAAAGCATCGCTGAGAGACTCACCATGTTTACTAAATTTAGAAAGTCATGTCCCATGTCTTGAGTGGAAAGAATCTTCTTTAAAACCATCTGCCACTGGTCGTCAGCTGACTGTAGCAAAGCCTCATTTTTAGCTTCACTATCTTCTTGCACGGCCTCCGTTATATAGAATTCCTTCAGCCTCTGAGCATCACCTCCGACCTAAAGGGGTAGAAATAAGCAAGTGTAGATAACCTCTACATTTATGTTGGAATTTCTCTATGATTAACTCTGGCCTGTATAATCCTTGAATCTCTTTGCTGAAGTCAATGGAAAGTAAATAAAGCCATTGTTCAAGAACGCACTTTTCAAATTAATTTCATCCTTAGTTAGTTAAAATGGAAAGGGATGCCGTGCCAATTTTTCCCCAGTTTCACAATTCCAAACTTCAGAAAACTGGGAACAGGTGGGGATTTATCTTTGTAAAACTCTGGGCACTTCATAGTCTCTTCTGAGATAATTTTATTCCATTTAAAGGGACTTTGCCCAAGTGCATCATGGGTAGATCCTTTTTAAACAGCCACTATATAATTATTTCCTGCGAGGGCTGATGATCCTTTAAATGTGCTTACTGTGCACTCTCAAATTCTCTGAGCCGTCAGTAGTCTCAGGGGCAGCATTTACTAGGGTATGGCTCCCTTTGGTGGAGGCCTCGTCACTAGCAATGCCGAGTGTTTTTGTAACATCTGATTTACTTACACACTAAGTGGGGTGTCATTGTCGGTGGGGGCTTTTACACTGCTGGTGGCCTAGTGGAGGCAGCAGACCTTCTAACTGCAATCCTATTTCTAGAGATGTGTACCTGTCATGTTCCACTGTGCTTTCAGGGTTCAGCTCTCTGTCTCTGGGTGTTTCCAGATGACCTACTTATTTATCATTCATCCTAATCATTCACACTGGAGAGCCAGTGTGGTGTAGTGGTTAAGAGCGGTAGCCTCGTAATCTGGGGAACCGGGTTCGCGTCTCCGCTCCTCCACATGCAGCTGCTGGGTGACCTTGGGCCAGTCACACTTCTCTGAAGTCTCTCAGCCCCACTCACCTCACAGAGTGTTTGTTGTGGGGGAGGAAGGGAAATGAGAATGTTAGCCGCTTTGAGACTCCTTAAAGGGAGTGAAAGGCGGGATATCAAATCCAAACTCTTCTTCTTCTAATTATTATTATTATTGGCAGGGAGGTTACATGATGGCTTTCTCCAGTGTATTCCCCCATCACTCATCTTATTGCAAAAAGTTTGATCTTTTAAGAAAGTAGGCTTGTTGTCCAAGACCTCTCAAGGATTGTGAAACCCGAATTTGCCAGAATGCGATTGAATCCCACCTTGAAAACAGAGACTGTTTGAAAGTACCCTCTGTGTCATTCTGTTTTCCTGTTTCTCTCATGCTCTCAAAGTGTAGTTTATTTTGGTAGTTTTCACACTCAATCACATACACTCGCTTCTCAAATCAGGGAATCACCTTCTCATAGCTTTCCCATTCAAATAGTTCCACAGATCTCTGAATCAAGAAACCATATTCTAAAAGCCAGTTCCTAGACAGAGGCATTCACTGAGTGCTAAAGTAACATCTGTCTGTCATTCTGGTCCTTCAAGAGACTTTTGTCAAATCTTAGACTCTGACCAAATATAGTCTTAGAACAAAACCACTGCAATAATTAATTCCCCCTACCAGGGATCCCAAGGCGCGGCTTCTGATTTGCTGCAGGAAGCTCCTGCAGCCAATTGGAAGCCACGGAACCCACACCAGACATTTGGGTTCCAAAGAACGTTCTCAAACTGTACCTCTCACTTCCAGGTTTGTGGCATTCAGGAACCAAAACATTTGACAAGGCGTTCCGACTTCCGAGGTATGACTGTAAAATATTGGGGGGGGGGGGGCGGCAAGCCCTGCACTGCATAACCAATCACATGATGTGGTGCACACACACCATTTGAATGGAAATGCCCATCAACTGGGGCATACTTTATTGGGTGTACTGAAGACCCCTTGGCCCCTAGAAATTGGTTACTATGCCACCTAGAATACTCAGATAACCATCTCATAGGTACGTGGGGAGCTCGTCGTTTGTTGCATTACGTTCTAAACAACATTGGTCCACCTGGCTCCGTACCACCTACACAAGTGTGGGCAACCTGTTTAATTTTATGTGGGTAACAAGGGGGGAGGGTGGCAGAAAGTAAGAATGAGAGAAAGAAAAGCATCTACTTTGGGTTGTGGCCCCACCCACTGCTGGCTTCCACTGACTCCAGCCCCATTCACCAATGGCATGCAGCCCCTGACAGATTACCCTGAGGTAATATGACTCTCGAGTGGAGGAGGAAAGTACCTCATCGGATGACTTCAAAAATTCTACATAGGGCTTCAGGATTTCCAGTTTTGAGCTAATATTTCTGTTAAGTGTTGTCAGTTCTTCATTCAGGAGGTCAGTTTTGTTAGAGAAAACGGCCACTTCTGTGGTTTCCAGTTCTTCCATCTCTTTAAAAATTCTCACAGCTAATTCCAGTTCAGTTGCCATCTCCTACGGCAGCAGAAACAGAGAAATATAACGTGTAATGTGAACATTTGAATTGGCCTACCTAAAACTGGGCCACTCCTTGAAGATTTGCAACTCATCTGTACCCCCCACCCTCAGGTCCAAAAAACAAAACAACTCCCTCCGCACAAACGATTTTAGGATATTAGCGTTGGCGAAAAATGTTTCCGCTTGTGCGGAGTGGGATAACCATTCCCCTCTCCCCGCCCAGATTTCCTATATCTACCACAGCACTTCCTGAGGGTTGGAGGACCCTAAGCATTATGGGATATGTCACCAAGGTCTGTAGTAGGTTTGAGTGGGTGCGAGTTATGATGGCAGATTTAAATAAAAAGCAAAAATTAAAGTACAATATTACAGTATTGAAAAATAATATGAAATGTGCTTAATATTAATTCTTCCAGCACCATGTCTCTAAAAGGTAAAGGGACCCCTGACCATTAGGTCCAGTCGTGGCCAACTCTGGGGTTGCGGCGCTCATCTCGCTTTACTGGCCAAGGGTGCCGGCCAAGGGAGCTTCCGGGTCATGTGGCCAGCATGACTAAGCCGCTTCTGGCGAACCAGAGCAGCGCACGGAAACGCCGTTTACTTTCCTGCCAGAGCAGTGCCTATTTACTTACTCGCACTTTGACATGCTTTCGAACTGCTAGGTTGGCAGGAGCAGGGACTGAGCAACGGGAGCTCACCCCGTCGTTGCGGGGATTCGAACCGCCGACCTTCTGATCGGCAAGTCCTAGGCTCTGTGGTTTAACCCACAGCGCCACCCGCATCCCTCAGCACCACCCGCGTCCCATGTCTCTAAGCAACCATAAAAAAAGCAATTTAAAAATCAGTCTTGTTAAAACATTTCTTGCATTGCAGAGGGTTGGGATAGATGACTCTTCCAACTCTATGATTACAGCTTTCATCCCAGCCAGCAGGGATAATGGGAGTTGTAATCAGGCAGCTTCTAGAGGACCACAAGTTCCTTATCCCTGGCGTAATGGGACTCTGTACATTGCAAGATTCTTCACTGGTGTGCAGGACTGGTGTAGAAAAGCAAGCTATTCCTGAAGTAAAGGTAAAGGCACCCCTGCCAGTATGGGCCAGTCTTGACAGACTCTAGGGTTGTGCGCCCATCTCACTCAAGAGGCCGGGGGCCAGCGCTGTCCGGAGACACTTCCGGGTCACGTGGCCAGCGTGACATCGCTGCTCTGGCAAGCCAGAGCCGCACACGGAACGCCATTTACCTTCCCGCTAGTAAGCGGTCCCTATTTATCTACTTGCCCCCGGGGGTGCTTTCGAACTGCTAGGTTGGCAGGCGCTGGGCCCGAGCAACAGAAACGCACCCCGCCACGGGGATTCAAACCGCCGACCTTTCGATCGGCAAGCCCTAGGCGCTGAGGCTTTTACCCACAGCGCCACCCGCGTCCCATTCCTGAAGTACCTGGGGAAATTTGCACAGTATCTTGCAATTCCTGAAGTACCTGGGGAAATTTGCACAGTAATAACATATGGCTCGACACAGGGTTTTTTAAAAAATAAATACAGTGTACAAAAGTATTTTACCTTAGTTTGATTTGCCAGCTCTAAGTATTTGTTCAGGACTTTCTCTGATTCAGGGACAGATGATCCGGGATTTATTGCAGCTGAGACAATTGGACCAACGTTCTTGATCTTTGTAGAGGCCTTTGGTTTTGAATAAAAATAACTAGTTAAAATCATTGAACTAGGCTTGTTTTGGACATAATGGCATAATTATGGGCTAGAAGTCTTCACTGTGATGTAGGTATAAGCATTCCACAGGTAGAGAAGTTTTGATAGAGGAGTGCTTTCAGATAAGTGATTCTCCCACATGCATTGTGAAAAGGCACGATTCTTTGAAAGAGTGTGCCATGTGTCGCCACATATATTTGAGTTAGTAAAAACGACACCCAAAATGAAGGCATGTTCAACTGTTCCTTTTTGTGGGACAGAGTTTTTGCATGTGCACGATTAAGACTACAAAGACATATATGCTGAAATGCCTAACCTCTAACTACATTTCCAGCATTACTATTCAAACACATATCAGTTACTGTTTCATTAGCCTAGAAGTATAAAGGAGCCTGGATAACTAATTTCACAAACTCTCTTCTCTCCATAAGAACACTGTCTTCATTTTTAAACTGAGTACATTTTTGAGTCTTTGGCCTTATGGGGACGTAATTGCACATCATGCACATAAATTTACATTTGTGACAGCATGAATGGAAAAAATAGCCATGATGGCTTAGCATATAGAATTATATTGTATATATAGCCATTATGAGGATTCATTCCTGTTGCACATTTTTAGAAGCATCTAAATTGGATTAAGCTGTGTCTACCAAATGCCAGGGTTGATTTTAGCATGCAGCAAATATTTCATAGGGCTCTATGCTAGTAGAGAACTGTACTAGAAAACACCTATTAAGGTTATAAAGGGTAGTCACATTCCCCATAGAAGCAAGAAGCATTCATTATATCTAAAATTTCAGAAAGCATTCCCCAATTTTGTCAATGTCTGTTTTTTTACAACAATGATCAAAAGCAATTTTTTTCCACTTGTAAGACAGGTATTAGGTGGTACTCTGCCTAAATGAAACACAATCTGAATAATTATTTTGGTATAAAACAATTGTTTTCAATGAAGGGCTTCAGGTTGTTTCTACAATAACAGTGAGTGTGAAGTCTTGGCAGGGCAATAGAAGCTGACGGGCCACTTTGAAAGGGAAACAGGCTCTGTGTTCAGTGCAACTGTCCTCTCCCCAACAAGGCTGGTCATGGAAGACCAACTATGCTTGAGAGAGACTCAGACCACTTACACACCCTACCTTTAAAGCACAAATGAAGCCCATTCATTTCCTCAAAGAAGAGTAAGAAGAAAAAGAGTTTGGATTTGATATCCCGCATTATCACTACCTGAAGGAGTCTCAAAGTGGCTAACATTCTCCCTTCCCTTCCTCCCCCACAACAAATACTCTGTGAGGTGAGTGGGGCTGAGAGACTTCAAAGAAGTTTGACTAGCCCCAAGTCACCTAGCAGCTGCATGTGGAGGAGCGGGGAAGCGAACCCAGTTCACCAGATTACGAGTCTACTTAAACTACAGTGCCCAGAATTCCTTGAGTGGTGAAATGTGCTTTGAATGCATTCTCCATGTTTAATTACTTGTTTCTGTGTTTTTTTTTATTATCATGTTTCAACCTATTCTCTTAGTTTCTTTCTCTACTCTGAATATTTTTCCTCATGGAGCAATTTCCTTTGTGGTTTCAGTGTTTAAAGTGGAATATTATATATATTTATTCTTTTAATTGGATTTTGTTTATATTCTGCTTTTTCGGCTCACAGGCCACTATATATATATATATATAGAAGCTTGTGATCTGAAAAAGCAGAATATAAACAAAATCCAATTAAAAGAATAAATAAACGAGAGCACAGACACTTCCTGAAGTGAGAGAAACAGAGCAAAACCTGATAGAAAGCACTATGAGGAACCTCTCTCCCAATTTCTCTTACACGTTTGCCTGCACGTTTTGTATATATACTAGGAACCCAGCATGTAGCATTGCTCAGGAATTCTTATAAACCAAAAAACTGGTGCAGTTAGGAATCAATGGTTAAAATCAGTGCAGTTTTTTAAAGTTGGGAGTCCACCATCTTGATTCAAAATGGTGTCCAGTTGTATCCAAACATAGGTGAAAACCTGAATCTTGATTCTAGGAACCATCATACAAAATTTGGCTACAGTACTTTAAGAGGCATCCAAGCAGACACACAACTTTCCAAAATATATAGTGGATCTCACCGAAAAATCACACTGTCCAATAAAATTGGACTTCAACTTCTATTTATCATTCAGTTATATTTATCAGAATGGGTTGCATGTTTTCATATACCTTCTTGAGATAATTGTCTAAGGAGGTGGTTAAGTGCTGTTTTTCTGAGGCAAGTTCCTTGTAAGCAGTACACTGCTTGATCAGCCCATCTACTCTTTTGTTAATGCAGTTTACCATTTCCTGAACACCAGTCATCCAAGAACTGAAGGCAGAAACAAAATGACAGTTAGCATTTTTGCTGGTAGGTAGGATTATAGGAGGCAGATGAAAACAATTCTGATCATTTGCACAGCTAGCCTTTGGAAAACCAACAATAATGTTAATTTGCAGTAAAACAGAGAAACTAGGACATGTACATTTGTGGATTTTGTTCTAACACTTTCCCTTCCTCAAATGAGTTTCTCACCAGAACTTGTGAGGAAACAAATATGAACAAATTTACGTCAGATAAGTTAACCTATCAAAATATGACCCTGAATAAAAAGACAGAATGCGGCTGCTAGACTGGTGACTGGGCGCGGCCACCAAGACCACATAACACCAGTCTTGAAAGACCTACATTGGCTCCTAGTACGTTTTCGAGCACAATTCAAAGTGTTGGTGCTGACCTTTAAAACCCTAAATGGCCTCGGCCCAGTATACCTGAAGGAGCATCTCCACCCCCATCATTCAGCCTGGACACTGAGGTCCAGCGCCGAGGGCCTTCTGGCGGTTCCCTCACTGCGAGAAGCGAAGTTACAGGGAACCAAGCAGAGGGCCTTCTCGGTGATGGCGCCTGCCCTGTGGAACGCCCTCCCATCAGATGTCAAAGAAAAACAACTACCAGACTTTTAGAAGACATCTGAAGGCAGCTCTGTTTAGGTAAGCTTTTAATGTTTGATGGACTATTGTATTTTAATATTTTCTTGGAAGCCGGCCAGAGTGGCTGAGGAAACCCAGCCAGAAGGGTGGGGTATAAAATAATAATAATAATAATAATAACCATTGGGGGGAAATTGCAGCATATGAAACAACTTGTATTTCTTCCCCATCACTTCCCCTTGTGTCAGTGAATTTGGGGGGAAGGGGCTGTGAGGAATGCTTTCAAGAATGTGAGGAAGAGAATTCATGCACTGAGAATCACCCTGGATTCAATCCTAATGAACGGTCAAGCTCATAAAACCCTGGGTTGCATTTCCTCATTTTCAGGATTTGCCTTATTTCTGCCTAAAAACTCCCCACATTCCCCTTGATCAGTGCTCATGTGGCAAAGGAGTATTCCGACCTGCTTAGGACCATGTAACTTCCCAACAATAATTGATACCTATGAGGCAACTCCTAAATGTGTATGGGATTCTTCACTTACATCCTTAACTTACCTGTGGGCATCTCCTTTGCTAAGCAAGGTTTGTCCCTTCTGCAAGGCGTCAGCTGATGCTTCTGTAATCTCTTTCTTCAGTTCCTCATGTTTTATTGCCAAGAGAGCCGAGCTTATGCCTTCAGAGTTAAGAAGCTTAAGGGAGGCCTCTACATTTCTAAGTACATCACACGCCTATCAAGACAAATACAGTTTTTGAAAAGTAAAAGACGGGGGCTTTTTAAATAAAACATATTATGAAACAGTTCTTCTTCAACTCAGCATAGAAACCATTTTGTTTTAAGAATTCATACCCCGCTTTTTACCATCTGAAACCCAAAATGGCTTACAAAACACATCCAATATTTAAAACATAAATTAAACACCAGAGATTGGAACGTCAGAGCAGATTCATGGTGCAAAGTCCTTCTGGAATAAAATAGTTTTAACCAGGCTTCTGAAATTCAGCAAGGATGGTTGAAGCTTCCTTCTGTGATTGAGTTCCATAGAGTTGGGCCCACTACCCTGAAGGCATGACACCATGTTGTTCCATAGTTTTGGAACAAGTTCCCATATGCTGGCTCCTACCAAATCTGCATGGACAAAGGAGGCTCCGCTTCTGATCAAGTCCTTATATGAAGCACCTTCAGCAGTGCACACTGCTCTCCTTAGTAGACAGGGAACTGAAGGAGTCACAGGTCAGTGGCTGGGCACTTGCTTTACGTGCATAAAGTTCTAGGCTCAATTTCTGGTGTTTTCCATAAAATAACCTCAGGTAGAGAGCAGGGAAGGTCTCTCAAATGTGGTGGAGACCATCGGCAGTCTGAATATACTTGAGCCTGATGGGCCAATGCACAGAGTCACTATTGAGCACATCCATATGTCCATGAGGCTACAGGGGCAGCACCAGACAAGATGGGCAGCACTGTCAGTTCTTACAACACCAACCATTTATTTATGAAAGGGAACACTGAATCCAGATTCTCTCCTCCCTGGTGAACTAGTGCTGCTAAAGCTGAGAGCACAGATATCTTGCTACATGGCGAGAGTCTCATGTACAGCAGAAACCTGTAAAGCAACTTGCTGCTGAGAGTAATGGCAACTTCCTTGCAAAGACGGATAGGGTTGGGTTGTAAGACTGGTCACAACCCTCAGATGACCTGCTCTAAAGCCACTACTCTTAACATTGTATAGAGTAGGAAGTTTGAAGACTGTAGCCTTCTGAAGTTGAGTTTTTCCATGACAGCTGTGATAATCACTCTGGCTGTCAGGATTGCCCCTTCCTATATTGCTACAGTTTCATAGATGGTGCCAACTCAGCATAATATGATACTCGGTAACATGGCCTTTTCATTCTGCTGCAGTTGATTAATGTAGCCACGCACTAGGAAGCTTGCTTCAAAAAGGGGGGAGGCTCTGGCAAGTGCTGCTGGTTTTTTAAGGGGTTTTAAAGGGTTTCCAGAGGTTTAGATGTTGTTTACAGGCTTTTTAGATGGTGTTGCCCACTATACGTGATTTCACATATACACGCGGTAACCGGGAACGTAACCCTCGCATAAGCGGGGAGACGCCTGTACTGCTCTTGGACGTAATAATGTCATAGCGCTCTCCTTTTAATGGGTGAGAAGTGACGCAAGAGGTTGTTTAGCATCCCTCATTTAAGGATGAATGGGAACCTTTTACAAAGTATTTGAAGACACAACAAAGCAAACTGGACTCCCTGGCAGGTTTTGAATAAACATTCACAATTTTTTTTACTGATAATAATTAGCTAAACAGTTTGAAGATCTACACAATTCTGTAACATGCAGAAAATAGCATTATTGGAGAAACCAAAGACTGGAACTGAGGGAAGTTGGGGGGTGGGGTGGGAGGATGGGTTTTGTGGGGGGGAGGAAAAAAGGGGGGGAATAAGGATATGTTTTTGGAAAATATGTTTTGTTATAATTTTGAATAAATAATTTTTTTAAAAAAAAGATATTCAGAAGGAATCCTACTCCAGGTGCCTTCTTTGCCTGTAGTGAAGTTTGTATCCACCAAGACTATTTCCTCGTCAGAGGAATACAATCCCCAAATTCCCTGATCGTTACAAATTGCAGGGAAAGAAGGAACGATCATGCGTTTTATTCCCTGGCATGGTAAAACCTATCCAAAATATGAAGATGGCTGGATGTGGTGTCAAAACGTTTAGGATTGGTTGAAAGTGACACACACAACCCCAGATTGCCAATCATTTGGTAGGAATGAAGGCAGTCAATAAAAAAATAGCCCAATGAAAACTGAGCATGCTCAGTGGCCATGGAATGCTGAATAGGGGAGATGAGAAACAGAATCATGGAAGGGACCATGAGGGTCATCTAGTCCAACCCCCTGCAATGCGAGAATCTTTTGCCCAATGTGGTCCTCGAACCCACCACTCTGAGATTAAGAGCCTTATGCTCCACTGATTAAGCTATGGGATGCATCATTTTTGTGCAGGTCCCACTTTTACCTAATATACTTTCATTCTTATGTCGGATAAATTGTAAGCCTCATTAAGAGCCTACCATGGTTGAGAAGCAGGTCAAAAAGATATAACGAAAGCAAACAAATAAGCAAACGGGAACTCAGTACAGACTCCTAGAGCACAAAGTTCAAGAAAAGGTCTAGTATTTCTGCAATTTTAATAGGACTCTCAAAACATTTTTTAAAAAGTTTTAAGAACAAGTACAGTGTATACTAAAGCCTCTCCTTTTCAGGGAGGGGAGGGATTGCGCGTGGGCCTTGCGCTTCCCGCCCATAGTGGGTGGCGTGTTTAGTCATCAGGGAGTCCCGGCGCGCGTCACAACCTCGCCAGCCAATCCGGCTGGCTGGGGTGTGTGGCTAAGCTGCCACGCAGCCAAGAGTAATTCCTTCTGCTCCCTGCTACTATGGATCTCCCGCCCTCCTGCCCTTCCTTCTAGCGTTAGTCACCTTGACCTTGCTATGGACTTCGGTTGGTCGGCTGTTGAAGGGGCCTGGTAGGAATTTTTCCACTTGGCAGATTGGCACCAGCCACTTGGTTTTTGCCTACCTTGTTGCAAGTCATCACAACTTTGTAAGGTTTGGCTGTTAGGCATTGGGAAAACTTGGTTTATGGGAGGGGAGGTTGTGGCCATCAGCTAACCCTCCCGTTTAAGGGTATTCCATTAAAGGAACCCGGGGGTCGTGGATCCTGTTCGAAGCCCGGGAGGTGGCTAAGGCTATGGCACAACTTTCTGGTGACCCTGGGGGAGCTCCGAGTTGGTGTACATAAACAGGGCTCCCCCTAAAGGTGGTTAACCCTTTTGAGACTTCCTGCATGGTGAGCGGGAGTCAGATATAGTCGGAATGGGTCCAGTGCCTAAAGCCAATACCATTCACATTCTGTACCCAATAAAAGTTGTGACCTTTTTTCGCCCATTAACCTAAATACTGGTGTCCACGTGTTTTCATTCCTCGAGGGAGGGGGTGCGGGGCCTTGACGCACAACAGCCCCACCTGTTTCTTGGAATATAAACTGCTGGAAGCAAAATCCTTGGAGGGACTCCTCTGCCCCTCCCAGAATGTTCTGCATACAGAGAAATACATACAAATAAATGCAATGTTTCTCTTTTTGAAACTAGAAACAGAACTGTGACAAACTGAAAACAAACGTGGTGCGATATGCAACTGGACCACATGTTGTGGGTTGGTTAATCCTTTGACTAACCTTCACTGCTGCAGTGAAGAATTCATTGGCTTCTTGCAACAAGGTTTTCCGCTCCTCCATACAACGGTTCACTTCCTGTTGCAACAGGTTCATTTTCTGATTGGAAAGCTTCAGGTGCTCTTTTTCAGCATACTCTTCTGAAAACAGAATCTTGAGAGCCTCTGATTTCAAATCTTCCACACTGGAGCCCCATACCTAGAAAGAGAAGGTCCGCCTCAGCTAGCTATCTGCCTGCAGGATAGCCACCCCACGAAAAAGACAGACGAAGGCACAGATTTAAATAAAACTTGCACATGCTAATTTACATACATAGATTCCATACCCTACAAGTGTCCTGGAAAAAATAGGACATTGTTTTTTATTGCTGGAGAACAGTGGCCATGCTCTCGCTCGATTTTGCAATGCAATTTCCCTCCAAAAAGCGCTTTTTTTCAGGACCCTGTTTTTGGCTGCCATGCCTGCCCAAAATGTGTGTGTGTGTGTTTTTGGGGGGGGGACAGGAAACTGCGGTGCAAAATTGCATGAGATTACAGCAACCCAAATGACTCCCATTCTCTCGTGATAAAACAAAACAAAACAGGAAGATGCCATCCTGGATTCTAGCTTCAAAGTGTTGGAAGGTAAGGGATGCAAATTCAGAAAATTACTTTCTTTTAAATTACACCTCATCACGGTGAAGAAGATTGTGATCAGGTGACCTGTGTGCCTGCTCAGTGTGCTGTCCGGGTGATGGGCAACCTCAAGACCCCAGCGTTCTCCAAGGAACCCCAGATAGGAGGGGGGAAAGAACATGGCAGTGAGAGGGAGCATCAATGGGTAGGTAGGCAGTTAAACTCGCCTGTTGTGCAGATGGTCCCAGTTGTCATACCCAAAAGTCCAGCAAGGACATTTGATTCACACAAACGTATTTGAGATTATTATTATTACTAGTCATTAAATTTGTATATCACCCTTCGTCCAAAGATCACAGGGCAGGTCCACAAGATAAAAACCCAAAAATGAAAGCACAAAAATACCTAATAAACTAGTATACTTCTATTTCCTTTCCTGTGGATAGTTAGGCCTACATGGCAGCAGGTAGTCTAATTTCCCCATGGCTGGACACCTCACAATTCCTTCAATGAAACTAGTTTTGTTGTTGTATTTAAGAAGAGTTTTCTCCACCCTTTTAAATGGTTTTATATTTTACTTTGTATTTCAACTCTCTTTCCCCCCCGATTTATTGTAAACCATCTACAGAGGTTTATGTAACAGGGTGGAATACAAATGCCACAAATAAACAAACAAAGAAAGCCGTATACCAAGGCAGCACTGGCTTACAGTGTAGAGATAGTGTAAAGAGTTACAGCAACTACTTCCCATGCATAGGTTATTATATGGCTAATAAATAGGAAAACCATTCCCCCGGGATGAATTGGAAACAGCAGCAAAGAAGTACAAGCCTTTTGTTCAATTACCTATCCTGCTGAGCTGCAAAATACCCATCCTACTAAATAAGGGTCAGCAACTACCATGTTCATAGTACTGTGGTTCCTCGGGTTACATACGCTTCAGGTTACATACGCTTCAGGTTACAGACTCCGCTAACCCAGAAATAGTACCTCGGGTTAATAACTTTGCTTCAGGATGAGAGCAGAAATCGTGCTCCGGCGGCGCGGCAGCAGCAGGAGGCCCCATTAGCTAAAGTGGTGCTTCAGGTTAAGACCAGTTTCAGGTTAAGAACGGACCTCCGGAACGAATTAAGTACGTAACCCGAGGCACCACTGTAGTGCTAATATGAATGGTTGACAGTACCCTCAAAATTCAATTACATTGCTTAGGAACAAACATATGGGCATCTTGCTATCATTTAAAATGCAACCACATGCATTCAGTTATTTGACACAATGGAATTATCAACAATTTGCCAAGTTTCACTACTGGGCAATCCAGTGCAAGCTATGCATGCCAATGTATTCTTGAAATCAATGAGCCTTAGTGTTTTACTGTAATGCTTAAATCCCATTGATTCTAATAATGGTAATCCTATCTCCTTAAAAATGGACAGCGTCCAAAAGTTAGTCAGCGCAGTGACCCTCTGCCCTTTCCTATGAAGGGGAGCTATTTGTGTGCAAGCATTCCAAGATCGCCCACTGAATATGGAGAAGCGCCCTGAACACAGAGGGCTTTGCAATCACATCAGATCTGCTGGATCAGAGCCACACACTGGTCAAAGATCACCAGGGCTCAGTTTCATTCCTATGTGACTTCATTGTGGGTCTTGCATGGCTTTAAAAAATAAATAAGTATGTTCAATAAAGAAGGAAATATATCCCATTATATTCTCTTGCTGGTATGGGTTATGGTAAACTTGATGCACGTTGGTGTTTATTATTGGTGTTGTTGTTGTTGTTTAGTCGTTCAGTCGTGTCCAACTCTTCGTGACCCCATGGACCAGAGCACGCCAGGCACTCCTGTCTTCCACTGCCACCCGCAGTTTGGTCAGATTCATGTTTGTAGCTTCGAGAACACTGTCTAACCATCTCGTCCTCTGTCGTCCCCTTCTCCTTGTGCCCTCAATCTTTCCCAACATCAGGGTCTTTTCCAGTGAGTCTTCTCTTCTCATGAGGTGGCCAAAGTATTGGAGCCTCAGCTTCATGATCTGTCCTTCCAGTGAGCACTCAGGGCTGATTTCCTTAAGAATGGATGCGTTTGATCTTCTTGCAGTCCATGGGACTCTCAAGAGTTTCCTCCAGCATCATAATTCAAAAGCGTCAGAAGATTTCTAAATGGAAAGGTTGCCATCTGAGAGGTAAAAAGCACAGAGGGTTCCTGTACTGCGGGAAGTCCCAGGTCCATTCTCTGGCAGATCTAGTTAAAAAGATCTCAGGTGTCAGGTTTGGGAAAGATTCTTGCCCGGTATCTTGGAGGGTCAGTACTGAGCTAGATGTGTGACTGGCCTAGTGTCACCCAGTGGACTTCATAGATGAGTGTGGATTTGTACCTTGGCCTCCCCAGTCCCTGTCCAACGTTCTACTCACTATACAGTGGTACCTCGGGTTACATACGCTTCAGGTTACAGACTCCGCTAACCCAGAAATAGTACCTCGAGTTAAGAACTTTGCTTCAGGATGAGAACAGAAATCGTGCCCCGGCGGCGCGGCAGCAGTAGGAGGCCCCATTAGCTAAAGTGGTGCTTCAGGTTAAGAACAGTTTCAGGTTAAGAACGGACCTCTGGAACAAATTAAGTATGTAACCCGAGGTACCACTGTATCATGTTGGATCTCTGCACTCAAGAAGGAAGCTCTCCACGAAAGGTTACAATAATGACATATAAAACAACAACAACACACACACACACACACACACACACACACACACACACACATAATCTCTGCCCTGTTGAAGAAAAATGGTTGCATCTGAATTAGCCGTGTGTGATGTGTCTTATCCCTCTGTGTCCTTTAATAGCCAATGAGTATGCTAAGCTGGCAAGGAGGAGGCTGCTAGATATCACAACCATGGTTTCCACAACTATTCAGAATTTGGTGCTATACATGTAAATGCAGGGGGCGGGGTCCCTCAACAGAGACAGGGACATGTGCATAAGGCCCTCTTTGGTTAACACCAATCTTGCGTAGACCAGGGGGCACAGCCACGGGTGTCTTAAGAGGCAGGACCAGGGTTGACGCAAGACATTTTGGCGCCTGAGGCAAACCACCAAATGGCGTCCCCTCCCAGCCGGGGAAGAAGAGGTGAGTGAAGATCTACATCAGGCATAGGGTGGGTGGTATTAAGATCAACATCAGGATCTGCTGCCCCTGTCCCTTGAACGCCTC
Source organism: Podarcis tiliguerta (assembly GCF_965153285.1). Taxonomy (NCBI): domain Eukaryota; kingdom Metazoa; phylum Chordata; class Lepidosauria; order Squamata; family Lacertidae; genus Podarcis; species Podarcis tiliguerta. The sequence continues at coordinate 24,238,138 of NC_139534.1, forward strand.
ACTAATGTTTATGTGGTGAGTAAGCTTGGTGGGTATGGTTCATTGTGTACACTGGGGAATTTTCTCTTCGAAGCCATAGGCACAAAGCCCTTTTCTTGCCTCTCTGCAGGACTGCTGAGATAATGATTTGATCTACAAGGATGAACTTCTACAAGTGAGCTGCTTAGCACAGAGGATCAGCTGTCATCTGCAGTGATCCATAGCAGCCACAGACATTACTGGTTTAATACTGCATGCTATTTGGTGGCATGACATCGCTGTCACTTCTTTCCACCAAGAGCAGCAAAAAGCCTGATGTTGCCATGCCTCTGCAGCTACGCAAGTACCTCTGAGGACACACAGCATTATACATAACCTGTGCTCAGTGTCTCTCCACAGACAGGTCATGCTATTTTACTTTTTTGCCTTCTCAGTAAGTAACCTTTAAAATTGCAGTTCTCAATATTCCATTTGGCACAGAAATTGAGCCCCTTTGTAGATCTCTTGATTGATCTGGCACTTCTGAAAAGATTGGTGCAGACTGGGTGAAATTATACTTTAAAAAAACTAATAAAAAAATATGGACCCTTTTGTTCAAAAGAGGCTGTGAGGCTTTCAAAAACATGAAGCAGCTGAGAAAAAAGAAGCGCTCCTATGCACCCTGAATTGCAGAAAAATACCGGGTGTGATCCAGCCAAAGTTAATGACTTTTAAGTCCCATTGTATCCAATTATAGTGATCAACTCTTTCCCCCTGAAGTCAATGATACTTAAATTTGTTTAGCTTTCTAGACTGTATTCAGAATGTTTATTTTCTTTAAAAGCCATCATTGGGACAGACACTCTTAGAGTTGATTTCTTCTTGAAATTTAAGGATACATAAGTGGAAATGAAGCATGACACTAAAATTTTGCTAAGGATGAAGAAAAAACTGGGAGTGGGTGGAATATGTAAAGCAACATGTAAAATGATTATTTAAAACAAAACAGCTGACTTTCTCAACAGCCACCCCATATGTAATAGGTAAAGAAGCTGTAGTGTGCATTCTTCTTTTGCAATGGGGAAGCAGCCCCAAACCTCAGCGACACATTGAGTTTTTGCTTGCATTTCTTAACTAGTTTAGCTAACCGCCATTCATATATTCCCCCTTCTATTAATTTGTCTGGTTATGGAACCTTAGCACCATAGTTTTTAAGAGTGACCTGCCTTGAGAGGGGTTGCCACTTGTCAGAAACCTTGAGCAAATGCATATTCTTCACAAACTGGGCAAAAACATATAAACTAGGGCTGGATCTACACTGCTAAGAAAAACGCTATAAAAACCCCTGATATATATATCTATATATCCCATTGACAATGGATTGCTGCTCTACAGCGCCCTCTGGTGTCACATTTTATAACGTATTTTTAACGTTATAACTCACCAGTGTAGATTAATCCAAGCAATGAAGAGCCCATGATTTAATGAGTGAACTGATAATCCTCAGGGAAAGATGTTCCTATATCAATACAACAGTCCACTGTAAGAAATTGAAGGACTACAGTGAGCATGTTTTAGATAAGATGGTTCTTACTTTAACCTTATTTTCCATTTCCTTGTGCTCCTGGAGTAATTCTTCATTTTCTTTTAAAGATGACCCCAGCTTTTGCTTATGAAAATAATCCTTTATGTTCTTCTTGTACCAAGAGGTGATCTGAAAAAAGAAACAATATTTTGAAGGACTGGTATGTAACTACTGAAGTGAGATTAATCATAAGGATAGTTATATAATAACCCATAGTGTGTTGAACGAGATTAATCATAAGCAATAAACATAGATGATTACGATCACATTCCCAGTCACTGAATGGATCCAGCACAATGGTAAGAACTCTTATATCCTGCTTACTGCTATTCAGCCTATATCTTTTTAGAAATAACTCAGCCTCCTGTGAATTGGTTTGAACTGTACTACTACATTGCGAGTTATCTATTCATGTAAAAACAGCAACCCAGTTTAGCTTCATTTTTAATGAGAGCGTGTGAAAAATCTTGTCTTAGCCAAAAGAATAGGAAATTTGTAAATGAATCTAATAAAGGCTCGGTTTCCATAGCCCAGTCGTCTGCGCACTGAAGTTTTAAACAAATCCTGTTTACATTGAATGAGGACTTGTTTTCAGTCTTCATTTTGTTTTGTGATTTGCTGTTTTATTTGATAAAGAAAAGCATTGCCCTGGGAACTATAATTATTTCACATCCACGTCTACTCTATTTTAATCCTATAAAGCTGCACGATGTTAAGACAGAACCTATCTTCTGAACTGTGGGCACAAAAAGAGGAAGGAAACCAGTGACCCCCCCAAGCAGAATGAATATACGTTTAGCTCAAGGCCTGCATGTAACTATCCTATGACAATCCCTCACCCTGGAGAATGAGGAATAAATGACCAGGGACCTGGAATCCTTTGCTTATGCAGTTGTGTGCACAAAGGCTCTTTCGAGCATTAAAATGAACATGAGGAAGTCAAGCATGCCAGATCCTTCCCCCTATTCCATTAATTCATATAATGCCTAAACAGAGTAAGAGGTATGTGGAATTTGATATCCCATGGGCTAAAATGCAGCTATTTTATTTACTGGTGTATTGGATCATTACCTACATATACACCACAATCCAGTATAGAGTTATGCTTAACCTCCTTTCATTTCAGTGGGGCTTAAGCATGGGTACAGAACTGTGTTAGACTGAGGCCCTAGTCTGCCCTTATATGTCACAATTGGAGCTATTAAGTATTCCTCTATGAATATTCTGAAAGTAAACAAAAATGCTTCCCACAAATCTACAACAACACACTCAGCGAATTACCTAAGGAGTTTGGTGTAGCAAGGGATATAAAGAGATAATTAATGTAATTAAAATTTAATTTGATGTCACACCACAAAGCTGCTTCCTAAGTGCTTCCAATTTATTCATTTTGATATGTTCCTCGTTCGAGGCCTGATTTCATTTTTAAATCACAGTACTAGAGAGGTGGGGAGAGATTATATATATAATATATATATATATAAAATGCTCAGTGTTTCTTAACAACTAAAGGTGATAAGTAATACTTAAAGTAAATTTATGGGTCTACTCTGAGACTGGCTATCACTATGATTTGAGTGGCCCAGTTCAGATGCAGTGGCACACTATGGCATGCCCTTCAAGTGTCCCAGTTTTTCACAGATGCTTCCAGAATATTGGGAGGAATACTGAATGTGTCCAATATATTTTTCTGTAGTCATCAGATCCCCTAAATGGAAGTGGATCTGCAGCCATCCACTACCTTCTATGACAAGATGTTACAAAAGCTTGCTCCTAACACTGGGCTGCGGGTGGCGCTGTGGGTTAAACCACAGAGCCTAGGACTTGCCAATCATAAGGTCGGGGGTTCGAATCCCCGCGACGGGGTGAGCTCCCATTGCTCGGTCCCTGCTCCTGCCAACCTAGCAGTTTGAAAGCACGTCAAAGTGCAAGTAGATAAACAGGTACCGCTCCAGCGGGAAGGTAAACGGTGTTTCTGTGCGCTGCTCTGGTTTGCCGGAAGCGGCATAGTCATGCTGGCCGCATGATCCAGTAGCTGTACACTGGCTCCCTTGGCCAATATAGTGAGATGAGCGCCGCAACCCCAGAGTCAGCCACGACTGGACCGAATGGTCAGGGGTCCCTTTACCTTTACCTTTAACATTGAGCTACCCTACTTGGAATCGGCAGGACAAGAAAGGCACGTTACGTTCAGTGCCATGGGACTGGAAAGTAAGCTCATGCAACAAAACTTTACCTTTCCCCCCTCTCCTCTTGCCCCTCTCCCTTGTAGCTTCTTTGGAGGTTGTGGGGAGCTACCAAACACTGTGTGCTGTGTCATAGGGGGCTGCAGTGGACAGAGGGAATGGCCTATAACTGGGTGGAGGAAGCTGCATTTTGCACACGTAACATTGGATACAACTCTATATGGTTTTTAATTATATGGAAGCTGGTCAGAGAATCTAGGGCCAGACAGGGAGGAAAGTGCAACATTCTCACTCTTGAGTGCTAAATGGAATACACTGACCTCTCAGTCCTGGACAATAATGAATAAGGCAATGTCAGGGATAAAACTCCACGGAAGGAAGGACATCAAACTCTCCATCAGAAGCAATACTTAACAAGGAGCTGTAGGGTTTTATGCACACCTGGGAGGCGGAATTAGAATTAAAGTGTCTATTCCAGGGAGCTAGGGAAACAGACCTAAAAACTTGATAGCACTAGTGTTGGTATACATTCATCTTCTTTTATTCAATATTCACATAGAGAGGCTTGGGAATGTCGCCTCTCAGAATAATGGCGTTGCTCTGAGTGAATCTCCACCCCCCTCCATCTCTCCCACTTCCTCATGAATCATCGCTAAGAGTGCTAGAAAGTGCCCTCGGCCTTTGAGCTCTTTGCTCTCCTACTTTCAAGGCCCGCTGTGTTCTGGGAGGGGGGGGCTGGAATGCTTTTAAAGACACTGAGTCCGTGGTGCTTCCTCTTCTGCCTCCTCCTCTCCCAATATTTTCCAGCTTTTCACTTCATCTGCGTCTGAGCTGTGACCTCCCTCAACCCTCTGTTGTAATTCTGAACTGTCTCCTTCTTCTCTGGAAGGGTCAGGCTGGGGAGGCGGACTCCACCTTTCCTCCTCTGTCCAGTCCCTGACACCCCCTATTGAAATAACCTCTCACATCCCAGCTACTTGGCTATGTCTATCTTTCGAAGCTGGGCTTCCAGTGACTTAAGATGGGTGCCCCCTGACTGTACACCTGCTCCTTTGAGAGGAGCGCAACTCCATGAACAGGCATATTACCCAATTAGGCAAGTGTACGATTGCATGGTAAGATACACTTACGCTGTTATAAAAATGAAAAGCCACCCAGCAAAAGTGAGTAAGCTGTGCTAATTGATAATTGTGCTCTCACTGTTAACACTCTGAAATGTGCTGAAATGCAGTAATATATTATCAGCTACTAGGCGTGTGCCTGCATCCTCACTGCCTGAGGTGTGTATTTGTTAAAGAAGATTTGAAAAGCAGAGCCACGGAAGCACTAACAGAGATAAGCATTCACTAAGCACTGTAGAAAGCTTACTCTCCCTTCACCCTGCTGTGGAGGGGAGAGGGGATAGCAGATTTAACCAGTTTCTCAGGATTGTTAGAGGGACTCACAACAAAGTCCAACATGGATTTTGTAAAATAACTTGCTGAAACTGCACTGCTACCCGTGAGAATATGTGCTTTGGGTTAGTGGTGAATCTGACGAATGACTCATAAGAAATGACTCCTGGAAGACTAAGGTCCAGAAAGGGATTTGAGCACATCAAAGTGCAAGCAGATAAATAGGTACCTTCCAGCAGGAAGGTAAATGGCATTTCTGTGCACTGCTCTGGTTCACCAGAAGCAGCTGAGTCATGCTGGCCACATGACCCGGAAGCTGTCTGCGGACAAACGCCGGCTCCCTCGGCCTATAGAGCGAGATGAGCATGCAACTCCAGAGTCGTCCGTGACTGGACGTAACGGTCAGGGGTACCTTTACCTTTACCATCAACCCACATCACTTTAAAGAGGAAATATTACAAAGAAATGATCTTGTGGATCATGCCAGTTGCGTTCAGCATGCCTGAACTATTCAGAAGATTCCCCTCCCTCCAGAAACAAACCTTCAATTTGTTTCTATGTATTGCTGTATCTGAAGCAAAGCAAGAAATGGCTGCACTGATTGCAACATGGCAATAGAGAATTTGGACAGTGCTTTGCAAATTACAATCTTGACAAAAGATTCTAGAAAAGGTGCCACGTGAGTATGCTTATAGCAAACACAAGAACGGTGGCAGAGGAAGCCTTGCTGCCAAGGAGTGCACCAATATGCCTTCCCAAATAGTGGGAATGGGGGCACTGCCACCAGAGGTCTCTGGCAGAATCTTCTAAAATGGGCCATTTTGTGGGATAGGGACAACCTGTCCCTGCTACTGTCACATGCCAGCACCAGGCCTGATCTAGGGACTCAGCTATACAGCTGCAGATAAAATGTTTTTAAGTGTGTTGTGAAGTGCATTATACAAATGTGACACTAGATGGCAATGCTGAACTATGGGAAATTCAATATATTTTTCAAAACCTTTTTAATAGCATTTTCATAGTGTTTTTTTATATGTGTCTACATTCCACCTAGATGCTTCTGCTACACCAGTATTCCTGCTATCTGACCTAGGATCTTCTATCCTAGGTAACAAGTGGTGGGGCTGTGGATGCGGTGATTGTTGTTCCGCTCCTTTAAGCCTGCACCACTGCTGGCCATGGCGTTTGGATTGTGGACTTAATACATTTATTATGTCCATAGCTTTCACAGGCTACTTCATCGGGGGCATTTGAGGATCTGAATTATTGTTCATAAAAGGTGTGCCAGGATTTTTCCTTGTGGGCAATTATTTAACAAACCATAACCTCTGACCTTGCTGTCCACCTCGGAGCAGCAAGCTGTGAATCAATGAGCTCGGGAGCCTTGAATAACCGTGATTTAGTGGTTCTCCTCACAAAGACATAATTGGGAGCCATTGAGAAATGTATGAACACATATACATTAATAACGGATCTGCTTGCCGAACTAATTATGTACAAAACAGCCCTGCCCGCCTTTATTTTTCATTAATAAAAGGGATTTGCTGAAAATATTTGAGAAAGAATAGTTTGCAGCTGCCAGGGATTACGATGTTTTTCAGATGATTGCACTGCGGTTAGGGGAAATATGCCATTTTTAACGCATTATTACCTAAATGCCTGCTCCCAGCTGAGCTGTTCCTTGCTGTACTGAAGCAAACTGAGGTTGTTACTCTAGTTCCTAAAGTGAGATCGTGGGAAATGGAGCCGATAGCCAACTCTCTTTCACGTCCCATTTGTGATACCAAGGTTTACAAATTCTGGACACAGTATATAGCACCTGTGTGGGGAGGTGGGCTCCTCGCCTGCTCTGAAACCCTTTACAATCCTGTACAACCAGTCTTTCATTCCATGCCCTCCTCCATGTTCCCGTCTGGCATGGCCATACTATAGTGGACCAGTGTAAATTGTTGCGGACCCACTCACAGCGACCCCTCTCCAGAGAGCAAGGCTTTTGTTCTCCTGTGAAGGTGAACAAAATGGACAGGATGGCATTCTGGAATTTAAAAATTGTCCACAACTTTTTTGATTCCAGGTGTAGTTTGGACTTGGCTTAGACATCAGGTGCATATCCTTTTCAGCCCCCCTGGTGAAGGGCTGACACATGACAGGGTCGAGCCTAGGATTAATGGGTCGTCTGCAAAATGCACGTCTACATGAATGGCTGTCACAAGCTGCTGAAGGAATGTCTATGGCCCATCTGCTGCACGCCTTGGCTTTTGGACAGAGATCAACGAGACCCCTCTAATGGGGTACCCTGCTATTGCACAGTCCTGAGGTGGGGGTGATGCACCACTTCACCCCCTGCATGGTGTTAGACTAAAAGGATCCCACTCAATGCCTTATCTGCTAAAGTTGTGACTATTGCTACGGGGAAGGCAAAACCTGCAAACAGCGCCAATCTGCTTGCAGGCAAATTCCTTCTTGACTTGGAAGGGAAAGGTCAGCATACAAAACCCAAAGCATTACTGAATAGGGTGGGGAGGGAGAGATGTTCTTCAGCTGACTGCAGTCCCTGGGGTCAGGGGCAGCCAGCCTTTATAGGGCTGGGGTGGACCAGAGTAAAGCCTGCTCCACTTTGGTCCACTCCCAAGCCCCGCCCACACAGCCTGGCGATATTGGCCAGGATTCAAATGGACAGATGGCAGGTAAGCCCTATCTACTATATTTTAAATGGTGATGGTGACCCAAGTGAATTTTTCACACTGGAAACAAAATCCCCATTGCTGGAAAACTTGTACCAGATATTACCAAACAAAATGTACAGGATAAAGAATGAATCCTTTTCAATAAGGTATTTTTCAAACTTATTTCATGAAATTTGTTTCGCAACATTGGTTTTAACCAGTGAGAACCTATCTCAGTAATGAAAATATTGTATTCCTAGGCAGATCCTCGGTTGAGCATTTCTCAGGAGACAGAGCAAAACAACAACCAACATGGCGTCACCCTGGGCCTTCTGAACTATAGCTTGTTGTATCCTCATGATTTGCATACCAATAGCTGTGTGGCTCACATTTTGTAATTTTCACACCAACCCTCTTCATATTATTTTAAAATGGGGATTTGTTCTCAGCTACCAGACTATAGCCAACGGCTGTGAAGTTGACACCTCTGAAGGAAGACGGGATTTGTCATTCTGGGTACAGATCAATCTAGTCAAGAAACTGGTAAATCTAGTCTTCCCATGTGTTGGTTTCTGTTTTCCTTCACTGTGCAGCGAAAGGGCTTGTCACGAGACAGGTGTTTACATTCCACAGTCTGTACTGTACTGTTGGAGTTTCTCACGGGAAAGGGAGACTGGATGTGACGTACACTGGTTTCCTGTTTCTCACTGTGTTGTTTTCTCTCCAAGCTGTCGAGGAGAGAGGATGCTTTTCTGCTCCGGCAGAGGCAAGATGTCTTTCTGTAATATAACTGCTTTGAACTGTAAATAAAGCAACCAAGAGTATGCAGCACGTACTCCTCATCCTTCCGCTGGGCACGGAACTCTGCTTTAACCAACACGTGGTTATGGGCTCCAGAAGTCGAATCGGAGTGCCGGCAAAGGATCGGAATGCAGAGGGACAGATCGGATTGGAATCTGCTCTGCGCATAAACATGATTGATGAGGTATGTTGCTACTGCTCCGGGCAGCCTGCCAGCTTCTAGTTAATGGCTTTATGGCTGGACTTTGAACTTTTAAAGCCGTTTTGCCGGGAATAGGAAAATGGCTCCCAGGCTCAAGTTACTATGCTGGGGAAATCGAAAGTAACTTTTAAGTGCGCTTTTGGAATAAAGCAGGTGCAGCAGTGACGCAGCAAGATTTAAAGCAGCATATATGACGCTGAAGGCTAATGCCAGAGTCATGATGGCCCTTCAGGATGCTTGTGGGATTCCTAAGCTCAACAAGAAAAATTATGCCGACTGGGTTTTGTATGCAGAGGCAATTCTGCGGAAAGAGGGTTTGTTTGAGGTCATTACAGAAACCCCCCCAGCTCCAGTTACAGATGCATGGAAAGTTAAGGATTCCAAAGCACGGGGAACACTTACATTGATAGTATCCCCAGAAGAGCTCTGTCTATTGCGTGATAAGACCTCAGCCAGAGAAATTTGGGATTCTTTGAGAGAGGCTCACTTAAGGACAGAAGCTGGATCTACTATGTTTTACTTTAACAAGCTGCATAATATGGCTCTTGCTGAAGGTGGAGATGTGCGTTTACATCTGATGGAGATGCAAAATCTGAGACATGAGCTGCAACAGAGAGGACTCAACTTTCCAGAGGCTGTGTATTCTTTCATGATACTACAATCTTTGGGTTCAGGTTGGGAGTCTGTTGCAACCCAGATTGCTGTGCAGCCAACAGCTCAGCTAACAGTGGACTTTGTTACTGCCGTGGTGTTAAATGAAGCAGATCGCCGGGGTGCTAGCTGCATGGGCAAGGGGGAGTCTTCACAGACGTCATCCCATAGTGCAGTGGAACCACCAGATGGCGCCAAAGCTTTGAAGGCAGTGAAATGCTACTCGTGTGGACGTCTAGGCCATATGAAGAGGGAATGCAGATATCCCAGGGCCAAGACAGAGCAGCGCAGCGAAAGCTCATCGCGTGGAAAAGGCCGAGGCAAAGGCAAAGGTCCGGTGTCTAGGACAACGCAGCACAAGGCTATGGTTTCACGCTTCACTCCAAAGGTTGCAGAGGTCCAGAAGACGTCTAGATCTTTCTTCGTTGTTGATTCGGCGGCGACCCACCACATGTGCAACGATAAGAGACTTTTTGTGTCTTTTACACCGCAGGAAGGTGCGATTCACCAGGCGGATGACCACACTATTCCCAGTAAAGGCTACGGAACTGTTGTTCTTCACAGTTTGGACTTATCGATACAGAATGTCCTTTACGTGCCAGACGCCAAACATAATCTGCTCAGCGTTGGACAACTGAATGAGCGGAACATTGACGTTTCCTTCAAGAACAAGAAGTGCATCATCACAAAGAAGAATGACTATGAATTGCATGCTGAATATGTTGATCGTTTGTTTGTTTTGTATTATGATGATGTTGTGCAGGATGACACTTGTTGCATTGCAGGTTCTAACAAAAGTTTGCATGCAGGATGTATTCATGATTTTCATCGAAAATTTGGTCATTTGCATTTTGAGGCAGTATCTAAAATGCCTGCCTTGGTTGAAGGTATGACTATTAGACCCTGCAGGTACCACATGAAGTGCAAAGCATGCGCAGCAAACAAGGTGAAAATGGCTGCGAAAGGTAAGGTGTCTAGTAGGCAAGCTACGGAACCATACCAGATTATTCATGCTGATTTGGTTGGACCACTAGCGCCCTCTTTGGGTGGAAATAGGTACTTCATGGTTCTCATTGACGCATTTTCTAGATATATTTTTGTGTACAATCTCAAGCAGAAATCAGAGGCTTTTCCTAGGTTCAAGGAATTCTGTGCTTGGTTGGAAAATGTGCATGGTAAGAAGATAAAGACTCTTTTCAGTGATCGCGGGGGAGAATTCACTTCTCAGCAGTTTGAAGCTTTTCTGACTGAGAAAGGAATTCAACACGATTTGTCTAGTCCTCGCTCGCCATGGCAGAATGGACTTGCGGAACGGGCAAATCAGACATTGCTTCAAGGGTTAAAAACCTTGCTGCATGATGCCAATCTTCCAGAGAGTTATTGGGCCGAATCTCTCTCGTGTTTTGTTTACAGTTACAATCGCAGGTTATCTTCAGCGATTGGTTGTACCCCCTATGAGAAGATGTTTGGCAAGAAGCCATACATCAAACACATGAAAATTTTTGGTTCTGACATGTGGGTTCATTCACCACAAAATTCAAAGTTAGACAAGCGTGGATTGCATGGTATCTTTCTAGGTTATCAGAAAGGGTCTTACAGAATAATGATGACTGACTCTAAGACAATTAAGCTCACGAGAAGTGTTGAATACAATGCAAAGTGGGGGGAGAATGTGGGAATTTTCCAATGTTATCCTGATGACAGTGATGAGACTGAGGATAGTCAGAAGCAACCACAACAACCCACACCCACTGATGAAGGTTCTGAGTCTGAATCTGAAACTGAATCGGGTGATTCAGAGGATTTCAAGAGTGCGAAAGCCTCTATGCGACCCTCTGAAAGCTCTGATCAAGAATTGGAAGAACCATTGTTCACAATAGGTCGCTTTTCTCCTAAGAAGGAAGAGGAAAGTGTTGAAGACTTAAGGCTAATTCGTAGGTCACAGAGAGCCACAAAAGGCAAACCTCCAAAGAGATTTGCTGATGAATTTGCTACGATAGCAGTAACAGCTGTTAAAAGCTCCAAGAAGGTATTTGAACCTTCAAGTTTCCAAGAAATCCAGGGTTTGGATTCAAAGGAAGCTGAACCATGGTTAAATGCCATGAAGGCTGAGCTTGATTCCTTGGAAAGGAACAAAACATGGGAGCTAGTTCCAGTAGTTCCAGGAATGAAACTGCTTGGAAGCAAATGGGTCTTCAAAGCGAAGACTGATCAAAATGGCAAGATAGTCAGACACAAAGCCAGATTGGTAGCCAGAGGTTTTGCACAAGTACCAGGTGAAGACTATCACGAGACCTACTCACCCACAGTGAGGTATGAAAGCATTAGGCTTATGCTCAAGCTAGCTGCAGAGGAAAATCTACACATTAGTCACCATGATAATAATACAGCTTTTCTGTACGGATCTCTGGATAAATCACTTTATATGCTTCCACCTGATGGCGTACAGGTAAAACAGGGATTTGTTTGTGCTCTGAAGAAATCCCTTTATGGTCTCAAACAAAGTGCACGGTGTTGGCACACAAAACTCACTGAAGTATTGTTTTCTCTAGGTTTTCAGCAAGGGAAAGCTGATCCATGTGTATTTGTCAAAGAGGAGGGGCAAAAGAAACTGTACTGTTTGTTTTATGTTGATGATTTATTATTCTTTTGGAAAGATGTCGCAATGTACAATAACGCCCTAGCTCAACTGAAAGAGCACTTTGACATGAAAGATCTTGGTGAGGTAAACAACTACCTATCTCTGGAAATAGAAAGAGATCAAGATGGTAACATTCTAGTACACCAGTCACGGAAAATTGCTGATGTGTTAAGCAAACTAAACCTGATGGATGCTAACCCTGTAGACACACCGATGACAACAGGTTATCAGGTAGATGACACTGGAGAAGCATTTTCTGACTCTACACTGTACAGAAGTGTGCTAGGCAAGCTAAACTTCATTGCCAGATGTTCAAGACCAGACATTGCTGTTAGCTGTAATTTGCTAAGCAGACAAGTCAACAATCCTAGTGTCAAGGATTGGAAAGCTCTGAAACGCATAGCGCGGTATTTGAAAGGCACTATGCATTACAGACTGAGATTTAACAATCAGAAGTCTGGTGGTCTTGAGATATTTGCAGATGCAAGTTTTGGAAGTGACACTGAAGACAGGAAAAGTACGTCTGGAGTTTGCTACATGTACAATCAGGGTCTGTTTGATTGGTCATGCAAGAAGCAAACAACAGTTAGCTTAAGTACTTGTGAAGCTGAACTGAATGCACTGTCTTATTCACTTAAAGATTGTGAATGGTTGATACAATTGTGCAAAGATATGAAAATTCCTGTCAAATGTCCAATCCAGGTTTACCAGGACAACAAAGCATGTTTGGCTTTGCTGAAGTCTGAAGGTTGTAAGCAAAGCACGAAGCACTTGCAATTAAAATTGCAGCATGCTAGGGAATGTATTCAGAAGGGACTCGTAACGGTGTCCTATATGCCAGGTAATAAAATTCCTGCTGATGTATTATCCAAGATTGTATCAAGGGATCAACACTGTACCTATGTGCAGAAGTTGGGTTTGTACTGATATTGTACGAACACGCTGCCCAGTGATGTTCACAGAAAGGGGGAGGATGTTGGTTTCTGTTTTCCTTCACTGTGCAGCGAAAGGGCTTGTCACGAGACAGGTGTTTACATTCCACAGTCTGTACTGTACTGTTGGAGTTTCTCACGGGAAAGGGAGACTGGATGTGACGTACACTGGTTTCCTGTTTCTCACTGTGTTGTTTTCTCTCCAAGCTGTCGAGGAGAGAGGATGCTTTTCTGCTCCGGCAGAGGCAAGATGTCTTTCTGTAATATAACTGCTTTGAACTGTAAATAAAGCAACCAAGAGTATGCAGCACGTACTCCTCATCCTTCCGCTGGGCACGGAACTCTGCTTTAACCAACATTCTGGGTCATTCTGGGTACAGATCAATCTAGTCAAGAAACTGGTAAATCTAGTCTTCCCATGGGCAATTACAAGCATCTGATGGATGCTTCAGAGTTTCCTAGCAAGCCCAAGCAAATTCATAAGGCTTTACTTGGGGGAATGTTATATAAAAATGCAAAGAACAATTTGTGATTTATAATGTACCCATAGCGCATTACAAAACAGGTAATGTGATGCTCTCCAGGGGGCTATTTGAAGAGCTTTGAGAAAAACCCACGACAAAGTGACGCCGCTTCCATTTGCATATTTAATTTATATGCCCAGGCTGCCAACTATGTCAAAGAACACAAGGCACTATTTCCTTACATATTTGTTAAGATGATCTCTGTATAATGCTATACGACTTTTCAGTTTTACACTAAACTTCCTTCCTATGCTATGACTTACGACGTCTTGGGAAGTTAATACTGATTGTCAGTGAGTGGGTTCATAGAACATATCTGACTGATACCATAAAAAGCATAATACAGGTGTGAGGCCCTTCTTGTCATCAAGGGCCACATAACATTTGCAGTAATCATTTCAGTACCAGGTAAGGACTTAACTTTCCCCACAGGCTTTTGATGGACTGAGATGATGTTGGGTTCTGTTATTCGGGTGCTGCCAAAGTTCCCCATAGCTGTAACGGAGGGTTTGTTTTGTACACATGAATGGAAGGTGTTTGTAGGAATTCTATTCATGGTATAATGTGATGTTTATGTTTTTGAATGTGCTGTAAGTAGGAAAGTCGGATAGAAAGTCCCAATAAGAAATGGAAACAGATACAGAAATTTCGTTTGTTGTCATGACCAGGTTCATGCCATGTGAATGTAAGCAACATTTACAGTGGTACCTTGGGTTACATACGCTTCAGGTTACAGACTCCGCTAACCCAGAAATAGTACCGCGGGTTAAGAACTTTGCTTCAGGATGAGAACAGAAATCGTGCTCCGGTGGCACGGCAGCAGTGGGAGGCCCCATTAGCTAAAGTGGTGCTTCAGGTTAAGAACAGTTTCAGGTTAAGAACAGACCTCCATAACGAATTAAGTTCTTAACCTGAGGTACCACTGTATTTGTTAACACTGGGGTCCCTTCCCCCCGCTCCGCAAAAAATAATAATAATATGTAATTAATTACGTTGCTGAAACTTCATTACCTCCCTCTCCTGCTATGATGCTAGGCACATTTACTTCTGCGTAATCTCCAATGAACTCAGTGGGACGTACTTCTGAGTAAATATGCACAGGATTACTTTGCAAATCTCATACATAAGGTTGAGATTTGACTCCAAACGCCATCTGAACACTAGCCTATGGTGCTGTTATCAGGATATCTACATTAAAAATTGAATGGAATGGGAAGTCTGAGGATGTGACGTGGCTTATGTAGCAGTCCCATCTTTTCCCAGCAGGATTTTTGTGCCTTTAACAGCTGGATGGCATTGAATAGCACTGATAAGAAGGCTCCCAAATGCCAGGACTGTGTTAGAGTCCCATTAAACACAGCGTGACTTATTTCTGAATAAACCTGCAGAGGACTGTGGCTGCAATCCTAAGCCCCACTGAATTCAATAGCTCATTTCTGAGTAGACATTTATAGGGCTGCACTGTGCCTGCTTACACTCCCTCTTCCACACAACGACTGAAGTAGCAGGAGCCTCGTCCTCTCTTGCATGTGGCTACCCAGCATCACTTCATCCTGTGGCAGCAACCTGTGCCATGATTTCTTGGAACCTGGAGGTGCTTCGAGCTCTGCCTCCTGACGTTGCATCTCCTTCCCCAAACAACCATGTTGCCGCAGTTGTCCGAAGGGAAACCCCAACACAAGAGTTCCTGCCCTGGCGTAGGGCTTTCATGTGACTGGGACACCCAAGAGCTTGCATGCTGGGGGGTGGGGGTTGCATGGGCAGTGTGTGGTTGTTTGAGGAAGGTGATGCTACGTCAGGGGGGAAGCCACTCAGGCACCTGCGGCGGCCCAGGGGCAGGGTGAGCTGCCCTTAGGGGAGGGGTACACCATGGGGCCTCCAGAGTCTGCCTGCCTCCTCCCACTCAGCCGACCTACAGCTGGGGGGAGGCAGTGGGCAGACCGTTTGGGCAGCGAGGAATCTGCGCACACCCAAGAAGAAGAAGCGTTCGGATTTGATATCCTGCTTTATCACTACATTAAGGAGTCTCAAAGCGGCTAACATTCTCCTTTCCCTTCCTCCCCCACAACAAACACTCTGTGAGGTGAGTGGGGCTGAGAGACTTCAGAGAAGTGTGACTAGCCCAAGGTCACCCAGCAGCTGCATGTGGAGGAGCAGAGGCGCGAACCCGGTTCACCAGATTACGAGACTACCGCTCTTAACCACTACACCACACTGGCTCTCTCCCAGGAGAGATGTGTGGCTAGGGTACGCTGCAGACCCCGCGGTGAGTTCTGCCTGGCATTTTGTCATCCCCCTCAGTGGTGACACCCGGGGCAGATCACACCCACCGCACCCCTTTCCTCTGCCCCTTCCCCTGCTCAAAGTAATCATGGTAAGGCCGTGCACATGAATAACACAATAAATAGGGCTACGGTTACTCAGATTTGAGTCCCACTGAATGCAAGCCTAATGATGATAATAATAATAATAATAATAATAATAATAATAATAATAATAATAATGTATTATTTGTACCCCACTTATCTGGCTGAGTTTCCCCAGCCATTTTGGACGGCTTCCACCAAGACCAAAAATACACTAAGATGTCACACATTAAAAACTTCCCTGAACAGGGCTGCCTTAAGATGTCTTCTGAATGTCAGGTAGTTGTTTATCTCTTTGACATCTGATGAGAGGGCATTCCACAGGGTGGGCGCCACTACCGAGAAGGCCCTCTGCCTGGTTCCCTGTAGCTTTGCTTCTTGCAATGAGAGAACTGCCAGAAGGCCCTCGCACTGGACCTCAGCGTCCGGGCAGAATGATGGGGGTGGAGACGCTCCTTTACGTTGAAGGATCACACCAATACTGCAACCCATCCATGTGCTTTATCTGATCCAACACATTAAAGCCTCACTTCGCAGTCCTTTTTGCATGCATGCATTTATAGATACAGTTACATATGTCTCTCTTTCCTACCTGGTTTTCCTGGTGATGCCACTGGCAGATTTGCAAGACCTGCTCCAGTCCTTGGCGCTGCAGCTTCAGGTATTTGTCCAGTTGCCTTCTCCTGTCCTGCAGGACTTCGAGGAGGCTGCCAATTTTCGTGCAGCTGCTGTGGGCTCCCTGAACGAATTCTGGGTTCACATTCGGCCCGTCAGATTTGAACTCCTCTATGAATTCGGTAAGGTCGTGGCTTTTGTTCAAGAGGACCAGAGACTTTTCTAAGAGCTCTGTGGCGGGGGAGGGGGAGGGGAATAGGCAGAGAGAAGAAAGGTGGTTAACTCCTCATATATGGTGTGATGTTCAGGGTGGACCACGTGCAAAAGGATTATTGGCATATATATCTAAGATTCCCTGTCATATATCTAAGTAGAAGATAAACCATAGAACTGTCTCTCCACACACACCCCTTCGTTGTGGCACATTCAGTTTCCCTGGGTCTGTAGCTTCTATCCACATACTACCTCAGGTTCTAAGCACTGTATGCCTCAAACACACTGCAGCTCTCGAACTCAGAGCTTTCCAAACTGTGTGTTGTGACACTTTAGTGTGTTGGCTGCAGTGTGTAGGTGTGTTGCGTGAACACTCCCCATGTTCCTCCTGGGGCTGGAAAGGAGTTAGTTTAACCTCCGGTTTGCTAGTACAGTGGTACCTCGGGTTAAGTACTTAATTCGTTCCGGAGGTCCGTACTTAACTTGAAACTGTTCTTAACCTGAAGCACCACTTTAGCTAATGGGGTCTCCTGCTGCCGCTGCGCCACTGCTGCACGATTTCTGTTCTTATCCTGAAGCAAAGTTCTTAACCTGAAGCACTATTTCTGGGGTAGCAGAGTCTGTAACCTGAAGCGTATGTAACCTGAAGCGTATGTAACCCGAGGTACCATTGTAAAACTGAAGTACAGTGTCACAAAATGATGCATGTCTAAAAAGTGTGCCACCAACAAGAAAAGTCTGGAAAGTTCTGCCCTAACTGATCTCTAAATGTGTAACTTGTATTTTGTTGTGCTGTATACAGCGCATAAACTACCCAAGACCAAGGCTACGTATCTCTTCTCTGGCTTTCAGTACAAAAGCTGCATTATTCAGCTGTGAACTACACAATATTTGAAAGAAATGTGTGATCTGGCTTTCAGCTGGCAGGGGTATAAACCAAACCAAACCAAACCTGTACTGATAGGGATTCAAATACACATTAATGTTATATCCAGCAGAGGGCAGTGATGACATTCAGCAAACACAATGTTTATTACCAGGTGACTTCCCACAGAAGCAATTCCGACATCTGCATATTATTGGGCAGGGCCGGCAGCTTCTGAAGCCCAAAATATTGAGCATGTAATTTGCATATTATGCCAGTGGTATTTATATACATTTCCACATTTCCACTGCAATACTTGTTCAAAATGCCTTACATTTTGTGAGGGGGCGGGGGAAAGAAAACACTGCGCAGCAATGTGTAGCATCACAATATGATAATAGGCAGTCTGAGCACCGCCACTAAAATTATTTTCTCTCAAAAACACAAAAGGGCAGAGTTCAGCATATAAGTGCCAACATTCTCTCTCTCTCTCTCACTCTCTCTGGCAGAACAATTTGCTCAAGTACTTCACATGTTCATCACCACACAGACGCTCTTACCAATTGACATTTCCCAGAGTCTTGACAAATAGTGATTATTGCAACTGATGAAAAAAATCACAAAACAGCAGACATGGTGTAATTTACGGGGGATAAAACTTTCTCTTGATATAATGAGAAAAGCCTCAGAATGTGATTTGATTGGGAACGGGTGGGGAGGGAGAGACATCTTATTGCTCTACTTTTGAAAGACGTCTGTGCCTTCTCAGGAGAAATGCCCCTGAGATGCACGTTAATTTTATGTCAAAATGATAATACATAAATGCTTTGACAAAGGTGTTCCTCCTCAGAGGGTATCTGTCAAAAATTGAATGTGAAATGCAGCGCTGAATCACTTATACCTGGGGTAGCCAATGAGGTGCTCTCTAGATGTTTTTGGACTATACAGTGGTACCTCAGGTTAAGTACTTAATTCATTCCAGAGATCCGTTCTTAACCTGAAACTGTTCTTAACCTGAAGCACCAGTTTAGCTAATGGGGCCTCCTGCTGCCGCCGCACCGCCGGAACACGATTTCTGTTCTCATCCTGAAGCAAAGTTCTTAACCCGAGGTACTATTTCTGGGTTAGCGGAGTCTGTAACCTGAAGCATATGTAAACTGAGGTACCACTGTAAATCCCATCATCCTTCGCCATCGACCATGTTGGCTGAAGCTGATAAGAGTTGGAGCCCAAACATCTGGAGGGTTCGCCACCTTGGCATCCCATGACTTATACCTTAAGCTGTGTCTCCAGAAGTAATTCAGCCAACATTTTGCAATAAAGTCAAGGCTAATGGGAGAATGGGCAGGGTTTGGTCAAAGGCAGGGGGAAAGCATGATCAGGGGTTAGAGCGGCCAAATTATACATGCCTCATTTGTTTATCTAATTTCAGGCCAGCAGGACAGAGTTGAGAACTGAAAAATACCACCAGACATTTCAAGAAAGAAAATAGGGCCCCATTTAAAAGAAGCACCGTGCTACTTTAAACAGTGCTGGCTCCCCTCCCAAAGAATCCTGGGAATTGTAGTTTGCATGGTGCTGAAACATATTAGTAGACCCTTATTCACCTCACAGAGCTACATTTCCCAGAGTGCTCTGGGAATGGAGACCAATTGTTAAACCACTCTGAGAACTGTAGCTCTGTAAGGGGAATAGGGGGTCTCCTAACAACTCTCAGCACCAAGCAAACTACAGTTCCCATGATTCATTGTGGCAGGCCATGACTGTTTAATGATACAATTTTAAAGGTTTAGTGCAGGTGGGAAGAAAGAAAGAAAGAAAGAAAGAAAGAAAGAAAGAAAGAAAGAAAGAAAGAAAGAAAGTAGGTAGGTAGGTTGGTTTTGGCAAGACTGAGGTAATGGCTATACTTCATTAATGACTGGAGTATTTTCTCCTCATCTGCTTACCTGTTCGTGAAATCTGATTCAGCTGCCCACACCACAAAGTGAACAATACAGAAGACCATTTTAATTATATACATAACTACCCACTTCTGAATCCTTATCTTTCTGAAAAGACGTAAAAACAAAGAATAAATGGTATTGGATAGAAACTCTTGCCCCTTTGGGAGAAAGCCATATTTTTCAAGACCGTTTTCCTTGTGGCAAACAATTTCATTTGATTGTTTTCAGTGATGGACCTCTTTTTTTGCAATGGCAATCAATCACTATCAACTGTTCCAAGGCCAAATTGCTGTGTGATGATGAACGCTTCACACCAATGGAGATTGAATTGAGACCACCAAACTCATATTAAAGTGACCAGGCTTCAATTCACTATTCTGTCGTCTTGAACAGAATTACATACGATTCAAGCCACTAGCTTTTGAACCAGCTAGACTCAACCATGCAAAAGAGAGAGAGAGAAGAGATTTTAAAAATATGAAAGTAGTTACTGTTGCATCAAACAATCAACTGCAATTTAAATTTATTGTAAACATAACATTTGACTAAAACCACATGTCTAAATCACAGTGGGGAGCAATAAACTCATGAAGGATTAGAAAGGCTTTTCAAATTCATTTCAACTGTCCTTAGTTTCCACAAGATGAATAAGTGTCATATTTGTGATGTTTATATGGCAGGGATCACTGTATGGAAATACTGTTTTTATAGCAATTAAAATGTATCAGTTTATTCAGGCCTGGAAATATATCAGATGTCAAGGAAATAAACAGCTATCTGACTTTTCAAAGACATCTGAATGCAGCCCTGTATAGGGAGTTTTTTTTAAATGTTTGAGGTTTTCTGTGTTTTAATACTTTGTTGGAAGCTGCCCAGGGTGGCTGGGGCAACCCAGTCAGATGGGCGACATATAAATAATAAAATTGTTGTTGTTATTTTACACCTCCACCGAAATCAAACTCAGTTTCTATGTTAAACTCATTTACAGAGAGAACCAGGTTCTGTATCCCAACCTTCCTCAACCTAGGTAGAGGGACCCCTGACCGTTAGGTCCAGTCGCGGACGACTCTAGGGTTGTGGCGCTCATCTCGCTTTGAGGGAGCCGGCGTACAGCTTCCGGGTCATGTGGCCAGCATGACTAAGCCGCTTCTGGCAAAACCAGAGCAGCACACGGAAACGCCATTTACCTTCCCGCCAGAGCGGTACCTATTTATCTACTTGCACTTTGTGCTTTCGAACTGTTAGGTTGGCAGGAGCCGGGACCGAGCAATGGGAGCTCACCCCGTAGCGGGGATTCGAACCGCCAACTTTCTGATCAGCAAGCCCTAGGCTTTGTGGTTTAACCCACAGCACCACCCGTGTTCCTCAACCTAGTGCTCTCCAAATGTTTTAGGCTATAATCCCATATGCCCCAGCCAGCAAAACCTCTTGAGGTCACCAGACTGGGGGAAACTGGTATGTATTCTAGATCACAATTAAGAGTAGCGACCAAATGGTTTTAAGTGGTAAAGCTGACTCCAGTTTTTAAGAACCTGTACAAATTGTTCCCTAGCTAGACTGTTTTGTACATTACCCTATAAAGGTACAGCTCTGAACAAGCTCTAACTGTTGGGGGACATACTCTTGGTTGTATCTTGCTATGTTTTTCTTCCCTTTTCTTCCTTCATTCAATCTTCTCATAGAAAGATAGCTTCCTCCCTCAAACGCAGAAAACCAACATCCATAGGAGTGATGTTTACAGTAAGGAAGGTAGCATGCCATCACATACTCATTTAAATAATACGAAAAGCATGCAAGGACTTTGTTGAACCAACATCCATATATTGGATAACAAACCTAGTCGCTCAAAAGGAAATGTGTGCCACATGCAAATCCTAGGTTACTTAAATATGTTGGGCGGGATCCAGCTAAATTAGTGCAATGAGTTTTAACCGCACAATGAAAACTTCCCCTCCTCCTCCTCTCCCTGTGCCCCCACTCTGCCCCACATCCCCTGTAAATCTGCTCTGGAAGGTTGAGGTAGCCTCTGAAACAAAAAATCTTTAGACTGCTAGGTATTTAGCAATAAGAGCTGGCCTGTGTATCCAAAAGGCTTTATATAAACAACATGTTCAGGTAAACCCTGAAGTTTGCACAAGAACAAATTTAATTTAAAAGAAACCCTAAGGGGTCATGTTCCCCCACCCCAAAACAGCCGCCCAATGAGGATTCAGTATGTTCAGACACCATGGCATGTTGCACCTCAGGCAAAAAAGAAAAACAGCATCGGGGGGGGGGGGGAGAAAGTCCTCCTTGAGATCCCAATTTTATTAATATTTATCACAGGTGGGACCTCCAATAAGCTGCTGCATTTATGCTAGAAGGTAAGAGTACACTGCAACATTTCGTTGGAGGTCCACTTGTAATAAATAATAAGAATTGAGGGAGTGAAATACACAAGGAGCTGTTTTAGAAACCACACACCCTTTGGGTCTAAACTTCTTGGACGGTGTATGCTTTAACTGCATATTGCCACTGAAGGGGTCTTGTGAGCTTTGTCTCTACTGTACCCAATTGCCGCTTGCTGGCATCACTGTGCTAAAACTAGCATTGCTTTTTTAAAAGCCCTTTAAATATCCCATCAGCTTCTCTGTGTAGTTTTTGGCAGCTAAGAGCCTTGGAGCTGTATTTTTGCAGCTTTTACAGAAACAGACACTTTCAGATGGTGTATCAAACAGCAGTTGCCTAGGGCGGAGTCATCCTAAATACCTAGATACAACATAAAATGGAAATGTGACTGCTGCACATTTCCTTTCCATGTTGCCGGATCATTGCCTGCAGCTTCCTTTTTATCCTGCTAATCCAGCCTCCCAGCAATGATGGACAACAGCACTCAACCAGATACCTATACAGCACACAATTGCCCGGTGCCAGAAACTGATCGCGTTTTTCGGCATTACCTGGGTGAGGAGCAAAATGAAGGTATGCACCCATTAAAATAACGCTGTCGGGTTCTGGAATCAGAAACTGAGTTCTATAGTTCCATGCACAGTGGCTTCAGCTAGAGCAGACAGGCCTGCAAAGGAGCACTGTTCAACCAGAGATTGTTCAAATCCGAACTGGCAAACACCCAAGCCATCTGATTTGACTGGTATATAGGGTGTGTATAAGCATAATGGCTTGTGTAAGCTACAGTCCCTAGGAAACTGTGAGTTGCCTCTTGCCACTGATCAAGGATGGCTTCAGTTTTTCTGAAGACCATTGGGCAAGATACCATCCCTGGACTCTCTGTCCTCCCTCAGTGAGTCTGCCTCCTCACTGCAGGTGGCGTTTGGCAGCAGGTCCCTTGCCCAGACTGTGAGCCATTGGCATATATTCCACCATGCCAACCCTCAACACTGGTCCTCCACCAAGGCTTGGTCATCCCTGACAGACCATGCTTCCAATGTCTTTGGCTCCTATCCTTCCATGTTCCAATGGTGCATCTCTGCTTAAAACTACTTTGACAGATATCATTTTGAGTGCAGGTCTCCAAAGTCATGGTAACTGTCTTTCCCAGAGAAATGTATGCCAAGATGAGTCCCACTAAACTAGGCCCAGCTGCCAGGTGAGACTGCTCACGCCAATTGCAGGCTTCCAAGATTTGCTGCTGGGTGTTTTTTGTTTCCCTGAAATGCAGCGTACACTGAAATTTGGAACATACTTGTTTTCCCATGCAAAACTTGTCATAAATATTTGGGCTGAACACCACGAAGCCACGCTTACTGCATTGTAAAAATCCATCATTCCATTTCCTCTGGAATATACCCAATTGCATATTTGCGGCAGGCAAAACTGTAAAACTCATCCAATGTCCACTCCCCCAGGACTATTTGTTTCGTTTCTGAATTGTGGCATATTTTTGGTTCCGGTTTCAGATTGCTTTCCAGCTTCAGGGCTGGTAGTCTGGAAGCGAGGCTGGCTAGTAGTTGAGCTGAGAGCTGGCAGGCAGGGTGGCAAGTGAGTGATGGGCAAACCAAGTGAGTTGGTGTGCATCTCAGGTAGGATGAGAGTAGTCATCATCTGAGCAAATAGTTCTTCGGACCAAGCAGCCAATGCCAGCTGGTTTATACAGCTAAGGGAAACCCTATTACTGCCCTCCTGCCAGTTGCCCCTTGCCCTGAACTTGCAGCCACAATACTACCCTCTAGCCATCAGCAGTGGCAGCACTCAAGTGCTCCTTCCTCTCCCATGCGCCCACACTGGTGCAGAGCACAGCATATGCAAGAATACCTAGATTCCTAGCACCTTACTCCAAACAGGAGGCCTGCCTGACCCTGTCTTTTACAATTACTTAGAAGGAAGCCCCAAGCTTTTTAAGATATGTTTCTGGAGACGGATGCTATCCTGCTGCGCAATGCAACTGTAATTACCCATCTCCTTTGGGATTGCAGCCAACCTACCATAAGCACAAGGAGTACTGAAGCTGGGGGATTCTCAACCCTTTGCTCTCTGCTAAAGCTCATAAAAGCCTTTTGAACAGGAGAGTTGGGGAACCTCAATATTATGATGGAGCACATGGACTGCTGGAGGAGGGGGAATCAGGCTTACGTCGTCTTCAAAAGGCTCCACTATGGCTGCAGAAAGTACCTTCCATTTGATTTGGGAGAATTACCCTCATCTATAGATTTGGGGGGAGGCACCCTCATCTATTGCCCCATATGTTCCACAGTATTGCTGAGGACCCTTAAGCCTCAGGAGAAGCTTTTGGGGTGCTCGCTCATGCCTACTTCATCCTCACTCGCTTGGGGAGGGACACATCACTCTTGCCAGAGGCCTGAACTGATTCGCTGAAGAGGGATTTTTGCCCAAACCTTCTGCTGTTCCACACATGAAGTCAGGCCACAGGTTCCCACCCGCTATGATACGATTATCTTTATTGTCATTGTCCCATACAGAACAACGAAATTGAAAATCTACATCAGACATTCAAAAACCAACAAGCCTGCTATCCCAACTATCCCAGCCTAGTTAGCCCCCTAAAAACTCTGATACCCCATAATTAAATACAATATACTCCCATAGAGACTACCTTACACTGCGTTTAAAACCAAAATCGCATTTGAATAGAAACTGTTTCTCAGGTGGCTAGTCCTAGTCTTTATAAGCCTGTACCTTCTTCCAGAAGGCAAAAGCTGAAAGAGATCATTTCTGGGGTGCACACTATCCTGCACTATTTCTGCAGCTTTCTTATGGCACCTGGAAGCATAGATTTGATCCAAGGTAGGGAGAGTGCACCCAATTATTCTCTCCGCAGTCTTTACAACCCTGGACAACATTGTTTTTTCCCTGACCGTGCAGCTCCCAAACCACACACACAGACCATGAGTTAATACACTCTCAACAGTACAATGGTAGAATGCCATCAACAGGTCCTTTGAGAGATTATTTTTCTGGAGGATTCTCAGAAAATATAACCTCTGCTGTGCTCTCTTCATCAGGTCTTTGCTGTGTTCTCCCCAGGTTAGGTCATCTCAACTCCATTCCCAGAAATTGAAACACCGAGACCTGTTCCACACACTTCCCCTCAATAATAAGTAACTGAATATTCAATTTACATTTCCTAAAGTCCACAATAATCTCTTTTGTTTTCTTTAAGTTAAGGAGTAAGTTGTTTTTCCTGCACCACTCCCCCAACTGCTCAACTTCCTTCCTAAGATAGACTACACTGAAAATCAGGCTAGACTGGGCTCTAGGGAGAAATGGAACTGTTAAAAAAAAAAAGTTAGGAAAGGAGGAGGGAGGAAAGAAATGAAAATAAATAGAATAGGCAAACCTTTACATGTTTATAATTTCAAGTACTAGTAAAATTAGAACAGCAGTCCAGAAAAATTACTTTAGATTTTCACTTCCTTCAACAGAGGTTGTAAGCAGCATTTATTCACAACCCAATTCTAAATATGTAATAATTAGGAATCTTCTAAATTAAAGAAGAAGGGGGGAATATCCATCTGTACCTCTTGTATGTTGTTCATGCTGACGCAGGATTGCTCTCAGAGATTCTGGATTCTCAAACTCTTGGGAATTCCGCAGGAAATCTTCAACTTGGTCGATTTTGATTGCAAACTGTTGAAGAGCCAAGAAGGATGACAGAAACCACAATTTAGTTACATGTGACAACATACCAACTGAAAAGTCTCATCTCAAGTCTTAGCATACTGTAAGCTCTCGGAAAGGTGGGAAGCATTTACAGTGATGGCCCAGCATATCCTTCATCCTGCAATTGCCTTTTTGAGAATTAGTAGACTTGATCTGTTTTCCAGCTCTAACAGTCATGGCAGCCATGTGCACCAATGCTGGGGTGGGGTTGGGTAGGGAAGAAGACTTGTGAAAAAGCCTTGGGTTCTTTGGTGAATACCACTGGAATGAACAGTGCTAGTGTCTACTGTTCTGGCCCAAGGAGTCTAAGCTAATGCACAGCACTGGACTGCATGTGTACTTCGCTGCTGCCTATGAGGATCTATTTGCAGAGCAAATGGCACTGATCACCCAATGGGAGGGAGGGAGGGAAATGGGGTAACTAAAGGAAGAACCTGTAGGTCAGTTATTGCTAAAACACATACTTTGCTCACAGACAGTCCCGGCTTCAGTCTCTGGCATCTCCAGGGAGGGCTAGAAAAGACTTTTGCCTGAAACTCTAGAGAGCCACGGCTAGTACTGAGATAGATCTACCAGTGTATAGGACAGCTTTGTCTGTTGATGTATTCAGTCCTGCCACCCTAAACAAGTAATCAGAACTGTTGGATCTGACAGAAATGAGCATGCTTGGCACCCCTTGCTCACTAAGCTCTCAGCATTGCAAGTCAATCAGCACCTGGATAGACAAGATTAGCCAGTAGCCATCAAAAAAACATGATCCCAAATGCAATCATCTTGGAAGAAAGTCCCTTTGATTCCAAATGAGTGTACTTTCAATTAAGTGAGGCCAAAGAGGAGAAAGGAAAAGATTTGCCATTATTCGCCATGCAGAACACAATGGCTGCCACCTGTGTATCTCTGGATGAGTAGGGGCCAGCCAATGTTTAAGGAACAATCGTAGCCTGCTGCCCTATTCACCCATTAGCCATCCATGCGGAGGTCTAATGCATGGAGTGGAAGTGGGACTGTACTTCCTTGCCATGATCTTGACAACGGCATGTCTGCAGCTTCTTCACCTGTCTGGCTTTGTTCCTCTGGTTTCCACATGTATTTGGCAGTGGTAACAAGCCAGCTATACTCTCATAGGTTCCTTCACACAGCTCAGAAGGGCAGAGCCAGCCAAAGATATGATGCTGCGACAGGACTAGAAGTCTTGGCCCCAAACCATTAGTCCTCAAGAATCGGAATACGACAAGAAGCAGAGTGAACAGGACAACAATTAATATACCACTTAAAGCCAAACAGGCTTCTAAGCAGCTTACAAAGTATAAGCATTAACATTTAAACACCCATAATGAAAATTTAGGATAAATCCATCCCATTAGAATATAAAAAATATCAACATTTATAGCGAAAATATGCAACAAAACAATCTCTTTCAAATAACGCTTTGAAATTTAAAGCAATCCTTTTAAGATTAAAATAGGAAGCTCATCTTGAGGTATTTTCTGGACAAGCCCTAACTTTTAAATCTTCATTGTCACAATACTCTTAAGGGAAGGAGCAGCAGGAGAATAATGTAAGCCTCACAGGCTGCATCTAGCCAGCAAAGGCTTACCACTCCTTGCCTCGAACTTCTGCTGTTTAGTGTCCTTGCACCAATTAACGCATTAACGAGACGCCAAATGGCAGGGGCTGAAAAGAGCCCTGAATCCTGGGGCTGTAAAGTCTAGCAGCATATTCATTATGTGGTTTATAGCACCACACGCATGGAGGGCTTCCACCCCAGTGATGTACATTTGTGGTGATAGCTGCTGCTGGCGTGGAAGATACACATGCATTTTAGACAAATCATCATGAATTAGGGTGATTTTGAAGGAAATTCCAGACAGAGGCAGCTTCTGTGTAGTTTTAACAGCCAGGATTCGGCTAACCCAGAGCCCTAGTGGAACGAACCTTCTGCCAGTGTATGGAAACAATTGAATACAACCTATTGCTTGAAGCAAATTACATTAACTTCTAACTCAATAATAAGCACATCAATTTTCCAATTTACATTCAGGAGGCAGAGAATCAAGGAAGAAAGAACCCTGAAAAGCCATATACTCAAAGGCAGAAGGTAGTAACAACAACAACAACAACAACAACAACAACAACAACAACAACAACATGTTTATACCCTGTCTTCTGGCTCTGCCCAAAACCAAGGAGGCTGACAATCCATACAATTACAAAAAGACAAAAATATAAGCCACTCCTTCAAATCCAACCAAGAACAATTCAAATTGTAACACCTAGCAGCAAGATAAACAAACAAAATCACATCAGTATAAATTCCCCAGGCACATCCAGCTCAAAATGCCACCGGAATAGGAATCTTTTAAGCTGTTTCCTGAAGGACAGGTAGAACAATAGCAGACAGAACTTCCTGAAGATGCAGTTCTATAACCAAAGGACCACCACGGAAAAGACCTCACACATTAGCAGCCATCATCCTATCCTCAGAAGGAGGAAGGACATACAGCAGGACATCAAACAATAACTTAAACAAATGGGCAGGTTCTTTTGGGAGCATGCTGTCCTTTAAGTGCCCTGGGTCCAAACTTCTTAGGACTGTAAATATCAAAACAAGTACTCAGAACTGCAACAATTGTTAACTAATTGTGAACCAATAAAGTGGCCTAAGGACCTGTATTGCTCCGGGCAGTGAGTACTAGCCTATAACCTTGACGTTCTGGGTTAAAGGTTGTTTCCGAACGGCCTTCAAGGGTAGTCCCACATAGAGTATACATCTAAGATGGAAATTGGCAATGCATGCATGCATGACTGACAGGCACCTCATTAGATTTTCCTAGTCATTTTGCTATAATAGCATTGCCTCCTATTGTTTGGGGGTGGGGCTGGGGGGCACACACACACACACACACACACACACACACACACACAGAGTCCAGCCCACCAAATATGGCAGGGGCAAAAGGAAACGGTTTTTGTTTTTTGTTTAGTGAACCTTAGAAGTTTGTATTTAAGCAACATGCAACCCTGGCATCATTTTTGCTCCTTTCTAAATCTCACGCTGCATTTTAAGTAGGGCAAATATCCTGTGGGCTGAAACTGTCGGAGCGAAATAAATAAATAATCAGGCAAATCTCAGAAGTTGGGGATGCAGAAACTTCAGATGAAATTAAGAAAGATGATGAGAAATAAGCCTTCTGCTCTGCCTGCTTTTCCTCACATGTTCCATCCTGGGGTTTTTTTTTATGCTCTTTACGATATAAAACAAATCCATTATCCTTCAACGTTTGGGATTTGACTTCTGATTTTCATTAAAGAATATCCTAGAGATGAGGCTTGCACTTTATCATAATAAAACAAAGATTACACATAATCACATTCTGTCATTTAAAGCAAAACATTTCAGTGAGAATTTTCCAGTATTTCCATTTTAAGTCAATATGACATTTCCCATTCGCCCCTCTGCTTGGATGTTTCAGGACACGAGGCCTGATCCTTGGTCCCACTCCCGCTGTCTTACAGTACTCTGAGAGCAAAAAAACAACGTTCTAACAAACTGCCTGCTAGTCACTTTTTTGTGTTCTTCTTAGAGATATTTGCTTCAATCCAGAATTGCAACGGCGGGTGCCATAAATATAATCTGGGAATTTACATATTGCTGCTTTTCCTACACTGGGTCATGATTCAAAGCTGGGTCAACAACTAAAGTATAACAGAAAGGTGGAGATGAGAACTTGCTCTGCTCCCCAAGCTAGAGAAGAGGCTAATAATAATAATAATAATAATAATAATACCCCACCCATCTGAATGGGTTGCCCCAGCCACTCTGGGCAGCTTCCAACATATATAAAAACATAATAAAACATTAAACATTAAACACTTCCCTATACACGGCTGCCTTCAGAAAGCTGCTTATTTCCTTGACAACTGATGGGAGGGTGTTCCAAAGGGCGGGCTCACTACCGAGAAGGCCCTCAGCCAGGCTCCTTGTAACCTCACTTCCCCGCAGTGAGGGAACCACCAAAAGGCTCTGGGAGCTAAATAATTTCTTTTGAAATGAACTTAATGGGCCATTAGGAAGGGAAGGGCAGGGAAGGGCAGGGAAGGACAGGGCTGGTGTGCATAACTAAGGGAGAGGGGGGAAATGATAGACCTGGCTAATGTACATTTTCAGCATCAAACAAGCCAGGATCTTTGCTGAAGCTTCTTCATGGAAAGGATGCAACTTGCAGCGGATAAGCAAAGCATGTCGTTGTTGTTTAGTTGTTTAGACATGTCCGACTCTTCGTGACCCCATGGACCAGAGCACACCAGGCACTCCTGTCTTCCACTGCCTCCCGCAGTCTGGTCAGACTCATGTTGGCAGCTTCGAGAACACTGTCCAACCATCTCGTCCTCTGTTGTCCCCTTCTCCTTGTGCCCTCCATCTTTCCCAACATCAGGGTCTTTTCCAGGGAGTCTTCTCTTCTCATGAGGTGGTCAAAGTATTGGAGCCTCAGCTTCATGATCTGTCCTTCCAGTGAGCACTCAGGGCTGATTTCCTTCAGAATAGATAGGTTTGATCTTCTTGCAGTCCATGGGACTCTCAAGAGTCTCCTCCAGCACCATAATTCAAAAGCATCAATTCTTTGGCGATCAGCCTTCTTTATGGTCCAGCTCTCACTGCCATACATCACTACTGGGAAAACCAGCAAAGCATGAGGAGTGCTTAATCATTCTTCTGCCCCATTTCCTTTCATGCAGTGTCCAACCTCCCCACAGCCTGGTTGCAGGGAAATAGCATAATGCTGCAGGGGATAAAAATGCTTTTCTTGTTCAGTTCAGATTGCTTTCTCCCTTCTTCTGTTACTTTGCCAGGACTGCTCCTCCTGCATAAGCAGAAGCAGCAGACCACAATCCCTGGCTTAGCACGGTGTCCAAACTAGAGGCACTTCTCAGTAGACAGGGTCACTTTTGAACAGCTTAGCTCCCATCTGCAGTGGCCACCTGCCATTTTAAGTTACCCGTAATGTAATGCCCTGGTCCACTGATCTATGAAATGTATTAATACGTCTGTAGTTTCTGTAGGACTATGGCTTGCATAGATCTATGGGTCAGGGCACTGGATTTTGGGTAACGTAAGGCAGCAGATGACCACCATGGATGGGAGCCAAGTTTAGCTCCCTTTCAAAAGCACTGCCCCAAATCCATTACTGACGCATTGTTAGAACCATGCCCAGGGGGCCTGAAGTCCGGTGCCAGTCCCAATACTACCTCTTACTTCTTCAAATCTGCTTTGTAGATCGTAAGCCCCTTACAGTATTATTTGTAAAGAACCATACGCAGGGATGTCGCTATAAAAATAAATAAAACTAGTATTTAGCATTATCAAGGCAAATTTGAAGACTCCTAAACAGGTGAAACATATAAGGAATACAGAAAGAATCAGAAATGGCTCCTAAATAATACCCAGGAATCTAGGGTAATTTCAATAAGCACAGTGAGTATTTTTAAAGAAAGGAACCACCCGTCCCTAAATTGTCACAGACTTTCAGAAGATGCAGCATCTCAAGCTGAATTTGGAGGCTCTGTCATTCCTCAAGGTGACTCCCAACACATCAATAACTTTTGCAGCCATCTAATTTTACAACATCTATACGTTTAGATTATCCTTAGGTAAGATACCACAATACTGGAATACTTTCCCCAGATATTTTCACTCCAGATTTTGTCCTGATCGTTCCCTTTTCAGCTGAAGCGGAAGCACACCTGATTTTATCTTACATTTCTTTCTATTGTAATGGAATGTTGTAAACAAGGTACGACCTGTTTATTCAGCATTCATCCTGATTTGCTTCCACAAAGCTTATGGAGAGATTTGACTATGTCTGATCTTTGGCATTCGTTCTGATTTATTTGTTGGGCAAGTACACAACACTGAAAGTTCATTGTAACTTGCTTGTGGGGTGTCTTTCTGTCAATCATTCATCTATCCTACACTTCTCAATGAAGTTCCTCATCAATTTCCTAATGGCAAAAAGACTGTTTTCTAAAAAAGCAAACAAGTGAATTTATCTTGCCAGGGCGACAGGATGCAATTTAATCCACTTTAAGCGGTGTAAACCTAAATTACTGGCGCATGCTTGAATTCTCCCCACAAAAGATTTTTCTTTAGAGTTAAGTGTTACAGAGAATGACCCACTTTCAAGCTCACCATAATACAAACAAACCACTAAACAGTCATGGATTTCATCGTGCTTCGGGATCTTATTTAAGTTCAAGCAGTGGTGATTCTCCCTCAGGGCAAGTAAGAAGAGCTCTGCTGAATCTGACCAAAGGGCTTCAAGGTCTAACATACCAGCCCAGTGTTTTGTGGATTAGTTGGAATGGTGTTTCGTTGTTGTTTTTTTAACCAAACAAACTGAAATATATTGTTGTATATGTTACTTAAAAAATAATAATTTTACAATTATTTTTTTCTACATACGAACCTCCAGCGCATTTTCAAAAAAATCAGAAGTCAGCTCCAAAAGCGCCTTGCGCTTCTCCAGGACAATAACAAGAGAATCCCATGCATCTCCCATGGTTTCTGCCATAGCATCATACACCTGGCTTTTATCTTTGGCTTCAGCTGCAGTCTTGTCCGCTTCACGTAACAGGTCCCAGACTTGTTCTTCCAGGGGCTGAGAAGGGAAGGACAGAGAACATGAACCAATCAGAAATTAAATTCTTAAAACACCATGGACGGCACCCCGTTTCATTGTATGTGCAAGTCTTGTTGTCAACAGAGCTCAAAATTGCACCAGTAAATTTTATTTGTTGGTTAGGTTTTTCCAAGAATGTAAACCTGTTTACACCTGGTGCTGAAAGCTCCTGGGAGGAGGGCTTAGGCGCTCAGACCTGGGGTAGCAATAGGAGGCCTGATGTGCTCTTTCCATTCACCTAACCTCAGTAGGAAGGGCACCCACTGAGGAACAGGTGGCCCTTGATATACCCTCTAGATCAGGCTTCCTCAACCTTGGCCCTCCATATGTTTTTGGCCTACATCTCCCATGATCCCTAGCTAGCAGGACCAGTGGTCAGGGATGCTGGGAATTGTAGTCTCAAAACACCTGGAGGGCCGAGGTTGAGGAAGCCTGCTCTAGATCTCAATAGAGTTGTTTTCTTTACCTGGGAAACAATTCAATGAAATGTAATAAATAGATTGGAGTCAATGGGACTTGTTAATCATGGACAAATTTCATTTCAGTGCTTTCAATGGGACTTGGTTATAATTACATTTTGTAAGATTCTGGAACGAGTGAACCAAAACACCAGTATTATTATTATTTTTAAAGGTGGCATGTCTCATTCCCATATTCATAAGTTACAGTATATTAGAAAACATGCACTTGATTTTTGTGGAAGGCTCCCGCAGTGGTGTAGCATGGGTTGCTAGTGTCCAGGGCAAGTAAAGTATTGCGCCCCCAAACTGGTGTCTCCATGTGATGCTGTGGAGCAGTGGCAGGACATGTGTGTACATCTCCTCCGACTGGGGTGCCGCTGCCACCGCGAGTCTCGCTGTTTGCCAGCCTCCCCTCCCAGTGGGGGGTCACCAAGCAGTCGAGGGATGCCAGGGTCTGTCCTCTCCGGGCTACTGCTTGGCATGCTGCTCAGGTAAGGCAGAAAGGGAAGCACCTTCAATTGTATTGGCAGCTGCAGAGGTGAACCCCTAAAAAAAATTGTGCCCAGGCCAATCACCCCGGTAACACCTCCCCCTCATGCTAGGCCCCTGGACTGCCACAAGTAAGAAATTTATTTGTCTGTTGCGGGAAGTGACTCAGAAATTCAATAAACTAAGCTGAACTAGACAGAGAAACCAGTAGGAGAACACTTCAGTCTCCCAGGACATTCTATACAAGATCTCAAAGTAGCTGCCTTATTACAAAATAATTTCAGAAACAGACTGGAAAGAGAAGTTACTGAATTGCAACTTATTACCAAACTTAAAACCATGGAGAGACCTGGTCTGAATTAGAGACATTGGATTCTTATCTCATTATATATGATAAAGCTATTTTTAGCCATCTCACACCTTGCTTTTTCCGATAAGACCAATTGCAGTCGTTAACAGTTGACAACAAACAGTCTCTTGTCTTTGTCACAAGTAGGTCTCCAAGTGACTTACACTGAAGAACATCTACATCTAAAATCTGTATCAAATGCTCAGAATGGTTAAAGATACAGAAGCTCTGTCCTCCTTTGCATTTGTTGTTGTTGTTGTTTAGTCATTTAGTCATGTCTGACTCTTCGTGACCCCATGGACCAGAGCATGCCAGGCACTCCTGTCTTCCACTGCCTCCCGCAGTTTAGTCAAACTCATGCTGGTAGCTTCGAGAACACTATCCAACCATCTCGACCTCTGTCGTCCCCTTCTCCTTGTGCCCTCCATCTTTCCCAACATCAGGGTCTTTTCCATTTAGTTACAGTAATACCTGCAACAGTGAAAGGTGTTAGGGAACACCCTCTAATTTATTCATTGTTCAAATTAAAGTAGTCTGTAAGTTTGCCTCTGAACAAGTCCTTTCACTTTCTGTTCTTTTACTGTCTTTACTATAAAGAGTAACAAATGCTGCATGTTCTATTCATTTTAAAATCTTCAGAGTGTCTTCCAGAGACCTGATTTATGTTTGGCTATTTTCATCTGGAGTCTTTATCGTGACAATGGATGAATGGAGTGCCAATTTCTGCTGTTACATTTGGTGCTGCTATCAGTAAGAATGTATAATGAAATGAGGAACCTGTAATAGGCAAATTAAAGTCCAGGATAACTCATTCTCCTGATACAGACTGTAATCAGAACCGAAGATAGGAAAATCTGAAATTCTCCTGATAGAGGCTGAGCTGAGAATAGGAAATAATAGAACACTAATTCATCATTGCGCTAAACTCAGAATCATAATCTCCCGGTTTCTCCCAAGACACCACCCACCGTTATCCTCTGTGTCGGTGATGGGTTGCATCTGAATAGGCTGTTAATCTGCCCTTCTTCAAAGAAAAGCTTTTGAGAAACACATTTCAGAAAATAATGGAACTATTATTCCTTAATTAAAAAGAGAGATTAATAGTTGTCAGGGGGGGAAATGAAGAAAGGGTCACTAATTAATAATTAGCATTTGAAATAGGAATCATGCGTAAACAAAAACAAGTAAATACAGAGGTCTGTGAAGCTGCTACAAAGATTTCCCTCTGAATATTGTTATCTGTGGGGCATTAAAATGTACTGGAAACAAAACGTATGTTCTTAGCATTAGTTTGACCAAACTGCAGGAGGCAGTGGACGACAGGAGTGCCTGGCGTGCTCTGGTCCATGGGGTCACGAAGAGTCGGACACGACTAAACAACTAAACAACAACAGGCATTAGGGGTTTCTCTGGTAACTTTTTTGGATAACAGAAACATCTGTTTCATGGGTGCTTCATTTGTCCTTTGGATCTCATGAGGACTAAGCCTTGCCTCCCCATCAGATCTTGGGGATGAGTGGTGGTGGGATGAAGATATTGAAGATTTACATGAGAACTGGTGACCACAATTCCAAGTGCTATTTTTCTCACCACAAACGCCTCCCTCGTTCTCTTATAATGGCAATGGCGCCCACCTGAGAGGTGCCAGAACTGATTTCTTCAGCAATGTCTAGGCAACACAAAGACCATGTACATACCTAATAGACAATCTTTTACAGAATTCCTTCAAACCATAACAAGTCCAAAATGAAATCTTTCGTCTCAAAGTCTCTGAAAATCTTTAAATGAAGCGAGGTACCAGACTTTGAATGATGAAAGACAAGCTGTGAAGTTTTGTGTATTCAGCAAATATAACGTCCAACACTAAACAGTGATTCCGGATATTGACTACTGTTTCGTAGAATTCTTCGTCAGCGTGGTGGGAGGATATAAAATTGCTTCATAAACTCATCTTATTTTGAACGAATGTATTGGCTGAGGGAGCCGGCGTACAGCTTCCAGGTCATGTGGCCAGCATGACTAAGCCGCTTCTGGCGAACCAGAGCAGTGCCATTTACCTTCCTGCCAGAGCAGTTCCTGTTTATCTACTTGCACTTTGACATGCTTTTGAACTGCTAGGTTGGCAGGAGCAGGGACCAAGCAACGGAAGCTCACCCCGTCGCGGAGATTCGAACCACCGACCTTCTGATCAGCAAGTCCTAGGCTCTGTGGTTTAACCCACAGTGCCACCCGCGTCCCCTTTCATGTAGTTATTTTATTTAAAATTCAGGTGCTGCCAAGATTTTCTACGAACCAGATTAGGGGAGGGAGAGATGAGATCATGAACATGCCAGGGAAAAGAAGGGTCCTTCTATTTGCCCTACAATAGCAGGCTGCTTCCTGTCTTGTTCAGCAGCCCAGGACCAGAGACTCCTAAATGTTCTATATCAGTTGCTATATTTCTCCCCAGTGGGATATTTTTATTTCTTAATATTTATCTAATATCATTGTAATTTTTATTTAATTAATATTGTACATATTAATATTTATTTCTATTATCCAGAAAGAGAATCTTCTCACACTGCCAGAAGGACTGATGACTTTATTATCAGAGATATGTTAAAAGAGAGGGGAGTTCCCATTACAAGGGCCTTTGTATATCTCTGTTATCATTTCCTAGTTGAGGAATTAGAAAAGAATGTACTTTATTATTACAGAACCTTCACAGGTAGCTCCAGTGAATGAATGAATGAATTTGCTTGCTTGCGTCAAGTAGAGAAGGGCCATAATGTGTGGTAGATAACACATTGGTTCGAAAATGCTTGTCCTCCAAAAAGTAAATTTCCATGGAATGAAAAGGCTGCTGAATGATACAGAATGCCTAATCAAAAACAGAGTCCTGTGCATTCAGAAGCAAGTTCCAGCAAGTTCAAAGGAACTTACTCTCCCAGGTAAGTGGGACTGAAGGCTTAATATTTCTATTAAAAACACTGAACATTTGTACTCCAGTCCTTCTTGGTCTGGTCCTTACTGGAGCAGATCAAAGTCCATTTTGTTCAGAATTCTGTTTCTAACTTTGAAAAGCCAGAGACATAAGAATGCAAAATAAAAACACAAAATACATAATAAAGCAAACAAAAGTAAAACAAAACAATAAACTCCTTCCAACAGATACATTTCAAAGGCCATAAAATGTTAATCAGTCCAACGCCTGGTTGAAGAGAAACGTTTTTGCCTGGCGCCTAAAAATATGTAATGAAGGTGCCCGGTGAGGCTCCTTGGGAAGAGCTTTCCACAGATGGGGAGCCACTGAAGAAAAGTCCCCGTTCTCATGTTGCCACCCTCCAGACCTCTCACGGGGGAGATCTTTGCAGGCCACAAAGGTGATGGCCTTTCCCTGTTGTTTGTCCCCAGTGCCTGATATTAAGAGATATACTGCTTCTGTATATGTACCGTATATACTCGAGTATAAGCCGACAGCAGCCCCGACAGCAGCAAAGGCGGAGGAGGAGGGAGGAGCAGCCCGAAAGGAGGGGGGCTTTTTAAGCATAAAAAATGTGCTGAAAAAGTCGGCTTATACTCGAGTATATATGGTAAATTGCATTTAGCTATCATAGTTAGTAAGCATTGACAAACATAACTTCTATGATCTTGTGCAATCGTTGCTTATTTAAGACCATCCAAGCAACTGCCCAGAAACATTTTTGTAGCAGTGAATTTCACGTTTAATTGTGGCATCTGTTAAGGCAATTATTTATAAATACTTGGCCAGGTCTACCAGAAAGTCATAGAAAACTTGGTATAGATTGCCAGCAAAGGATGGCAGAAAAACAAAGACTGTGCATGGGTTACATATCCATCAATCACCAGATAGAAGGCCCCCTTTAAAAAGCACCCATGAAGTTCGGTCCTAAATGGACCAATGAAGTCTTGTCTGACTACTGAGTACCATTAGACTCCAGCCAAGTTATGAAAGTGGCCTGTGATTATTTCGGTTTTAGGCATTCCTCATCAAACAATAAAAAATACAGATTCACCACAATAAAAAGTAGTTTAGGCTATCCATTCCACATTGACAATGGTTGTTATATTATGCTGGTAAAATCAGCGTTTAAGCTCCCAATGTGCTATTTCTTTCTGATGCTGCTAATTATGCTAATAAATTTGTTTCTAAGCTTCTGGCATGCTGAATCTCAATGAGCAATTTGTTTTTTAATTGGAAGCTATTTGCCAATAGGTAAATGGGCGCGCTTGGCCATTATGCTCTCCTCTTGTTGGGCAGAACAGCCTATGAATTCAATAAATATATTTCAAGTCAGCCAATTCGTTTCCAATGCCAGCTGTTCCTCTTACCATTCATTACGTTTCGCGCACAGAGCAAAGTCTATCGCTGACATTTATGTGGTTTTGAAACAGGACCTAGGTATTGATTCACCCAGGAAAAAAAAAAGGATCTTGGAGCCATAGCTAGCTTGTCCACAAGAGGATTTTAAAGGCCATTCTCCGTAAGAGATGGAAGCATTTGTTACCGTGTATATTCGCTCAAGGGCAGGCTCTAGACACATTTCAGACTAGTACAAATGGAAAGGGCGCTGTAAATACTTTTACAGGCTGTTGCTCGATATTCCATGTCTCCGCAATTTGCTCTCCAGTGCAACAAGCAGGTCTGTTATGAGTGCCAGAGAAGGGGGAAAGGAAAAACCAGTTGTGAGAAAGAGAGAGCAAGACAGAACATTTTATTGAATCACTAAGTTCCCAAAATATTGCCCATGATCCTGTTGCTTCAATTCATACAAATACAGTGGTACCTCGGGTTACAGACGCTTCAGGTTACAGACTCCGCTCACCCAGAAATAGTACCTCGGGTTAAGAACTTTGCTTCAGGATGAGAACAGAAATTGTGCTCCGGCGGCGCGGCAGAAGCAGGAGGCCCCTTTAGCTAAAGTGGTGCTTCAGGTTAAGAACAGTTTCAGGTTAGGAATGGACCTCCAGAATGAATTAAGTTCTTAACCTGAGGTACCACTGTAGTATATTTCATCCAGGGGCATGTCCCTTGCATGTATTGGCAAAACCCTGTAAATGTGCAGACCAGGAGTAGACAACCTAAGGCCCGGGGGCCGGATGCGGCCCAATCGCCTTCTCAATCCAGCCTGTAGATGGTCCACGAATCAGCATGTTTTTACATGAGTAGAATGTGTGCTTTTATTTAAAATGCATCTCTGGGTTATTTGTGGGGCATAGGAATTCGTTCATTTTTTCCCTTCAAAATACAGTCCGGCCCCTCACATGGTCTGAGGGATGGTGGACTGGCCCACGGCTGAAAAAGGTTGCTGACCTCCAAGTGTCTGTATTTTCCAGGTTTAGTCTTGGATTTACAGAAGCCGTCCTGGTTTCTGATTTGATCCCAGAAGGTCCCGCTTTTCCTTAGGATGTCCCGATTTCCATCAGAAAAATGTTGGAGGGTATGGTAGGTCATCCCTATTTTCATCGGGAAAATGTTGGAGGGTTAATAGGGTTGCCATATTTTGAAGAGGGAGAAAAGAGGACACATTTGCCATGTGCTACTTTTAACTATGGATTGCTATGACAACGCTACCCATGAGAAAGAGGGCATGTCCTGGAAAAAGAGGACATATGGCAACTTTAGACGACATCTGAAGACAGCCCTGTATAAGGAAGTTTTTTTAAAATGTTTAATGTTTCATTATGTTTTTATATGTGTTGGAGGCTGCTCAGCGTGGCTGGAGCAACCCAGGCTGGATTCTAGACACATCAAAGGAGTGTTTCAGTTAAAGGCGCTGCAAACTTTGTGTGAGAAATCGGATTAGCAAACAACATAACTCCACAGCACCATCTGGTGTCACAGTGTTAGAATGCATAAACAATGCATATAAAGTGTTTTGTCCTTTGCCAGTATAGCTGAGTCCCAAGTCAGGTGGGCGAGGTATAAATAATAGAATTTTTATTATTATGGAATAGGACGCCCCTGTTTTCATTGGAGAAATATTGGAGGGTATGATATATGCGCAAAGTACCAAGTCTCTGGAAATCATGAGAATTCATGCAAGCTTTGAACAGTCAGTTATTTTTCACTGCATTGTGCTTATTATTCCTTAAAGGGGGTATGAGCAATTTGTTTTGAGAATGGAGGTATTATGCGATGTGTATATCACTCCCGAGAAAGACATCACAAAAATATATTGGCTGCCGTTTCTTTCTGGGAGGCTGTGCAGAACTTTGTACATATGTCTGCTTGTGTTATTGTTTTAAAGGAAAATCTATCCTGTGATCTCTGTGCTGCCATGAGGCCTAATCTCTTTATATTATATTTTTGTAAGGAAAATTGTTATGAATGGCCCCTCAGTCCTACCTGTGAAAACAAAAACAACTCAAAAAGGACTGGGGGTGGACTGGCTTTCCAATCAAAATATTCTGTGGAGGGCTGTGGAGTACTGTCCCTACTTTCTATCTCTTTCCTTCAGACTGTTCCTTCCCCAACATGACACCTCCTCCCCCATTAGGTTTTCCACACACTCAACCCTGGAAAACATTTCTCTAGCATACATGTGCCAGTGACCACTGATAGGGCCTGGACTGCAATTGCTTAAAATATCTTTACAGTACAGAAGGCCATCAGGGGTCACATTGCACAGCGATAACATAAGCTCCATCACAAGGTCACTTGGAAGTTATCCTAAGAGATCATTTTCCAGGTTCACTGTCTGATGCTGCAAGCCATTTTGTAATGGCTTGTAGCACAAGAATTTAGTTTGCAAGCTGTGTGGAAACTCATTATCCTGGGCAAGCCAACACGATATGCAATATGATTGTAGTGTGAGCACAGCACAGTCTGGCGCTCGGTTAGGATCCCTTAAGCCTATTTATTTCATTCGAGTCCAAATTTAGGACAAAATTGCATATGACACAACACCAACCTCCTTGCTGCCTCTCCGTCTCCCTTTCCCTCCCAGAAAAAACCAGCGACCCACCTGGTGGGAAGTAAGCATAACGGCTCCAGCCCACCTTGTAAGCCGCTTCTGCTAGAAATACATAACTCAAGAGCAAATATGTTCAGAATGCATATTTAAATACGCATTCAGATCTGGAAATGGAATGGAATGGCCCTGTGAATGAACCAATGTGAAAGTCGAATGGATCTGAAATAGGCTGGTTTTGGTATTTGCCCCACCTAATCACAGTAGATAGTTGTTGCACCGTCACAGAGAGTATATTTTATGTTATAACGGACAGCTATCTACTATGTTTGAGGGCTGGGGCATGTATCAGGTGCTGCAAGGTAAAGTATATGCAGATTAAAAGTCTGCACTTCTCACCGTCCAGCATATTTGATGTTTTATCGTGTTTTTAGTATTCTGTTGGGAGCTGCCCAGAGTGGCTGGGGAAACCCAGCCAGATGGGCAGGGTATAAATTATGATTGGATAGAGCAGTGCCTGTGACTGCCAGGGTGCCCACGAGTACCTGTTATGGCACCTGTGAAATACCTCAGTAAATATCCCCTCAAAAATACACCGTTCACAAGAGACTGTTTGCTTCTCTTGCTTTGTTCTTGTTTACAATCGGCTCAGCCTCTTCTATATTGGACGTGCCCCCTTAAACGTGCCCACTGGCTGCCACAATTTGATGTCCGCTCTCTCTCTTTTCCTGAACGGAGGAGAGGTGCAAAGAGCAGGAGGGGAGAAGCATGCCTTCACCATTTTGTGGTCCTCTCTCTTTTTCCTGCTCTTTCAGATGCAGCAGACACTTTGTGTTACGCCAGTGCCCGCGGCAGCCATTTTGTGGCATGTGCCCAAGAGCCCAAAACGTTTGGCAACCGCTGAGCTAGAGGTTTACAGCCAAACACCATCACTAAGTAAAAATTACTCAGACTCCCCGGAATATATTTGAGACCTACATGAACGTGAGGGAATAAAATAATGTTATCTTAACATAATGGACACTTTCACTTCTGTAATGGGGGCGGGGTGGGGAGACAGCGTTCTGTCAATTTTGTCACAACACAATGAATAAAGTGGAAGATGAACACCCCCACCTGGAAATGCTAGGGGCTGTACCTTGATATAGAATCACAGAATTGTAGAACTGGAAGGGACCCTGAGGGTCATCTAGTCCAACCCCCTGCAATGCAGGGTATGTGTGAACTATGGCCCCTTATCTGTTAAATGTGTATGTAATACAGTGGTACCTCGCAAGACGAATGCCTCGCAAGACGAAAAACTCGCAAGACGAAAGAGTTTTATTTTTTTTGAGTTGCTTCGCAAGACGAATTTCCCTATGGGCTTGCTTCGCAAGATGAAAACGTCTTGCGCCTTTTTCTTAAAACCGTCAATGCATTCCTATGGGAAACTGTCAATGCATTTCCTATGGGAAACCGTGCTTCGCAAGACGAAAAATTCACAAGACGAAAAATTCACAAGACGAAAAAATTCACAAGACGAAAAATTCACAAGATGAAAAAACTCGTGGAACGAATTAATTTCGTCTTGCGAGGCACCACTGTATATACTGTTTATACACAACTGCTTCAGGTTACACACTCCGCTAACCCAGAAATAGTGCTTCAGGTTAAGAACTTTGCTTCAGGATGAGAACAGAAATCGTGCTCCGGCGGCGCGGCAGCAGGAGGAGGCCCCATTAGCTAAAGTGGTGCTTCAGGTTAAGAACAGTTTCAGGTTAAGAACGGACCTCCGGAACAAATTAAGTACTTAACCTGAGGTACCACTGTAGTCTCCGTGTTACATGCCTTTAGACCAGCAGAAACTTTTTTTCCCCAGTGTCTACTTGAAAGCTATAGGTGGTCTTGCTGGACCACCTAATAATCTTCCCCCTCCTTTAATACTAGCCTCATGGTCAAAACCTGTGCCGTATCATAAAAATCATGGGCCTTAAGCCTGGCTGCCAAGAAAGGCCACTGGTTAAAAAGGTGTGTGGGAGAAGGAAGAGAATGATTAAATGTATCAGCATTATATTATGAGTATTATAGGCCCTAGGCCAGCGTTTTGCTAGGCTGGTCAAAATGGCTTAATCTTCCTTGTCAGGAAAAAAAATCAACTGTGGGGCCCAGTATAGATATTTTCAACTGTTCTTTCCACAGTCCACCTGAAAGGATTACCAGAGGTCCACAGACTTTGAGCTGAGAACCTCTGCTGCAGATGGTTTTCTTTCCATGCAAAAAAACCCACAATAGTATATGCTACATTACAATATTGTCTGATATTGCTTCAAACCATATAATCATATAACCATATAATCATTTGCTTTTCTTGCATTTGCCAAGATTCTTTGAAACAACTGAACCTTAACTGCACTTAATTCTCCTTTCTGCTTTGGGCTGCTTTCCAGAAGAGTGGCATTATGTTGTTATTAACGTTTCCCGAACTGCTACTACAGCTACAGAGTACTAAAGATACTAAAACAAAACCCATTATTTTTATTTTATTGTGTAAATCCTCCCTAAAAAGGTTAGTAAAGGAAGTTTTATTGAGTTGCAAGCTGAACTCCGAGAAAAGCTTCCTTATGGCGATCACTGATTCTGCATACTGAAATAATATACTGAAATACAACTATATGAGAGACATAGGGAACAGATGCTGCGTAATTAACGTTTCTGTGCAGAAAGGGTGCTTGCAGCAGTGAAGATTAAGCATGTCTCTTGTTGCTTTCCCGAATCTAATTCGGAGTCCGTAGCTTCTCATGCTGATACATCTGTTTTAAATAAGGGATAAGATATCTAGTGGCTGAGATGTGGGGCCGATATCTGTATGCCACATCAAGCTTATTGCATCATTCACACTATCCATTTGCACACATGCTTGGCAGAGTGCTCTCTCGTGTCATCCCTCTGCTAAATTCCTCTCCTAACTGAGCCCGGAGCAGTTTAAGTCTACCTATACACCCCCCACAGACTTTCCCTGGGAGTCAGTCCCCACTGGACTCAGCAAGACTTACTTCTGAGAAGACATGCAATACGGTTGAGCTGTAAGCATTGCATTTATTTTAATGGGAATCTGCTCCTGCCGCAGAAGTATATAATGCCTGCATTTCATTCTGGAAGCAGAAACAAGATGCACTTCCGCAAGTCTGGCTTGGGTAAGGTTGCCCTATTTCAAAGCTCGAAATTCCGGACACTAAACATTGTTGAGCCTGGACACTATTTCCAACAGACGAATCCCAGACATGTCCGGGAAATCCTGGATGTACGGCAGCCCTAGGCTTTGGGGTGCATTGTGCATGAAACCCTGAAAATTTATTTTATTATTATTTATTACATTTGTACA
Source organism: Podarcis tiliguerta (assembly GCF_965153285.1). NCBI lineage: Eukaryota > Metazoa > Chordata > Lepidosauria > Squamata > Lacertidae > Podarcis > Podarcis tiliguerta. The sequence goes on from NC_139534.1 coordinate 24,282,048, forward strand.
ACGCACTTTATCCGCAGATCTCAGGGTCATAAAAGCGCAATATAAAAAACGCAAAATGCATAGTAAAAATAAGAACAACAAAAAAACCAATAATTCCCCCCACACAACACATTAAAAAGGGCCCAGATTGGGCCCTTTCTGGATGCTGACCAGCTTAGGATCCAGTGGGATGGATGGGTGACTGGCTCAGCTCTGGCCCTGTTCCACCTCATTGCGGGGTCTTACACTGACTACCATTGGTGGTCGCCTGGCAACAGCTACGGCAGCAAAGCCCAGCACAGAAGGGTGGAAGGAAACCTCCACCACAGCCTAACCTGTTCTCCCCACTCCCCACTCCTCTGACAGCATGGATTCAGGGACAAGATTGTTCTGCTTGTATTGGTCATTTCTGGGTAAGAGAGATGGTCCACTCTCTGTGGCATCATGCCTCTGAGTACCAGTTGCCAGAAACTACAGGACGGTAGAATGTTGTTGTTTGAAGGCATCCCACAGGTATCTGCCTGACCATTGTGATAACAGGATGGTCCAGCAGGTTCAGCTTATGTTCTTATGAAGTTAACAGCAGAAACAAAATCAGGAGCGAGGATTTCCTTTATAGCAATCTCTTTGTGAAATTAAACGTTCTTACATAACCTCACAATAAAAGTCATTCTTATAACTATAAGAGCCCTTCATCCTGCTGATGAAAACATCCCATAACCGGGGGCGGGGAGGGGACCAGACTTTCAGCTTTAGTGGCAATGTGAAGCACCTCTATAATTAATATATGGAAATAACCTTTAGCACCAAGATTAATAGATAATATACCAAGAGCCAAAAAGTTCATTTAAAAGAAATAAAGGTGACAACTCAAAGGTTAGTGCTACTGAGAGGCCAAATATTCCTTTTTTGAAAAGGCAACAATTCAAAATTAGAAATGCCGAAGAGAAATATTTTCCTGTTTTGTTTCCCCCTTGAATATTTGCATATAAATTACCGTTTTGCAATTTCGTTTCAACAAATGGAGCAAATAAAGTAATTAAGAGCTATCAACATGCATCTCAAAGAATGAATACCAAATTTTATGTCTGTCTGTCTCTTTCTTTCTTTCTTTCTTTCTTTCTTTCTTTCTTAAAAAGCCCTGCATAGTTCCATGTTCTCCAGTACATTTCACTGTGACCTTTATTATGACAAAGAACAGGACTTTGGCAAGCGATCAAGAATGTACGGTTGCGTCCACATGGATCTTCCAGAGCTTGGTCCAGATTAATCACAGAGCAGGAAGTACAGCAAACAGCTTTCAAAGAACACCTTGGTGATGGCTGGCATGGTTACGGTATTAAAGGTACATGTTTCGTATCAATGCACCTGTAAAGTATTCTTACAGGGGACAAGATCATCATAAGTTTCTATTTCTCAGAACTGCCTATGTCTGTTACGGCACAAAAGCATTGTGAAATGAAAGAGAAAACACAGAGAAAGTTACAGCATAATTCTATGCGTGTCAGTTCAAGGAAGTAAGCCCCAACAAGTCCAATGGGACTTACTCCCAGGTAAGTGTCTATAACGTTGCAGCTTTAAGTTATTCTTAAGTCTGATGGAGCTCATCTGGAGAAGATAGCAACCGCTAACTTAAAAGCCATCGATTTCAAAGGGACGAAAGCACAACTCTCTCTGGAGCCAAATGTCTTCCTCTCCCCTGTCACAGCCCAGTTCAAGAATATGAATCTAAGGTGGGCAAGTTACAAAGTAGGACTTTTTTGTATTAAATTCTTCTTACTTTATCTATAAGGGACACGGGTGGCGCTGTGAGTTAAACCACAGAGCCTAGGACTTGCCGATCAGAAAGTCAGCGGTTTGAATCCCCGCGACGGGGGGAGCTCCCGTTCCTCGGTCCCTGCTCCTGCCAACCTAGCAGTCTGAAAGCAAGTCAAAGTGCAAGTAGATAAATAGGTGTCACTCCAGCGGGAAGGTAAACGGCGTTTCCATGTGCTGCTCTGGTTTCGCCAGAAGCGGCTTAGTCATGCTGGCCACATGACCCAGGCACTGTACGCTGGCTCCCTCAGCCAATAAAGCGAGATGAGTGCTGCAACCCCAGAGTCGGTCACGACTGGACCCAGTGGTCAGGGGTTCCTTTACCTTACCTTATCTACAGAAAATGTGGTGTACTACCCAGACAAAATTAAGCACATTGAAACCCTTTACTTCATTCACTGAAATATGATAAATTCGATGAAATTCAGTTTTCAGTGCATCTGTGAAAATCATTCAATTAAGGGGACCTGGCCTGCAAACCTGAGTGTAAGACTCATTCGCCACAGAGGGACTTACTTCTGAGTAAAGGTGCACAGGTTTGTTCTGCACAAGTGTTTCACTTTAGCTGGACCACTGTAGTGGTTATTACTGCAGCATCTGTGCTATGGCTACCGCAGTATTTGTTTGTTTAACTATCTGTCCAGTGTGCCTTACTAAAGAAATATCTAAAAACACTAAAATGAATCAAACAAAAATAGGATAGCATGAAACGACTGAGCATAAAACAAGCTAAGTGGCAACCAATGCAACAGTTTTAAAACATTTATCACAAGCTCCAGAAGGACTGCCCAAATAGAATTTTCTTTGTGATTCTCTCTCTCTCCAAAAGGCATAGAGTCAGCCATACAAATCCCATCAAGTAGTGGAACTCCTTAACATAGCCACATACCTGCTACAAAGGAAAATCGGGACATGGCTGTTTCGGTGCCAGGCTCATATGTGAGCCAAGTGACTTGCACGGTTGCATGGTCTTCAAAAATGGGGCTCCTTTGGGGGCCATGTTCTCGTGGGAGCCGAAACAGGACATCCTGGGATCCAATCAGAAGCTGGAGGTAAAAGGTAAAGGTACCCCTGCCCGTACAGGCCAGTCTTGACAGACTCTAGGGTTGTGCGCCCATCTCACTCAAGAGGCCGGGGGCCAGCGCTGTCCGGAGACACTTCCGGGTCACGTGGCCAGCGTGACAAAGCCGCATCTGGCGAGCCAGCGCAGCGCACGGAAACGCCATTTACCTTCCCGCCAGTAAGCGGTCCCTATTTATCTACTTGCACCCGGGAGTGCTTTCGAACTGCTAGGTTAGCAGGCGCTGGGACCAAGCAACGGGAGCGCACCCCGCCGCGGGGATTCGAACCGCCGACCTTTCGATCGGCAAGCCCTAGGCACTGAGGCTTTTACCCACAGCGCCACCCGCATCCCTATAATCAGAAGCTGGAATGTCCCGCTTAAAGCAGGACAGTTGAGGGGTATGTAGGAGATCCTCCTATCTCTTCTAATCTAGTTATAGGGAAAGAAGGGATTTAGAGCTAGGTCTTCACGGAGGATCTCAGTGCTCCATGAAAGTTCATATAGGAGAAGCTTAGAGATGGGGGAAGAAATCAATGTGGTTCACATTTAAAGATGAATTTACCTAATTTGCACTTTGAAAAGGCAGTATGTGAATCAAAACACAGCTGTCCATTTGAAATCTTACACTTTGCCAAATTTTGCAATGCTACTTCTCCAGCAAAGCAATCTGTGAAAAAATGTATATACTGAAGTGTGCATATAAATCCACATAGAAGTGAAAAAGTGCAATATACTGCAGTGGTACCTCGGCTTAAGAACAGTCCTGTTTAAAAACGATTCGGTTTACAAACACCGTAAAACTGGAAATAGTCCCCATTTGCAAACTTTACCTTGGTCTAAGAACGGAATCTGAACAGTGGAAGGGCACCGGCGGCGGGAGGCCTCATTAGGGAAAGTGTGCCTTGGTTTAAGAACGGTTTCGGTTTAAGAACAGACTTCCGGAACGGATTAAGTTCGTAAACCAAGGTACCACTGTATAGTATTGTGTTGTTATATATTAAAACTCCTTGTTTTAAAAACTCCTAGGATGAAAGGTGGTGTAGACATTTAATTAATTAATAATTATATATATGAGGAAATTGCTTTGTAAAAATGTGTGTATTGGGGGTGGGGGGAATCTCATGCAAAAAAAATGTGTGTGTTCAGAGAAACCTGCCCTAAAATGGTGATGAATTTTCACAAGGACTACAATCTCAAACTGATGTGGGAATGTGGAGATATGACACTAAAATTGGAAAAATGGGAAACTGAGAAAAACCAAAATTGGCAGATTTGCTTATCCATAGAGAAGATGTTTCCCAAGGTAATCAGAACTTGGGGCATTTTTTTAAATATAACAATTTTTATGCTTTTATGCTTCTGGTGCTTTTATGCAGAGTACTTTTCTATGATTAAAATCACACTGATATACAGCTAGACTGCTCACACAAATACCATAAAGACAGGCACAGCAGACAAACTATAATCTTCAAAATCATTGTCTACTTGGCAAGGCAAAAGCCTGTCCAACATAAAAAGACCTTCTTTAAACTGGTAGAAGACACCCAGGGAGTGGGCAAGCTTTTCCACAATATTGGTGCAGCCGCTGAAAAGGCCCTCTCTCCTATTGCTACCAACCATGCCCCCACCCTAGCTTTGACACAGAAGATACTCTGGTTTCTCTTCAAATCTTCCCTTAGCTTTGACACAGAGGAAGGTCCCTCTTTCTGAATTTAGGCATGGGCAGGTTGGTATGGGAGGAGGCGGCCCTTCAGACACCTAAAGCCCAAGCCAGTTAAGGCTTAAAAATCATCAACACTTTGAATTGTGCCCAGAACCAAATTGGCAACTAGTGCAGGCCTGCAGGATAGCTCTGATATGGTCCTATGGGCATATACCCCCCCTTGCTTCCATATTCTGGGCCAACTGCAAGACTACATGTAGAATTCATTGCAGTAATCCAATTTCAGCAGAACTAAGTTGTGTTCCTCTGGTCATTTAGGGCATTAAATGTCACAAGCAGCACTTTGAATGGTGCCTAGAGACAAACTTGGGAACAAAATCAGAGCCAGTATTGTATGGTTCCATTGGTATTCTTCTGAAAGTGGGTTGATGGGTTCTGAATGGATTGCAATTTTCAGGCAGGCTTCAAAGGCAGCTCAACATAGAACACATTACAGTAGTTCTTCCTGGGGGGACACCAAGGTCAAGTCACTCCTCAGTAGGAGGACAGCAGCCTGGTACACCATCATAAGTTGGTGGAAAAGTGCCCTGACCATGGTGCTACCTGGAATCCCAACAGCAAGGCTAAGTGCAAGAACATCTCCAAACCCTGAAGTACAACCCTACAGAGATATGGTGAACCACAAAACCCTAAATTAATCAGGCCACCCACCATTAACATCTTCATTTTTTCTGAGCTGAGCTTTAGTTTGTTCGTCCCCACCCAATCCATCACTGGGTGCTTCCTGACTGTTTTGTTCAATCGCAGGCCAGCAAATTCAGGTTGCACAATTCTCTTTGACTTGGAGGACTTGTGCAACAAACCCACTTCTCGGAAAGGTCAGACTTTCATTGCCAGAAGGAAGTTGACAAGAAAATGTGCTGGAAAGTGTGGCATAACAATTGATTAACTCTATGTTGTATAACAGGGATGCGGGTGGTGCTGTGGATTAAACCACAGAGCCTAGGACTTGCCGATCAGAAGGTCGACGGTTCGAATCCCCGTGATGGGGTGAGCTCCCGTTGCTCGGTCCCTGCTCCTGCCAACCTAGCAGTTCAAAAGCACGTCAAAGTGCAAGTAGATAAATAGGTACTGCTCCGGCGGGAAGGTAAACGGCGTTTCCGTGCGCTGCTCTGGTTTGCCATAAGCAGCTTAGTCATGCTGGCCACATGACCGGGAAGCTGTACGCCGGCTCCCTTGGCCAATAAAGCAAGATGAGCGCCGCAGCCCCAGAGTCGGCCACGACTGGACCTACTGGCCAGGGATCCCTTTACCTTTACTTTTTAATGTTGTATAACCAAGGCTTTTTTTCCTTCCAGCCGGAGCTCACTGGAGCTCAGCACCAGCACCTCTCAGGTGGGCACCATTGTCACTCTAGGAGAACAAGGGAGAAGTTCATGGTGAGCTCTGGCACCTCTTTTTCTAGAAAAATGGCACTGTGTATAACCTCTCCACAAACAAATCAGAACAAATACTTACTAAATAGCCAGTATTGCCTAATCTTCTCAAATCCCATCAGCCCCAGCCAGCATAGGGTAATGGGAGTTGTAGTCTGGCACACCACACATTTCCTCATCCTTAGTCTCAAGTGTGCTTTAGTTGCCTAAATGCCTTTGGAACTGTTATTGGTGTGGTTCATTCTTATGAACTTTAGTGGACAAGCTGAATGATGTAATTGGTTTATGTATTCATTAATTGATTTGTGAGGTTGGTGGAAGGGTGGGAGTGGCTTTTAAGGCATAGCTCTCACAAAGCAGGTTACATAAATTTTACTTCCCACAAAAGCATTTGTTGCTAAGCTTCAACTTTTCAGAGGGCATCTGAAGTGTGAAGAATATATATTGTTATGAGTTTGTAGGGGGTAGGCCTGAGTCCCTTCTAATTCCTGGATCCAGAAAATCTAAGGAGGGATTCAAATTGTTGAAAGAGCCAAGCAAGTTTACTGGTAATGGCCCTCTAGGTTTGGGCTATTATGGTAACAGAGGGTGTGGCTCTGTGCCAGATTGTAAACAGGTGGGCCCTGCTCCCTCAACTCACTGGTAGTTAGAAAGACAAAGGGCAGAGTGGAGAGCTGCATGCGTGAGCTAGAAACAAGAAGCCAGAAGGCTGCAGGCTTTGCAGCTGGGAGGCAGAACCATGCCTGATTTCTTTTGGAATCCAAGGATGTGGCTGTGAGCAAAGCAAGACCCTATTGGGCTGTTAATGCTGTGAACCCTTCGAACATAGGCTCAGGTTGTATAAATGTGTAAATAAACCACATATCATTAAGATACCACAGTCCCCACTGTCCCTCACTCTGAAGGAACCCCTAGAATTTTGCACTGCTCAGAGATTGGTATGGTATGCAGGAATATGATATGGGTGATTTCAAGAGGTGGACAGTCCAATTCATTCCCTGCCACCCTTATTCACTCACCCAATTTTCAGTCAGGAGGGTATAGAGAATAGGTTAAATCCTTACTCCCCTAATGGTGGTCTTTGCTACCTCTTCATTCCCATTGACTTGTCCCAAAAAGGGAGCCTTCAATAGCATAATTTCCCACTTCCATTCTGGAGCGGTTCAAACTTTTACCTCATGATTCCCTCCTTGTAAACGCAGAGCCCAATTCTGATTTTATTTCCCATGCCAGTGTGTTTCAAGATTACTTCAAAACGTGATTTCTCGTCACGAGTGGCACTGAAATCAGATTTCTCATATGCATTGCACTGAAATGAAAGCATATGTCTCAGAGGGTATGCGTTTCTTGAGAATGTCCTTCAATAATATTCTGCCTCCAAGAATGTTCTTTATTCCTCCCTTGTACTTTCAGCTACACAACTTACAAATCTTCTTTAACTGATCCTTATTTTAAAACCCTATTCACATCAGTTTATGACATTTAAGCACAACAAAATGATTCTTTTAAACTTTTTAGTACCCCCCCCCCAAAAAAAGTGTTAAACATTTTTTCCACCAACACTATATGTAGGCTGTGGCGACCATTTATTTTATTTTAAATATCAGCACAGCTTAATACTGTACAAAAATAATAAATAAATGGCCACGACTTGTATATGTACCAAAATTTAAAATATTTATGTTTGAGCCTCTAGTGCATTAAAATGTAATCTGCACGAAAAACAAATGTCTCTTCCCTCAGAATACCCATGTGGCTCTGTGACGGCTTAGCTGATTAATGGGGCTGCCTAGAAAACAGGAGCTATATAAATGCCTTTGTTTACTGTAGAGCCATTAATGACTTATTTCCTTTCCTTTTCCACAAAGATGCTGGCAATTTTGGATAGACAGATAATGACCCACATTTGGGATTCAAAACACTCTTCTACCTACACACGCACCTTCCAGACATCCATGCAATAGAAGAGAGGCCCTCCTTTCATCCTTTTCCTGTTTCCAGCAGTGGATCACTGGACTTATGTTACCTTTCTCACCTGCACTGATTGGTGGGGGTGGGGATGGGCCCCTTACTACCAGCCCACTAGGGAACACTGTGCTTAAGAGTAAGCTCTGGTTCATTCAAAGTCATATTGTCTTACGGCAGCCATTACAGTTAGTAGCTACAAGGAACGCTCTTGACAATCCTGAGCTCATCTGCTCCATGCTTGCAGTCAGTTCTATGCCTGGAGGTAGTAGCTGCCAGTTGCCAGATTAAGCTTTGGCATGCCACCACAAGAACAACTTTCATTAACATTTGCCACGTCACACTGAAGGTTAAATCCTACATGTGGTTAAATCCTGCATGTTGTAGCAAAGGCATGTGGGAAGCAAGCCATAGGCAAGCCAAGAGCAACTCATGGCTGTCATTATAACTGGGTGTCTTATTACACGCAACAAGGATGGAGTCACTTCTTGCTTGCTTTCGTGAGGCCTCTTTTAGCAACCCTTAGGAACTCCCCCACATGGATTGTTTGTGATGAAACGTTCCTACAAAGCATTAAGTGGTCTGAGGACTGGCGCTCAACAGTCGTTTACAACTTTCAGAACAAGGCTACAACCCGACCTGTAATAATTCAGAACAGTGGTGTAGCGTGGGGGGTGCAGGGGGGGCGGCCGCACCGGGCGCAACATCTGGAGGTTAGGGTTAGGGGGCACAAATCCACGGGTTAGGGGGTGCAAATTACTTGCCTTGCCCCGGTTGCTGACAACCCACGCTACGCCACTGATTCAGAAAGTTCACGTCGCATGTCTTACCTTAAGCTTCGCCAGGAGAAGTTCATGATCTTGTAGTAATTTTTTGGTCTCTTCTTGATTGCTGCCGATTTCTAACAAATTTGGTACTGATTCTGCCAGCTGGAGCTGCACCCAATCCCCACACTAAAAACGCAAACAGAAACATTGTCCTAAGTACAATTTCTCCAGATATTTATATGATGTGTGTGTGTGTGCATGATCCAACTCAAAAACTAACAGTCAAGCACTTAGTAAAGTCTAGTCCTTTGATTTAATCCATGCAATGGCTTGTGAGCTCTAATCAACCAAGTTTTAGGAAAGGAAGCATGCAACATCCTCTCTGCCCCTCAGATATATAGGGCAAGGCCATAGCTCAGTGGTCCAGCATCAGCTGTGCATGCAGAAGGTTCAATCTCTGACATCTCTAGGTAGCACTGGGAATGTCCCCAGTCTGAAAACCTGGAGAGACTGTGCAGACCAGCCTTTCTCAATCTTTGGTCCCCAGACGTTGTTGGACTATAACTCCCATCATCCCTGAACACTGGTCCAGCTAGCTAGGAATGATGGGAGTTGTAGTCCAACAACATCTGGGGACCCAAGTTTGAGAAAGGCTGGTGTAGACAACACTGAACTAGATGGACCAATGGTCTGACTCAGTGTACAATTGCTTCCTGTATGCCTATGTTGTTGAATTACTTGTGTTGAAAATGGCGCAGTGCTTCAGTGTGAAGCTAAATTGTTCAAGTAAAGATTTTCAATACGACTTTTCAATTTCTGAAGTGGAGATTGACATGTGCAACATAGGGGCGTTAATTATTTGTCCATGCATTAACATCAGAACAATTCCTTCAAAGAATTCCCTCCGACCAAGTCAGATCAAATGCACTTTGTATATTCTGGATGCAATCTTTAAATAATACAAGAAAACAAAACCAGAGTCCCGTATTTCAAATCAATACAGTTACAAATCAATAACGATTGTCCTGGTTATGTTACCAGGCTGTTTATTTAATTCGTTTTAATTTAAAGTTCTGTTTTCTTCAAATGAAAAATATACACTTTCTTCAAGACTATTTCAGTGACGCTTACTTTATGCGCAACAAATTAGAAACCTCCCCTCTCCCTTCCTTTGTAATGAAAAATAATGCTTCTTGATCGGGATTGTGTGTGCAGCACACTCCCCCGTGTCAACCACTTTGTGCAGAAATCAGAGCTGAAATGATCAGACTCTGAGCTAGTCAATGGTGCTGTGCTATAAGCTCAAGTGTTTAGAGCCCTTAAGCTTACCTTCAATATAGCTATGATGATTTTGCAGTCTCCAGCCTGAACCAGAACCGAACTAACGGTTGTCGTGGAAGGTGGGCCGTCAGAACTGTCATTGCTTGACATGATGTTGTTGTTGTAGTAGCAGAACCGGGCTTCATGCGAAAAGGTTCCGTCTCCGGAGCTGTGTGAATCGGCTGGTCATTCCGAAAGGCAACGAACAGGGGTACTTGGCTTCACTCCACAAAAGAGCTCAGCTAACACCGATTGCTCTGCCAAAAGGAAAGAACACGAGGTTAAAAATAGACGCCCCCATTGAGTTTATCTTTCTTGAGAGAGGCCGGGGGGGGGGCAGGAGAGAGAGGAGAGGTGACACACCCCTAGTTTCGTTGCTTTAAACTGCTGTTGCTGTCTGGCCCCTATAAATATCAGTCTTATAAAATGCCTTGTAAGACTCTGACATCCTCTGTTTGCTAGTAATGAAGTGCTACACACTCAGTAAAAGAAAGAAAAAAAATATTTATTTAATATTTAATAACTACTGTGCCTCAGGCCTTATGCCTCAGACCAAACAATCATCCAAGTGTGATAAAATCTTCAAACAATGTCCATGTATAAGCATAAGTATATATCTATTAAGCGTGTGTGTGCTGAACTGCATGCTGTGCTGTGTTTTATTTATTTTCTTGCTTTGGAAAAAGGTTATCTGTTTTATCGTTCTGATATAAACTGCACTGGTATTACTCTTAGTAATGCAGAACAGGCAAGAAATAGATTAAATAACTACATAAATAATAAACATCACCCTGTCCTGCAATAATAGTAATAATAAAAATAAAATAAAATAAATGGGAGCAACATAGATGCCCTAAGGCAGATATACCTTTGAGTACAAAGAGTTTGGATCCAAAAGAGACATTCTAAATCACGGAGTTGGAAAGGACCGCGAGGGTCATCTAGTCCAACCCCCTGCAATGCAGGAATCTTTTGCCCAACATGGGACTCGAACCCACAACCCTGAGATTAAGGCATTTAGAGGCATTTTATCAAGGATGGGAAAGAGAGGAGATAGCTATAGTTCCCTTAGCCCAGCTTCAGACCATGAACGATTATTTATCAGCGATACCTATATCTCTGTTTATTATGAGCATTACAAAAAAAAAACCACCCACAACAAATACTCTTAAAAGGCACTGTTCCACTGTTCTTAAGAGTTTAATTCTGAATATATCCTCAGAAAGTTGTGTCGACTCTTTCCATGTGAGCAAACACAACCATCTCCCGCCAACTCCTGAAAATGGTGACCCTGAATTTTATTATATAGGGTTTATAAACTGCCTCAAGATGCTTTCATACTAGGCTGAGTATGCACGTTTTAAATAAATAACCTTTTGTTGTCAATTGTTGACCCTCACTCAGCACTTCACTTCCTAGCAAGTAACTCCTGTATTTCCTGAAATAATCATAAAATAGTAATTTATTATTTATACCCTGCCCATCTGGCTGGGTTTCTCCAGCTACTCTGGGCAGCTCCCAACAAAATAAATAATAATAATAATAATAATAATAATAATAATAATAATAAAGCAAAAAAGCATCAAACATTTAAAACTTCCCTAAACAGAGCTGCCTTCAGATGTCTTCTAAAAGTCAGATAGTTGTTTATTTCCTTGACATCTGATGGGAGGGTGTTCTACAGGGCAGGCGCCACTACCGAGAAGGCCCTCTGCCTGGTTCCCTGTAGCTTCACTTCCCACAGTGAGGGAACTGCCAGAAGGCCCTCAGAGCTGGACCTCAGTGTCCGGGCTGAACGATGGGGGTGGAGACACCGGGTGAAATCCAACTAAGTCATGCTCAAAGTAGACCCACTGAAAGCAATGGGTCTTCTCTAAGTATTACTAGCCTTGGCAATCATTTCCTGAGTTACAAGGAACCAGGCAGAGGGCCTTCTCGGTAGTGGCACCCGCCCTGTGGAACGCCCTCCCACCAGATGTCAAAGAGAAAAATAACTACCAAACTTTTAGAAGACATCTGAAGGCAGCCCTGTTTAGGGAAGCTTTTACTGTTTAATTGGTTATTGTATTTTAGTGTTTTGTTGGAAGCCGGCCAGAGTGGCTGGGGAAACCCAGCCAGATGGGCGGGGTATAAATAATAAATTATTATTATAATTATTATTACGAGTTGTGTACCTGCTCAGGGCTGACCCTTCAATTTCAATGGGTCTTTTATTCTTCATTTACTTTTTTAAAATTTGCAACTGCAGCAATTCAAATACATAACTTTTTAAAAAATAATAATAATGAATGGTTAAAGCCTGTATTCAGAACACACAAATACTCCCGCGTGTGACACAGCACGACTGAATTTATGAGATGTCTCTTTATCAAGGCGTTTCAAAGGGGCATGATGCCCGGCTCATTGGAATGAAACACGGTGCAAGGAAGAACATTTATTCAGCGCAGGGGGAAATCACAGACAGTGTTTTAACCATGCCACAGGGTCAGTACATTAAATCTATTGCTAGAAACACAGAGCATGCCAGAAACAGCCTGCGGTATGAGGCAACAGCTGTCTTGATTCCCAGCGACAGGACAGCTGAGAAAGTGAGACTGGCGTTTAAGGCCGCAGGTCGCTTGTCAGATGACAGTGTGTGCATCAAAGAAGGCCCATGCCCCATCAGGGGCATGTATATGTACATAGATCAATCACACATCTTGGTGACTTATAAGAAAACTTATGTTAGACATCCTGACCTTGCAGACACTGAATGGGATTGGTATCTGCAACTCATCTGCTAATACTTCTGTTTATTATTTAATAGTTGTGTGTTGCCCTTCATACAGATATATCCCAGGGTTTTTTAAAACAACAACTAAATCACAAGAAAAAGAATCCCTCTGTATTTTGCAAAGCCAAAAATCGTAATAGTTCCCCGGCTCATGTTTACACATGCATGTCCATCACTTGATTTCTCTGCACGTGGCTGCTGTGCACTTGGGACTAGTTCCGACATGCATGGTTATCGCTCAACGCCCACAACTTCAGGTCAATGTCAACGCAGATTTGCCATCACAGTCAGGGCTTGTCATAATCTCCTTAAATGCAAGGCTTTTCGATGGAGCGAGTCTGCATAGTCAGTTACCAGTTATCAAGGGCACAAGAATAAAGAGAAATCAAATAAGCGCATGTGTGAATCATCCATTTGTGACTAGCAGCTGAGGGTACAAACTCGCTGCCGTGAAAATAAATGTGTACGAGAAGACGAAAAGCAAAATTTAATTTCTGTCTTTTTGTCTATGATTTGATGGTTTTGCAAGAGCAGGTTGTGCACGTGTGAGACAGCCCTTCCTTTAAAGAAGGGGTGGGGAATCTGTGGCCCTCTAGATGTTGCTGTGCTGTCATGCTTGACCATTGGCCACATTGGCTGGTGCTGATGAGAGTTGAAGTTAACATCATTTAGAGAGCCCCTGTTTTAAAGGCATTGTCATCTATAACGTCTAATTTATTGCAGGGAAAGGTGATGTTAGATACCACAATTGTTCTAGCTCTAGTACATATTGAACTGGAAAAGAGCTGGTGCTGAGAAGTGCTTAAAAGCATGAAATCACCATTGGGTTGTTTCCAATGGTTGTGCTAATGGAAGGCAGTTTAAGCAACCAATTCTTCTTTTCCTATTCTGCTCTGCAGCTCCTGAAAAGTCTCTGTGGACTGTAAGGGGGCTCAACCAGACTTGCCCTTGCCCCTCCGCTTTCCTCTGGGGAAACCCAAACTTTACTACTGAATCAGAGCAAACAACTGTTCAGTTTTCTCTGGATTGGCGTTTGCTCTGGTTTAATATTAAAGAGCAGGTTTTCCCACGGAATGGGGCAAGGCAAGGGCAAAAACGCTTGGACCCATGCCTAGGAAGCACGGGAACAAGCCATGCATATTTCTAATGCAAATAAGATGGCCTTGTATGTGTTTGTGTATGTGTAGGTATTTAGTCCACCACCTAGTCCACGCATCTGTTCAAAGCTTGTGCAGCCTCTCCTGATTTGACTGCTGCAGAAAAACAGAGCTGGGTATCATCGCCAGTGGCAGACCTACATGGCCCTGAAGCTTGGACTGTTATGGGGTCCCTTCACAACCAGCAATGAGGTCTGTGTAACCACTGTTAACATCTTCAATGGAGTTGTTCCACAACAGATCACCACATTTAATAATAATCATAATCATAATAATGACTCGTACCTACGGGACCGCCTCTCCTGGTATGCCCTACGGAGGACCTTAAGGTCCATACATAGCAACACCCTAGAGGTCCCGGGACCTAAGGAAGTCAGATTAGCCTCAACCAGAGCCAGGGCCTTTTCAACACTGGCTCCAGCCTGGTGAAACGCTCTGTCTCCTGAGACCAGGGCCCTGCGGGATCTGATTTCTTTCCGCAGGGCCTGTAAGACAGAGTTGTTCCACCTGGCCTTTGGGTTAGAATCAGTTTGATTCCCTCCTCCTCTTTCTTTTTCCTTTCTCCTCCTGTGAAGAGGCTGCATCCTATTGTTTTAATGTTGTATTTTACTCTTTTTAAAATTGTATTTTAATCAACTTGTTATTATTGGTTGTTAGCCGCCCTGAGCCCGGTCTTGGCTGGGGAGGGCGGGGTATAAATAAATTATTATTATTATTATTATTATTATTATTATTATTATTATTACTACTACTAATACTACTACTACTACTACTACATCTCAGATTTTGGTTAAAACTGCTATACTGGATTATCTCACATGTCAAAGTCACTGGTGTGAATAAAAACATCCCAGGCCTTATAGTTTTTGACTTGTGCATCTCAAATTGGGTTTACTGGACCCCAAACTTTTAAGCAATGTGGATTAAAGTCACTTCTAAGGCCCCTCCAAGAACAGAGACCCTGAAGCTTAGGCTTCATTAGTTTCATAGCACATCCACCCTGGGCCATGATCATTGCTCTAAATCTTCTAAAGTCCACTGTTTATGACATAGGATTCCCTATAGTGCTTATGGAGTAGCAACAGAGGTTGGACAAGGTGGTCAATGCAAGTTCATCTGATAAGTAGCATACTCCCCCAAAATAACCCAGGCATGAAATTATGACCTAAAAACGGATGTGAAAGCAAAAAGAGAATCTGATCAGGTTCTATACTGCAGGAACTCTGGACCAAACATTTCAGCTTCTCAGTAAATAACCATGAACCGGTCTTGGGAAAATGCAGTTAAAGAAATATGCAAGACTTAATCCAAATACAAGGCAGCCTCTCTTGAACAGCATGACTCAGAGAACCAACAAGGAAGCCAAACATTTGACTGGCATCAAAGCCTCCCCTCAAGAAAGTTGTGTGCAGTAAGATAAACAATCCATAAAGGGACTCATGTAAAGGGGGAAATAATGGTTATAGCAAAAAAGTACAGTAATAAGGAAGCAATGGATAAGAGAGTAATTAAACTTCCACAGTGCAATCCATTTGGGAGCCTGTACAAACACCCTAGTATTGTACATCCAAAACACAGAGTTGATTCCCTCAGGACATTCTGTTGTTGTTTAGTCGTTTAGTCGTGTCCGACTCTTCGTGACCCCATGGACCAGAGCACGCCAGGCACTTCTGTCTTCCACTGCCTCCCGCAGTTTGGTCAGACTCATGTTTGTAGCTTCAAAGACACTATCCAACCATCTCGTCCTCTGTCATCCCCTTCTCCTTGTGCCCTCCATCTTTCCCAACATCAGGGTCTTTTCCAGGGAGTCTTCTCTTCTCATGAGGTGGCCAAAGTATTGGAGCCTCAGCTTCACGATCTGTCCTTCCAGTGAGCACTCAGGGCTGATTTCCTTCAGAATGGATAGGTTTGACATTCTATATAACTATATAATGCTACAATTGGTATAACCCCTGCTTTCCATGCAGAATGTCCCTGGTTCAATCCCCAGCATCTCTGGACAATACTGAGCTAATGACCAATGACCTGGCTCAGTATAGGATAACTTCCTGTGTTCTGTGGACAGTCTGACTGACATTTCTGCTGCTCTGCAGGTCACACTGTTACCCAGCCATCTCAAGTTCAGGAATGGGGCTAGTTCAAGTCAATGAGATAACAGCGCTCTTACTCTTAAAATAATGCATTTTGAACTTCATTTTCATGAATGTACGCATTTTAATACATGGTTTTACCTTTGTGCATATGCATTTCGTAAACATTTCCCGGCTAGAGAAATGCACTGAAAAATTCAGAGAAATGTGAATTCAAAGGATGGCTGTTTGTGTAACGTTTCAGAAAGTGGAAATAAGGTAGGCTCATTTTTACTGTGCACTGAATTTCAATGCTTAAATTTCAGCCGAATCCCTCATCTCTACATTCAGACCTCATCCAGCTTGTAATTTGTAAGCTTACATGCTATTAGAGGGAATAGAAAAATTGCAAAACGTTGGGAGGGGGTAATGTCAGCAAGAAGAACTGTAGAAACTCTGTTAATTGCCCATTTAGAGCACTAAAACAACATTGTTCCATTCTTTGAGCTAACCACAGTCCAAAATACAGGCAATTCTCAACCCACAATGGAGTTACGTTTCGGGGATAGTGCCTAAAGTCAAAATCGTGTATAGCCAAAACACATTGGGTTCGATGGTGGGAGGGATTGCCAAAGTCCTTTTTCCTGGACACCCAGCCCTTTCCTGCCCCTTTTATTATTAATTTTTATTTTTTGACAATCATGCAAAGCTGAAGTTACATGCAAGTTACATGAGTGTAAGTTGCAAGTTGCCTGTAATTAAATATTACTGTATAATTGACAATGTGATACTTATTCTGCCGAATCCTATGCACGTTGACCTAGGAGTAACTTCCACTGAACACAATAGAACTTATTGTCAGGAAGCTTGCAGCCTTGGAGCTCTTTTCAAATCCAATCGAAAGTTTGTGGTGCTGAGTTTTCTTCTTCTCCTCCTCTTTTTTTGAGGTAAACATTCTCTTATAATTCTGTGAAAGGATTGTTTAAAATAGTTCCATCTATCACCATGGAGCTTGGTGAAATATTTTGAACCAAGATATAAAAGGAAACACAGAACACACAGAAGTGTTTTTTCCCCCCTTTTTTAAAGACAAACTTATCATAAATAGTATGTGGCCTAATGGATGATTGAATTGCTAAAATGTGGCAGAATCAAACACATCTGCTTTGAAGGCGGCAGGCGCTGTAGGAATTGCTCAGACTTCTGGAAAATGTGATAGCAAAATTACTGAAGGGAACATGAGACATTTGACAGCTATTTGGGCATTGGGAAAAAAAAAGAGCTAAAGGGGATTTCAGTAGCTGTGCCAATGTTGAGCCTCACTGTGGAGTTTATTGGTTTTAACAGTTGCATTTTCCAATTATTGATGTAGCGGCTGCCCCATGAAAGAGCCGCAGAGACAACAAATGAGCTACTGCTGAATGCAGCTATGCACAGAAGCAGTGCCAAAAAGCCAAAGTAGATCAAACTGGGAAGGGAATGCCAACACCTCACATTTAGGCCTCATCTGGACCATACATACATGCACTCTCCAACATTTCTCCAATGAAAATAGGGACGTCCCATTCCATAATGATAATTTTACTGCCATATTTTTCCGTGTATAACATGCCCTCGTGTATGAGATGCCCCCTATTTGGGGGACTCCAAATTAAGAAAATGGAGGGAAATAGCCCATAGTTGTTGAGCTTTGGGGGGGCAGAGTTGTTAAGCTTTTGGGGGGGGGGTTGCAGAAAATCACTCACCCGCTTGACCTACGATGCCACTCACATGCAACACAAAGGCCATCTATCGTCTGTCCCCTCACTGGCAGAAGCCGTCAATCGCCCACCCAATTGCCACAGCAACAGTAAATCAACACCAGCCCTCGCCACGGCCACCAATAACACGCCAAATAGGCACTGACAATCTCCTGCTTGCGGCAGCAACCAATCCCACGTCCGCCCTATGCACTATCCATGTATAAGACGACCCCCAATTCTTAACTTAATTTTTTAATTAAAAAACCTCATCTTATACGGTAAAGCACGGTATTTATATCCCACACATCGTACTGGGTTGCCCCAGCCACTCTGGGCAGCTTCCAACATACAGTGGTACCTTGGGTTAAGAACTTAATTCGTTCTGAAGGTCTGTTCTTAACCTGAAACTGTTCTTAACCTGAGGTACCACTTTAGCTAATGGGGCCTCCCGCTGCTGCTGCCGCGCGATTTCTGTTCTCATCCTGAAGCAAAGTTCTTAACCTGAGGTACTATTTCTGGGTTAGTGGAGTCTGTAACCTGAAGAGTCTGTAAACTGAAGCATCTGTAACCCGAGGTACCACTGTATATAAAAAACATAATAAAACATTAAACACTTTTTTTAAAAAAAAAACTTCCCTATACAGGATTGCCTTCAGATGGTTCGAGGGGTCAGATAACTCCATACCCTCCAACATTTCTCCAATGAAAATAGGGAGGTCCTAAAGAAATTCTGGGATCAAATCAGAAACCGGGGCGGTTTCTCTAAATCAGGGATGTCCCTGCAAAATAGGGACACTTGGAGGCTCTGTACATATAAAGCAGTATCATACCACTTTAAAGAGTCATGGTGTCCCACGAAGAATCTTGGAACTGTTGTTTGTTAAGAGTGCTGAGAGTTTGTAAAGTAAAGGTAAAGGTACCCCTGCCCGTACGGGCCAGTCTTGACAGACTCTAGGGTTGTGCGCCCATCTCACTCAAGAGGCCGGGGGCCAGCGCTGTCCGAAGAAAACTTCCGGGTCACGTGGCCAGCGTGGCATCGCTGCTCTGGCGAGCCAGAGCCGCACACGGAAACGCCGTTTACCTTCCCGCTAGTAAGCGGTCCCTATTTATCTACTTGCACCCGGGGGTGCTTTCGAACTGCTAGGTTGGCAGGCGCTGGGACCGAACAGCGGGAGCGCACCCCGCAGCGGGGATTCGAACCACCGACCTTTCGATCGGCAAGCCCTAGGTGCTGAGGCTTTAACCCACAGCGCCACCCACGTCCCTGCAGAGAGTTTGTAGGAGCCCCTTATTCCCCTCAAAGAGCTACAGTTCTCAGGGTGGTTTAACAATCAATCCCTCTTCTCAGGGAGCTCCCATTAATCGAAAACTTTTAGGACCCACTTCATTTCTGTAGGTTTTAATAGTTGCAACCCACCCTGGGGGCTTAGGGTGAATAACAGAATCATAGAATTGTAGAGTTGGAAGGGACTATGACGGTCATCC
Source organism: Podarcis tiliguerta (assembly GCF_965153285.1). NCBI lineage: Eukaryota > Metazoa > Chordata > Lepidosauria > Squamata > Lacertidae > Podarcis > Podarcis tiliguerta. The sequence goes on from NC_139534.1 coordinate 24,301,282, forward strand.
TAGCCCAATCGCTGCAGTTCAGGAATCTTGAACTCACAACCCAGGCTTAAAATACCTGCATTGCTGGTGATGAAAATGGAATGCAGCCCCGTTATGATACACCGGCACGCCACACTTGGGCAGCAAAATGAGGGGGACTGTACCACTTTAGACTTCAAGCGAGGTTCACACTTAAGACGGCTTCCCTACATTAAAAACTCCCTGTGAATGGAAAACTGGAACAGCAGTGAACTGGTTAAGCTAGTTCCCTTTCTCCTTTGATGTGCTAGTTTTCCACTTGCAAGATGGTTTACATGAAGGGACGTTCAGGAACAGTACTTCTGGAAGTGGTGCAATCCATTCCACATGCATTCTATGTCGAGCTTAGGGGTCCGCTCTTCTTGTCGCCATTTCACTCGGGTAGTTGGGTGTTCTGTTAGTGCCTGCTTGTTATTAAGTGATAAACTGTGGACCTCTTGGGATAACTGGGTTATTTGAGAGGCAATACTTCTAATTTGTTGGAAGATATGCTCAACCGTTCTTGCAATTAGAGTTAATTGGGTGCTCTCCCTACTTGTTATTCCTTCCTCTCTTAGGATCAACTTGCCCCATTGTTGGATCCAGTTCTATGCTCTCACCTTGAGTATTCTCATATTCACAATCATCTTTAAGGGGAGAAAACCGGGTTTTTGTTGGAACTATAAAAGCAGATTTGTTTAAAAAGTCCTCTATTTTAGATTGTTTGGGAACCGGTGAGAGAGCTGCATCCTCTGGGTCCCTGTAGCGTTTACTAGCAGGCATAGCGTTGTGGTGGGGAGTAAACAAGGAGAGGTTTCCTTAACCGAAGAAGAGAGAAAAAATAGAAAGTGCATTCCACATGCGTGGGCCACCTAAGACCACACGGCCATTTTTCACTTGCAGCCTCTGCAAAGCAACAGCAGCAGCAGAGCTCATTGTGTCGGAAACCAAGCCACAACACTCCTTAAGATTGGAGAAGTAGTGTTGGTGTTTTGCATTGCACCTGGGCTTTGCTCCCTCCATGGGAAACTTGTTTTGACCGGTCTGATGCTAAACAACAAGAAGAAGAAGAGTTTGGATTTGATATCCCGCCTTTCACTCCCTTTAAGGAGTCTCAAAGCGGCTAACATTCTCCTTTCCCTTCCTCCACCACAACAAACACTCTGTGAGGTGAGTGGGGCTGAGAGACTTCAAGGAAGTGTGACTGGCCCAAGGTCACCCAGCAGCTGCATGTGGAGGAGCAGAAACGCGAACCCGGTTCCCCAGATTACGAGTCTACCGCTCTTAACCACTACACCACACTGGCTCTCAAACTCTCTCTCTCTCTCTCTCTCTCTCTCTCTCTCTCTCTCTCTCTCTCTCTCACACACACACACACACCCCTAACACACTGAGAAACTGCCCTCTGCCATAAATCCAGATCTCCAGACATCTTTATGTCAAAGATGGAGCATGCATGACATGGCAGACAAAACTTCACTTCTCCTTCAATCTCTTCAAGATTAGGAGGGTCAGAAATGATAACCTGAGCACCCAGATCTGAGAGGAGGCTGAGCTAGGTACAGAAGGTTACTTCCCATGACCTATTTGCAACTATAGCGCTGTTCTTTTTAAGCAGGGTCCTTAGGACAGTGCTATAATTAAATATGATCTGTGTTTCACTTTGGGCAAAGCGATAAGTCAGCAAAGGATGAAAGAAATAATACTGTATAATATAATTCCTTTAATTAAAAAGAAAAGCAATACAGCAAATCACATACCTCTTACATGGTGATTTTGTTTCATTGACTAGGAAAGGGTCAAGGTATTTATACCTGGATAAATAATTCTGTCGGCAGAGTTGTTTGTTTGTTTTTGCAGCAAAAGAACGAGCTATTAAATAATCATTTAATGTGCAGACATATATGCCTTGCCAGCCAATGTGGATTGTGCACTTAAACACAAAAGCACACTAAGCAAAAAATTAGGCACACTAAGCAAAACAAGAAAGCCACATTCCTTAATGGATGGAAAGCTGTCTCTGTGGATTCAGATTTTAGAATCCAATTTTTTTTTTGGGGGGGGGGGTGATGAGAGGAGACATATAGACTCCACTACAGCAATCTTTACAGGATGTTACTCTACAAACATTAATTTCACACGTGAAATTAATTGCCAGAGTACGGGGAATGATGAATACATTAAAAAAACCTTAAATACCAGCAGGGTATTTTCTGAATTTATTAGTAACTCTTACTTTACGGGGGGGGGGGGAGATGATATACGGACAGAGTAAGATCATGTTTAAAACAAAGCTAGTTCTGTGTTGCTCTGCACAGCTTATTCAAAGTTTGTGCCAGGGAGAAGGATTTCTGCTAATAGCGAGTGTGTAACATTTTTGGGAGTTTTTTTTTGTTTGTCCATTTAGTGAGCTAGGATATAAACGTGAGGCATTTGCCCAACCTCTTGCCGGAAGCATCTAACAAGTGTGCCCCACTGACCCCCTCCCTCTCTCCACTCCAACTGTTAAATTGCCCAGCATAATTTAACGAGATTGAAATCCACATAACAATAGCAGCGTATCATTTTACTTATCAAAGTAATTCCTTCTCTGCTCTTCATAGTACAATGACCCCCAGCTTTCTGTCCAGCTTTCTTAGCCAAGCTGTTGTACTAACAGACAGACTGGCATGCAGCTAGCTATCCATAATAATAATATTTATTATTGTTATTTATTGTATTTATATACAGCCCTATACTCGGAGGTCTCAGGGCGGTTCACAGAACAAAATCAAAGTATAAAACAACAAAATATATAATCAAAATAGAAACAACAACCCAATAGCCACCTCCCAAAAAACCACATTTATTAATAATAATAATAATAATAATAATAATAATAATAATACTTCTGTAAAAGGAAGAGAAGGGATGTGGGTGGCACTGTGGGTTAAACCACAGAGCCTAGGACTTGCCGATCGGAAGGTCGGCGGTTCGAATCCCCGCGACGGGGTGAGCTCCCGTTGCTCGGTCCCTGCTCCTGCCAACCTAGCAATTCAAAAACACATCCAAGTACAAGTAGATAAATAGGTACCACTCCGGTGGGAAGATAAACGGCATTTCCGTGCGCTGCTCTGGTTCGCCAGAAGCGGCTTAGTCATGCTGGCCACATGACCCAGAAGCTGTACGCCGGCTCCCTCGGCCAGTAAAGTGAGATGAGCGCCGCAACCCCAGCGTCGGACACAACTGGACCTAATGGTCAGGGGTCCCTTTACCTTTTAGAAGGAAGAGAAGCTTTAAATCCAGCCAAACCAAGTCCTACCATTGGGCAAAGAGAGACAACTTCCTTAGGTGGCAGATGCTGGGGGGTGGCAGCAGCAGCTGTCCATTCCCCTGAGTCTCCCCTCCCAGTTGCCACATGTCCTGGGCTCCCTAATCTGACACGCTGCTTAATGTGTGATGAAGGAGGCTATCCCATCACCACTGACTACTATCCCAGACCCTCCAAGTGTCCCTGTTTTCCAGGGACTGTCCTGGATTTACAGAAGCCATCCTGGTTTCTTTCTTTTTAAATCCAAAAGCCTGATTTGATCCCAGAATGTCCTGCTGTTCCTTCGGACATCCCTGTTTTCATCAGATAAGTGTTGGAGGGTATGGAGTTATGCGACACACACACACACACCCGAGCCGAGGACATAAGTAACTATGTAACCTTGAGAAGACATCTGAAGCATAGCTGTCAACTTTCAGATTTGAAAATAAGGGATCAGCAGCCTTGAAAATACGGGATCAGCAGCCTCACCTGTCCGGGGACAGTCTACGGGATATCTAATAATCCGGGATAGCAGCGGGAAGCAGTGGGAAACGGCGCTGGAATAAGGGAATTTCCCGCAAAAAAAAAAAGGGAAGGTTGACAGCTATGATCTGAAGGCAGCCTTGTAAAAGGGAAGATTTTCCATGTTTAACGTCTTATGCTTTGATATATGTTGGAAGCCGCCCAGAGAGGCTGGGGCAACCGCCAGTCAGATGGGTGGGGTATGAATAAAATAATAATATTAATCTAACCCTATTTACATCAGAGAAATGTTGGAGGGTGTGCTATCTAGTCCAGTCAGCTTCCGTGAGTGTAATATGAAGGTGGGGGGGACCTCAGGCAACAAAATGCCTATGGTTGGCTTTTGAACGAATCCTGTCAATGTAACATTTACTGAAAAAACAAATGCAAGGCAGTGAATTCCTGGCAAAGGCTCGGTGCCACATGTAGGCCAGTCGACTTTTCAAAGTTGGCTGCTTAGCTATCACCAAACAGCAGGCAGCTAAAAGGTTTTGAATTTACCTTACACAGAGCTAACCTCCACTCTCTCTCTCCAACGCCTCAGAAGCTGCATGCCAGGACTGAGCACAGCCAGAGTCACCACACACAGCCTCTGGAGATGCCATGGAGGGCTTTGAAGATAAGGAATGGCCAAAATGTGGGTAGAAGCCACAATTATGTATGAACTAACCTGCCAACTATGTGCAGCTAAACCCTCAGGTCAATAGAATCAAAAGCCTCTTACCACACACTTGGTATCTTTGCATTTTCTGAGATTCTGGAAGTGAAAGAACATGCCCCTCCTCAATATAAATACGTTACTGGTGCTTCAAGCATATGTAATTCGCTTCACTCTCAGTTTCGATCCACTTCACTTCATGCATATATTAATCCAACTTTATCACCGATGCTTTTTTATATAGGAGCGGGCTACTCTTTAATTTTATTAATTTATGAGTCAGCTGCCAAATGAGCCTTGCTGCAATTTGCAAACATGCTGTAACAACAACTAAACATATTTTAAAGTGGTGCAAAATAACTGAAGACAGGTTCAAAGAGAGCCCCAAATAATGTGTTACTGTCATGTTATTGCCCTTCTACAAGTTGGTTTGCTCTACTCTGGGGGTTTTTTTTGGGGGGGGGGGGTATTCAGTGCAGTTTTCTCTTTGTTTATATGTCTTGAACCCCTGGCCTACCTGGCGGCAAGTCGGTATGTCAAGTCCCCAGTCCAGCGTCAATCCATGGGTCCAAAATCCAGCATTGAAAGTCCAAACTGAACCACAGTCCCACAGAGATCCTGGAGCATCCAAGCTGAGGCCCATCAACATGGGCAGTTGAGGAGACAGAGCATCTCAGTCCTGCTTCCCTGTTGGACTTTGCAGGCTGATTGCAGCACCTGGGCCTGATGAGGCAGTTGCCCTCACCTGCTTCAAGGGAGGAATCACACTCCTCCTTCCAGAGCTAGCGAGCCCCACCTGGCCAGCTAGGGAGATGGGCTGTGGGCCTTTGTCTGCCTCAGTCTCCTGGAGCACCCTGCCTGCTTCTCCCTACGCCGCAGAGCCCACCGTGTTCGTGGAGACAGGGGCCCCTCCGGCTCTGGTGATGGGGCCTGCTGCTCTGGTTCCTGTGCACTGACTTCCATCCCCTCGTCATCCTCCGTCACCCTGTGAGTACTTCCTACACCAACCTCTTCTTCCCCATCCCCAGCTTGTCCCAGTTAGGCCTGCCATCTTTGTTCTAGCAAAATACAGGACAGGGTGGGATGGAGCAGTTGGGGGGGGGGCATTTTTCCCCCATCTGGTGCTTAAGTGACTTCAAAACAATCATTCCAATCTTTTGCAGCCTAGAAGGGTGGCCCCCTCTGTAATTTGTCACAAATGCTCGTGCATGTATACATAAATTTGTGAATTTGTGTGTGCTTGGCTACCCAGAGCTTAAATGCATGAACTTTCACATACCTTTTCAAACACATGCATTCAAAGAGGACCCCTAACTTAGCACGGAGGAGGTGGGACCAGCATTGCAGGGGGTTGGACTAGATGACCCTCAGTGTCCTTTCCACCTCTACAATTATATGATTCTATGAAACCGAGGACAAAACTGTGTCAATACAGGACATGGTGTTTTGCATTGAAATATGGGACGCAATCCTGTATTATACAGGACAATTGGCAGCCCTAGCATCCCGGCTACACCCCTCGCCAGGATCCTCTTCCTCCTCCCCGTAGTCCTACCAGCTCATGACATAATGTGTAATTTTTTTAAAATCACAAAAGCTGAGATTCACAATGAAACTCTAGGCAGGCAGCGAGCACTGGCACAATTGCTTACCTGCTGAGTAAGGGGGGGCCCATAGCTGAGAGACTGCTGGCTCTATTGCTCCTCCTGTTTCAGCCTCTTTACAGTGGTACCTTGGGTTAAGTACATAATTCGTTCCGGAGGTCCGTTCTTAACCTGAAACTGTTCTTAACCTGAAGCACCACTTTAACTAATGGGGCCTCCTGCTGCCGCCGCACCGCCGAAGCACGATTTCTGTTCTCATCCTGAAGCAAAGTTCTTAACCTGAAGCACTATTTCTGGGTTAGCGGAGTCTGTAACCTGAAGCGTATGTAACCTGAAGCGTATGTAACCTGAGGTACCACTGTATTTCCCCAACCCTTTTTGGCCCTGAAGGGATGAAACTATGAGCCACACAATCACAAGGATAATGGCAACAGCTGCTGTCCTTTGCTCCTTCACCAGCTCTCTCCCTAACAATGGCACTGGCAGCAAGGATGAAGGCCAGCCCACTGGAAGATGGGAGCCCACCATGAGCACAGCTTGTCCAAGCTGCCCCACTGAAATCCAAATTTTATACCGAAATTCGGGTTACAGTCAGTGCCACAACAGGCAGAAATTTTCTATGTGGGTTTTTTAATGTGTAGCAATGTATTCAGTTCTAGACTGTGGCTCCCTGGCCCAGAAATCCTATGCAAGAGAAAATCATTTGTAATACTAATATCCTACATTAAAAGCCAGCACGATTGTGTGTTTTTTGTAAATCTGCAGTTAGGTTTTGAAAACTCTCCCTAGACTATTCTGTTTTGATCAAGCTAACAAGGATCATTAAGCACACATTAAATCTTACCACTTTGTGCTTTTTCTTAACAATTTGCATCAATAGACAGTACAAATTCTCTTGAAGCCTACTGTGCTGTGATACTTTCATTATTCTGAACAGGCTAGTTATAATCATTCAGATTATTATTATTATTATTTTATTATTATTTTTAAAGGCGCACGAGTTGTTCAGCCAAGATTGTTATAGCTATTGCAGGTTTTGATGCCTTCTGGTCTTTTAACCAAATAAAATGCATGGGGCTTAAGTATCATAGAATACGCTGGCGGCTGCTCATTTTTTTTAAAAAAAAATGCAGTTATCATTCGCAACCCAGGGACAAATGTGTCTAATAGCACAAGGAAAGCCCTGATGGATCAAGCCAATGGTCTATCCAGGGCAGCATCCTGTTCTCACATTGACCAACCAGAGGTCCGTCAGAAGGCGAAATGCAGGATATGCATGTGGCAGCATTCTGCGCACTTGTAATTCCTAAAAGGTAAAGGTAAAGGGACCCCTGACCATTAGGTCCAGTCGTGGCCGACTCTGGGGTTGCGGCGCTCATCTCGCTTTATTGGCCGAGGGAGCCGGCGTACAGCTTCCAGGTCATGTGGCCAGCATGACTAAGCCGCTTCTGGCGAACCAGAGCAGCGCACGGAAACACAGTTTACCTTCCCGCCAGAGCGGTACCTATTTATCTACTTGCACTTTGACATGCTTTCGAACTGCTAGGTTGGCAGGAGCAGGGACCGAGCAACAGGAGCTCACCCCGTCGTGGGGAATTGAACCGCCGACCTTCTGATCGGCAAGTCCTAGGCTCTGTGGTTTAACCCACAGCGCCACCCGCGTCCCTCTTGTAATTCCTACCAACTTGTAATTCACACACACACTTCCTCCAATGGTGAAGGCTGTTATGGCTAGTAGCATAGGTGCTAGCTCCAGGAGGCTGAGGCACTTTAGGGCCCCTGCAATCTTTTTTCTTTTCTGAGCCCCCCCCCCCCCCCCGATTGTTGAGGCCCAATGCGGAACTGGGCACAGAGTGACATCAAGACATTGCATCGGGCCCCCTCAATGCTCTTTGGAAGAAGAAGAAGAAGAAGAAGAAGAAGAAGAAGAAGAAGAAGAGGAGGAGGAGGAGTAGTTTGGATTTGATATCCCGCTTTATCACTACCCTAAGGAGTCTCAAAGCGGCTAACAATCTCCTTTCCCTTCCTCCCCCACAACAAACACCCTGTGAGGTGAGTGGGGCTGAGAGACTTCAGAGAAGTGTGACTAGCCCAAGGTCACCCAGCAGCTGCATGTGGAGGAGCAGGGAAGCGAACACGGTTCACCAGATTACGAGTCTCCCGCTCTTAACCACTACACCACACTGGCTCCTCAGGCTAGTAGCCATTGATGCTGTCCATGAACTCGCCCCCTTTTAAAGACATCCAACTCAGTAGCCATCGCCACATCTTCTGGGAGCAAATTTCATAGTTTAGCTAAGTGCTGTGCGAAAGTACTTTCTTTTGTCTGTCAGGAATCTTCTAAAGTTCAGCTTCATGAGATGCCATCGAGTTCTTGTAGTATGGGGTGGAAAGACTTCTCCCATCCCCTCTCTTCACACCACAGATAATTTTATACATCTCTAGAATGTACAAAATAACTTGCCTTTCCTCCAAATGAAAAAATGTTGTCACCTTTCCTCACAGGGGAGTTGTTCCAACCCTTTAATTGTTTGGGTTGCTAAAAGGTTGAAGAACACCCTTCACTGGAGTATTTGACTTCAATCCAATTAATGCAAGTTATTTGACCCCAACTCCTCCTTCTGTGCTATGAACCTTTGTCAAGTGTATGACTTTTGAAAATCTGAGTAGGGTTAATCCCCATTCCTCGCTGTTATTTTGCCAGTAAATAATTGATTCCTATGATATCTTTTCAGATTTGACACCTCTCCCCACACAAGTGGAATCATATATTTTTCAAGCAAACAATTTGCATTCCTTTCCTTAGAAATGGACTCCACACATTTTTCAAAAACTTGCGATGCCTTATTGTACCATGTTGTACGGTTCCTCTCCATATTGAGTGTTTACACCCTTGAAATATTTGCTTCCTTATCTCTCCACTCCAGGCTATATATTAGCTTCTGAGTCAGACCAGAACTATTTTGTTTCCTTGCTCAAAATTCAAGCCACTCAAGCTTGCTAATTATTCTAGCTACTCTTATTTCGGATTCCATCCATTTTGGACTTTCTTTGGGTGATCGCACGCCTAGAAGGCAAATAATAAAGTTAGCCAATGACACAGAATGGAGATTTGGTGGGTGAGGGACTATATCGCATTATAATGCTTCAAGATGGAGGATTTTTAAAGTATTGAGTAAACACATCCAAGCTTTCTGGCAGTGGCAAGCTAATATATTAAAAAAAGCTTCAGGTCCTTATGCTCATAGCATATTCCAAGTCAGAGACTCAAATGCTAAGCCACATTTTTAGTTGGTACTTCTAGAACAGAGGTCGAATCATAAAATTGTAGCGTTGGAAGGGAGCACGAGGATCATCTAGTCCAACCCCCACAATGCAGGAATCTTTCACCCAGGGTGGGGCTTGAACCCATGACCTTGAGATTAAGAATCTCAGGCTCTTTTTCTGCCCTGTGGCGACATTCCCTCATTACAGTATACCCGGTGGTTGACAGGCCCAGAAGTAATTCTTACATTCGTATGTAAGTGTGATTATTAACTTTGTACATAGGCTATGCTATGCAAACGTCTGTGGTTTCAACACACTCAGACCTCTCCATCCACATAAACAAGAGGCAGCATTGCAGTTCTAGAACACATGCAAGGCAGTCAGAAGCACAGTACAGGGACAACCAGGGATGTGGCTAGGTGAGGAGCTGTGACCTAGGGCCAGATACAAAGAGTTGGAGGGCCACATATGCTCCCCCCCCCCATACCTGAGGTTCTCCACCCCTGGTGTAGGAATATCTCCTTGCTGCCCTGTAGAAATGAATGATGTTGCACAGTTGAGACTGCAGCGTCTTTAGGATATATGGTTTATTTACACATATATACACCTGAGACTATGACCGGGGTGTGTGTGTGTGTGTGTGTGTGTGTGTGTCACAGCACTGACACCCCAAAAGGGTCTTGCTTCTATACCATAGCTGCAGCCTTGGATTTAAGCAGAAACCAAGCATCGGGCTTTGCCTCTCTAGCTTTCCATCCTGCAGCTCGTATTTCTTGGTCACATTATACTAAACCTTAAACTCTGGCTTCTGACCCTCTCACTATTTGTGAGTTGAGAGGGGATGCTGGTGGATTATTATTATTATTATTAATAGTAATAATATTTATTAAATGTTTTATAGTTATAAAAAGAAAAAAAATAGAGATAGAGAAAAACAATACATAAATTCAACAGACAATACATCAACAATAAAAAAGATACAATACAACAATACAACAAGAAAACAAAAACATTTAAACACACATCCAAGTTTCATATCTATATCTTTCATTTACTTATTTCCTCGACTTCCTCGCACCTCCCTTTTTTGTATTCTAGTTCAAATTAGCTGGTTCAACAAATCCTTTCCCTCTTCTTCAGTTTTTATTCTCTGATTTATCCTAACACGATTTAACCTTAAATTTTCCACTTTGAGAATTAATTTTCATATATTTCTTAATAACGCTTCTTCTAAAACCATGTAATTTCATTCCAATATTCTTCTAACATTCATTAATTTTACAATATTTCTGTAAATATACTTTAAATTTTTTCCAATCTTCCTCCATCGACTCTTCTCCCTGGTCTCGGATTCTGCCAGTCATTTCCGCCATTTCCATATAGTCCATCAGCTTCATCTGCCATTCTTCCCGGGTGGGTAGCTCTTGTGTCTTCCAATACTTTGTGATCAGTATTCTTGCTGCTGTTGTGGCATACATAAAAAAAGTTCTATCTTTCTTTGACACCAATTGGCCGACCATGCCCAGGAGAAAGGCCTCTGGTTTCTTCAGAAAGGTATATTTGAATACCCTTTTCATTTCGTTATATATCATTTCCCAGAAGGTCTTAATCCTTGGGCACGTCCACCAAAGGTGAAAGAAGGTACCTTCCGTTTCTTTACATTTCCAGCATTTGTTATCGGGGGGGGGGGGGGTGCTGGTGGTTTTATCTCTGGACCAGATAGCCCTTCAAATAGAGGATGCTTTCAAAAGGGGAATGTCCTCTGTAACATAGGATGCAGGGCCACCCTATTCTGCATATGAAGAGAGTGCTATACTTTCCAGTCAGAATTCTCAACAAGTGTTTTCCATAGTGTTTTCCCCTAACATAAACAATTTTGTTGAAACAAGCTTTGGGAAACTCAAACTTAATACATTACCTAGGTCATCTTAGTTTTATCTCCTGCTTTCTGCTTCTGAAGAACTCTCCACTGCAATCTTTCCCTTTAACTGCCTAAACTTTTGTTCTTTATTTATGACAGTGGTTATTTGTTGCTGTGCACATGTATTGAACCTACTGCATGGAACTGTACTAAAAGCTGGTAGTCTTTAAATTAATAAAATTGTGCTCTAATGGATTGGAAAGAAAGAAAGAAAGAAAGAAAGAAAGAAAGAAAGAAAGAAAGTGCTGTACAAATCTCTCTCACTCTGCCCAGCTAAATACTTAAGTATTTATACTTATACAGTGGTGCCTCGCAAGACGAAATTAATTCATTCTGCGAGTTTTTTCGTCTTGTGAATTTTTCGTCTTGCGAAGCACGGTTTCCCATAGGAAATGCATTGACGGTTTCCCATAGGAATGCATTGACGGTTTTAAGAAAAAGGCGCAAGACGTTTCGTCTTGCGAAGCAAGCCCATAGGGAAATTCGTCTTGCGAAGCAACTCAAAAAACAAAAAACTCTTTCGTCTTGCGAGGCATTCGTCTTGCGAGGTACCACTGTAGTATTATAAATACTTAAACAGATCCCAATATGATAAAGCAAAAGAAAGGGGGAAAGAAAGAGGGGGAAATAAGAAGAATTCCATTCTATGTGATGTGTCTCCTGCAGCATTGGGGCTCATAAATTATTCTGCACACAGTTCCAGAAACCCATCCCAAAATCCTTGTGAAATTTCTCTTCCTTTTGCTGCCTTATTGTACTCTCTCTCTTTTTGGAGAGGCGTTTCCTCTATTTCCTTTTGTTCTAATGTGGACGTGGCCCAGGTTCAGTCCCCAACATCTCCAGATATAAGATTAAGAAAAACCCCTGCCCAAAACTCTGGACAGCTACTGCCACTAGTCCATGTAGCTTCTGCTGAGCTATATGGGCCAATGGTTTGATAAGGCAGCTTCCTATGGAGCAAAGGATAAAGGCAAATTGAGCCTGGATAGCTCAGTTGGTTAGACCATGTTGCTGATAACACCAAGGTTGCAGGTTCGATCCCTGTATGGACCAGCTGCATGTTACAGGGGGTTGGACTAGATGATCCTCAGGGTCCCTTCCAACTCTACAGTTCTATGAAATAGCGCACAGGGATTTGCTGCATGCCAAAAATGTGAAGACATCAAACAGAACTAAAAAACTTCAGTGTGTGAAGTTGACTAAAAGTATATGAGCAGGGGTTTTTCCCCTCTCTCCTTCCCTCCCTCCCTCCCCCTCGTAAACAAAAGATAAGCAATATTTTGCAAAGGTTTTTTAGCAAACAATAAGAATGTGCACTCCCCCCCCCCCAGCTTGGGGCCCTACTTAAATACGTGCAGCAGCTGTGAGAAAGGCGAATTCCATATTAAGCGCCATTAGGAATTCAAAATAAAACTGCCAATATCGTTATATAAATCCGTATCGCAACCGGGACTGCCATATTGTGTGCAGATTGGGTGCCTCACCTCAGAAAGGGGTATTTTAGAGCCGGAGAAGGTTCGTGAAAGAGCAACTGAAATGTTTGAGGGGCTGCAGCAACCACCCTATGTGAGAAAGGGGGTGACATTTGCCTTCAACACCTGCTTGTTAGCTCCCTCCAGGCATCCGACTGGCTGCTGCAAGAGCAGGATGCAGGAGTAGACGGGCCTTTTCACCTGATCCTGCAGGGATCCAGTAGCGCTGCAGCTCAGGGGTAGAACTTCTACTTAGTACAGTGGTGCCTCGCAAGATGAAAAGAATCCGTTCCGCGAGTCTCTTCGTCTAGCGGTTTTTTCGTCTTGCGAAGCAAGCCCATTAGCAGATTAGCGGATTAGCGCTATTAGCTGTTTAGCGGCTATTAGCAGCTATTAGCGCCTATTAAAGGCTTAAGGGATTAGCGGATTAGCTGCTAAAAGGCTATTAGCAGCTTAGTGCCTTAGAAAAAGGGGGTAGGGAGCGGGGGGGGAAACCCCAGGAATCGCAAGACATTTTCGTCTTGCAAAGCAAGCCCATAGCAAATTCGTCCTGCGAAGCACCTCCAAAACGGAAAACCCTTTCGTCTAGCGGGTTTTCCGTCTTGCGAGGCATTCGTCTTGCGGGGCACCACTGTATGCAGAAACATCCCAGTTCAATCCCAGCAGCTCCATCTAGGACTGGGAGAGACCTCTGGATACCTGTTGCTGGGAATCTCAGGTGGACAGAAAATGCTGCTCAAGTCCGCTTACCTTAAATGGTCAGGCAGCATTGCAGACTGGCCACGGGCCTGGCCAGCAATCCAGAAGGAGGCTGGTGAATACTGCAGGCCTGCCTGCCTGCCTGCCTGCCTGCAGACTGGCCTTTGGCAGACAGGCCTGGTTCCAGGGATCCCCCAGGGGTGTCCCCACCCGCCATGAATAATAAATTGAAGCGAGCCCAACGTTCCCCCTCAGTTTTTCCCCCTCAAATCCTGTGCTGCAGGCTTCCCATAGGCATCTAGTCAACCACTGCAAGAACAAGATGGGCCTTTGGTCTGATCCAGCAGGCCCATTTTAGGTTATTATCCAGGAGATTTGCTGCTAAGTCAGTGTTGACTTGAGCCCAATGGACCAATGGTCTGACCAGTGCCGGATTTACGTATAAGCTAAACAAGCTATAGCTTAGGGGCCCCGCAAAAAATTTAAAGGGGAAAAACATTTCCAGAATATAAGATAAAAAGCAAATAAAATAAAACCTACATACAGCAACAGTGTTTTGTGTTGTGCAGGCTCCTACGATGTAAGTAATGGGCCCCGCCTGCTAGCCTGCTCCCTAAAATATCACTGGTTTGCTCATTTCTCTATATAGGGTGCCTACATTCTGCATGTGCAAATTGCTTTAGATACCTATTAGGTCCATAAATTACCACATAGCATATATTCAACACAAAAAAACAGCGACAATTTGTTGTTGACAAAGGACAGCTGGACATATAAAGGGCCCCATTACCTTCAGTAGCTTAGGGCCTCATCAAACCTGGGTCTGACTAAAAAAATATTTTTACATTTTTATGTATTTACATATTTATGTATGTTTTGCATTTTTATGACTATAGTTATTTTGGTGGGTGTACTATAGGTATTTTGGTTTGCTTATGTTTTTTCTTCTTCTGGTCTATTTTTCTCCTTTTGAACCCCCCCCCCCCTGTAGTGGCTAACTTTTTTTGTGTCCAGCAGCTGTCATTTCCATTCAGGTGCCTGGACTTGCTCTGTGGTTAGGCATTCTGAGGGAAACAAAACAAAAATGTCAGGAGCGGCTGTTCTTGTTGGCCACTGCTGCTGACTCAACCCGTCTCTGGAGGCAGCAGGATTCTAAGCCCACCCACCCACTCGTTACCCTTAATTGCCACAAATAGAATGAGTGGGCAGAAATGAAACTTGCATTCTGTAGATTAATTCCTCTCTGCATTTGTTATGAAACATGAATGACAAATGCAAGGATTTTCCATACTGCCCAGCTCTGTCCAGTTTGGAATGAGGATCAACTGCAATCCATGCATGCCTGGAAAGTCAGCAGCGATACTCGGGATATGTTGTCACAGATCCAGTATTTATAACCCTTGCCAAGACAGAGAGAATGTGAAATCAACAAACATAAGTGCCTAGGCTGCATACAGCAAGAAATTGGTGTTTTAAAAATCCCTGAATTTCACATCATACGTTTTTGTGGTTTCCCCCCCAAAGATATTTTTAGGACTGCTGTAGCAGAGGGAATATGAATAAAGGAAAGCATGGCATTAAAAGCACACAAATTCTGGTGATTTTTGCTTTCAGCACGCTGGAAGGGCTGCTTTTTTACTGCTTTCTTCTGACTTACACTGAAAATAACTCTCAATACCAAATTCTCCCCAGACTGCTAAGAAGTCACTCAGTAAAAGTTTATGGGGCATAATTTCCATTTGTAAAAGTCTGAATTTTCCACTATGGTTAAATTGTTGTGGTTGCATTCTGGCAGTTTCCACAACTTTATCTCTTGGTTATGTAGAATATATATTTTGCACATAAACATGCTTGAATTGCACAAAAATAAATGCATTTTTCAGCCACATAAATTGGTTTAAGGTTGCAATGCTATAGCCACTTACCTGAGAGCAAGCCCAATTGCACTCCCTGAGACTTACTGCTGAGTGAACATACTGTGCTGCACATCTTGCAGTGTTCACGTTTTGGAATACATTAAATCGCTGGGACAGTGGGAGGTAGCACAAAACGAAAGGTTTCTTAGCTGCAAACGATTGCGTCCAAGACAGAATGTCAAGTCGGCAACATAGAACCCAAACTCCCAGCAAGGCCAGAAATAGGGAAAGAAGGGATTAAGACTCCTTGCTTTTATTTTTGTACATTACTTATTTTTACACACATTTCTGGCGACTCTTAGTCTCCACTGCAAGACGCTAATCCCAACGAGCTCATGACATTTGGTATTTTCACCACCAGAGGACCCTGGAAAATAAATTCAGACCGACAAGTGTTGTCTATCTGTTGAGGGTCTATATATTTTCCCTATGCACCTTGGGATCTAGAATGCTGTGCGTTCAACTGCTGAAGGATTCTTCACATATGTCTATATCTTTATATTTATATGTTTGCCTACAAAACTATATACAGGGACAGTCAACATGAAAAGATGGGTGTCCCTTGTGTTTATATACAGTCAATGACCATTTTGCACAGGGATTCCCTTCCCAATCCATGTGCATCGGTGGCGTGTGTATGAGCACCCCATTCTGCCCTACTCCTGTTCCACCATCTTTGTGACGCGTCTCATGACATTTCTGGGTCACTTCTGGGTTCGGGGCCATGTGCATGCACCACAATCACTTGTCATTTGGACATACGTTAACCATAATTTGTTCTGGCTGGCAAAACCCGCAATTTATATACATAATCTCCATAAGTGAACTGCATTTGTGTGTTATCTCTTGTTCAGACATCCGTTCTTAGCTACAAAATTTTAATGCACGAAACTGCCTTTCTGAATGGTGAGGAGGACCCGGATACTGTAGTTCTGGGTGGTAAGCTTAGATGCTTAACAATCTTTTTTAGGTGGGTGTATATGGGCATGCTGCTGTAGAAGGTGGGACATAGAGAGTGCTGGTTGACTGCATCATAATCATGAAGAAAAAGACCAGCACATAGCAATGAGAGGATAATTTATCCGCTCATCATTTGCACAGCCTTACATCCCTCCCTCCAAGGTGTTTTAAAGAAGCTTGAAACAGGAGAGTCAGTGGCGTGGGGACCAGATGGCCAAGTCATGATGTGGATAGCCAAGTAGCCAACCCCCAATTTAGAGCATTTCAAGGAAGACGAAACAGACCATGAACTAACCGTAGCGTTGCTGGGCTTGTTGTTTAGTCGTTTAGTTGTATCTGACTCTTTGTGACCCCATGGACCAGAGCACGCCAGGCACTCCTGTCTTCCACTGCCCCATGCTGGTAGCTTCGAGAACACTGTCCAACCATCTCGTCCTCTGTCGTCCCCTTCTTCTTGTGCCCTCCATCTTTCCCAGCATCAGGGTCTTTTCCAGGGAGTCTTCTCTTCTCATGAGGTGGCCAAAGTATTGGAGCCTCAGCTTCAGGATCTGTCCTTCCAGTGAGCACTCAGGGCTGATTTCCTTAAGAATGGAGAGGTTTGATCTTCTTGCAGTCCATGGGACTCTCAAGAGCCTCCTCCAGCACCATAATTCAAAGCATCAATTCTTCTGCGATCAGCCTTCTTTATGGTCCAGCTCTCACTTCCATACATCACTACTGGGAAAACCATAGCTTTAACTATACGGACTATATTGCTGGGGTGTAATTTTCAAATAATGGGCAAGGCATTGAAATTGGGCGTCACACTCAAAATCGCATGCCTATGGCCATAAAAAGAATTATCAAGCACAGTCTTAAGCTGTAAAATAAATGTATGGCCAACCCTACACACAAACTCCAGTACTGTGATCCATACTAGACCAGGGAAAGGTCAATTGGTAGAGCATAAGACTCTTCATCTCAGGGTCATGGGTGTGAGCCCCACATTGGGCAAGAGATTCCTGCATTGCAGGGGGTTGAACTAGATGGCCTTCATGGTCCCTTCCAACTCTATAATTCTGTGATTCTATATGGGTTGCTAGGGCAGTGTTTATATGGTTTTTTTAATTTTAATAAAGCACTGGACAATAAAGCATGATAACTCGGTTGGTTAGAGTGTGATGCTGATAATGTCAAGGTTGCAGGGGGTTGACTAAAGCATCCTCAGGATGCCTCTAACTATATGATTCTATTATCTTAAAGGATGGCTGGACTGGAAACTTTGATATATTAGTCATATGCAGTGCTTTCTTTCTTAAAAAATGTTTAGGAGTACTCTCATTTTGATTCAAGAAAATCACCATTTTATAGTTCAAATCGGGGGAAATAAATACAGTAAATGGACAAAAGTACAAAGATTCACAAAATGTTTAGCGTCACCCCAGAAAAAAAGGACTGGCCCTATGGCTAGATTTAAGGGGAGGGGAGACACTTAAGTGCTCTTTTTAAAAAAAGATTGACTTGTGTATTAAGATGTTTAGAAATGTGTCCTTCTAGGCATACACAAAATAAAATACAGCATTTAAAAGAGAGATCAGAGGAGATGCACTATTCCTCCATCGCTTCCACACTTTCTGGGCTACAGCAGTAGTTTTGTGAATGATAGCAGCAACTTGCCTCTACATGGCTTCTCTAGTTGTGACGGAGTAAATGGTTGCTTAACATCTGGGAATAAGTCTCTGGTACCTGTCGTTTATAGGGACGCGGGTGGCGCTGTGGGTTAAAGCCTCAGTGCCTAGGGCTTGCCGATCGAAAGGTCGGCGGTTCGAATCCCCGCAGCGGGGTGCGCTCCCGTTGTTCGGTCCCAGCGCCTGCCAACCTAGCAGTTCGAAAGCACTCTCGGGTGCAAGTAGATAAATAGGGACCACTTACTAGCGGGAAGGTAAACGGCGATGTCACGCTGGCCACGTGACCCGGAAGTGTCTTCGGACAGCGCTGGCCCCCGGCCTCTTTGAGCACAACCCTAGAGTCTGTCAAGACTGGCCCTTACGAGCAGGTGTACCTTTTTACCTGTCGTTTATAAATTTACAAATAAGCACTGCTACAGGACCGTCACATCCATATACTTAATTGTTGATGTAAGGAAAGGCTAGCAATCAGATAAATACTATTGAAGTTTTATTGTTTTGCAGAAGGGAGTCATAGCTAAATAAGCCAATAAGAACCAAGGACAAAAGTGATCCAACGCTGCTTCTGCCTTCTTCCTTCCAGAGCAGTACCACCTCCTGGAAGTTAGACGTAAGTACCTCCTAAATGTTTTCCATTCTAGCGCTTGAAATGGAAATGGCATTTGGCAAGAGCAAAAGTCCTGGGCTTCAAATTTCATTAAATGATGTTTGCCTTCAGTATTTCTATGTGTGCTTACCCCACCAGTCTTTGAAGTGTTTTGATTTGGCCTATCTTTTAAAGTAGGCTGGGCATGTTAAACCCCTAAATACATGTTCAAGATGAAGCCATACGCTTCCCCCACATAGAAAAGCTAGCCACCACTCACATCCTTTTACATCTGACCTAATGGTATGAGGATTGCAGGCAGATGACTCAAATACATATTCCCTTCCCCAAATAAGTGGGGGGGGGTGAGATTCCACTCCATGCCCCACACTCAAAGCAAATTGCCACAGGACTTTAAAAAAGCATTGGTCTTCTTTTGACTAAGGTAACCCAAAGCAACTTAGAATCATAGAATCATAGAGTTGGAAGAGACCACAAGGGCCATCGAGTCCATCCCCCTGCCAAGCAGGAAACACCATCGGAGCACTCCTGACATATGGTTGTCAAGCCTCTGCTTAAAGACCTCCAAAGAAGGAGACTCCACCACACTCCTTGGCAGCAAATTCCACTGTCAAACAGCTCTTACTGTCAGGAAGTTCTTCCTAATGTTTAGGTGGAATCCTCTTTCTTGTAGTTTGGATCCATGTCCGCTTCTCTGGAGCAGCAGAAAACAACCTTTCTCCCTCCTCTATGTGACATCCTTTTATATATTTGAACATGGCTATCATATCACCCCTTAACCTCCTCTTCTCCAAGCTAAACATGCCCAGCTCCCTTAGCCGTTCCTCATAAGCCATCGTTTCCAGGCCTTTGACCATTTTGGTTGCCCTCCTCTGGACACGTTCCAGTTTGTCAGTGTCCTTCTTGAACTGTGGTGCCCAGAACTGGACGCAGTACTCCAGGTGAGGTCTGACCAGAGCAGAATACAGTGGCACTATTATTTCCCTTGATCTAGATGCTATACTCCTATTGATGCAGCCCAGAATTGCATTGGCTTTTTTAGCTGCCGCGTCACACTGTTGGCTCATGTCAAGTTTGTGGTCAACCAAGACTCCTATATCCTTTTCACATGTACTGCTCTCAAGCCAGGTGTCACCTTATAATAGATGTCTTTGTTCTTGTTACAGCAGACTAATAATTGCCCCTGAAATTTCTTATCACAGTGGTTCAAATGTTACTCTGGACTCCTCTCTTTCAAGAGAGATGAAACTAGGCTAGGTCAGAGATGTGCGCACTAGGCAAACTCAGCAGATATTGCCTTGCCAGGCTTCTGTGCTTAACCCCCAGTGAACTGTGTAGCTTGAACTTAGTGCATTCATTAGCCTTCAAAGTCATGTTTTTGTCCTCCGTTGCTTGGGGCTGAGCCCTGCTAGGCGGCAAAGCAGCTGCTGTTTCTTGTTACCGCATGCTCAAAACCATTCTTCCTTTTGAGTACAATAATCTGATCCAAAGGAGTTAAAAGAATTTTTAACTTCTAAACTCTACTTCAAATTTGTAGAGTTTCTACAAATTTCTACAGGGAGCGGAAAAAGAAAATCAATCCATTGCAATGTACTGTAAACCTTATTTTCAATTACATAAATGTACTGTAAAAGTAAGTGAAATGTAGCGGTTTATTACATTTATTAATGCACGTTAAATGTAATTATAGTTTTCTTGCCAAAGAGCATTGAGAGATTATGTCGGCAATGACTGTACTAGAATCATTACAGATTTGACAATTTCAATTATGCGTAAGCAGCTTAGTTGAGTACAGCAGAGAGAGAGAGAGAGAGAGAAGAAATCACTTACAGATTATGGACATATGCATGAAGGTTTTCTAGAAAACAAAAAATCAGGAGACCATTAACCTGTTCTGCTTTCCAACCAATGGAAGCAATTAAATACGGTGCTCCAGATCTATTATTCCATATGACTTTAAAAAAAAAAAGACTATTTCTAGCACCTATGGTAACAGCTTCACTTGGAAGTATGTGGGAAATGTCTAATGACATTTAGGGATGCATGAGCTTCTCACTCTTTGCCCTGAAAGGGCAAGATCCTTCACAAGTGGCCAAAGCTATTACTCACAATGGATCGCGATCTTTCCGTGCATTCACTCTGAACATATGCAAGATGCTCAGCTTTGCCTTCTCTCCCTACTCGAGAACCCTCCTCTACAAATGCATACCTAGGGCAAGGAGAAAGTAGAACATCTTTTTTTTCAGATCAGGCTGGAGCTTACTCCTGTAGCCCAGTCTCCAAGGAGGTATGCTCTGTGCCCTAGCAACACTCAAAAGGAACCCCTTTTAGCATCCTTCTGTCACAACTCCTCTCTCACCAGGGAGCAGGTGCGGCTACACATCCCCGATGAGAGAAGACTCTCCAAACGATGTTGAAGCTGTGAAGGCCCCCAGGAACCTTTTGCCCAGCATTCCTGGAGTACAAAGCATTTTCTCCCACCAATGAGACAGCCTGTAGGCTGGGGACGCAGAATGTCTTTTGCCCCAGCAGCCCTGGGGAAGTTCCCCGAGGTAACAGGAGAATGAGGATGTGGCAGCTCTGACAGGCATAACCCTGAGCTGCCTTCTCTCAACAGGCTACCATGAGGGGTGTTCCTGATTTCCCACGAAGGATCAAGACAAGCGGGAAAATTCACCTCTGCAAGCTCTCCTGACCAATTTCTTGTGACGTCTCCAGTGGCATCTGTGTAAGGTGAGGGATGTGGTGTGTCTGTGTTTGTGCGTGAGCTGTTAAGGGGAAGGGTTGCGACCTTCCAACATATATCTGCGCCCTCCCCGTTTTCTTGAAAAAGAAAATAAGGGAAGCAAGAAACTACCAGTGAATTTCTGTAATGCCAGTGGTACAATTCAGCACACTTTGGACTAAACAGAGATTGTTTAACCAATCCAGTGCAGCTTTAAGTTTCATCAGTGCAATAATTCATGTTTGCGCATGGAACTGCCCACTCTCCTCGCCCCCCCCACCTAAAATATGTATGTGTAACCCCCCCCCCCCCCGCAACCACTCAGAGCAGATTGCTACCCATCTTATCAGGCCATGTGTCTTGGGAAAGGCGCTTCTAATACTATTCCCATGTCCAAGCCAGTTTGGCAGCCCCTACAGACTTTGACTACATGAGAGGAAGGAAGCAAAGAAGGGAGTCATATGCGAGCTACATTCCTAATGCCCAAATTGAAGCCTGCTTTTCAAAGCAGCAGCATTAGTATAAAACTTTGCTCCTTTTAAGAGCCAAGGTGATAGAGCACTTTGAGCATCTTATACACAGGGTAGCTAAAAAAACCACAGGGGCAGGTAAAACTGCATCCTGCTATAATCTTGCCTTTCTACGCGTTTTAAAAAACACTGAAAATCCCATACTGCATAAATATAAAATATTTTTTTATTTGGCTTTTGCAGATTGAAAGAGCAAATACACATAATTAGCTTTAATCTTATGCCCTATGTGTAATAAACTTTTATTACAATATGTAGCATTTATCGATTTGGGAAACTGCATACCAACTACCTATTTAACATGAGCTTATTCAGGAAAGAGCACGTTAACTAAAAGAGCGTACTTGCAATGTTCACTAGTACAGAAGGTGGGGGGGGAGATGGGGGAAAAAAAATGACATGTTGAGGGGAAACTCACCCCAACAAACCCTCTCATCATTCATTATCTGAATTGTTTCACTTGCTTCCTTATACAGTGGTGCCTCGCAAGACGAAATTAATTCATTCTGCGAGTTTTTCGTCTTGTGAATTTTTTCGTCTTGCGAAGCACCGCTGTGTATTGACGGTTTCCCATAGGAAATGCATTGGCGGTTTTTAAAAAAAGGCGCAAGACGTTTCATCTTGCGAAGCAAGCCCATAGGGAAATCCGTCTTGCGAAGCAACTCAGAAAACGAAAAACTCTTTCATCTTGCGAGTTTTCGTCTTCCGAGGCATTCGTCTTGCGAGGTACCACTGTATCTCTTGAGCTTTTCTTTTTAGAACATTCAAATCTTCTGCCCTTTCTGCAGAGAGCTGTACATAGGAAAGATGTCCATTCTCTGCCACACCTCTCACGAAGGCAGGAAGAAATTGAGCAACAATATTGCTGATAAGCGCCTCCCCTTCTCTTTTCTGCTTGGCTCAGATCTTTTGAATTTAGTCAACAGAAGAAATGTGAGGCTTCCTTCCTTCTGGACTCATCTATTAAGATGTTTTTTTTCCCACCCCTGATCCAGACTGTACATTCATTTCACATTGTAAGAGAGAAGCAGACTGGAGGAATCTTTGTTCCGAAGTTGGAAGGCAAAGGAAGGGGCTGCTCTTCCCACTGCTACAGATGAAGGTCTGCTACACATTAGGAAACACAGGCTTGCATAAAAGATGGTAAGATTTTAAAAAGATGGATTTTATTAAGCACAAAACAGCTTTCAATACATTATCCATACAAATTGGAAGGGGGGGGGAGGGAAACCAACTATAATGAATTTCAAAGATCTGATGGGCAGGATGTATATTGGCACAATAAAAGGGACCATTTGAAAAGTAATACAAATTATAACTATAGGGTCACCACTGTCTAAACAACAGATAGCTTGCCTACAGCCTAAAAATACTACATCATCTGGAGAATAAAGAGAATTACTATTCTGTACGGAACTTGTACTTATTAGCACCATTCAAAGCTTGTATCAGCTGCTTAGGCAGAGAAGCACCCGACTGGTTGGGGGGAAAGCTTCAGAGAAAGAAGGGTTCAGTGCAATATTTTCAGTTCCTTTTGATAATATTTAAAGTCTATGGTTTCATAGCATGTTAAATAATTATGGCTTGGTAGAAATACACTGTTAAGATGTAGAGTAAGTTCAAGAAGGACGGGATTCTTTCATAACAGCTGTAGAAATGCGTTTTAATGTATTATGGCAGGCGCAGAATGCAGATGACATGCTGGGTAACGTAGAGACATCTTATGAACTGGCAAATGGACACTATTAGCTCTCTGTTGTACAGACTTCTGGTTGTCTCAGCTGCTGTTTTTTCAAACAAACCAGCTTTATCTTCTCTCTAATGTGTTCAGCTGTAGAAGCCATATCACTCGGGCTCCCAAAGTACTGTTCAGTACTAAAACAAAGAAAAAACAAGCAAGGCACATGGGATTTGTTCTCAGTAGATACCAATTTGATTAAAAAACACACGCACAATTACTTTACACTACACCTGGCTAGTACAGTACTGAATTGTCTTAGGATGAGGTCCCAGACCTGACTGATGAATATGGATGTTATGCCACCATTATTTTTACACCAGACTCAAAACTTTGATAGTACATATTCAAACTAATGTGATTTGTTTGGAGCAGCTTCAATTTATGAGCAATAAACATTCCATTTGTTCATTTAATTCTACTCTGTGAAGCAATCGATGGGCACGCATCTCGATTAGATACCTTTTGATGACATTGTAAAGAAATACCGTATTTTTCGCTCCATAGGGCGCACCGGCCCATAGGACGCACCAAGTTTTTTGGGGGGAAATAAAGAAAAAAAATTTATTTCCCCCCCAGGAGCTTGTGGGGCCAGCAGCGGGGAGAAGCGCTCTTATCCCCACCGCCTGCCTTCAGACCAGGTCCGGGAACAGTGGGAAGACGCGCTGCGCCTCCCAGCTGTCCCCGGAGCTTGCGGGGCAGGCAGCGGGGAGAAGCGTGCTTCTCCCCGCCGCCCGCATGCAGACCAGGTCCGGGAACAGCGGGAAGACGCGCTGCGCCTCCCAGCTGTCTCCGGAGCTTGCGGGGCGCTTCTCCCCGCCGCCCGCATGCAGACCAGGTCCGGGGACAGCAGAAAGACGCGCTGCGCCTCCCTGCTGTCCCCGGAGCTTGCAGGGCAGGCAGCGGGGAGAAGCGCTCTTCTCCCCGCCCCCCGCATGCAGACAAGGTCCGGGGACAGCGGGAAGACGCACTGCGCCTCCCCGCTGTCCCTGGAGCTTAAGGGGCTGGCAGCGGGGAGAACCACGCGTCTCCCCGCCGTCAGCCTCCAAACCACATCGGGAGACAACGGGATGGCAGCGTTCCGCCTCCCCGCTGTCCCCCAACCTTGTGGGGCTGGCGCTGCGGCTCTCCTGAAGCCTGGAGAGCGAGAGGGGTCGGTGCGCACCAACCCCTCTCACTCTCCAGGCTTCAGCGAAAGCCTGCATTCGCTCCATAGGACGCACACACATTTCCCCTTCATTTTTGGAGGGGAAAAAGTGCGTCCTATGGAGCGAAAAATATGGTAAATTTTATTTAAATATTTAACTTTTTGCTATAGCATCTGACTACTTGTTCTTTTTCCAAATTGAATATTTCAGCTGCAGTATTTGCATGTCTCCCTCATTTAAAATCTGTTTGACTTGTATTGCAAACTAAAGCATTTTAGAAAAGTCACATTCTAAGGATGAGCTACATACCCATCAGGATAAACAACAGGTACTGTTAATCTATCCAGAAGTGATTTTCCAACAGCTTCAATCTCATCAAATTGTTCCTGGTCATTTATAGATTCAGGCTGGTCTGGGCATTCTTGCAAAACCTGTAACAAAGTGGTATTAAGAAAAAGAAAATTGCTTCCAGAGTTCACTTAAAACAACAGAGCAATATTCATATGTTGGTAGCTGGTAGCAACTAACTTTTTCAGCATTTGAATGGAAAGCGACAGCCATCTCCAGCCTAGTTACTCGCTCTTCGGAAGTGATGGTGAATTGTTTCCAGACTCTGTTCAGCTTTGGAAGTGTGTCTCCTGAGGACCTAGAAGTGCATCTCAGAGACTGACACAAAACGACGGTAGCCTGTAGTAACTGCCTTCCATAATCATAAGTACTCTATAAAAAGGGAAAAGAAGAAAGTTGTGAAATTTCAATCTCAAATCCTTGGACAGATCTAACTACAAAAGAGCGACACATCGGCAAGACACAAATGTAAGTCACAAGGCGTTCTTGCACTTCATTTGACTATTAACACATCGGCCTACTTTTCCAAACGCAGGAACGAACTGCAATGGCCTTGCTTGGGAAATCCAACTGAACGATGAAAGGCGAGGGAAACAGAAAGCTAACCCTTTGGGGGTTTGTTTGCTGAACAACTGACTTGGGAGGTAGGGGATGCACACACTTTTATGGATGGAGCCTGCTGCACAAACCCATACAGGTGCTTTGAGAACAGAGAACGTTCTCCCCTAAGCCCACCATGTTTTTTAAAAAATCCACTCGCCTGCACAACAACAGCAAGTACCAGACTCTCTGGCCTGCACCCCTGACTAGGTCTCAAATATTCAGCACAAAGATCCCATATTCTGCCACCTTTGTGTTCTCGGTGAACTACAAAGGAGTCAAGGAGCAGTGACAGGGTAAACATCTTCACTTCCTGTCCCCGTTCTGTTTTTCATGAAAAGGGGACCCTATGGCTGTCCCTATGGCTGGTTGGACAGTGTTCTCGAAGCTACAAACATGAGTCTGACCAAACTGCGGGAGGCAGTGGAAGACAGGAATGCCTGGCGTGCTCTGGTCCATGGGGTCACGAAGAGTCGGACACCACTAAACGACTAAAGAACAACAACAACATGGCTGTCTCTCCCCCCCTCTTCCTGCTGGGCCTTTCCAGAAGGTCATTAAGGTGCTGAGAGTGCCCCCCCTGAAAAGGCCTGAGTAACAACAGAGGAACACCCTTCTCTGGCTCTGCACAGCAATTAACATCTGCTTAGTAAAACCATGCCAAAACCTTTGGTCCCTTGCTTTTGGACACAGTAGTCCTATTGTTTATCATTTACTTGTCTGAACACACTAGTTCCTTTATCAAATCAAATAGCTGATCAGGGAAGTAACTTCTAAAAAAAAATAATGCAGAGGATTGCCCAGGGTACATGGAGTAACCACTCCACATTTGTCAGATATGAAGTGAATTCAAGCATTTCAAAACCAATCTTGTACATTTTATGATGCATGAAAACACTTTTTTTTTGGGGGGGGGGGGACTGTGGTTGTCCCCAAGGGGATGTTCCAATAGAATAATCTTGTCAGATCTAGCCAATGTTTCTGGCAATCAGAACTGTACTCGGAAAACAAGCTCAGCAAATAGTCTAAATGAAAATGCTAATTTTAAATATCAATGAGAAGGCTTAGAGGCAGCTTTCTAGTGACCCACCTAACCTGCTTACACAGTGAAAGAAACCCTTCATATACCTGTGCTACATCAACAAATTTCCGATGCTTTTCCAACAAAATTTTGGTTTCTTGAGCATCGTCCCCCAGGCGGGTATGGGTCTTCAGCAGAGCATCGAGTAATTCACTTAACCATTCTACTGCCTAGAGGGAAGAGTAGAAACAGACTGTAAAACAGAAAACATTTAAACTAACACAATCCATCTGTCACAGATGTGCTCAATAAGTAATAAGAAGTCTGCAGTGTATTTTACAGGGGTGCCCAAACACCCAAAACGATTAAATTTCCAAAACTTGTTTGACTAGGCACGCTCTCTCTCTCTCTTTTGCAGCAAGTTTATATGAACAACACTGGCCACAATACATATTCAGCTCAATCTCACCTGCGCAGCATCCTCTTCACATTTGAAGAGCTGAACCATTTGAAGCATCTTCAATCGTCTGACATCTACCATGTCTTCACATCTATGAAAGCCGGAATAATAAGCAACCACATCAGAAAGCTAAACACTATTGCCTAGCACTTAACCCATCACTCCCATCGTAGACGCAACACATGGACAATTCCTCTTGCTTTCTTTCATGTGCCACTAAAGATTGGGTAGGGTTGCCATATTTCAAAAAGTGGAAAAGTTGAGCTTTTTTGGGCAAACTTGTTGAGTTATTTTTAAGGAAATTTGCCAAAAACTACACTTCCAACATACCATTCATCCAGATTTTCCTGCACAGATTTTCCAACCAGGCAATTTTTCCAATGGCCAAAAATCCTGGCTATGTCTGGGAAATTCTGGACATATGGCAACCCTAAGGTTGGGTAAAAATATTACTACAATGTACCATGAAAATATATAAATATATGAAAAGAATTGTTTGAAAAATCAGCAAAATTTTGATAAGCACTATCATTTCTTGGCCAACATAGTTCTCCAACTTCATACACGATGGGCAATATTCTGGGGTTACAATATAGTTGAATAAGTCCACTGGTTTCAATGGGTCTATTCTTAGTATGACTAATATTAGGTATCCCCTGATATACCTATGTAAGTACTGTTATCGTATTGTATTTTGTACTGCTAGTTTAACTGAGGTTTCTGGCCCAACAAAAACACTGCATTTCCCCCCCAAAAACCGACTTTTTAAAAATTGTCCATATCCAGTTTTGGTCACTTAAATACTTATCATAAATTAATAGCACACAATCCAGGGAAGGTGGAGGGAAAGCCTAAACCATTGCCTTGTGAAGGGATATAATTTATTTTAGCTATTGCTATTCTCATATAACATATGAGTACTGAAAAAGCTACATTGGCTCCCAGTACGTTTCCGAGCACAATTCAAAGTGTTGGTGCTGACCTTTAAAGCCCTAAACGGCCTCGGCCCAGTATACCTGAAGGAGCGTCTCCACCTCCATCGTTCTGCCCGGACACTAAGGTCCAGCGCCGAGGGCCTTCTGGCAGTTCCCTCACTGCAAGATTTGAGGTTACAGGGAACCAGGCAGAGGGCCTTCTCAGTGGTGGCGCCCACCCTGTGGAACTCCCTCCCATCAGATGTCAAGGAAATAAACAACTATCTGACTTTTAGAAGACATCTGAAGGCAGCCCAGTTTAGGGAAGTTTTTAATGTTTGACATTTTCTTGTGCTTTTAATTTTCTGCTGGGAGCCAACCTCCATCTCTGTGTGGCTTTTGCAGTGGACATTTCTTGGGGTTTAGACAAAGCAGAGCCTGTTTTGCTCATAGAGAAGCAGGAAATGGAGACTGAGATCGGCAGCCTCTGAGTCTTAATATCAGGGGAGAAAGATTTAATATTTAAACACTACAAGATAATCATCTGATAGATAAATCCTAAGGAGTTTCAAGACTGGTTTCAGTTCATTTTCTTTGTCATAACTTGTAAAGAATACATTTTTTCAGTTTTCAGATATAAGCAGATCAGGGTTTTGTTCATTATTAAGTTATTCTCTTTCATGATTAACTCTATTCGTTTTCAGCCTGATCCTTTGGTCTTTTGTGCAGTACTATATGGCACATTATGACATCTTAATGTTCTCTTTAAAAAGAATACCACAACTGCAGTTGCTGAGTTATCAAAAGGCATCAAGTGAACTAAAGCAATTTTAAAGTCATACAGAATTCTCACACAAAATGGCACAGTTAAGAGAACTTCTGAGCTGGAGGGAACTTTTCAGGGCTGCTAGGCAGCATAATTATTACCTTTGCTTCCTGAGCTGCATGTCTTCCATCACTCCCTGGATGTGATCAACATTCTCTTTGTTTTCCGTGGTTACATCTTTTCCATAAGCCCAAGATGCCTGGTTAGATATTTGATCAAGAAGACTTTGACCTTTTTCACGCAAACCTTGCAGACCTAAGTCTAAGGTACAAAAAACCCAAATTCTTTGTTTCATAGAACTAGTACATTTCCCACCCTCAAACAGGTGCAAATGTGAGCAAATGACATATTCCCTCTACTCATTAATTTCTGTCCAATTCTCTCTTCATCCATGTGCAAGTTTAGTTGCAGTAATTTCACTCAATAAATGATATGTCACGTAACTTACTAGACTTCAAAATGAGCAAGTTTGGCAATCAAAAGCTGCCAGTCAACCCTAACTGTGCAAACATATAGATAGCTAGTGTTTAAGTTTCCTATTGCATCTTTTTTTTTTTTTTTTTAAGTATAATTTCTTACAGTCACAAAGTTAGTATTTATTATGGGGAGAGGTCACAGCTTACTAGCAAAACGTACAACTTGTATGCTGAATGACCCAGGTTGAAACCTTGGTGTCACCAGTTAAAAAAGAAATACTAAGGGCTAAGAAAGACTGAAACACAGTGGAAGACAGTGACCAATTGTCTGACCCAGTATAAGGCAGCTTTATATGTTAATTATTTGTGTCCCTTCCAGTCTTATGAACTGCTATCACATAGCAGGGATTTTGAAGTTTCCCCTCTTTCTTAATTTGACTATTGTATGCATTATCTCAGTTTATGTTTAACAGGTGTTTTTCAAAATGAAAGAGATTAGTTTTCTTCTTAAAAGGTAAAGGTAAAGGACCCCTGACAGTTACGTCCAGTCGCAGATGACTCTGGGGCTGCAGCGCTCATCTCGCTTTACAGGCCAAGGGAGCCAGCGTTTGTCCGCAGCCAATTTTTCCAGGTCATGAGGCCAGCATAACTAAGCCACTTCTGGCGCAACAGAACACCGAAACCAGAGCTGCGCACGGAAACGTCGTTTACCTTCCTGCCGCAGCAGTACCTGTTTATCTACTTGCAATGGCATGCTTTCGAACTGCTAGGTTGTCAGGAGCTGGGACCGAGCAACGGGAGCTCACCCTGTCGTAGGGATTCGAACCACCAACTTTCTGATCAGCAAGCCCAAGAGGCTCAGTGGTTTAGACCAGAGCGCCATCCACATCCCTAGTTTTCTTCTTAAAGCTTTGTAAATACTGGCACAAATCTTCCAAGTCTGGACATATTATGCAGCTTAATCATAAGCGTCCTCCACATGATAACTGTTAATTGAGCTAAGGGGATCCATATGATCACAAGGGGCAGCAGGCTGAAGACATGCGGTGTGTTTTTTTCCATCCTCACTGTAATGTTCAAACCCTGCACTTGTGTCTGAAAGACCTTTACATGCACAGACTTCCGAGAGAGCTGGAACCCCAACTGCATGGAGGTCCAAAATGTAAAGAGGTCTGTGCATAGAGGCTGCCCATCTGCAATGTCCAGTCTCAACACATGGACTCCCTCTACATGCGATTTAATACACGAAAGCAGCTTCGTAAGTTTTCAGCCTTGGAAGCAGGCGGCTTGTCAGGGATTCATGTACACTGTTCATGAAGTTTCCTTGCTGCAGTACAAATGAATTTAAATGTACTGTTAAGACTTTTACGTCCCAACAGTATTTGAGCCAATTGCAAAAGGAAGCCAAGAGTTTGCATCCAAAATCCAAACAACTGTAAAGCAAATCCAATTATTCAATTAGACTTGTCCCCGCCCCCAATTGCACTGTTGTTTTTAAAAGAAAGGGAATTGTAATTATCCCGCAGAGAAAGGGATGGGAGGGGGGGTGCGCATCTGAGGAAGAAGAAGAAGAGGAGTTTGGATTTGATATCCCGCCTTTCACTCCCCTTCAGGAGTCTCAAAGCGGCTAACATTCTCCTTTCCCTTCCTCCCCCACATCAAAAACTCTGTGAGATGAGTGGGGCTGAGAAACTTCAGAGAAGTGTGACTGGCCCAAGGTCACCCAGCAGCTGCATGTGGAGGAGCAGAGACGCGAACCCGGTTCCCCAGATTACGAGACTACCGCTCTTAACCACTACACCACACTGGTCTGCCATGCTCACCCAATCTCTTCTGCATGAATTGCTGACTTGTGGCCAGAAAGGTCCGTTTTCCCCTCTGTACTTAGTTACGAATGTGAGAGAAACATCAATGTATACTTTAAAATTTATTTTTTTCCCAATTGTTCACTGTTTTATAGATTTTGAGGTTTCTACAATGTTTGGGCTTACCAACACTTTTCAGTTTCTCTTCCAGTAGCTTTAGAGTTTGCTGAATTGACGTCCCGTCTGCTGGTGCAACATCGACACACAACATCCCTAGTAGGCCGTCTAGTTGCTGAGACAACTGAAAAAGACAGCAAGAAAAACCCCAGGTATCATATTACTTCAAAAACCTGTGTTTCTCACGCTTCCACCAAGGATATGCTGCAATGGCCGGATGTGCTGTGACACTGACACACACACACGAGCTGTAAAGGGAGATAAACCTAGGGGATAGGGAAGCTCACAGGCAGATGACCTGAACAGCAGACACTCCTCACCAAACACCCTTCATCAAGAATGCTGCTGCCACACTTTCTACCAATCTCCAATGATCAAGATGTGGACTCCCAACAAGACCTGATATGCCTCTTTTTGTGTGTGTGCAGACATCGATAAGGGCCCCAGGTACAGAGTGGAAGAGGGCCAATAGTTTTAGATGAAGAAAAGTCATCACTTCTGGGCATTACAAAACAGGAGCTTATACAAAACGGGGGAGAAGCAGGATGTGCTTTAAACTGTCAGATAAGCACAGACACTAAGCACCGTGGTCACAACATTCTATAAATTCAATATGGAATAAGAAATAGACACATCAGAATCTTTCTACAGCATTGCAATAAATTTTAGTTGGGGCAATCAGAGTAAGATCCACTATTTGACTACTGATTCAAAACCCTATATAACTGACTTCTTTACAGTGGTACCTCAGGTTACAGACGCTTCAGGTTACAGACTCCGCTAACCCAGAAATAGTACCTTGGGTTAAGAACTTTGCTTCAGGATGAGAACAGAAATCGTTCTCCGGTGGTGCGGCAGCAGCAGGAGGCCCCATTAGCTAAAGTGGTGCTTCAGGTTCAGAACAGTTTCAGGTTAAGAAAGGACCTCCGGAACAAATTAAGTACGTAACCAGAGGTATCACTGTATTTCTATTCTTTGTATATCGTATTGTTCTTTTATTGCTATGGCCAATGGCTGATGCAAATAAAGACTCATTCAAAAAAAATAATCCTTATAAAACCGAAGGCTTTAGCTACTGAACGTCCTCAGAAATGGATTGGTATATTTTGGAATTTGTTCATTCCTAAAAACCAGTTGGAACTGTTGTCCATCTATAGTAATCGTCACACAGCAAAACTGTACAGTGAGTAAGAATGTATACTGACTTACTTCTTGGGCAACACCATGGAAATCAAGTGCTGCTTGCAAGAGATTCTGCCTGAACTCCAGCTGACTGGCTTGCCGGTAACAAACATCACTTAACTGCTGCTGTAATGCTTTCAGTTCCACAAGGTCTTCTTCATCCCCAGCATTTAACAAAGCTGCAATCTGTTGATTAAGTTCCACATACACTGCAAACCACTCCTGCAAAAACAGAACAGCAGAAAGTATATCAGAACTGCAATGCTTTTTAATGTTCTTTTTAAGACAGCGTGTGCACACACACACACACATTCAACCAACTTATTACACAGGTTTACATATGCTTCTGTCTAACAGTAATGCATTAAAACCAGTAGCACACAGACCTGCTCAAGTCTCCGTCCATATTAGGTAAATAATGTCATGTTTTTTTCAACTGAGCAATTCTGTCATTTAGCAAAATCAGTCGTGGACCCTTGGAACCATTTTCAGCAAGCCCTCTTTTTCTCATCATCTTAGGATTTCTGGGTTTTCCCCTGTCGCCCTGCCAAAATCTAGCCTCTCATTCATTTTCTAAGCTTATGCTCTTATCTGGTCTCTTTAATTTGTCCCCGACTGCAATATCCTATTCTTTAGCCCGGTAGGCTTTTTAAAAACAAGCTTGTATCTATTTAGCACAGACAGAATTGTTGAAATAATTTGTTATGTGAAAATAATAAAATTTCAAAAAAATAAAAATATTTAGCACACAGCAACATGTTTTCAACTGATCGTCTTCTCTTGTTCCCTTGATCACATCCCTCTTCCCTCCCTCCTGGCTGCAGCTTTCCTTTCCATTGCCTCTGCAGCTTCATAGAGTTTCAGCAGCCTCTTTTCCTTCAGTATTATCAGGAGCGCACATCAGTTATCTAGTTTATTATTTATATGGCATTTCTATAGTTCAGCACACTGTGCACCACTGATCACATTTAGCTCACGGATAACTTGCTGATGCAACCAAGGGCCAACAGAAGCAACAGGATACACAGGACAAAAGCAGACAAGCAGATGGGCAAGCGCCTCCACACTTCTGCTCTAATAAACCTTGCGCGCCATTGCGAATGTACAGCGCATACAACTTTTGAACTTCTACCCTGCGTGAGATCTGTGAACATGCAATAAACACAAAAGAACATCCTCTTCTGGGGGTTGCCTTATTCTAAAGCTCCTCTTCTTCCAACAGCCTCTGCTCAAGGTGGAATTTCTAGGTTGATATCCTCAAACCATTAGGCCATACAGGCTCCCATACACACACCCGTTGCACTTTTTACTACATGCAGCTATGCTGCTAGCACCCAATTTAGGAATTTAACTTGGAAGCCTGTCAATGGATGAACATGATACCTTGAGAGCCACCCCTTCCCATATGAACCTGCCAGCTTAGGACGTGCCTCAGAGGTCTGATCATGGAAAGTTGGTTGATGGGTACCCACCTCCCTGCACAGGGCTGGCCCAAGACATCTCAGCACCTGAAGCGAACCACCAAATGGTGCCCCACCCCTGCCAGGGAAGAAGGAGCGAGTCAAGGTCCACATCAGGAACAAGGGAGGGATAAAGATCTATACTGAGATCTGTGGCCCCTGTGGCTCCTGCCGCCTGAGGCGGTCTTCTGACCTGACCTCATGTGTGAGCTGGCCCTGTCCCTGCAATAGCCTATCAAAAGCTCTCTATCTTGCATTTAAATGAGCAACCTAAAAACTATTTTATTTCAGGCAAGCTTAGGTTTTATTGTATATTTTTATAATTTCATGTTGTTGTTGTTGTTGTTTTGTTACCTGCCCCAATAATTTAATGGAAATGCAGTATTATCAAGAAAACAAACAAACAAACAAGCTGTTGTGCCCTGACTTCCCTTCCCAGCTAGAGTGGTATAATTTCACCACTTCTGTGTGCGTTCTTAATCACTTTTCTACTTTGTTTTGTCTAGTCACATATTCTAGTGACAAATCTTTTTGGGGGAAAGTCTGTCTTATATATGAACTCATTATCTATCATGGTTTGAACCTAATCACTGTCTGAAAATTGCTAGGCAGTAAATAGCAATAATGTCACTTTTTGAAACGGACTATGACTCAGGCCTTTAAAAGGTGGAAGGGAAGGCAATGACTCAGTGTTAAATGAATATTTAAACTATTTTGCAGTGCCAGTGGAATAAATGGCATCTGTAGTAAGACTATTGCCTGCAATAAAGTCAGAATCCTTTTTAGTAAACACAGTTAAAAAGTAATTAGCTAGTAAATCAATGAGACAGCAGATTAAAGAAACACTTGAGTTATTTAAAAAGCTTTTATGTATATAAAGGCAGTAACTTCTAATTGCTGCCTTGCGCAGCCTTGGTGTCAATTTCCAAAATCTGGCAGCAAGAGACAGATTGACTGATGTTGCCATAATGCTTTATTTACTAAGGAATCTTTTGAAACAATTAGAAATTCATGAGGTTCCAAAGACATCCACTGATGGTCCTCTAACGCCATTATAAATCCATAATGGAGAAGGTAACAGATGGACCTAATCTGTAACTTTAACTTTTGTCACTTTCAGTATATATGCTGCGTAAAGGTCTCTGTAGGTATGGGGGCCCTGTTATGATGGTCCTCCTTGAAGACTTCCAGATCTAGATAGTTTCCCAGCATTTCTGGTTGCAGGTATGACAGGAATATGCTACTAGAACTGGATGGAGACAAATCAAGGTTGCTGGGGCCACCGCAAAATTATTTGGATACAACAGACATGATCTCTGGACATTGTGTGCCCTACTTTTGGAAGTAGATTTTTCAAAAACCAAAAATGCTCCCCTCCTTTGCTGTATTTTACTATATTTTTTTAATTGGTGTTTTATGTATTTTACTAAATTTTTTTAATTAGTGTTTTTATGGAGCAGCCAAGTAATTTCGTTGTCCCCGAAGGGGGCAATGACAATAAAGATATTATTATTATTATTATCATTAGGACATCTCCTGGCTGCATAAGATTTGGTGTTTGCTGACATCACAAAGAAAAAGAATTAAGAGAAGGCGAAAAGACTCAGCTTTTAATCTGCTGCATTTTTATGCTTGTGCGTGAAAGTGATTTATTTTAGTGTTTTGTATTTCAAATGATTTTATGAAGTATTGTCCTCCTCAGTGTTGTTGTTTAGTCCGACTCTTCGTGACCCCATGGACCAGAGCACGCCAGGTACTCCTGTCTTCCACTGCCTCCCGCAGTCTGGTCAGACTCATGCTAGTAGCTTCAAGAACACTGTCCAACAATCTCGTCCTCTGTCGTCCCCTTCTCCTTGTGCCCTCCATCTTTCCCAACATCAGGGAGTCTTCTCTTTCCCTTTTCCGGGGAGTCTTCTCTTCTCATGAGGTGGCCAAAGTATTGGAGCCTCAGCTTCAGGATCTGTCCTTCCAGTGAGCACTCAGGGCTGATTTCTTTCAGAATGGATAGGTGTGATCTTCTTGCAGTCCATGGGGCTCTCCTCTCACTAATTTGTGTAGGCCCACAACAAGAAGCCCCCCTGCTTATTGTTGTGAAGTTTGGTAGCCATGATAACTTTTTTCCAAAAGGAACAAAAAGAAGAGGGCAGAACATTGTGCACTGCTATTATTGACCATGAGTGTGTTGACACTAAGAGATTAGCAGCAGAATCCAACTTGGAAGCCCAGCCCCAGCAGGATGAGTCCATGATGACATAAATATTGTGACATAAGTATTGTGTCTACTAATGGTCATGCTGAAATACAATGTCAGAACTTGACAGTATCTTAAAGAACTCACTTTACAAAAATCAATGCAGATAATGTGGATTGAAGTACAAAAACACAAGATACTGGATGCAACACAACTTCTAAAGAAACAATATAATTTATTGACCAAGCTAACAAAGGAGTCTACATTAATCCTCGCTCAACCGATCTTGAGTATTTTCAGTAATGAACTGGATCTACTATGTAGTCCAAATCGGACTCTGATTGGTTGAGAGGATAACCCCTTTGGGAGGAGGGGCGGGAAATAAGGGGCAATACCCAGCCAATTTGTTCTGTCAGCAGAAATATAACAGAACTCCCCCTTCCCTCACGTGCGCTGCACCCTCACCAAATCTGCTCCATGTGGCTGGGGGAAAACCCAGAACAGGTTTGGATGGTACAGAGTTTTGTTGTGTAAGCAAAAATCCTTGCACTCATAGAATGAGTTAGTTGGAAACAACTCCAATTTAATAAATAAGCAAGTAATTAAAAAGTCTTGGCACGAGGACTGGATCAGCCCCATCCCACCCCAATTTTTTTATTTATTTTATTTTACCTCTTATGACCTCACCAATACTGGAAATAACAAAGGAAAGAAAGAAGTAGGAGACTCAGCTGAGCACTCTGATTAGGAAAACTACCTCGACCCAGTCATACTGATTATTTGTTGAGTGGGGTGGATGCGCTAACCCTCCTGATCTGATCTGTACAATCAGCTAAGGTGGTGGGGCTGTGTGTCTTGACCACACATGCTAGTAAGTGGCCAAGAGTGAATGTAAGCCTCGTGTCAAAAAAGGTTAGCAACTCTGGCTGCTGCTGAACAAGCAGAGAGGGAGAAACTCTGCCCAGAAGGAAGATTATTGGCTAAGAAAACTACCTGCAATTTATTGGGCTTTATGAAATGTTAATACTTCAAAAGGTCAAGGGGACCTTTGAATCTCTCTTTGTTATGGCAAAGTACCAAGAAGAAACTGGCTCTGTTATTTCAGGAACTGGTCTGATCACTTCATTCCAGAGAAGAGTAAACGAGGCACAAGTTAAGATAGAAAAAAATAGTGCTGGCCATACAGGCTGAAAAATGGGAGATACTTGGGATAGTGTATCAGGAGTAACAAAACTTCCTATTCATGATGCTTCATTGCAGTCTGTGGCCATGAACCTCCTTTTCATCCCACACCTCTACAGGCAAGTTAGGAGCCAGGTGACTAAATAAGAATGAACCACCTAACTTGCTGTAGATTGCAAAACGTTTTCTAGTCACTGTGAAACTGGTGCTGCAGACCACTAGGCTTCAGCTACTGTGAGGTGCTATGGTCAGCAATTAACTGCATTGCAATTTTTTTTATTCATTTCAGTAAATGAATAACAAGCTTACATTTTATACCAACCTTTAACAATATTAAATTTTAAGCTTTTTTTCCAAAGACAGGAAATAAAATGGTAGAACTGACCACCGGCACATGATCTGGATGTTGTAGAGAATGTGGATGAACAGAACCAGCAGGGCACTTTTTATATTGCTCAGTGAAATGATGTGGGATATATGAAGCAGAGAAATCACCTTGCCAACAAAGGTCCGTATAGTAAAAGCTATGGTTTTCCCAGTAGTGATGTATGGAAGTGAGAGCTGGACCATAAAGAAGGCTGATTGCCGAAGAACTGATGCTTTTGAATTATGGTGCTGGAGAAGACTCTTGAGAGTCCCATGGACTGCAAGAAGATCAAACCTATCCATTCTTAAGGAAATCAGCCCTGAGTTCTCACTGGAAGGACAGGTCCTGAAGCTGAGGCTCCAATACTTTGGCCACCCCATGAGAAGAGAAGACTCCCTGGAAAAGACCCTGATGTTGGGAAAGATGGAGGGCACAAGGAGAAGGGGACGACAGAGGACGAGATGGTTGGATAGTGTTCTCGAAGCATGAGTTTGACCAAACTGCGGGAGGCAGTGGAAGACAGGAGTGCCTGGTGTGCTCTGGTCCATGGGGTCACGAAGAGTCCGACACGACTAAACGACTAAATGACAACAACAACATATAAAGATCGCTGGATACTAATAGGGTATATCACACATTGTCCACTCACTATGCATATAATTCAATGCAAGATGATGCATGTTTACTGGTCAGTGTGTGCAATGCTACTGTCATTCACAATGATATGGAGGTGATACACACTGACTGGAGAATGAATGCCATTCCCTACATCCTCCTAGTAGAGAACATGATGTCTTTTGAATGTAGACAGTGGTCAGAGTAGTCTCCTCCCTCCCAATTCTCCATTCAGTTCACATTAACCCCAGTATGTTCTATACTCCACTGTTTGAACTCCTGGAAAAACAAAATCTGCCTTTGCCAGTCATCAAACAATCTATGCTCCGAGATTATGTATGATCTTAAAACTGAGCATTCAAGTAATTACAATAAGTGGCTCCCAGAAAGAAAGAAAAGATGACATATATTACTCCTAAATCAATGCTTCCTTTTTGTGTTTCCAATCGCATCAGAAACACGATCACTCTCCTTTAAAAGAATAAAAATTAGTATACTGCCATGACATTAGAATTTAATTAGCAATGATTAAGATCACCAACACAGTCTGTTGCAGAAGAATAGGTGCAGTTTGATATAGCTCATAAATCACTGTCTAAAATTCGCTAGAAAAATGTCACTGGAAAATGTTGCACATAATGAATTATATATAAGAACAATCATGCAGCAACTTCCTCGGGAAAATGAAAACTCACACTGTGTTGACTTTCAATCTCTTCATGTTTCTGCTGCAAAGCTTGTGAGGCTCTAATTGAATCACCTATCCCCCACTGGGTTCTAAGCTGTTCTGTGCCAGGTCCTTCAAGCCAGTTCACTACCTGTTGATCAAAACAGCAACATTTTCACCACAGCAA
Organism: Podarcis tiliguerta; assembly: GCF_965153285.1. Taxonomy (NCBI): domain Eukaryota; kingdom Metazoa; phylum Chordata; class Lepidosauria; order Squamata; family Lacertidae; genus Podarcis; species Podarcis tiliguerta. Next base: position 24,340,423 of record NC_139534.1, read on the forward strand.
ATAATTAAACCCGTGCGATCGAGACTGATTTTTAAAAGAAATTATTGTTATGCAGATTTTGCTTAAAATAAAGTTCGCTTTTAACGGCAACGTGCTCGCTGCCTCAAGATAAATAAAGGCAGCGGGGGTCCTTGCCTCCTTTTAGGTGCATAAGCTAGCAGACCCAGCAAAACTAATCAAACATTTCCCAATGCTTTTTCGGGGGAAGAATGTCTTCTTTGTGAACCTTAATAATATGTCGTCTCACATTAGAAACAGAGCATGAAGATATCTGGCTCATTCACTGTTTTGTCAATTCATATCTGTATTAGTAGGTAAGATGAAAAGCTGGCTTCTTTTAAGAAAACCAGGGTGTGTGTGGATTCTTTAGTTCCCCTGCTGAAATCTAAATTGTTCTAACTTGCAGAACTACACCACCTGACTGTGTGTTTAGGGATAAATATCAGTATCTGCTACACTATTTGCTGCTCTTTTATTACAGGCTATTTGCAGGTTGCTTAACAGAGGCCTTAAATGGCAGGTGTCAAAACAGAACAGATGGGGCTGGATAAATATTTGTCAGAATTGGTTTCGGAGCGATGGCTCCTACCTTGCACTACATAAGCCATCATAATGATCCTTCTGGCCTAACCTACATGTATGGCAACAGAAAATGAGAACTATCAGCTTCCAACCAATGGACACACAAGAGATAAAGGTGTTCAAGAGGAAACACACTAGGACACTAATAACATGCAGGCTGTATCTCCTAAATATGGAAAGGAAAATGGATGACAAAGGCTGTTCCGCGCATTTGTGAGGATTGGCACTGGCAGCTGTCAGTGTAGTGGGGTGGCTGTTCTCACCTGAGACTTCCCAAATGCACAGGCAGATTCAATCTGGTGTTCCTGCGGGTGTGTTTGCACCATGATGACCTCACCCCTGCTCACCTACCTCCAGGTAAGGAGCAGCCATCAATCAGAAGTTAGGTAAGCGCCACTGCCCCACCACTACTGGTAGGAACATACGGCCTAAACCTTTTGATTCTTTTCACCTTCGCCCACTTCTACAGCAGCATCCTGCACTGTGTACTTTTGAAAAGTCCACACGTTTTACAATCAGAACTAGGGAGAAACTACTAATAAGGAAGTGGGGGTGGGGGGAAGTGTCAAAAAGTTGTCATACAAGCCAGAAGTCTAGCTCCGAGGGCCTTCTGGCAGTTCCCTCATTGTGAGAAGTGAAGTTACAAGGAACCAGGCAGAAGGCCTTCTTGGCAGTGGCGCCCGCCCTGTGGAACACCCTCCCATCAGATGTCAAGGAGATGAATAACTATATAACCTGTAGAAGACATCTGAAGGCAGCCCTGTACTGAGATGCTTTTAATGTGTTCTGTTGTGTTGTTTCTGTATATTATGTTGGAAGCTTCTCAGTGGCTGGGGCAAGCAAATCAGATGGGCAGGGTACAAATAATAGTAATAGCAATAATAAGGCAACCACTTGTTGCTTGCACCACAAAAAATACACGTGAGGACACCTCAACCATACACCTGATATGTGGACAGTTAGTCTAAGCTAGTGATTATCTATTTTACAGTTACTAAACAGCAAGAAAGAAAACTCCTACTGCAGTAATTATCAAATGATACTGCAAATCATCTCTTGGCACCGTCCTGTTTCTACTTCTCTTAGTTCAGTTTCTTCTTTTTATCACCAAGAAGACATATACTTCTGATATACCTGGGGAGCTAGCTTAACAATATGATTTTTGATCACTTCTGCTCCAAAGATCTTTAGAATATTTTTTTTCCAAAAAAAAGAGAGGTCTTCCTCCTGGTTCCCCATTTAGATATCTTCTGCAGATATCTTCTAAATAAAAACATAGATGGATGCTCAATTTCTTTGCCTGCAAAAGTTCAATTCATTTACTATGCAACTTCAGTAACACAGGCAGAGCAAATGGATGACAATTTCTAATCAGAATGATGCAAATTGAGGTTGATGCCCCAGTAAACAAGTCTATTTAAATGCATTAATGATGGCAGTTTGCCAAACTAGGTTATAAACCTCATTCCAATCAGCCCATATTTGCTCAGATGACTCGAATGCTCAAGTTACCACAGAAGTAATATTTTGTTTCTTTTATACCTATGTAATATCCATGTCTGATTGTTTTTTTTAAAAAAAGACACTTAGAAAGAGATTTAAAAGTGAAAGAAATGATTATTTTAGAATACTGTGAAGTGGAATATTTTGATTTCCTGCCTCTCCAGTATTTAAAAGGGTGAAGGTTCATGTGCATAGCATCTAAAATATAAACACATTCAATTTCAAATAATAGGCCTGGGGAAATAAATGAATTGATTTCATTTCCTTTATTATCTCGACAGAGACATTGTCTGAAGAAGTGTTGAAAGCATCAATTACATACCGATTTCCAAAGCATCAGCCCAGCCCTTCATGACCTTCTAGCATACAATTCATTACACGGGTTTTTACTCATTCTAGTCAGGAAGAGCCTTGTATGACAACTGTTCTTTTGGATTTTGATCAATGGATATGCTAACCCTATTTATCTATTAATCACTAGATAGACTAATGATCTTGTTTACATTAAATCACTATTTAAAAGAAGAAGCAAGAGCCACCCAACGACCTTTGCTTTACTACCCTTGTAGTTGCTTCCGTTAATTTTATTGGTAGTTGAACCCAAAATCTACCAGAAACAGATCAGCATTATTAACTGCTTTGACAACACCACAAGTTAAGTGGGTGCAATTAAGACTGCTCTGTAATATCCCAACAATGTAAGAAAGCTTCAAAACCAGCCCAAATGCTGAGCTATAGGTAACCTGCTTTGTCACATGACAGAACAAAGTGACACCTGGAAGTGGGGAAGACCAACAGTAACAAGGCTGTAGGTCTCGTGTCGTGAGGGACACTGTCTCAATAAAGAAACAGATGGGTGGTATAAGCGTGAGTGTGCACGTGCGCGCGCGCGCACACACACACACACACACACACGGATAGCTAAAAGGCTTTATTCCAAGCTACTGACCACATCTAGTGGCATGAGTCCTCAGTGTATTCTGCTAGGTAAAGGGACCCCTGACCATTAGGTCCAGTCGTGACCGACTCTGGGGTTGCGACGTTCATCTCGCTTTACTGGCCAAGGGAGCCGGTGTACAGCTTCCGGGTCATGTGGCCAGCATGACTAAGCCACTTCTGGTGAACCAGAGCAGCACACAGAGACACCATTTACCTTCTCGCCGGAGCGGTACCTATTTATCTACTTGCACTCTGACTTGCTTTCGAACTGCTAGGTTGGCAGGAGCAGGGACCGAGCAACAGGAGCTCACCCCGTCGCGGGGATTCGAACCGCCGACCTTCTGATCGGCAAGTCTTAGGCTCTGTGGTTTAACCCACAGCGCCCACCGCGTCCCTGCTCGACTGCCGCTTATTTAATGGAATGTATTGAGCAGCCAGAGTTTTTAAGTGAGGTTGGGGAAACTCTACCGATACTTATAATCTGGCTGTATTCATACACATGAAGAAGAAGATGCAGAAGAGTAAGTTAATCTGCTAGACCGAGCCAATTGGATGCCCAGTTAACAATAAATGATATAAGCCAAGTGGAACTTGGGGCACCTACCTGCATTACCTTCTGTTGAATCTCCTCTAGCTGAGAGCGCTTGCTCCGTTGCCTGCATACTTCTTGGTACCGTGTATATTGTTCTCTGAGCGAGTCTAGCAGCTTCATAACCTGGGGCTGAGCAAGCAGTTCGTCATCCATGGGAGACCACGAAACCCCTCCGTCTGAACCATTAAAGCGGCGTTGTTGCAATTCAGATAACAGCTCATGACCTTGAATGGTTTAAGAATTAAAACTAAGCATTCAAATGGTGCCTCAGATGTGGCATGGTCAGGTTAAAAAAAGGAGCTAGGGTGTAAAAGACTTGAGATAAAAGGAAGATGGCTTGTGGTAGGCTAAAAGTGAAAGGGAGGTTGTTTGTATTATGGGTTATCATAAATCACTTTCAGATCCTATGCAACTTTCCCTCGGGGGTGACAGCATGATTAAAAAAAACCTCTTCTGTATATGAAAATATGGAATGGTTCACAAATTTGCAGGTAACCCTTGCACCGGAGAGATGCTTAGCAAGGGTGTAATATGGAGAGTCATGGAGACACTGGGTAGAAGATACACTGATCAGTGATGTCAAAGACATTATCCAGTGGGTGCCTGGGCACTCACACAGCTGCATTTCAGATAGCAGTCCAAGTTACAACGACAATTGTTTTTATTCTTTACTTTTCTTAAACTTGTAAGCCATTAATGTAAAAGCAAGGGATACAGATTATATGATTTTTAAAAAAACGATACTGAGCACCAGTTACAACAATAAAGAGCTAACGTTTAATGTTCCCACTGACTCCAATTGCAGATATGCTGCAAAAATGAAACAATCCCTATATAAACAAATGTACTTCCTTGAGGAATGGTACCCAGATCCTAAGGAATGGATGAGCCAAAAAATTACTGCACTGGAAACTAATGTAGGCCCAAAGTCTACATTTTCTTTTTCCATATCCATAATAAAAAATTTAAGTAAGCATATGTCAAAGTATATGCTCCCCGTTATACTTCCCACTTGATTATTTATAAAATAACTTAAATTGTTAATTGTCTTCTTGGCATTCTCAGAGCTTGATTAGTAATTCCAACAGAAAAGGAGAGCAGAATATTTCTCTACAGCTGGGGTTCCCAGAAATGGAAGAGCAGAACAGCAGAGGGAGGGAGGGAAATGTACTTTTAAGTAGATAAGGAAGCTATTCATAACACTTATTATTCTGTTTCGTTAACACTCCTCCACCAAGAACAAGTCTAACACACCAAGAACAAAGCTTTAGCATTATATTCTATCCATATCCACAACAATTCACAAAATCCGGTAAAGAAAAACGATGCCATAGTGGGTATACCTGTCTGCAGAACAGTTTCAGGATCAACAGATGGAAGGAAATTCAAATCTATAGACCTTGAAATAGAAAGGCAAATGGCTGTTACTTACTTAAGGTTGATAACTGAAGTTTCAAGCACTGAACACAAGTATATAGCTTCTTGACTTTTATAAAACATTCTAATAAAATTTCACATTTTTTTCTTTACCTGGCATAATTTTCTTTGTCAAAACCATATTTGGCAATGTCAAAAAAGAAAAAGAGGGATCGAAGTATCAGAAATGTTGGCATACTTGACATTGTAGGCTATTTTTCTTTTCAGTTACTTTTCATACAAGATAAAAATAGCCCAGGCATTCTCAATCTTGAAAAAAACAACTAGTAAGACACGCCCAACTGGTAGCAGTACTCAACTACATTTTCTACAGTAGCACAAGGATTAGTGTTTAATTCAAGGAGATTCTCCACATCTCCTCCTGCTACACCACCCCTGGAGGGTCAGGGGGACTCCCCAAACAGATGCAGCAGATGTGCTGGGGTGTGTGTGTTCAATTATGCAAGGAGAAATAAATAACATTTTGCACAAATGGAACCCCAGTAGTCTCCATGGAAAAAGCAAGTGTCATTGCCACACATCTCACAACCTGGCAGAGACCGAAATACTGCATTTTAAGGAGACCTAGGAAGATAACAGGAACTAGAAACTACAGCCATACATTCCTGGGGAGTGACAAATGGTTCCTGGGGAGTGATAAATACTACCTGTAGATACAAACAGAAATTCAAATTTGGGGACACCAGAAAGAGCAGCAAGTAGAACACAAATGCAGAGAAGGCAACAGCTGCACTGAAGCACTTTCCTGGCAGCGTAGACATAAGCAACCCTACTTTCTGGCTAGCTTTAAGCCAGAGATAAATAGCCACAATTCCAGACTGGCACTGCACATGAAAGATAAGTTAGGATGCTGTGTTTTGGATTTCTGTATGACAGAGGTGTTTTGTTTTTGTATTTTAAAAAAGTTCAGTATCCTAGCCAGAAACACCAGGGATCTTTTACACAAACTATTCCCATTTCAATGTTGCTTTTGAAAGCACCTATGTCCCTTCCATGAGCTATAGTTTATGGTCAAAGGATTTAATTACTAATAAATTGTTAAGAGAAACAAGAAAAATAATTACCTGTCCTTCTCCTGTTGGTTTCCTTTATCATTTCCACTGTTGATTAAGGCAAGCTCATCCAGTAAAGATGTAGATTCTTTTGTAAACTTTTCAAATGCCTATGTAAAATATTTATAGTTACCATTACTGCAATTGATTTTTACAGTCTCGTGCTTGAAGGCGGATTGCCTGTCTGAGTGCTCCAACCCTGACACTGGGAAATCATCTCTAAGCCCTAGCAGCTTCATAACAAGTGGGTTAGAAAGGCACATACAAACAACATAGAACATGTTGTCAAATGGACATCTTGCGCTCTGTTGCTGCTACTTTCTGGACTGTTAACTACCAAAGACCCTTCAAAGGCAGTTCTCTCTTTGTACACGAGTCCAATACTGATTTAAACAAAACATTAGTGGCTGTGGTTTGGTCACACCTTCCCAGAAACAGGTACAATGGGGCTTATTGAACACTGCCACCTTCAGAAAGTAACACCCCTAGATGGACCAGAACCATAATAAAATAATGTCTCGTATTTTCCAGGCAATCTAGAAAGATACTGTAGCTGATGGCATTGAAAACTCCTGAACCAACAGGGATGTATTCCTCCTATCCGGATCGCAGGGCAATTCAACTAGGGCAATCAAAGCAAAATCAAGCCTGAAGTCAGACTGAAATTGATGTATATTACAGTGATATCAGGTGACTCATTTTTTGTCCCAGCATTTTGATGCCGCTAGGACACACCTAACACAGCTATTAATATTTCCAACTACCACTTTCCCATAGAAAGTGTACTGAAAAAGAACAGACAAAAAATTGCCAAGCAACTAACCAGCCTCTTGTTCAGCCAGTCCATATGATCGTAGGTAAGACTCCCTCCAAAATCTTCTGTCAGCTGGCATGGCTCTATGTATCGTGTAAGCTTATTGGCAGATACTAAAATAACCTGTATAAGTAAATTGAAATGGGCATTAGCAACAACAACAACATCACACACTTAATCAACACAGTGGCTGCTGATTGGTGGTCCAAAAAGCATGTTTACTCAGAAATAGTTCCCACTGAATTCAACAGTAAGTGCATTTAGGATTGCAACTTTAGTTAGGAACTACAGATTTTGCAGACAAATCATGCATTATAGCATCAGGAGTAGCGATCTGCAGGAGGAAGTGGCAGACGGGTGGTAGTGATGCTGGTCTTTATTGCTTTTCCTCAGAATCTTCCACATCCATCCAGTTCTAGGCATGTATTTCCTATCAAAAATACGTGGCTGGGGGGGGGGAAATGGGGGGCGGGAGTGGGGAGGAGATCTTGGGGGGAGGTAAGAAGCTCATAATCTGCTTTTCCCCTACAAAATGCCTTCGGTCCACTCAGCTCAGCAGAGAAACATATGCCAAAGTTTCAAAACATAAGCTGACCCATGGGATGATTTAGTTCCAGCCTTGATCAATACCTTCCCTTTTCTCCATCCTTAAATGTTACAATCCCTAAATTCATTTACTGTTAGGTATACAAAGAAGCATTTTGTACTAAATAACTATGAGCTACAGTTTGCTAGCTCTCAGTTGCGCGCCCATGATTCATTATTAATATTTACAATTAAAGCATAAGCAAATTTAAGTATGAATATTTCAGTATGTTAATACATGGATTGTGAAACAAGTTTTGTTGGAGACAAACCTTAACAAAATGCGTTGCTTTTACAGCTTTAAAGTGTGTCTGTGTTTCTGAAACAGAGAGAAACCTATTCCCGTACCTCCCCCCCCCCCCACACCACCGCCAGCAATGGCAAGACTCTGACAGAATCCCAACTTTCATTTATTAAAAAATGGAAATTGTTCTCTCTCCTCACTCAGTTGTGCCATACAAAAACCATTCTGACAACCTGAACATTCCTCCAGTCTAAGGGAGCCGTAGGTTATACAAGAAATTGGATGGATATGTCTAGCCTTTGTCTTGCATGACCAAAGAACTCAACAATTAGAATATTACTGAAGTTAATCTTCCTGTCAAATATATACACTGAGGACCAAGAAATGACATTTATCACAAAGTTTGATGCTGCATAGCTTTTCTGTTTCTTTCATTAAAATAGCGAGGATGGGGACTGAGACAAATCCAAGGCTACAACAGACACTAAGTGGTCAAAACTGTGGGAACCTTTACAAAAAGTTGTGTTTCTGAGGTTTGGTGGATCATAACATCATTCTTTTTTAGAATACCACAGATTATATATATCATTAGAAAAATAATTTAATGCAGAATATATTGCAACAAACTGTGCTGAATTTCTATCAAACATTATAGCCAAATAACCAGAAATTATACACAGAACACCATGATAAGGGGTATTTTCATAACTTCTCACCCTTTCTGTTAGTAGCATGGAAACCTTTTGCCACAATTAAAGTCCTACAACAGCATCCCAGGGAGTGAACCCAAGGATTTTAAGTTCACCAGGTGTTGATGTGAAACCAAGATTGTATGATTCCTTCTATCAAACATGCTTTATTCCTTGGTTGCTTCTGACTGACAAGTTTATTTAATCGGCTCCACAGATGTTTTATTGGATTCAAGTCAGGGATATTACATCACTTTCTAGGTGACCAGTCAACTCTCCGTGTCTTGTTAGATACGATACAGGTTATTTGCCGATAACTTTTGATAGAACAAAGATCATTCAACATGGTTTGTAGCATTGTATTCTGCATTAAATTATCGATCTAATGATATATATAATTGTATGGTATTGTTTTATGGTACTGTTCTAAAAAAAGATTGGTGTTATGAGCCATCAAACCTTAGAAATGCAACTTTCCTCACAATTTTGGCCACTAGTGTATGTGCCCATCTGTAATTCGGTGCTCCCACCACTCTCTGAAATAGAATCAAACAAATGTCCATCATCCCTAGTTCACATGGCCAATGGTCCAAGATGACTGAAGTTGTACTCTACAGGCCTGAATATAAGCCACACTCCCCCCCCCCCCAATAAATATTCCGACCGTGAAAAGTTAAAGTGCGGCTTAAATTCAGAACCTTACAAAAATGGGCTTTTGTGGTATCGCTGCTGAAACAGACATACGGTAAAACGGAATGGGTGTGAGCGCCTGCAGAATTTTAGAGGAGCGGCTTATTTTCGGGTATTGTCTTTTTCCCCCCTCTCCCTCCCTTGAATTTTAAAGGTGCGGCTTATATTCAGGCCAATATGGTAATACGCAAGATCTGGAGGACACCATATTGGCACCCCCTGTTATACTCCAATTTGAGCATCTGGCCATTTCAGAATGACTTGTTGATCATGATTAAAAATATATTTCATTAGCAATCTACACTTAGCTTAGTTTTTATCTTCATTAAGTTTCAACAGTACAGTTTTGTTAGAGGACCACCTGGGGAAATGCAGGCTAACCTTGAGGGTAGCAACTGATTTGCATTTTCCCTGCATAAAGAGAGTATATGCTATGTGCATGGCTAGTGGGTATGTTGCGCTCCCAAATTTTATTATCATAATTTCTAGTTATGTGCACTAAGTAGCAATTAAACATCTTCAAACAATATGTGATTTTTTAAAAAACAAAAAGTAATTTAATAAAAAAAAGTAATTTAATGGAGCGTTTTCCTGTTAAAAGCACTTTAAATACTTCTGTGATATAAAAGATTCCGCTTCATTTGTAAGAGATGCTAGGGTTAGTAATGCTCTGGTTCCTTGCTCTCAATGAATTCAGCAGGAAAACAGCTTACTATAGTCATTATTACTGCTAATTTTATTTCTACGGCACTTTATATTTTTAAGAAAAAATCTCAAAGTGGTTTACAATACATTCAACCATCAATAAAACAATCCAGAATAAAACATTACTGAAGTGAAATATAAAGTATACATTCAAAGTAACATACTTAACAGGAAAGTAAAATATTATCTTAAGAATTTCAAAATAAAACATTACAAGGTTTCAAAATAAAGCATTACAAAGGAAGTCAACTACAGAAGGCACATTCAATGCAGCAAAGTTAACTACAGTGGAACCTTGGTTGTCGAACGCTTCGGAAGCCGAACAATTCAGACAACCGACAACCCGGAAGTGAATGCTTCCATTTTCAAATGCGCCTCAGAAGTCGCAAGACGACCGGCAATTGCGCCTCAGTTGTTGAATGTTTCCGGAAGTCGAATGGTCTTCCAGAACAGATTACCTGCGACAACAGAGGTTCCAGTCTCTCTCTCTCTGTATATGTATAAGTATAGGTATAGGTATATGTATATGTGTGTGTGTGTGTGTGATTTCAAAAGAAAACATTACTAAAGGAAGTCAAATGTAAAATGCACATTTAAAACAGCATAATTAACAAGAGAATAAAATATATCTTCTGCTGTTGCTGCCAATCCTGCCAATGGCGGTTTAATGGTGGGCGGCAGCAGTGGAAGCTCAGGCTCGATGATCCTGGGTCTGCCCTAAGAGACAGCCAAGATGGTCTCTGGTCTCTTCAGCAGCCTCCTTAAAATAAAATCTACTAAGTGACCCAGCACTAGTATATACCAACTGGCCCGATCAAAGAAAGCAATTCTTCACAACAAGGTGGAACCCTTCTTGTGAAATATGATTACAAGTAACCTGCATCAGACTCTTGAGACTCTCGAGAGTCCCATGGACTGCAAGAAGATCAAACCTATCCATTCTGAAGGAAATCAGCCCTGAGTGCTCACTGGAAGGACAGATCGTGAAGCTGAGGCTCCAATACTCCACCTCATGAGAAGAGAAGACTCCCTGGAAGTAAACCTGATGTTGGGAAAGATGGAGGGCACAAGGAGAAGAGGAGGACAGAGGACGAGATGGCTGGGTAGTGTTCTCAAAGCTACCAGCATGAGTTTGACCAAATTGCGGGAGGCAGTGGAAGACAGGAGTGCCTGGCGTGCTCTGGTCCATGGGGTCACGAAGAGTCGGACACAACTAAACAACAACAACAACCTGCATCAGCAAAATGTTTCACATTTCAAATGGTCTCACCTTTTTCATGGCCAGGCTGCATACACAGCCATACCTTGGTTCTCGAACGGATTCCATTCCGGAAGTCCTTTCGACTTCCAAAAAAGTTTGAAAACCAACGCATGGCTTCCAATGCCTGCACTCAATCAGAAGCCGTGGAACATGAGTTGGATGTTCGGCTTCCAAACAAGTTCGCAAACCGGAACACTTACTTCCAGGTTTGCGGAGTTCAGGAGCCGAAACGTACATGTACAGGCATTCAACAACCATGGTGTGACTGTATCAGAAAGTATAAAAGGTAAAGGGACCCCTGACCATTAGGTCCAGTCGTGGACGACTCTGGGGTTGCGCGCTCATCTCACTCTATAGGCCGAGGGAGCCGGCGTTTGACCGCAGACAGGTCATGTGGTCAGCATGACTAAGCTGCTTCTGGTGAACCAGAGCAGCGCACAGAAACACCGTTTACCTTCCCGCCGGAGCGGTACCTATTTATCTACTTGCACTTTGCTTTCAAACTGCTAGGTTGGCAGGAGCAGGGACCGACCAACGGGAGCTCACCCCGCCGCGGGGATTCGAACCACCGACCTTCTGATCGGCAAGTCCTAGGCTCTGTGGTTTAACCCACAGCGCTACCCACGTCCCATATCAGAAAGTATGCTTCCCCCCTAATTAATGTAGATATCCTTAAACATATTCATGGTAAAAAAATTAATTTGGACACCATGCTGCTTTTTTAAAATAATTTCCAAACTGTTCAGTTAACAATGCCCTAGGCATTAAAAGCTTTTAGTTTGATCTATCTTTTGGATCTGCATCTCAAGCTACTCTCCCCTCAGAAATTAAATTAACCACTGCTATTATACGAGATCTTATCTTTTCCAAAGGGAAGCCATTCACACCAAGTGCTTTTTCCTGCTCCTTATGCGAATTTACACCTTCCTTTCACAAGATGTGAAGATGCTTTAGTGTCAACAACAGGAAGGCTATATACAATATTACAGTTTCCATTTCTTACATTAATTTTTGGGGCGGGGAGAATCGTGAAAAGAAAAAGAAAAAACACCTGAGTGCAAATGGCTTATCTGGCAACAGACTTGGGTGCAATATCAATTTATAGTGAAAAGATGAAGCTTCTTTGAGAATCAAGATATAACTGGACAGATGGTGGTATAGACAAACAGCATCAATAATTTATGCCTGAGGGCTCTTATTTCCCTTTTGGCTTCTTATGGCCACCCCTATGGTGCTATTCATGGCTAGCAAGAACGGTGGTGATAGGGCTTAACCCTGCTCTATTCAGTTCCCCAGTGGTTTTCCTTCTTTCTACCAAGAGTTTCATATCAACAGACAGCTGCAATTCTGCCCATGTTAATGAAATTCTGCTGAAATAGCAAGCAAGCTCTTTATCCTTGAAAGAAATGGAAATTTTATAAAATCACTGCAATTGTCAATTTTGTAAATGACTTCCCCATCATCGGATAAGCCATGGATGTTGTTGAAGACAATACCCATGGGACTTAATTCTGAATAGACATTTCTTACACTAGAAAACAATTGGATACACTTTGGTACTAGATGATATGAAGTGCATTACCTCAGCAAGCTTATCTACACAAACATCACAAAAGTAGGTCCAGTGAAAGCATTTTTCTTTCTATTTATACTGCAGTCACAAGTTCATACTCAAGCCATGAAAATCCCTTATTGTGAACATATCACATCCATTTGTAACATTCTTATGAAGACAAAGACCACAGCAATTAGTTCCCTAGTTTCCTGTTGCATTTTCAACAGACTATAGTGGAACTCAATTACGGAAACCAACACATGCAAATTTCAGTGCAGTCATTTTGTATAATTTAAACTTACAAGGTTTTATCTTCATAATTGAGGTTCAGCTACAGCAGCAGAAATTATCCACATGGCCACTGAAAATTCTCAATTAAAAGCCTCTCCATTATAAATTTAATTGAATACATTTTTATGATTAAGTGACTGATATTGAATTAGACCTTCAAGTCAAATAATAAAAACTGCCCACATTTCTTAAAAGTGCTAGAATCTGGATATTATCCCAGGCTCATTAGTACATCAGATTTTCACTTCAAGCATTCTGTTAATTATGTCTGGTAAATTGTCAGGGCCAAGACATAGTAGGAGACAGATCAGTCATAGGGGAAAACATTTATCAGAAGTAAATTTCAAACTACAGAAGGCTGCCATTTTTACAATTATTACAAGCAAACCAAGGGCACAGATGACATTAGATAAACCTCCACAAAACAACTTCAAAATATGTATTTCACTTTGACAAGGGTAGCCAACGTGGTGCATTCCAGATGTTGTCAGACCCAATTCAGCATTTCAGAAAACAACCTAATTAGGTTTGAGTCTGAATCCAGATTCAGATAAATTAAGCTTTGTGCTTCCCCCATTCACTATTACGTGGAAGTTTGATTTTTTAAAAAATGCTACAACTTCCCTCCTCATTATTATTAATGTTTGTATTTCTTATTCTTTTTTTATGAAATTAGGTGAAATTCACAGGCATAGCAGCCCCTTGCAAGTGCACAAGCCCTGCCAATTTAAAGAGATACAGGTCCCGGGGCTTTTTGACTAGGCACCTTTAAAAAGGAAGCCCAACATCTTTTTTCTGACAGAAGTGGATAAAATTTGCAAGCTTCTTAGTATCTTCTAAGAGCATCAATCATGTCACATGTCGAAAGGGTAGTTGCAACAGTTTTTCTGCAGAGATAGACTTTAGGGCTTTGCAACCTACTGGGGTAATTATAAAGGATTTACTGAATCTCTCCTGTTGTTCTGTTTGTATGAAGGGAACGTACATAAGAAAGGTTCTCCAAGCAAGAAGCCCATGAAGTTATGCACCAATAGTTCCATGGGGTTTTGTGCTTAGCATCTTCAAAACTGATTTTTAGGGGTGGGGTGAGTGTGAAGGGAAAACAAAAAGGAACTCTACTTCCTGTGTTTTTTGTGGGAACCAATTTTATTATGAAAATTGCATCCTAGGGGCCCCTAGGAAAGTAGCTTGCAAAATTTCAGAAGGCTAAGTGCCGGGGCTAAGGGGTATGATCAATGAAAAAAAATAAGCTTCAGGCTTGAATGCTGCCCAAATGCCACTGAAACTCAAGGAAACAAAAGTTCAAAGCTGATTTGGCAAGAGTAGATGTGCAGGTATGTGGCACAAAGGCAGAAGGACTTGAATGCCAAGCATTTGCCAAGCAAGCACCACTAACAAAACTAGCAAAGAGCACAGGACATACAAGAACAAGCAATATATTATTTCAGCATCCCTTCCCCAAAGCACTGTGATTGGACAGCTCTAGTAAAAAACAACAACACAGCAACACACACAACCCATTCCCTCTGATTAAATGTGAGACCTGTCAGTCAAAAAGGAACTTTCCCTCATCTTCTTCCCACCCTGGCATTTTCCTTTTAGAGAAGACTGGAGATAAAAGTTTTGCTTTTAGCAGGCACAATGTCTGCACATTTGAATCTCCCCAAATCGCTTTGGCAATCCCTGCTTTGGTTTGGAGTCTGCCAGAGAAGTCCTGCTTTGGTTTGAACAAGACTTGAATCTGTCTGAAGCCAACATGCTTCAATTCTTGATCTGTCCAAATCTTTTGCACTTGTTTAATATCAAAAGACAAAGTGCTGGCACAAGGAGTTGTTCAGTGAGAAATAGTTACAATAAACTGTAATGGAGACAAATTAAAATCCACCTTAAATATTCTGAGTAACTATAATATAGGTTAACAACAGGAGTTAGTTAAATTCATGGCAATAAAGTATTATCTTTCAAATGATAATGTTCTATAATCACTGGAAATGTTTTGAAGGTCTCGTGGTAAGTCTGAACTAATGATCATGTCTGAACTAATGATCAGACTAATTACACTTACTAACTAATACAACAAAGTACTGCAAACCCACTGTAGTGAGTTTTATTGCGATGCCAAATGAATCATTCGGTAATTGCATTGTAGATTAGTAGCTATTATAAGCGATCAATTTTTACTCAGTTGCATGTGCAACTTTGGTGTCCACATCTGACAAATGAAAAAGCAGGCACACATACCTCAAAGCCAAGTCTATCTTTCTCTTTCCAAAAGCAAAAGTGTGTAACCTTCTTGTCCCAGAATTCATCCGGTTTTACTACACAGACAAGTGATACCTCAGCTGGAACAACGTTCTAAGAAGATGAAAGATACAAAACCTTAAATGAAATACAACTCATTAGTTACTGTGTGGTAACCTAGACCTGCACAGATAGCATTTAGATGTACAGGAAACTTTCTAGCAGTCAAGCAACAGAAACAGTGGTGATAGCAAATCTGGCACTTATCAGAACCTGTGGACAACCTCAATGAGCTAGATGGTCTTCATGGACCACTCAACACATCTAAGAAAGTAACTGGTAATAAGTTGGTACCTTAAAGACAAGTTTTAAGCAACCCAAGACATACACTAACAATGCAATCCTATACATGTCTGTCCCAGGAGCAAGATTCACTGAGCTCAGCTGGACTTATTCCCAGGTAAGTGAAGCATCTCAATATGAGAGTCTGATAAATGTCTCTTTTGAAAGAGGCCAAGGCCTTCAAACTGAATGAATTTCATTTAAGTATCAACTATAAGATGATTTGTTCTATATGACAGATTACAGTCGTACCTTGGAAGCTGAACGGAATCCGTTCCTTAAGTCCGTTCGACTTCCAAAACATTCGGAAACCAAAGCGCGGCTTCTGATTGGCTGAAGCTCCTGCAGCCAATCGGAAGCTGTGGAAGCCCCACCAGACGTTTGGGTTCCTAAAAACTTTCACAAACCGGAACAGTCACTTCCGGGTTTGCGGCGTTCAGGAGCAAAACATCCCGAGTACGATGGCGTTTGGGATCCAAGGTACGACTGTATATGGTAAGGACAGTCTTCTTTATGCAGTTTAGATTTTATATTCCACCCATTTAAGCAACAGGATAGCCTTTCTTCACAAATGAAAACTGTTAAAAATTGTGATTCACAGTTGTTTCCTCTGCCTGTCAAGTTCCTTCATAATTTTGCCTCTCTATGAGGAAACACACACAACTTATTAAATAGACAGACGGCAGGAACAAAGTGCTTATTATTCAATGACCTTGACAGCACACATCCTGTAAAAGTGCATTCATACAGAACTAAAAAGGAAGAAAGCAGTATGTCTTGCCACTTGACAAAAAATGGTTCGGGGTCAAAATGTCAAATCTCATTAAGGCAACATCTGTTAAAGATTTTCATAAAGCCAAGTGCTTTCTAATGATGGTCTATTTAGAAATAGCAACATTCAAGTAGAGGACAGTTCATTCAAGTGGAATAAATAATAATGAGCAACTCTTGCGTCATATCTCCAATGCAGCCTCACCTGCTGCTCCCTCTTCCCAATTTTATGTATGTACTTTCACAGAAAATATAACAAAAGTGGTACACAGCATAAAAACATAATACTATGAAAACAACAATAAAAGCACCAATAACATGTCAGTAAAAACTGGTTTGTAAAACAAAAAAACAACACACCATATTGCAAAGGCCATATTAAAAAGAACCAAGGATGATTCCAGCAAGACTGCCATCGGCCAAGTGATCCAAAAGGCAGGACCTGGCACAATGAAGTTCAGTCCCTGTTAAAACCTAGCCATACCAGGGGGAAATTGCACATGCTATTATGGAAATTGAAAAAAGAAATGACATGGAGTTGAGATAATAAACGTCAAAATCCAATCCTATTCCTTTATGGGTTTGCACTGTTAGAGGCAATTCCAGGATTTCTAGGGATGGTGTAAAAACTAACTTATACCTGCAGCAGCCTTACTGAAACTGAGAATTGAGTCCAGGGAATCAAAACGCTTTCAAAAATTTTCCCAAACTACAACTCAGTTCAGAGGCAGCAACAAGCCATGTTTTTTTCTTTCTTCAAGCTGTGGATGTCCTCAGGATCACAGAATTCCTTATGTGTGAGAGATGGGAAGCTTATTCTCAAGGTTTGTTCACAAAGCAGTATTTTAAAAACGTTGGTTTGTCACAGTTTCTACAAACCATGGTTTCCTGCACTTGGAAACTGATTCGTTGCAAACAGCAAATGAAAAGGTCATCAACTCTTCCCTTTACATGCAAAGAGCACAGCGTATGAACTCAAGACTCACTTCAGATTCAAAAGTATCAAACTACCATGATTTGCTGATATGTTTTAAAAATCAGACTCTACATTTTTAACATGTAAAATCACACAAGGTCTACTTTCCCAGCAAGTAAGCACAACAATGTCTTATAATACAGACAAATTAACCTCCACAGAACTCAATTCTTCACTACAAATTCATGAAGACATCTTACCTGTAGCATTAACACAACAGTCTTGACAACATTCCACTGAGATTTTCTACCATCCACTATAACGGTAAATCCTCTAGCTTTACACTTTTCACTGCAAAAAAGACACATATTCAAAACATAAAAGGCATAGTTCAGTTATCACGACATAAATCACCATCTATTTACTTGCTTAAGCTTTAGCGAGACACTCATTGCTCTTTCCAAGAGCTTTCCAAATAGTTTTTATTTAAGTCATATATCACATAATGAGATACACCCCCTCAAGAAAATATGGTGGTATCTATCCAAAATACCATTTAGTTTAGAAGCAAAATGATACTATTCGGTGCTTTAAAGGGCATGCCCACCTTGGTATGCTTAGCAGGTAGTCTAAAGTAACACTCAGCTCATCCATATTTGTTTGTTCAAGGCATAATGGAATTGTCAGAATGAGGCCACTTCTTCGATCCTTCCCACCTGTAAAATAAATATTTGTTAGTTTGAACTAAAAATAACATTCACTATTAACCAATTGGCATTAAAACCGTTTTTCTTTTTTTATAGAAAAATATTGTAATGAAATATGATATGTGTCCTTTTTCTATGGATGTATTATAGCAAAAGTACACGCAAGTGAATGAGATACTGGACTAAAATAGAAGCTATATGCGGACATAGTCACATGTTCCCAAATCAGGCTTAACTTCTGTTTAATTCTTCACAAGTGTACTGAAGCACATAACCTAAATTGCCCAAAGATTCGCCATCAAAATAATCATTCAAGACACTCTATTTAGGACATTATGTTGTGCACAACTCAGTCATAATGAAATGCACATTCTCCCCTATAGGCTTCAAAAAGAACATAAATTGAGATCACATTACATACTTGATGCTTTTAACTATACGCTGGTTTGTAACTTTTAAAAAAAAAGTATAGATAATAAATAAAAAGGGCAAAGATTTGTTAAATGTGTAAACCCAAAATAGCTATTTGGTTAGCAGAAGACGATGACCAACCACTCAGCAACAGAAAAACCTCCTAAATGTCTGAAAACTGTAATTTGCATTTTAAAACACTGTGGTTTCTAGGTGGAAAATTTTTGGGGACTTACCATAGACCTAAAAGATTAAGGGAGGGGAAAGCCTTTGGAAAAATGACAGGGTGTTTTTGTTGGAGAAGTTTCCTAGCGCTTGGTGAGATATGCTCAAGGATTCCACAGCTCCCTCTCTCCCAAGACTATAAAGCTTCTCTGGGGCTACACACAGTTCCCCAGAGTGGTAAAAATCCCCCGTTGGGTGTGCTTTGCTCTGCTTAAAAATGTACAGTGGTACCTCCGGTTAAGAACTTAATTTGTTCTGGAGGTCCGTTCTTAACCTGAAACTGTTCTTAACCTGAAGCACCACTTTAGCTAATGGGGCCTCCTGCTGCCGCCGCACGATTTCTGTTCTCATCCTGAAGCAAAGTTCTTAACCTGAGGTACTATTTCTGGGTTAGCGGAGTCTGTAACCTGAAGCATATGTAACCCGAGGTACCACTGTAATGCATATATTCTATGCTCTTTTAATTTGTGGGGTTTGGGGGGGTGTTATTGGGTTGTCTTTGTTTTGATTGTGTATTCTGTGGTTTTATATTTTGATTTTATTCTGTGAACCACCCAGAGACCTCCAGGTACAGGGCGGTATAAAAATTCAGTAAATTGTTCAGTAAATAATATATATATCCTCTAAAACAAGTTCATCCATTACTAATTTTAAACTTTAAATTAAGGAGGAGGACAGTTTCCGAGCCTTTTGTAGCTGAGAACAAAGTATTTTCCATGACTAGATACATCATAAATTGGCAAGAGAAAGAGGCTACAGCTTGCCATATATGATGTATTTAAGTACAGCTTTTTCAATCTGACGATTTAATAATCTCCATTTCTAACCTTCACCAGAAACTATTTTAAAGCAGCTTTGTGTATAAGTAGATTTTTTAGCAAGGCACAGGATATATTTCCAAGACTTATAAAGTTCTATAAGGCAGTAGAGGAAAAGGAATTCTATTTTTGCAACCACTTTATTTCCTCACATTTCTGACTTCATTGGTAGGTGAACTCAATGGCTCATTAAACAATCTGTAATGGCTAGTATATAGAACAAAAGTCATTCTATATCCTTTGCAGCAACTGATTTTGGCATAACTGGAAACATTTCTATGGCGTTTGAAGAAAGAAATTCATTGGGATGAGTTCAACACAGTGCTGTGGTAATCGTAAAACTGCCCAGCCAGAACAAAGAGCTGGTAGACATGATAGGAAGACAGATGGGTGGAATCGTCTAATCATAGCAATCTTTTTGGATTGAGATTAGCTGCGTGGTGAGAACGCGGATTGGCTACGAAACACAAGATTGAAGGGAAAATATCCAGGATCTTGAAATGGATTGTGGAAGGATAAATAAATTACTGGGCACTTGGGTAGGGCTGAGCCCCTTTTGCCCTAATGGACATCTCCACTGTTCCTAGCACAAGACTCCGGCTTTTTCAAAACATGTAGATGGGCTCCACTTCCACATATGAATAGCAATACTGGTAAACACCAAACCTGATTTTATTTTTCATGTCCCTACCACTACAGTCAGGGACGTGGGTGGTGCTGTGGGTTAAACCACAGAGCCTAGGACTTGCCGATCAGAAGGTCGGCAGTTCGAATCCCCACGATGGGGTGAGCTCCAGTTGCTTGGTCCCTGCTCCTGCCAACTTAGCACTTCGAAAGCATTTCAAAGTGCAAGTAGAAAAATAGGTACCGGTGTGACGGGAAGGTAAACGGCGTTTCCGTGTGTTGCTCTGGTTCGCCAGAAGCAGCTTAGTCTTGCTGGCCACATGACCCGGAAGCTGTACGCCGGAGCTCCCTCGACCAATAAAGTGAGATGAGCACCGCAACCCCAGAGTCGGTCACAACTGGACCTAATGGTCAGAGGTCCCTTTACCTTTACTTAACACTACAGTCAAACCTTGGAAGTCAAACAGCTTAGTTCCTGAACGTCGCAAACCCGGAACTGACTCTTCCGGTTTGCAAACTGTTTTTGGAAGCTGAACGTCCAATAGGGCTTCTGATTGGCTGCAGGAGTTTCCTGCAGCCAATCAGAAGCCACGCTTTGGTTTCTGAACATTTTGGAAGTCAAACGGACTTCCAGAACGGATTCTGCTCAACTTCCAAGGTACAACTGTATTATCTTTTGCTACACCTAGTATAGAGATGCGGAAGTCTCCCTCACACTATCAATCCCCTCTTCCTGGATCAATAATCAACAAAGTAGGCTAGTGATTGAGATTTCTCCAGACTTAAGCTTCCAAGCCTTTGCATCAGAAACTGCAAACAGTTTGCCATTACAGTACTCCCACAGAATAGGAACTCAGCCAAGAGTAAATGGACACAAAAGGAAGCAGGTGAAGGAAGAGGAAATGACTCAGCATTGTTCAGGAGAATACAAAGATCACATTCATACTTTAACTTGAAGCGGCTGAGCCCTCTTAAGGAGAAGGTACTTTCCTTCCTGGTCCATTTGCAATCATGTTTTCCTATTTAATATGCACTTTTTGGACAATGGGAATCCCCCGCCCCCCGCCTTCACGTGGTTTTGCCTCTGGGAGGTGCATGAAGTAAAGAAAGGTTCATACAAGAGTTTAACAATAGGAAAAAAACACTATTTTAGAAGGACATCCATCCAGCTTGAAAAATATTGTGTGGGGTTTTTTTTAGCATGCTTATAGCAAAATCAAACATGGTTCTAAGAAGAAAGGAAAACCACTCTGTCAGCTTGTAGACGGTCAATGATTGAGCCCGAATCCATCACATGATAGCAGTGAATCGGGCTTGAGAACTGAGATTCAATGAGTCCTAAATTGCCTCAGTCCCTCCTACTGCCTGCCCTTGGAACATCTCATTTTGGATGTTCTGCTGCAGCACCGATACGAGTGATGCTCCTGTCACTCCATTCGCAGTGGGTGGGCTGTTTAACTGGTAGAGCTGGGGGGGGGGGGGAGAAGCACCCCAACAAGAACATGTTTGTTCTTAGAAATGGGAAATCTGGATTAGATTGGGGGCATGGGAATGAACGTTGGCATTTTTAAGGCAAACAACATTGTGTGGATGCAGTCAAAATACAGTGGTACCTTGGGTTAAGAACTTAATTCGTTCTGGAGGTCCATTCTTAACCTGAA
Source organism: Podarcis tiliguerta (assembly GCF_965153285.1). Lineage (NCBI taxonomy): Eukaryota > Metazoa > Chordata > Lepidosauria > Squamata > Lacertidae > Podarcis > Podarcis tiliguerta. Next base: position 24,362,078 of record NC_139534.1, read on the forward strand.
ACGGTTCTTAACCTGAGGTACCCCTTTAGCTAATGGGGCCGCCGCATGATTTCTGTTCTCATCCTGAAGCAAAGTTCTTAACTCGGGGTACTATTTCTGAGTTAGCGGAGTCTGTGACCTGAAGCATCTGTAACCTGAAGCGTCTGTAACCCGAGGTACCAACGTACAGTGGTACCTCGAGTTACAAAAGCTTCAGGATACAAATTCTGCTAACCTGGAAGAGTTACCTCGAGTTGAGAACTTTGCCCCAGGATGAGAATGGAAATCGTTTGCCGGTGATGCAGCAGCGGCAAGAGGCCCCATTAGCAAAAGCACGCCTCTAGTTAAGAACAGTTTCAGGTTAAGAATGGACCTCCGGAACAAATTAAGCTGGTAACTAGAGGTACCACTGTAAAGTGCATTCACAAGGAACACCTATCCTAAAATAAATACCCATCTGGAAGCATCCCTAGATCCAAATAATAACTAATGGGTTGTATCCACTGGGGGCTTTTGCCCTCTGATCCCATACCCACCTACCAGCTCCTGAGGGTTGATAGATCATCTGGAACTTTATGGGACATGACACAGAGGGCTGCAGTAAATAAGGGGGATCAGTGGAGATTTGGTACCCTATCTTGTGTGATCTGAAGCACATTCTGCCATTGCACACCCACCAATGAAGGCAACCCAGCAAAATAATCATATATGCATTAGAAAATAGCCTTTAAAGGCATCAGTAAAAAGCTTATGTCGAGTGAAGCGTTTGCAACAGGTAAAATATTTCACAGTTGCAATTAAAATGATTGCCCAACATCCATTTAATGGCTGCCAGGAAAAGTTACTGTAAAAATTCTCTGCCAGGAAAGAGATAAATTCTTTCCTGTAATCTATTGTTGCTCCTCATTTTCTGTAACGTTTATTAATGAGTTATAACTCAATTGTAACATGTCAGCTTCTGTTTGTTTGCTATGTGGATTCCAAAATTGAGTCTAAAAGAAATTTCACTTTATCAGAAATCAAAGCAGTATTTTGGTAATGCCCTCTGCCCTTTCCCCCCAAAAAACTCCACTTGTCCAATTCTGTACATATTTCTTGGACATAAACCCTGTTGTTGGCAATGAGAAGTGAGCCATCATTTCTTCTCAAGCCCCTTCTTTTTCAGTGGAGTGGGGAGAGAATATTCTAAGCAGAGGGAAGAGGCTGGGCAGCAGGGATGACCAATGCCACTGCCCACACCTGATACCTTGATACAGTGGTGCCTCGCAAGACGAAATTAATTCGTTCTGCGAGTCTCTTCGTCTAGCGGTTTTTTCGTCTTGCGAAGCAACCCTATTAGCGGCTTAGCGCTATTAGCTGTTATTAGCGGCTATTAAAGGCTTAAGGGATTAGCGGATTAGCTGCTAAAAGGCTATTAGCGGTTTAGCGGCTTAGAAAAAGGGGGCGGGGAGCGGGAAAAAATCTCAAGACTCGCAAGACATTTTCGTCTTGCAAAGCAAGCCCATAGGGAAATTCATCCTGCGAAGCGCATCAAAAAACGGAAAACCCTTTCGTCTAGCGGATTTTCCGTCTTGCAAGGCATTCGTCTTGCGGGGTACCACTGTAATTCTTAAGGCAGGGATTGCCAACCATTCACCCATGGGTGCCCAGGAAGGCCTTCCTTGGAGCCTTGGGCACCATGGTGCCATCTGGCACTAGGTTGGTAAACATTGTGAATTTTTGTTTAGAAATGGCAGGCACTTCTTTTGCCTGTGGAGGGTCTATCCCAAATTGTGGGGCAGATGCTGTGTGAGTGAGAGAAATGCACTTGGGCAGAAACAAGGAGGAATCACAGAATAGTTGGAAGAGGCCATGAAGCCTCCATGCAATGCAGGAATCTTTTGCCCAAGGCTCGAACTCACCACCACGTGATTAAGGGTCTCATGCTCTACCAACTGAGCTAAGAGTAGGACTGTGTGGTCTGCGTATTTGTGGTCTGTGAGAGAGATGCATGTGTGTCTGGGGTGTGTGCTGTGAGAGTGCAAGGAAGTGAGTTTGGTTGTTGCCACCTTATATTCATTCATTCATTCACACCATGCCCCTTACAGCAGCCAAGCTGTTATATTACACCCGTTACAGCAGCCATGTTGTGACTGGCACCCACACATTTCAAAATGTGTTGCTGGCTCATAGAGACTGGCAATGCTTGGGCCCCATTAAACATGTACACACACACACACACACACACACACATATATATCCTTAAGCCTATACGGTGAATAATCAACTACATAACTACCTGCTAAGACATTTGAAGGCAAGAGAAACTTCTTAGTATATGCAGTAATTCTGAATATGCAGTAAGTTTTACAACTATTAATGAGCACTTAGGGACCAGTTACACATTTCCATAGCCTTAAAGACTACAAAAGTATAAATGGTAGTTGAGTTATTCCCTTAGACAGAGTTTCATGATGTGCTGATTTAGCAATGAACTAGTAATCAGATATAATGCAAACCTTGAGGATTTTTTTCCTAGGACTACAATGTAACAAATGCTAAACCTAGATCATATTTCATAAAATGTTTAATAATATATATATATATTGTTCTAAGCGAGAAAGGAAAGCTTTCTGTGGGTGCTCAAAAGGAATGATTAGGAATGAATGAGGTCTCAATTATCAAATAAAAACCTGCTTTACAGGAACAATTCTTCTCTACAACAAAGCCAGCGAGACAGTTAGGCAGCTAGCCAGCACTCCAGGGTCCAACATTAATTTCAGTAGTACAAAATTTATCAAGTACTAACCAGAAATTCACAGCTTTTCAAATTACCAAGTCAGCTCTCTTCTCAGTGCATAATTTCAAAGGTTAAACAGTTAAAAAGTCAAACACATCATAAGAGAAGACATCCAAGTAGTTTAGCCTGAGGGAGAATCTCATTCTGGTCAGTGTCTGGAGAAAAAGATGTCAGGAACCTCCTGTGTTTTTAGAATTAATTACCAGCCAGGTATAAGCAGATCCTTGATCTCACATTACTTATCAGTATTATACATAAAGTGAAAAATAACAAAGCGAAACTTGTATACAGACGATTAATCATCCAAGATAGAGAAAGAAACTTACTTTCCGAGTATCCACAATAACTACAATGGTGCCTTGCAAGACGAAAAGAATCCGTTCCGCGAGTCTCTTCGTCTTGCGTTTTTTTTCATCTTGCGAAGCAAGCCCATTAGCGGATTAGAGCTATTAGCGCTATTAGCGGTTTAGTGGCTATTAGCGGCTATTAAGGGATTAGCGGCTATTAAGGGATTAGAGGCTATTAAGGGATTAGCGGATTAGCTGCTAAAAGGCTATTAGCGGCTTAGTGGATCAGCTGATAAGCATCTTAGATCAGCTGTCAAGCGGCTGAGCATCAGCTGTCAAGCGGCTTAGAGAACAGCTGTTAAGCGGCTTAGGGGCTGGGGGAAAAGGGGGGGGAGGGGAAAAAAACCCGCAGAACTCGCAAGACATTTTCGTCTTGCGAAGCAAGCCCATAGCAAATTTGTTTTGCGAAGCACCTCCAAAACGGAAAACCCTTTCGTCTAGCGGGTTTTCCGTCTTGCGAGGCATTCGTCTTGCGGGGCACCACTGTAACAGCCTGAGCTTCAGCATGGATGAGGTGTACAATATATTTGTGGCACATTATCAGGAAGGATGGGGACGGAATCAAGTAACAACACATCTCAATGAAACAGAACAGTCTGAATAAAAAACAAGGAAACTGTACCTGAAAGGAAGGCTAACTTTTTCTTCAGAATAGGTAATATCACTGTAGCATCCATCTTGCCTTCAGTTAACTTTCAGAGTTCTGAAACACAAGAAGTTGGTGTCAGAGGGTCTAAGTCAAGGGAAATCGTTTACTGTGCTCCACTAAAGCTGCTCAAGAGTCAGATTGTGACAGATTTATGCTTGCTTCCTAGCAAGAAGTTCAGAATGTTTTATAACTAACAAACAAACAAATAATGTTAACATTTATAGTGTGCCTTCCTTAAATACCCAACCAATCCCGCCAATTAAAATTTCCAAGTATTTTTTTTTTGCAAGAAGTCAATTTTTTCCCCATTTTTTATACTGCTAAACGACAGTTCTGTGCTTCATTCTATCTTGATTACCTAGCTTCTCCAGTACCCTTCATATTGCCCCAAATTCAAGTAAGCACACGCCAAAATAATTATATTCGTTTTTACGCATTATTTGTGTAAATTTGGAGCTTCAGTGTTTCAGGAAAGAGGCTGGATAGCAAGAATTTTATTCCAACCCCCAGCTGTTTTATCAGTCTTCATCTCCTACCTTCCACAGTGTCCTCTCTTGCCTTATCCCTTTTGGTTTATGCATGTTTGAGCAATAAGAATGAACTTGCTAAGGGCATTTTAAACGCTGCTGAGTACACATAATACTTGCCTTATACCTGTGTGGCTTTTGCTCTTCTATCAGCGGCCAACATGCCCATTACATAAGCATATTTATTCACTGATATCCTCTATATTTCACAAAGACTGTTCTTGTTTTGCTACCCTAACTGTTGAAGAAGCCATTGTGTGTTACTGGCATTATGTCCTTGAAAGACATTATGTCTTTTAAAAGTACTTAAAGAAAGGGAAATGAAAGGCCATGGTAAAATAACGCAGATCACCCTACTTAGTGATCTACTTTCAACCTTCATCTTTCTACCCAAATGATTAAGGCAGGCCACAAAGTCCTGGTGAGATAACAGAGGGCAAGGCTGAATAGGGGGAACAGCAAAGATAGCACAAAAGCATAAGCACATCCATGATGGAGAAAGACAAAAATATAAACAAGTTTGGTTTCTGACAGCAAGAAATCATGTTACAATGGGAAATATATATATTTGTTAAAAAAAAAAAAACCTAAAAAAGCCACAACAGTAAAAACATGGAATATGCTGCCAGAAAGGAAGAGATTTTCCCCAGCTCTATTTTTCTATTTGTATTGTTTTATTGTTGCATTGCATCTTAATACTGTATATTTTTTTTATTGTGTGTAAATCATCCAGAAAGGGATGCGGGTGGCGCTGTGGATTAAACCACAGAGCCTAGGACTTGCCGATCAGAAGGTCGGCGGTTTGAATCCCCGCGATGGGGTGAGCTCCCGTTGCTCGGTCCCTGCTCCTGCCAACATAGCAGTTCAAAAGCACGTCAAAGTGCAAGTAGATAAATAGGTACCGCTCCAGCAGGATGGTAAACGGCGTTTCCGTGCGCTGCTCTGGTTTGCCAGAAGTGGCTTAGTCATGCTGGCCACATGACCCAGAAGCTGTACGCCGGCTCCCTCGGCCCATAAAGCGAGATGAGCGCCGCAACCCCACCCAGAGTCGTCCACGACTGGACCTAATGGTCAGAGGTCCCTTTACCTTTTTAAGCCATCCAGAAAACGTATGTTGATACACAGCCATATAAACACAGTAAATGAATATTTGCTACAGATGAAAATGGGTGTATTGGCTTTGAACACAGTCTTCAGAAATACCACTATAAAACTAATAATTGTCCAGGTACAATGAAGCATATAAACCTGTCCTGTTCCGAGATCCAAGCCATATGCATATTCTCTTCCACATACAGATCAGATACCCACACTAAAATTAATGCTTACCTTACCCCTTAACACTGGGTTGGGGAACCCCAGGTCAGGAGCCAAATGCAGACCTCTAGGCCTTTATTTGGCCCTTAAGACTCCCCCAGGACATGCTCCTAACCAACACTACCCAACACCCTTGAGTGCTTTTGCCTGGCTAGAATGAGTCATTGAGCAGTGATGATGACTCTTGCTTGCCTGAATGGAGAAATGTGAAAAGGGGTGGGGACCATGTGTATAGAAAGCTCTTGTTTTCTCCTACTCAACCTACTGTATAAATGTTGAGTCGCTTTCGCCTCTGGTTTCCTGGATGGTTGCTCACAAGCCCCTTGGGCTGAAAAAGAGTTCACCAACTTTGCTTTAACACTCATACCCACTTAGAAGCTGAATGTCCTTATCATGTACAACTCTGGTTCAGGCAACTGTTTCCAGAAACAATATGAAATGTGGTTTTTGCAGCCAATGATTATACGCTGAATCCCGAACACACGAACTGCCCCCGCTGGATCAGAAGGAAGTTTCCTCTAAGTTCAGCAGTCTGTTTCTGACATTAGGCCAACATTAGTCTCAACAGGGATATGTAAAATGTTGATCCTTGGGGGAGAGGATAAAATCAGAAACAGAACAAGAAAATCTGACTCTCCTGATTGGCACGAAGGCCGAGTGCAAGTATAAACAGCACTGGGTTTTGATATCTATTACTGCATTTCTTTGTATGCATAATTCAAGAGCAATTCAGCTAGTGCCCTGAGAGACCTTCTGTACTTTTAAAAGCTCCTTTCTCAATGGTAGCTTCCTGTTCATGCACGAAATTTATGATATGTGCATCGGTTCTTTGTAATCAGGAAGAGAACAAAATGCCAATAATTATAGATGCACGGATCAACCTAGTGAAATCTGAAGTTTGTCCGCTTCAAAACATTCAACAGATGCACTGACATCTTAAAATGTTTATTTTCCACTATCTGCTTATTAAATTTCAAACCACTTCCAGATCAAAGTAAAACTTTACATTTCTATTGCTGTATACGCCAATAATTGGATCCAGATCTACTGAAATCAGTGGTGCAAATGAGTAACTTCAGCCCTGCTAAATTCAGTGGGTCTACTCTAAGCACAACTAAGTCTCGATCCAACCTGATGTCTTTGATCCTAACTTTTCGCTCTCTTCACAGACGATTTGCACTCCTGGAAGGAATCTTTCAAGGGCAACTCTTCTTTCATGAGCACAACCCTCCTTCTGTAAGCAGTTCTTTCCATTCACAGAACCAAAAGTTAGGAGCCAAACTTATATAATCCTATGAAATAATGAAGGCTGACTTTTCCAGCATATTAATTTGAACCCTGGACATTTTTATTTTTAGGATAAAAGACTTGCCTAATGAAGTCCATACTGTAACTGGGATCAGAACACCATTCTGAATATATCCATAATTTTCACTTACTTTCTAAATCTTTTCCATATCCCTAGGCACATAATTAAGAACCAACCGCAAATGGACTAATTTTTCATGAGAACAGACCCTTTTATTCTCTATACTGCTCAACATGCCTTGCACACAAACTCCCACAAGAAGGGAAAGTATTATATGGAACCTACATAGCAAAGATGAATCAAGAGAATGCACTGTATAGCAAACACAATGCAATGACCTCATGTGAACCAGCACCATTGTATTCACCTCATGGTTGCAGCATCAATTTTTTTTATTTAATTTTTATTAGTTTCAATTCATTATACAACATCAAACATTGAAACAACAGAAAAGACAAACAAAACCAAAAAAGAAACAAAGAAAGAAAAACATTACATAACATAAAACACCAACAAATTAAACTTACAGTAACTAAATAACTAAATCACACAACAATAATTGACTTTGCAGCGTCAATTGATGATGTACACAAGTTCATTTGGCAAACACATCTTTTTGGTACCAGGTGCCTTTCTATTTTCCCAAGCCTTTCAACAGATCTGCTGACATTCTGGGCATTAAGGAGAGCCTCAAGGTCCATAAATAGCAACACCCTAGTGGTCCCGGGCCCTAAGGAAGTTAGATTGGCTTCAACCAGAGCCAGGGCCTTTTCAACACTGGCTCCGGCCTGGTGGAACGCTCTGCCTCATGAGACCAGGGCCTTGCAGGATCTGATTTCTTTTCGCGGGGCCTGTAAGACAGAGTTGTTCCGCCTGGCCTTTGGCTTGGAGCCAATTTGATTCCCTCCCTCTTTCTTTTTTCCTTTCCTTCTCCTCCTGCGATGAGGCTACATTTTAACATTTTAATGTTTCAATATTTTAATGTTGTATTTAAATTTTGTTTTTAAGTTGTAATCATTCAACTTGTTTTTATTACTGCTTGTAAGCCGCTCTGAGCCCGGCCTTGGCTGGGGAGGGCGGGGTATAAATAAAAATAATAATAATAATAATTATTATTATTATTATTATTAACTTCTGAAACTTTTGATGCTGCTTTTGTTCTATGGCTTGTTTGTTTGTTTTGTATGTTGCTGGTTTTTCTCTTATGCAGTGGTACCTTGTACAACTGCAGATGTTGGGAGAGCCACTGCCAGTCAAAACAAACAGTGGGCCAGATGAACCAAAGAAGTATGGGGCTGCTTCATATTTAATCCTGGTAATATCCCAAAGCTCTTTGGACTGTATCCAATGCTGCTGTTCCTCTTGTGCTGCAGTCTTCTGCTTCCACAAAGGAACTCCCATCTCCTTCTCTGCAGCCCCTAGATCCAGAGTGTTGAGGGACCCTCCAAAATAAGGAGGAGAAGAAGTCCATTGGCACACCATTGGGATACAACCCTTTAAATCTGGGTATCATTTGTTCCAAACTGTTTGTTCCAAGTGATGTTTAATCCACTCTACCATACCTTCATCTCTTTTTAGCTTAATTACTGTAATTTCTCTCTCTGGATTTATGAGCAAGTACAGTGGTACCTCAGATTAAGTACTTAATTTGTTCCGGAGGTCTATACTTAACCTGAAGCACCACTTTAGCTAATGGGGCCTCCTACTGCTACCGCGCCGCCAGGGCACGATTTCTGTTCTCATCCTGAAGCAAAGTTCTTAACCTGAAGCACTATTTCTGGGTTAGCGGAGTCTGTAACCTGAAGCGTATGTAACCTGAAGCGTATGTAACCTGAGGTACCACTGTATCGCAAACTTCAGTTTTTCCAAATCGTAGTTATGGATCTTCTCACCTAAAAACAGAAGACAATACCCCCTATTTATCTCTTTACAGAAGACAACTTCACAGTCCAAATTAAATGCTAGTTCTCTTCTTTCTACAGTGGTACCTCGGCTTACATACGCTTCAAGTTACATACACTTCAGGTTACAGACTCCGCTAACCCAGAAATAGTACCTGGGGTTAAGAACTTTGCTTCAGGATGAGAACAGAAATCGCGCGGCGGCAGCAGCAGGAGGCTCCATTAGCTTCAGGTTAGTGGTGCTTCAGGTTAAGAACAGTTTCAGGTTAAGTACGGACCTCCAGAACGAATTAAGTACTTGACCTGAGGTACCACTGTACTGTCACACACTTTTCTGCACTAGAATTAGATATCTGTGAGCCAACATTCATGTTTTGCAGTGATCTGTCAATGCAGTATTTCGTAATCTTCCAAACACTTATTTGCTTGAAATCTTGGGACCGCATCATTGGTAAACAAAGCCAACTGGCTCTCCTGCATCCATGACTACATCTGCCCATGTCCGTCCAAACCAGACATCTTCTAAAATCCCTGAGGCATTACGACTGTTAAAAACATGCACACTCAATACTATTCTCTGTAAATGCCTCAGATCACTCAGCCTGGTTTTCCAACTCTTATTGCTATTTTATGTAAATAGGTGGTCTTCATATTTTCTATTGCCAGGAAACATTTCACACTGACTTATCTTCCAATAAATATCTGCCATAGAAACCATGCATACTATAGAAGGTTCTAGGGGACGCCATGCGCCAAGCAAGACCCTGGACCTATCGGTTGTGCCTCACCACGTGAACCACGACTGTAATTCTACCATATTCCCATTATGGCCTGTTTACAATTACAGTGGTACCGTGGTTCTTGGACGTAATCTGTTCCAGAAGTCCGTTCGACTTCCAAAATGTTCAAAAACCAAGGCACAGCTTCCAATTGGCGCAGGTGCCCCAGAAGCAATCGCCAACAATCACATCGGATGTTCAGCTTCCAAAAAATGTTTGAAAACCGGAACACTTCCAGGTTTTTGGCTTTCGGGGGCCGAAATGTTCGAGTACCAAGGCATTTGAGAACCAAGGTTCCACTGTACTGAGTCTCCCATTGAGGAACTCCTTCTCAGCTTAAAAGGAACACTGGCCTAAATCATAATATAGAGTATGCAACACAATTCATTATACCTAGGCTTTTCTTCATCCACCATTTTAGTATTACCTGCAAGCCTAAGCTACTTCACAGAGGGTCCTTTTAAAAATAAAAGTAACACATCTGTACTGAAGGATGGAAGAAAAATAAATGTCCCCTGAGGAATTAAAAAAGCCAAATATGAGCTTTGTGCCTTACACTCCAAATCCATTACATAATGCCTCATATTTTCATTAAGTACTTTCCATCACAACTGTATGCACTCTAAACTGAGTGTAAGCCATACTGAACAAAATGGGACTTTCTTAAACATATAATTGTGGTGTCAGTTATTAATATACCTGTTCACAACAAAATTCTCACTAAAGAACTTGCAAAACTAGTAAATTTCATTGGCTGGCATAAACAAATGCTTTAAGCTGAGAGGGAGTCTGTGTCATCATTTGAGAAGATATCACATTACACAAATACATCTCTTGCTGTAGCATGATTTGAGTTAGATATTTTGAACATATCTATACTCCCATGCCAATCCCACACAAAGAAAGAATGCTTCAAAATGTGAATGGTTTTACTTACTGTGTCTGTTGTGGTATCCGGAAACATTGATGTCCCTTGACAAAATTGTTTTCAGATTTGATTCAGTTTTTTCAAGCCCTGTGGATTTAAATTAGAATTTTACAACCATTCTTTCTTCTCACAGTTTAATGTACAGATTTGTTTGGAAACTTTTCTTACACTTCAGAGCCAGGCATTGCTTCCAGATTCTCAAGTGATAGGAACTGGTGGGGAAAGCTGCACAGCAGATAGAAAACTGTCAAAAAGGCATTTCCCAAAGTATTCACTCAATGGCCACATGTGAACATGCTAACCCATGATTTAATGCCACCTGAATGAACCTGGGCTTGCTCGTGCAAGAAGAAGGAAGGGGAAGCACACATCTAAACTGGGAATCATGGTTTAACACCATTTATGTTTAGTGCCAAAGCAAACCAGCTTCAAATCACAGGCGATTAGTCTGGCTTGCTGAAACTAACCATAGTGAGTGTTAAACTACAGTCCGTGGTTTGGAAAAGGTAAGCAGTTCAGCAGAAGTGAAAGTGAATACTTCAGAACTCTTCCTCCAGGCCAAGTTCACGCTAGGACGCAAATCAACAGATGTCACTCCATTCAAACACGTCTTAAATTTAAGCAGTAGAGCCTTAAATAAAGACCCCTTTCAATGTCGTTCTTAAATCAGTGGTTTCGGATTGCTATTGTATCAGCAAACCAAGTAGGTGCACCGGCATCACAATTCCCTCATGACATTTCCCTACACAATAAAAACGGTTTTAAGAGTAGTTATACTCACTAGTGGCTAAGGGCTAGATACAGAACTTGAATATACATGTGGCTTTCTAGTCCCAATCTTGAAGATACCACGCCAATTCTTACTACAGAAATAACTGGATGCTAGTGCTGGAGGAGACTCTTGAGAGTCCCATGGACTGCAAGAAGATCAAACCTATCCATTCTTAAGGAAATCAGCCCTGAGTGCTCACTGGAAGGACAGATTGTGAAGCCAAGGCTCCAATACTTTGGCCACCTCATGAGAAGAGAAGACTCCCTGGAAAAGACCCTGATGCTGGGAAAGATGGAGGGCACAAGGAGAAGGGGACGACAGAGGACGAGTTGGTTGCATAGTGTTCTCGAAGCTACCAGCATGAGTTTGACCAAACTGCGGGAGGCAGTGGAAGACAGACGTGCCTGGCGTGCTCTGGTCCATGGGGTCACGAAGAATCAGAAACGACTAAATGACTAAACAACAACAGCTTACAGCCACATTTGCACCTCCTTATGTGTTAATGTTGCAAGGAGTCCACTTTTACAACAGAATACAATCATGGGTTTAAATGATGGGTAGGCAAACTAAGGCCCGGGGGGGGGGGGGGCAGATACGGCCCAATCTCCTTCTAAATCCAGCCTGCGGACAGTCCAGGAATCAGTGTGTTTTTACATGAGTAGAATGTGTCCTTTTATTTAAAATGCATCTCTGAGTTATTTGTGGGGCATAGGAATTCATTCATTTTTTTTCCCTTTCAAAATATAGTCCGGCCCCCCCTAAGGTCTGAGGGACAGTAGATCGGCCCCCTGCTGAAAAAGTTTGCTGACCCCTGGTTTAAATACTAACATCTTAGAGAAGGACAACTCAGTGTCTATAGCAGTCTCAACAGAGGGCACAGTAAATACACATCAGCCTGTAAGGTTCCAATCATGCGGGTTCCAATGTTTACCTGGCCCACAAACCTAAGTAAAATTGGGCCAGCACACTAAATTATCAGGCCATTAAGACTATGGAGGAAGGAAAGAGGATAGTTGGGGAGTTATCAACAAAGGATGGTAGCTTTGAAGACAGCTGTAAAATAGGAGCAATAACAATAATTCAGTAAATGAGAATCAAAATTCCTTTCATAGAAAGTAATTCCATACATGTTTCAGGCTAGGACGCTCTCCAGCATAGAATATGAAGCACAACGCATTTAAAAAGTCTGTCTGCTAAATGAATAACATTCGATAATGATTTTTCCCCAACCGAGTCTGATTTTTTTTTTTTTAAAGAGAAGGTACAATTCTCCAATAGGCCTTCTATACTAGGCTATAAATAGTCCACTGCATTTTTGTGCAGGGTGTGGAGGAAGGGGCCCACAGCCCACAGTATCTATGTTGGGCATAGAGGATGGACACAGTGCTCTACTCCTCCACCACCAGCTAACTCCTTCTCCTGCATACAATTCCATGGACCTGCCTGCATGGAATTCCTTGCTGTCTGTAGTAGTTACCAAGCAAGTGCTTAAATGCAAGGCTGATTTGTATCAAAGTATAAACCTCCAAAGCTTACCAAATGCAACAAAAGTTAAACGCTACAGAAAAATACAATGGCAAGGGATGATAATTTTCTGTTCAGTAAATTCATCAGTTTGACCTATACTTCTAGTTTCTCGTCCCAGAAGGCTCTAGTCCCTGGATTCAAGCCTAATTTGTACTTATAGAAATGCTGCTTCCCAGATCCATAGGAATGGATAAAGCAACTGTTAATTTTGCTTCTCCTGATGTTCTTAGGATTCTTGATTGTACCCCTAACCTTATCGAGCTTGAAGAAGTATGCAAAAGTAGTCTAATAGACTGGCCTTCACCAAAGAAACACCCACCCACTCAAAAAGTCACACCCACCCACAACAAAAAGCAGCCTAGAAAGGTTTAAGTGGTACAAACTACTACAACTTGCTCAGAGGCACTTCTTTGCTCCTGAATCAGAACTCCAACTCTGTCATATCTGACACTTACAACTGTTTTCTTCCCTATGTCATTTGCTATTCCCTGCCTGCTCATAACTTCTTCTTTTCCTGACCAAGTCCTCTGTTGGTGGCTTGAAAAAAGATATCTCTGGAAGCAGCAAACTGAGATGTACAAGATTATTCGCTTTTGATCACCTAGCATTGAAGAGCCACCCTGATGCCTCCAGCTATTTACAAATAAGCAACTGAAGTGAGCACCACTGCAAATTTCAGCCTACAAATTCAATGAGGAATTATCTATACCTAAAGTTTCAGGAAAAGAAAAAGCTCAGATTTCTGTTGATTTAAATGTTTGAATAAAGCATAATTCTCCACGAAGCGTTTCCTACCTTTCTCAACACTTAAAAGGGTCAGGGTCAGCACAGAATTTATCCAAGAATGTGATCCAATATTGTGGTGCAGACCAGATCCCAAGGCCTACAGGCATACAGTGGTACCTCGGGTTACATACGCTTCAGGTTACAGACTCCGCTAACCCAGAAATAGTACCTCGGGTTAAGAACTTTGCTTCAGGATGAGAACAGAAATTGTGCAGCCGCAGTGCGGCAGGCCTCATTAGCTAAAGTGGTGCTTCAAGTTAAGAACAGTTTCAGGTTAAGAACAGACCTCCAGAATGAATTAAGTTCTTAACCCGAGGTACCACTGTAGTTATATTGAAGGCATAGGATCACAATGTGGACTTTTATAATGGTCTGCATAATTTTATATGCTTTCAAACCTTACCTATGTATATGTGGGGAGTGGATAGTGCAAAAACATGGTATGATCTCCAATGCAACATCAGGATTAGGCCTTTGAAAATGGCTTCTCAGTTTTAACCTGCAGTCACCCTTCCTCTTATAATGTATCCATTACAATGCATCTTACTAGAAAACTCAATTATTTAGTGCAAAACAAAAACTTCACCATGGCAATGAAAGAACAAGGTAGTTGTAACTGGTTTCACCTCAACAATTATGGAGCAAGCAGAGGGAGAAGAAAATCAATGCTCACTAAATTACAACACAAATGCTGATATGAGGAGGTATCTGCAGAGCCACCATTTTTACATGTTCATTTGACTGCAAAGCTCTGTTACATGTTCTTAGAGTAAGGAGACAGGCAATTTTGCTGCTTGACAAGGACCACAGACCTGGCTTTAATCATTACAGTCATAAAATCTGGTGTTATCCCAAATCTTTAAAGAAATGCACATATGTACACACAAACATACACCTTTCTCGTCTTTCAATTTGCCACACAATACATGTTCAAAGAGCTTTAAATCGGCCACCTTTTCACTAGGTAGGATAAGTGGGAAGACAAAACTGTAAAAATAATGGACCTTTCCCAAACCTACGGATATAGTACTAACCGCAACACTGATTGCTGTGCTGAATCAACCACGCCAGTCATGCATTTCTTCTGCAAAACCAAAAGGATGACAAAGCCCTGACTACTACACCATAAGTCACAAGATGGCCAGAGAATAGTGCTATGGGTTATGTTTTTACTATCGGTTGCAAGTCACAGTGAAGGGCTCCTAAAAAGCCACCTCCAGGCTACCAACGATGCAAGCTTCTCTCCTCCGAGGCAAGGCTCTCTTTCTCTCAAAACCAACTATTTCCTCTGGTTTTGTTTTTTTCGTTTCTTTTCACAACCCAGCTTAAAGTCTGGATAGGGAAGAAGGAAATGTGTTGGGGTTTTTTAGAAGCAGAACATGCCGAGAGAGAGAGATCGGCTGGTGCCGTTCGGCACTCACCCGCTTGCACTCAAGGCAGGGTTTGGAAAGTGACAACACAAAGGGAAGGGAAAGGAAATACAGAAGGAGAGACCTGGGAGCAATGGAAAAGCAGCGGAGAGGCGGGAGGCGGACTCTGTCCCGCCGCGCTTCATAGGACGGATAATATACATGGATATAGATGCAAGTTGCAAGAAGAAACCTGTTGCTCTGATCTCGAACACGGGCTTTGATTCATAGCGGCGTGCATGAGAGATGGGGAATTGAGGAGGGGGGAGGCTGGGCTGGGCTGAAGAAGGAAGCAAGAAGCCCCGCCGCCGCCGCATGCGGACCCTCGCCTGCCAGCACGAAAAGAGAAACCCCAGGGCACAAATGGTCAACCTGGGGTGGAAAAATGGAGGCAGCGTTTGGAAAGAGAAGGAAAGAGAGGCGGAAGGAAGGAGAATACTCCCGAGGGATGGATGCGGCCCCCCGCCCCGTCCCACGGGGCATGCGTTTTGGGGACAAACGCCCTGGACACACACACACAAACCCCCCGCACTCGCCCGCCCACCCTTCCCACGAACCCCCCACCCCCCAGAACCGCTTTTACCTCCGCAGCTCCAGGGAGGAGGGGAAGCCGCAGCAGCCCCGCACGAGGCGGGGGGAGGGAGAAACAAAAGCCTGCCGAGGCCGCAAGGCTGGGCCTGCTCGGCTCAATTTCCCCGCCCCTCCTCGCCTCTCCGCAGCCACCGAGGAGGAGCGCCTGGCCAGGCGGAGCAAGGACTCACCTGGGCCTCGGCTAGGGCGCGCAAGGCTGGTCGGCCGGAGGGCTGGAGCGAGGAAAAAGGCGGGACGAAACAACAGAGAAAAGGCGGAGGGGGCGGGATTGCCCAGGGAGGAGGCCGCCGCCGCCGCCGCCGCCACGCTGCTGCTGCTGCTTCTGCCCGGGCCTGTCGGCGCTGCCCCGCCGGACAAAAGGGGTGGGGGTGCTGCTTGGTGCCAAGACAGCCGAGCCCGCCCACCTACCCTCGGCGGCGCGCGCTCGCTTCCCGGAGAGGGACCTAAGCGCGGGGTCAAGGCAAAACGGCGAGGTGCATTTCTCTCCCTTGCAGCCGCCGCCGCCGCTGCTGCCTTCTCGCGAGGTGCCGTAGCGGCTGCTGTGAGGCAGGGTCGGCCAAGAGACCGCAATAACAAGCCCCACCCTGAAGGAAAAGCGAGGCACCAGCCAAGCCTCCCCAGTTCCCGGAGGAGAAGCTAGCTCGCACGGGCGGAGAAGGCGCGCTGCCGCCCCCCCCCCCACTTACCCAGCCCTCTGGGAAAGGGAGAGGCATACCCTCCCGGGACATTTTTCCTAAGGACGGCCTAAGGAAAAGGGGGACTTTCAGGGATCAAATCGCCGTTTGTAAATCCCCAGCTGTTCCTGGAAAATAGGGACACTCGGAGGGTTTGAAAAAGGGGCGGCCGAGGCTGCCTCTTCGTTCCCCCCCAGCAGCCGTGTATTGGTTTTAAACCGATTTGCACATTCCCAAGCGCGATTTCGCGTCCATTCATTTTCTGGGTATGCCGCTTTGCCGCACAAAAAAAATAATTTAAAAAAAATGCTCAAAGCGGTTTACAACGAAAAGCAGGGATGCATTTCAAGATAGAGGTGCCGACTTGGAACAAGGCATTGGGGAGGGACAGGTAAACCCCCAGCGTTTGAATGGCAATGCGGCCAGTGCTGGATTTGCGTACTGTATAAGCTAAACAAGCTATAGCTTAGGGCTCCACTCACTTGGGGGCCCACAGAAAAGTTAAAGGGGGGAAAACTGGATGTACATTTCCCAAAATATAAGATAAAAAACAACCAATTAATTGCATTTCAGTTCAACAATTACATATTTTGTTATGCGCAAATGGCTTAAGATACCCATTAGGTCTATAAATTACCATATAGCATATATTCAGCACACAAAAAACAGTGACAGTTTGTTGTTGACAAAGGACAGCTGGGCATATAAAGTGCCCCATTACCTTCAGTAGCTTAGGACCTCATCAAACAAATCTGGCCCTGGCAATGCCCATCAACTTTGGGGGCCCTGGACTCCTCATATGTTTTATTGGGGGGATGACGATGAAGGGATCTCGGCCGCTAGAAGTTGGTCCCAGGAGTTTCAAACAAAACTTATTTCATAACAACAAAGCAAAAACAATTGCAGCAATATAATGACATGCCAAAAAAAAAAAAAAGCACATTCCGATACGATGAACAAAACAAGATTACTTAAACAGCATGCAGCATCCAATATCAGGAATAACAAAGGAACAGTTTCACCTTAGTCCCAGAAACACCCCTCCCATGATGATACTCCCTTGACCACTAGCAGCGAATGGAGAAACACAACTACAGGTGCAATACAGCATGTAACTCAATATTTTGGAAGCAGGGGGAAAAAACAACCCTGTGTTTTTAAGGTCAGATTTAAAATACAAGATGCCCTTCCAAAGCTATTCTTGGCCCTCTGGCCAGTGTTACTGCTAAACTGACAATTTCCCATTTCTCACGGTCTGCAAACATTCTGGAAACTTTGTTCCTTGAGCAGCAGAAATGTTCATGAGCATTCTGTATCAGGGGTCAGCAAACTTTTTCAGCAGGGGGCTGGTCCACTGTCCCTCAGACCTTGTGGGAGGGCCAAACTATAATCTGAAGGGGAAAAATGAACAAATTTCTATGCCCCACAAATAACCCAGATAAGCATTTTAAATAAAAGGACACATTCTACTCATGTAAAAACACGCTGATTCCCGGACCGTCCGCAGGCCAGATTTAGAAGGCGAATGGGCTAGATCTGGCCCCCAGACCTTAGTTTGCCTACCCATGTGTTATCCCAACGGCTGAATCAAGTGATGCCACAAATGCAATTCATTTAGATTTTTGTTTAGAATTTCTGGACCCCTTTTTTTGCATTTATTTCAGAAAATGTAAGTTGTCACGCACCTTGGTTTGTAATAGCTATCCGATACAAAGTTCCACATGTTCAAGGGTCAAAAACTTGATGAGGTGCTTTTGGTCAGTAAGAAAGCCAACTGAAGGATATGCCATGTTTTGGACAGAATAGTATTTTTCTTGAAGAATCAAGTTCATAGGCTGCAAGTACTCCTTAATAACCAGCTTTGCTCATAAATGACCAGATATCTGTGTCCCTTCTTCAGAAGGGCATATGTGGCTAGTGTGACTCATAGCAGGATAAATTTCTGCAACACCATTTTACATTCGACTGCCTTTGGAAGTGCTCAGAAACTTCACCTGATGTAAATGCTGCTGCTGCCAGACTACCTGACCAGAGCCCAATTTTTGAAATGCTAATCCAGTTTTATTCAATCTTCTTTGGCTCTCGGCCTGTTTTCAAGCACAATTCGAAATGTTTTGGTTTGTTTCACGGTTGGCTGCTGTTAGCCACTTTGGGACAAAAAGCCTAATTAATTTTAATAATAATAATTTATGCATGTGTGCCATTTCTATCCCTCTGCTATTCCAAAGATCCAAATGTGGTGTACTTGGCTCTTCCCTGCCACCATTTTATCACAATAACCACACTGTGAGGTAAATGGCTGAAGATGCAGGCTGCTCAGCCTTACATTTTATTTGGTTTCCAGCCATTTGTGGATTACCTCAGTAATAATCTCTTTAGTGATTATCTTATTTTGCATAAGAATCAGGCTCTTTCTTGGCATAATTTCTCTCTTTGTAGTATTAGGCAGGTTTATTTATCACCTATTACATGTTCCCTTTCTGTTTTCTTTTGACAGCCTTTGAGCACCAGGTAGCTGTTTATTCTTTTATTTTCTCCTTCAAGAAAGGTGTGGTGAAGCAGTTAAAGTAATACACGATAATGCTGATTCTGCCCAGCAGCACACCAGTGTTTTCATCCTATGAAACTTTACGACTTTTTCACCACAGAACAGGCAACCCCAGCTGATTCACCACAGAACAGCAATGCGTGGTGGTGTGGCCTCAGGAAAGGCGGGGAGTTTCTTTATAATACAGTCATACCTCGGGTTACAGACGCTTCAGGTTGCATTTTTTCGGGTTGCAGACCACCGAAACCCGGAAGTATCGGAACGGGTTACTTCCGGGTTTCGGCGGTCGCGCATGCGCAGAAGCGCCGAATCGCAACCCGTGCATGCACAGATGCACCGCTGTGGGTTGCGAACGTGCATCCCTCATGGATCACTTTCGTAACCCGAGCATCCACTGTATGTGGAGTGTCCCTAAAGAGTCAGTCAGGAAAATATTCCTTCCCTATCAATGCAGCAAAATGTTACTCGTGTTCAACTCAGTGTACCCAGTGCTACTTTAGAGCAAATAATTTAACAGCCTACTCATTGTGGAGACTTATTCTCAACTGTGTCTGAATTGCACTGAAACAGTATCTATCAGTAGTCCCCTGTGTTTAGAAATGTAACATGTCAGGCAGACAGACAGCTTCTTCATATCCTAGTTTATTATCTGCAGGAATTTGTTTTCCTGATGAACATTCTGTCATAAGACACTCCCCAAGTCTGAAGTGAAGCAACCCAGACCTCAAAACATTGTGGTGATTTGGTTTGGTTCTACAGTTGGAGGAGGCCTTGTCCTCAGCCACATTCATTGCTTCGTAGCTTCTTTCGTTAAAATGAGCTTTCCTGTCTTCTGAGTTTTCACCTGCACCAGTTCCAGCTCCTTAACAATGATATGTCAAGAGAGCTACGTACCTTCAGGACATGAACGCTTAAAAAGCTTGTGAGAGCCAGAGATAAATCATTCTCATTGAGAAGGATTGCTCTGTGGACTAACTTCCAAAGGCGATTAGATTAATCCACAATTTAATCACCTTTAGGATATTCTGTAAGACCTTCCTCTGTTTTAAAGCTTCCCTGCCAGTTAGATTGATGTTTACAGGAGCATGACTGCAATAAAATCAAAGCCACCCTAAAATATGTTCACAAATAAAAAAAGCAAGCGTTCATCCTTTTATTGTCACTTTCAAGATGCAAATAACCATCAAGTATCTGACGGATGAGTCTCTAATCAAACTCAAGCTCTTTATGGTTTATTAAAAGGCAAGGAATTTAATGATTCATGTTCTATGACTTATGCTAATTATAGATAGATAGATACACACACAGGGGGGGGGAGTCCAATATATTTATAACATATGTATGTCACTCCATAACAAAGAGTTGCCTGGCTTACAATAAGGAAGTAAAATAAATACTGTGTGCATTAACTTGTGAGTAAACCCCATTAACCTCATGTAAACATAAAATACATAGGATTATCCTGTCAAAAGTGTTTGTGAGTGTTCAGGCCACACAAAAAAAGAATTGTGGAAACTAGTGTTTTTGAATGTTTTTCTTCAATAGCAATACACTTATCTGATATGACATAGCAGAGCACTATTAAAACGAAGGACAGCAGTGTGTGATATGGCATGGATTCAGCTGTTCAAAGAGAAAATGGTTAAACCTTCCACTGAGCTTGCATGATCCTACGTGGTATTTTGAATCTTGTCCATTATTAAACATTTATACCCTTGTTTTGTCTTTACAGCATTCTTGTTTTAAATCACTCCCACTGACTGTACAGATGGGAAACTGAGGCTGACATATATTGACTTTCTCATATGGCTAAGTAGAGGTATGACCCTCCCACCCTCTGCCAGATCAGAACACAAAGTCCCTTATATTTCTTAGAGCCAGAATTGTATCTGGAGCCTTTCTTGTGAATCCTTTCATCACATTAGCACATAGAATGATGATTATTATTTGTATCCCTGTCCCATAATAAAAAAATAGGCATGGAACAACACATTTCTTTGTCCCTATGTCAATCACAAATAAAAAAATGGTTAGAATCTGTTCTGTTCCAAATGATGAGCTAGGCATTATGACTGCTACAACAGCTTTAGAGATGTTATAAAGCTTTTACACCAATTGGCAGCTTTTGCATCAACCATTACTTATTCCTGAGGGGAAAAACAGTGTTTTTGCAATTCTCTATGCAAACAACTATAGCTATTATCTCATCCCCCCCCTTCCCCCCCACAGGACACCCTCAGCTGTTATACAGCCATCTCTTCACTGCCATGTTTTCATGTCGCTGAAAGCTGGAATAGTGGTAGTTTGCTACTATTTTATCTATTATAAGTATATGAATGTGTGTGTGTGTGTGTGTGTGTGTGTTTAGGAAAGTAGGTTTTCCCAGGGAGAGCAGTGGGGACAAAATAAAAACCTCTCAGCCTAGAAATCACAGGACAAACCAAAGTGTGGATGAGCCCTAAACAGTCAATGCCGTCTAATCTGCTCGCAAATAAATCAGGATGAATGTTCAATAAACAGGCCATCTGAAAATGCCCAAAAGCTTCCTGCAAACACCGGATATAATCAAACCTCCGCATAAGCTTTGTGCAAGCAAATCAGGATGAATGCTCAACAAGTAGATCTCCCGAAAGAGCACTCACTACCTGTCCACCAGCTACACTCCATTCCCAAACCAGTTTGCCCAGTCCAGAGCATTGCATACCACACACACAGCAGAAAAACAGGCCTATGTGACCTGTGCACACCACCCTACAAGAAAACAAACCACCATGGTTATTCGATCATTCAGAGACCCCGTGTGCTGTTGCGCCTTTTTTTTAAAACCGCCAATGCATTCCTATGGGAAACCGTCAATACACAGTGGTGCTTCGCAAGACGAAAAAACTCGTAGAACGAAAAAACTTTCAGAACGAATTAATTTCGTCTTGCAAGGCACCACTGTATTAAAACAGAATCTGCTCGAAGAAAGAGTCAAGTGGTTGTTGTGATCATGGCCTGGATGCTTATTTATATATATTCAATTTCAGATTTGCTGTATCTTAAACCAGAGCAGAGCAGATGCAAAGGTTTGTTTTAGTTTTGTGAAGGGCAGAAGTGAAAGTGGATTAGGAAGGATTCTTGTGGACCTATTAATATCAGGTTGTCTCCTGCCACCTGGACATTCTAGAACATTTAGTTATGGATCTTAAATATATGCTATATATAACCATCACTTCCTTCTGACTTGGATTTTCATTTTTCCATGCAGTGACCAAGTCGTTGGGTACTAGCTAATGCTAATCAGACATTCCTATAGCCCACACACTGAATATAAAGATGAGAAATGTGAGCTATTTTTAGTAGTGACAACTCAAAACTCGTCACTCTATAAGAAAATGTCGTGTGTGTGTCCCCCCCCCCCCCGCTTTATTTTAATACAGAAGCTGATCCAACCAAAGTTTGACATTCTGTGGATTAGGCCACGAACAGTTTTAAAAGTTCCTTGTTCCTCAGTTTAGCTTCATTTTATTTTAATCAGAAAAGAGACTGGCAAAAGAGAAGTATATTTTTGGATGCTTTGCTATTGAGCAATGCTCACCCTGCAGAACATGTGGAGTGTTAAGGACCCAAGAAGTAAATGCTTTATTCATTTACCTGTGAAATGAATTATTTTATCATTATAATTGAGAAGTATGTTAAGTGGCTTGGGAAACTCTGAAGGGATAAAAATTTTAAATTATTTTTGCAATAATTATTACAGGTGAACTTCCTGAATGATTGACCATGTAAAAATTATTGCCTAAGTTACACACACACACACACATATGTGCAATTATATATATATATATATATATATATATATATATATATATATATATATATATTTTCTTGCTTCACGCACATAATCCTGTCTCTCATTCTGCCATGTACAATATTTGAAGTTCTGTCTCATCAAATTGTTTTGGTTTTACAAGGTAAATGTTTAGATATATAACCTACTCAGTTATGGTTCCCTATATCCTTTCTTCTCTCTAGCTCCCTGATAAGGTAAGTCCAGATCTCATCATGGGATGGTGAGTTGTCGTGCCATTTTTCACAAGGGAAATGACAGGGAAAAGGTGCATCATGGTGGTTTAAGCACGTAAAAGATTAAAATGAGCACCGGGCCTTCAATTTTGCTTAATTTTAATTTGAGTTTCAAAGATTCATCCAGATAGTTTTTCTATTATGGCCGAACTTTCACATTATTATTATTTATTTTGCTTCCTTGCCTCCTCTATGCTATTTAAAACAAATTGTTTCCTTTCTTGCTGAGGGGAGGTGTTATATAGCCAGAAGTAAATAATATATAAAAAGAACAACAGACATTTTGTCCCAGAAGTAGACAAATACATTATATGTGCGGAACACACTTGTCTGTCTTAGAATCTGGATTTTATCAAGCTTATTTTAATACATTAATTTTTCAAGTAAAAAACAACAAAACCCACTCTAATACATATTGAATTGTGTACTTAGAAGTAATGAAATTAGACCATGCAAAAGAGAGACTAGAAAACCTAATAAAACCTGATGATTATGCTTACATTATAACTAGGGTAAACAAATTCTGCTTATCAGTAATGGAATGGGACCTCATGCAATTATTTTCCTAGCAGTTGTTATTTATGAATGACATTTTTTAAGGTTCTATTAATATCTTTTCAAAGATAATAAAGAGTAACATGTCCTTGCTTGCTAAGGGAGCTTCTATCTGCGTTGCTGAGGCGTTGGAAGAGGGATGATTTGCCTAACACTTTTTTTTTAATACGTGGGGTTTTTTTATTCTATTGAATCACAGTGTTCTTGTTAATTAGCTGTTCCAAAAACATTCACTCATACTAATGACTTTCAGTTGCTTAAATAACCAGGAATGTGAAAAAGCTATTTGCACATATGGCAACAGTAAATATGATATCAGATACATTAGCAGTCCACATAACCAAATATTTGGTATTCCCGCGATGAAAGGACTACAGTTTCCTTTATTATTATATATTATTAATAATAATCCACAAACTCGTAAGATTGCACTCAGTCCCAGAAAGAGAGCCCATCCGCCATTGGGCAGAGAGAGAAGAGGCAACTCAGGTAGCAGTGGCTCGAGGGTGATGATGGACATGAGATGATGGAGGACAAAATATTGTGTGCCAAGCAATCTGACCTGGCTGCAGCCTATAGGCTAACCTGCTGTCCTCAGGTGACGTAAACAACTCTGCCCCATCTCCACTGTCGAGGGCCACAGCTGCACTATGCCTCTAAAGCACTATTAAACACTTGTGGCTTCTCCAAAAGAATACTGGTAACTGTAGTTTGTTAAAGATGCTGAGAAGTGTTAGGAGACCCCTATTCTCCCTCAAAGAGCTAGAGCAGGCTTCCTCAACCTCGGCCCTCCAGATGTTTTGAGACTACAATTCCCATCATCCTGACCAGTGGTCCTGATAGCTAGGGATCATGGGAGTTGTAGGCCAAAAACATTGGAGGGCGCCTGAGCTAGAGGAAGCCTGAGCTAGAGTTTCCAGAGTGATTTAGCATCCAGTCCCTCTTCTCAGACGAGTTGTAGCTTTGAGAGGAAACAAGGGCATCTCCTAACAACTGTCAGCATCCTTAAAAAAACACAGTCCCCTCGATTATTTGAGGGAAGCCACGTCTGTCAAAGCAGTATAGTGAGAATGTGGCCAAAGGAAGATTGCACCCCTAGTCTAGTTAACTTCTGTATGTAGAAAGTGGGAGGAGGAAGAAAGTCTCATCTTGACCTTTCCCTCATTCAGCAAAACATCTTGGGCCCTGCAAGGAAAGGGAGCTTCCTTAACTATTGCTCACCTTCCTTTACCTGTTGCTGGAATGTCCTGGACCACTTCATAAACCCAGCTCAAAAGGATCATGAGCCCGGTGCTATATTCAAAGGATTTACAGAGAAGAAAAGCTGAACAACCCATTGGGAACGTCAGGAGTTATGGGAAACATTTGTAAGAAATATAGCACCACCGAAACATGCAGGTGTTTTTTGACTTCACTGCCACAGCCTTTGCCAGACGCACGGCAGGCAGGATATATAGGTCACATCTCAGTCAAATGTGCCATGCACTTTCATGCTAATCACTCTAACACCTCACACTCTGTAATCATTTTATCATTGTTAATTCTTTGGCAATTATCCTGATGAAAGGTTAAAAATGATCACAGCCATTTCTTCAGTCACACAAGGAAGGCTGGCTTAAAAACATTCTACTCTGGCTGCCTGATGATGATAGTGCCAGTTATTTTTAAATTATTTAAAGTAACTTGGGAGTTTTTATTGAGAATTTTCTATCTCAAAGCTGAGAAACAGGCCAGAGTGGTTTTCTGTTCTTTTTGAAACATTCCTTGCATTTTCAGCCTTTGTGGGAAATCACTAATACATGAAATGCCCATGTAGATAGTTATGATCTTTGGTCAAGGAGGCATTCAGAGAAGTAGGGCAGGAAAAAAAGGATGAAAGATGGAGAAGCTGATTAACAGAGCAATCTTCTGCATTTTTACTTGAAAGTAAGCCCTACTGCATCCATTTAGGCTTACTCCCTCAACAGTATGTCTGCAACTGGACCCCTGCAGCAAGGGTTCAAAATGAAAAATAATCAAGGGAACTGAAACAATTATATTGGGGTAGCCAATATGGTGCAGGTGGCGCTGTGGGTTAAATCACAGAGCCTAGGACTTGCCGATCAGAAGGTCGGCGGTTTGAATCCCCGTGACGGGGTGAGCTCCCGTTGCTTAGTCCCTGCTCCTGCCAACCTAGCAGTTCGAAAGCACATCAAAGTGCAAGTAGATAAATAGGTACCGCTCTGGCGGGAAGGTAAACGGCATTTCCGTGCGCTACTCTGGTTCGCCAGAAGCGGCTTGGTCATGCTGGCCACATGACCCAGAAGCTGCACACCGGCTCCCTTGGCCAATAAAACGAGATGAGCGCCGCAACCCCAGAGTCGGCCACAACTGGACCTAATGGTCATGGGTCCCTTTACCTTTAGCCAATATGGTACCCTTCAGATGTTGTTGGATTCCACCTCCCACCACCCCCAATCAGCAATGGTCAGGAATGATGGGCCTTATCCCATTTTCCAATGTGAGCACTAAGTAGCGATGACAGAGGCAAAGTGAAGGGTTGATCAGTGTGTGGCAAGATCTCTGCCCTCTGCCCTTCCCCCAGGATCAGAATCTCATTCAGTTCCCCCTCCTCAGAACCATGCAGACCAGAGGGCTCAGGATTTGATAGGAATGGCAAAAAACCCAACCTTTTCCTGGCAATACATACTTTTTCTGTTGGTGGCAGCTTAACTTTTACCCAAGGCGGCCAGTTTAGATACTCCGATGGCTTGGAAAATGCAAGCCAGCCTTAAAGAACACAAATAAAGCATAACATTTCTTTAGGCATATGCTGTCACCCACATTATACATATTTTATCAGAGCATCTTTCCACAGTGCTGACACACTATCATGTTTTATGACATTAAACTTTTATGGCTAGTTGTACTCCCTATCCTTATTCCTCAGTAAAGATTTACATGTCAGCACAATGCCTCTTGGGAGTGGTCTATTTGCAGGTAATTTGTTTATTTAAAATCCACCATATCAACTAATTCGGGCATGGAAAGAGGCTCAAAACGACTGCAAAGGACTGTATGGAATTCATTTTAACCCTTTAAAATATTAAAACAGTAAAATAAATTAAAAGCGGTATTACTATTAATGCTGCTAATACTTCAATAGATTTATTAATGGCCTTCTAAACCACAATCTCAAGGCGACATACACATAAGCTAATTAAAAGCAGTTAAAAAAACCAAAACGACAACAACATACTCTCCAACATTTCTACGATGGAAATATTTATTTATACCCCGCCGATCTGACTGGGTTTTCCCAGCCACTCTGGGCGGCTCCCCCCCCCAAAAAAGATTAAAAATAAATTAAAACATCAGTCATTAAAAACTTCCCTAAACAGGGCTGCCTTCAGATGTATTCTAAAAGTCAGCTAGTTGTTTATTTCCTTGACATCTGGTGCAAGGGCGTTCCACAGGGCAGGTGCCACCACTGAGCAGGCCCTCTGCCTGGTTCCCTGTAACTTCACTCCTCGCAGAGAGGGAATTGCCAGAAGGCCCTCGGTGCTGGACCTCAGTGACCGGGCAGAACGATGGGGGTTGATGGCAGTTGAAGTCCAACAATATCTGAAGGGCATCTCTTTGGTTACCCCTTTTTTAAACAAGCACAACACATCAAGCTTGATCCCTACAGCCAGAATAACAAGCCTGTCTAAACTGTACGCCATGCAAAGGTTTTCTCCCACACCTCTCCTTCTCTAGTGAAGCAAGAAATAATTTAAACTACAGAATTTAGCGCTCCTTAAAAAGAAGAATAGTGCCCTCTTTACAACAAGCTGCTCTTCTTTTCTTTTCTTTTTTCTTTCCTCCCCTTTTTATCTCGGAATGTAAGTGGCTCTCGAGGCCAACATGCCGCCCAAACACAAAAATCTCAAGTGCTATCAGTGAAGTAATTTGGTCCACAATTCACCAGGAAAAAACAATTCTTCAGAGGCCTGCAGTTGCCGTGCAGTGACATTTCACACAACCCAATTGACAAAATCCACAGAAAAGGCAGGTGCGTAGTGGAAAGGGACTTTTTCATCACCTCTTTTCCATTACTGAAACAACATTTTACATTTCTCCAGTGCCTGACAGGCATCATATCAGTTACATTACTACATGCAGTAATGCATTTCAGGAGTGTTCGTTCTTCTCTCTGCATGGCTAAATGTTTACAAGGGGAAACAAGCACACTCATGTTCTCTTTTGCTTTAAAAACCATCTCTGGCCATCCAGTGGCCCATTCACTTGCATTGCCACAATGGTAGCAGAGTGGGATCCAAAGCCAATATTCACACTTTCCATCTGGCCTGCAACCCACACTTTTTTTTTCAGACCACCACCACCGATATGATCTCTTTGGAGTCTCTGAACTTTTTGAGTTACAGTGGTGCCTCAGGTTACAAACACTTTGGGTTACAAACTCCGCTAACCCGGAAGTAGTACCTCGGGTTAAGAACTTTACCCCACGATAGAACGGAAATCGTGCACCTGCGGCGTGGTGGCAGCAGCGGAAGGCCCCATTAGCGAACGTGCGCCTCAGGTTAAGAATGGTTTCGGGTTAAGAACAGACCTCTGGAACGAATTAAGTTCATAACCCGAAGTATCACTGTACACAGATCTCATAGAATCATAGAATTGTAGAGTTGTAAGGGACCCTGCAGTGCCCTCTTGTGTTGGTGCCCAGTGTGGCAATACCAGCCACACTTTCCCAAAACCATCTCTGGAGATCCAACCTCTGCCTAAAAACCTCCAAGGAAGGAGAGAGCCAGTGTGGTGTAGTGGTTGAGAGCGGTAGTCTCGTAATCTGGGGAACCGGGTTCACGTCTCCGCTCCTCCACATGCAGCTGCTGGGTGACCTTGGGCCAGTCCCACTTCTTTGAAGTCTCTCAGCCCCACTCACCTCACAGAGTGTTTGTTGTGTGGGAGGAAGGGAAAGGAGAATGTTAGCCGCTTTGAGACTCCTTAAAGGGAGTGAAAGGCGGGATATCAAATCCAAACTCTTCTTCTTCTTCTTCTACCTCCCGAGGCAGACCGTTCCACTGTCAAATAGCTTAAAATGCAGAACAATGCAGAGCTCTGTATAACCCAGAAACTTGCACATTTGTACACTACGAAAAGCTATTCCGGAGTAAAAATATACCACCTTGCTTGTATTGAATTACATTCCGTACAACCCTCTGCATCTTTACTCAGAAGAATGTTCCAGTGTGAACCTTAAGTTTCCATAGGATTGCAGCCTAGCATCGGCTAAATTGCAGACTCCAATGACAGACTCTTCTGTATGGTTAGGGCAGATTATATGGTTCTAACAGTGCCCAAGTTTATCACTAGCACGGTATGTCACCATGAGATGTATTCTAACCACATGGTCAGCAATTGCAGAGGTTGCCGGGAACGACATGATGAAAAGCGACAAAGAAACCTCCAGCTGTGCACACCGTTCCCTTGTCCAAGGATAAATGGCTCTGTTGGATTTCGGCCACTATCTGCAGCTGAGTTATTGTTTTGCCAAACAACTTTGCTGCTCGCTGCAGCCAGATTACCCTGGCTGCCAAGAATGTGAGTTGCAGAATTGCCATGGCTAGAACGATGTACCCTGGTGCCTCCTTTTTCTCTGCCAGGGGTTGCTTCGCCATGAAAACCTGCAAGACGGGCAGAAATTAAACAGGCGGTGCTTTTCTTTACCTAGAGAGCCAGAGTGCTGGAGAAAACTTTTGCCTGCTATATGTCTGCCTATGAGACAGCTCTTAAGGTAGGTCGGCCCCTAAAAGCATTGACTTTGCATGGCAGATTTCACCAATAGCTGTTGTCTGATAGCTCAGCTGGTTAAAAAGTGGTGCTGGGGGAACACCAAGGTTGCTGGTTTGATCCCCGCATGGGGCAGCTGCCTATTATTGCATTGCAGGCAATTGGGCTGGAGGATCTTTAGGGTCCCCTTCCAACGCAACAATCTTATGATTCTATGATAATGGAACTAATTGGCAACAATGGGTTAAAATGACTCCCTTATCAGCAAACCGCAGGGCAAGAAATTCTCCGCACAAGGCACCACCCACGGAACACGCTGTGTGAGCCACTCCATTTATTTTTCACAGCCTTCTGAAGATGTCAATTGGTACAAAGTCTAGGTTTGTTGTGCAATGCAGACGTTGGCAGACTCAGGAGCAGAGTCACAGCCTGCTTTGAGTGATCACATCTCAGTAACACAGACCTTGCCACAAGAATATGGAGCCAAACGTCAGAGGCATTTTGGCAGCGTTGCCAGCGATCCTTTGTTTTAAGAGAGGACCCTTGTTCCAGGTAACCCCACAGCAGATGATGAACATTTATTATTTCTACACATCATCAACCATGCAGACGACTCTTATTTCAGCAAAACCGTTTTGAGATCACCATCTCCAAATGACAGGCGTCTAAAAACTGCAAAGAAATTCCCTTTCCCCCCACAGCTTTTCAAAAGGCTGGGCCTCACAGGAGTTGGCTGCTTGTACTGAAGCAACAGCGCATAAACAACAAAGAGACCCCCAGATATGAAAATGGCACTGTACGGAACCAAGAATCGATGCATCAAAAGTAATAATCTTATACGTAAACAACGGGGTGTAATATATATCTGGAGATGGCACACCGGCTGAAAGTCTGTTTTGGCTAATTTGTCTTTTTCAACCCTGTCCAATTAATCCAGTGTCCTTGGGAAGAGTGATAACCCTACAAGCCAAGTTGCTTACATACACTACAGACTGATGGAAGCTCTTTTTGCCTGTGTAGCTGTTTTTTCGTTTACAGATTGCTAGCAACGCCTCCGGTAGGTATGTCAGTTTCTCTGGAGTGTACAGGGTCGGAGCTGAGCACCAGAGCAAGTTGGGAGAGGTCATGACATGTTATAGCTGGGACCCTAACAGACCAATGGGGTGTAGTTGTTAGTGTTGTACTAGGACGTGGGAGATCAGGGTTCGAATCCCCACACAGGCATGAAGCTGACCTTGGATCAGTCACTATATTTTGCGTGATCAGACCCAGAAACCTCCCCCCTAAATAAATTCACACTTGACTCAAATTTTGGTTTGGTTTTTGGCAGAATTTAGGCCACAACTTCATTGGTTACAGAAAGTGACTGGTTGCATAGGCTCTGGTTTGACTAGATCCCTGCCATGCAGGTAATGCTGACCCAGGGCACCAGCATAGGTCAGCCTAGGGTGAACACCTGGATAAGCAGAAAGCTGGGAACAGGCTATCTCTGCCACCCAAATACCGCCCTGGACTCAGGCATGGGCACAACCCCCTCTCAGGGGTTGAGGAAACCATCGAGTCCCTGGATTCCTTTAATGGAATACCCTTCACATAGGGATGGCGAGAGCGTTCTCCCATCCCTATCACCTGAACCAGAGCCTATCCACAACCTTACAAGTTGTGAAGATTTGCTACGTGGCAGGCGAAACCCAAATGGCAACAGCCAATCAGCCTTGGGGAAAATTCCTGCCGTGCCCCTGTTCCAACGACAGATGACACACAACAGCATAGCAAGGTCAAGCGCAACAAGCCCTAAAAGTAGGGAGAGGTGGGAGGGTGTTCCGAATGCACGCGCTGAAAGAGGAAGCTCTGGGTCACATGCATGGGCATAAATAGGTCCCTCAAATTATTTGGACTGCGTCCTATTGGCCAGATTGCACCCAGCTTTGAGGGACCTACCAATCGGGTGTTGTGGCTGACCAATCGTACCCACCCACAACACAGGGTGTCAGTTTTCCAGGTCTCACCGCAATGCGTGCCCTCTTTAAGGGAGGACCCAATTTACCCTCACCTGCCTCAAAGGGTTGACAGACCCTCCAAGTGTCTCTATTTTCCAGTCCCAGATTTACAGAAACCGCCTCAGTTTCTGATTTGATCCCTGAATGTTCCACTGTTCCTTAGGACATATCCATTTGCATTGGAGAAACGTTGGAGGGCATGGAATTATACGACCCCCTGACCCAAGGAGATAAGTACAGTAACAATACAACATTTAGGAGACATCTGAAGGCATATGTTTAATGTTTTATTATGTGTTTATATATGTTGGAAGTCGCCCAGAGTGACTGGAGCAACCCAGTCAGATGGGTGGCATATAAATAATAAAATTATTATAATAATGGAATAGGAAATCCCTATTTTCATCAGAGAAATGTTGTTTTGGTGATAAAACAAGAAGGGGAAGAATTGTGTCCATCACCTTCAGCTCTTTGAAAGACAGGGGAAATATACATGTAATAATAAATAACTAAACTTCCATACTGTGCGGAATGTACAACAAAGCACAAAATTGGTTGTACATTCAAAGCACTCCTATACCACTTTAATAGCCATGACTTCCCCAAAGAATCCTGAGAACTGTAGTTTGTGGGTAAAAGATTACTAGGCTCCATAGTTGTTACTTTCCATTAAGAACCATCCAATTCACCAAACAGAAGAGATCACACAAATGCCATGAGGTAGGACTTTCTTCTCTGGCTCTGTGATGTGTGTCCCGATTTGTGACCTGCATGTTAAAGAGCTCATTACCGATGCCCCATGCATCCATTCCCCCAGTAAGTGCTAACGTTAAACTTTAAAGAAGGAATGTTATATTCTTGAAAGATGAATTTATTAAATCAAGTCCTGACCTTTTCAAGCTTACGCAGGCAGAGTATTACATTTTAAGCACACAAAGGCAAAATTCTCCCCATATCGCTCCTTGTCTCCTTCTAGCACACTGTGTCATCAACAAATTTCTTATCTTCTTTTTAAAGGCACAACTCAAAGTACCCTATTCAAAGTGCTGGTTTAGACATGTAAAACTTTGCCTCCTCCCATACGAACTGACCCAGATCCTGCAATCATCATCTGAGGCCCTTCATCATGTGCCTCCTCCATGAGAGGTCCAGAGGGTGGCAACACGAGAGCAAGGCCTTTTCTGCAGTGGCTCCCCATTTGTGGAATGCTTGCCTGATGCCTTCATTGCATATCTTTAGGTGCCAGGGGAAAATTTCCCTCTTTAATCAGGCCTTTGACCTTTTAACTAGTGGTGGCCTTTAACTATCTGTGGGTGGGATGATTTTAATGTATTTCTTTTCCTACTTGGTTTTAATGTATCTTGGTTTTTTGTAAGCCCCTTGGGGTTGTCCTGGGCAAGATGAAGTGACTAACACATTTAATTTAATTTAATTAAGCAAGGTTATGCTTAAAATTCAAAAAGGCAAGCTTAAGCAGTATGTGGACCGAGAACTCCCAGAAGTGCAAGCTGGATTTCGAAGGGGCAGAGGAACCAGAGACCAAATTGCAAACATGCGCTGGATTATGGAGAAAGATAGAGAGTTCCAGAAAAACATCTACTTCTGTTTCATTGAGTAGGCAAAAGCATTTGACTGTGTCGACCACAGCAAACTATGGCAAGTTATTAAAGAAATGGGAGTGCCTGATCACCTCATCTGTCTCCTGAGAAATCTCTATGTGGGACAAGAAGCTACAGTTAGAACTGGATATGGAACAACTGATTGGTTCAAAATTGGGAAAGGAGTACGACAAGGCTGTATATTGTCTCCCTGCTTATTTAATTTATATGCAGAATTCATCATGCGAAAGGCTGGACTGGATGAATCCCAAGCCGGAATTAAGATTGCCGGGAGAAATATCAACAACCTCAGATATGCAAATGACACAACCTTGATGGCAGAAAGTGAGGAGGAATTAAAGAACCTTTTAATGAAGGTAAAAGAGGAGAGCGCAAACTATGGTCTGAAGTTCGACATCAAAAAAACAAAGATCATGGCCGCTGGACCCATCACCTCCTGGGAAATAGAAGGGGAAGAAATGGAGGCAGTGAGAGATTTTATTTTCTTGGGTTCCATGATCACTGCAGATGGTGACAGCAGTCACAAAATTAAAAGATGCCTGCTTCTTGGGAGAAAAGCAATGACAAACCTAGATAGCATCTTAAAAAGCAGAGACATCACCTTGCCGACAAATGTCCGTATAGTTAAAGCTATGGTTTTCCCAGTAGTGATGTATGGAAGTGAGAGATGGACCATAAAGAAGACTGATTGCCGAAGAACTGATGCTTTTGAATTATGGTGTTGGAGGAGACTCTTGAGAGTCCCATAGACTGCAAGAAGATCAAACCTCTCCATTCTTAAGGAAATCAGCCCTGAGTGCTCACTGGAAGGACAGATCCTGAAGCTGAGACTCCAATACTTTGGCCACCTCATGAGAAGAGAAGACTCCCTGGAAAAGACCCTGATGTTGCGAAAGATTGAGGGCACAAGGAGAAGGGGATGGCAGAGGACGAGATGGTTGGACAGTGTTCTCGAAGCTACCAGCATGAGTTTGACCAAACTGCGGCAGGCAGTGGAAGACGGAGTGCCTGGCGTGCTCTGGTCCATGGGGTCACAAAGAGTCAGACCCAACTAAATGACTAAACAACTAAACAACAACACATTTAATAATCAACAACAATTACTCAAGAAGAAGAAGAAGAAGAAGAACACCACCACCACCACAACTACGGTTAGGTGACTATTATCCCAGCAAAAATGAAAATGAAAATTCAGCTTGAACACTCTGCTCCAAAACAGCTTTGCTTCTGGGCACTGCAAATCAGTCCAGCATGCAGCGTCCGTTCCGCCGTCCGGCAATCAGCAACAGAAACCTCTGGCAACTGGGACGACTGGGATGACTGGAACAACGACTGGTCAGACGACTGGAACAACGACTGGGCCCATAACCGATGTCAGCATCGCCCTTGAGCCAGTGCCACCAACTGGACTCATCCACTTCAGCCCCGACTGGTCTAGGCGAGCTGGGTAGCACTTCCAGAGACCACCTTCTACACAGGAACAGGTCAAAGTGCTGTGGACTCACAGCTTAGAGTTGTGAGCACCGGATTCACTTCCACAAGACAGTTGTCACACAGCAGAGTATAGCAGAGTATAGCAGAGCATAAACGACTCGGAGAGCAGCTCTGTAGAATATCTTCTTTATTCTATCTACAACTATTATACAATTATATACAGAGCTAAATGGAGAAGCATAAAGAATGCTGAACTGAGTGTCTGCAGCTCCTCTTAGCAGCAACCTTATCTATACACACAATCTTTAACACTCAGTCTCTCTCTCTCTCTCTCTCTCTCTCTCTCTCCGATACACTGACTAACTTTGATGTGGTGCTGGAGCAGAATAAGTAGAGAGCAGAACACTCCCCCTCCTCTCTGGAGAATCAGCAGACTCATCAGGAGATTCTTGGATATGGGAGGGGTGAAATCTCCTCACTCTAAACACACAGTTTTGCCATATAATAAATGTTTGCTTTTTAGATGTAATGCTAAAATCAGGATTGTTTCCTTTCAACTAGGTTCATGGGCGTAGCCAGGAATTTTGTCGGGGGGGGGCAGGCCTTTTGTTGGGGGCAGGCCTTTTTTCTGATTTATGCTAAGTTCAGAGTGGAGTCCTCGATGAAGATGCAAGAGGCTGAACCTGAGATGTTTTGCATGCAGAGGGGTGCTTGTAACATTAGCAAGGCATAAGCAATAGCTTTGAGTTCTTATAAGCTGCTACATCAGAATATGGGTTTAGATGCACATTTATTAATTTTTAAAAAGTTTTGAAAGCTCATTAAAATTGACATGAATGAGAAAGATTGCAGCTGGAATATATGTTCTTCTATATGTTCCCATTACAAAGTAAGGTTATTTTTCTTTTTATACCACATTTTGGTCAGCCAGAGAGATAAGTCTATCCCTCAGAGATATAGTTGTGAGACTTCTGCCGCCCTAGATAAAACTACAACCATTAGAAAGCTATCAGATGAGAGCTGAAAAGTGGGGATAAGGGTAAGCAATATTACCCATATGAAACATCCATATCTATCTTGTGTGCGTGTGTAGATTTATTTTCACACTAATTGCATTTTCTAACTTTAAAATGACTCCACCCCCAATACTTAAAAACAATAGTCCTTGGACAGTGATGTGGGCATTTTTAATTATGCTTAAGAATATTCTTCTTTTTCTTTGACAAAGGCTAAACACCCCCAGAGAACATTTCATTCCTGGGTGTAGTTATGTTTACTGAGGCCTGCTGTCCCCTGCTTTGATATTTTCATATTTGTAAAGCCTGAGATAATCTTATTTGTTCATGTCTGAACAAATCACCGCATATGATCTTTCTCAAGGGACTCTGGCTTTTGTGTGTGTGCAAACCAAGAGCAATAGAAATAACCTGATGTTTACTTACAATCTCAAATTGCAGAAATATAAACCATTTTTCAGATGCATGCACACGTACATTCACCTATCTATATATAAGAGAAGAGCGGGGGAGAAATACAGCTTATGCTGCCTAAATGAGAAAGTTGAAGAATGACATACAGCTTTCTCAAACCGGGTATCAAAGGACTGAATTTCTGGTGGAACCATTTTTTCGTTTTCAGTAATTAATCTGTGGATTTAGTTCCAGTGGACAAGTCTGGTGCCGCAGCCAAATTTCATTAGTACATGTGCCAAGTTGTACACTCAGCCGCTGGTACATGGTCTTATGGGAACCAGATGTGCTTGCTCATGCTGATAGATGGGATTGCAACAGTTTTCCCCAATCCTGGAAGAAATTTATGGGAGCGATCGCGACTGCAGGAAGCATTGCAGTTCCGTGAATGACTTCCAATTCAGATATTATTTCTTTCATGTGATGGCAGGCCTGACTGTTAAAGGAGGAGATGCCCAAGTCCTATAGCCTTTTAAATGGGTCTGGAAAGAGGGAGTTACCATTTCGCTGTTTTGTTTTTAATTATGTGCTTGTTTTGATTTTTTGGTGAATAACTAACTTATTGGGTTGTTTTCATTTTTATTTTGATTATGTATTTTGTGTTTTTATGTTGTGGTCACCCTGAGACCTGTGGGCATAGGGCAGTATACAAATATAATTTAATCATAACAGTAATTATTTTATAACTCAAATGGGGCCTGCGGATCAGGACAAATGGCCATCCGGTAAATGACATTACTCTTTTGGTGATCTTAGTTCCTCCTAAAGATATAGTGTCATGAGCACTGTAAACTTAAGTCAGTCTCGGTCTTAAACTGGGAACCCTTCCAGAGAAACACATCAATTAAATAGCTGAGTTAAACCAAGAGTGATTTTTTTATTTAAGATGTTGACGGTCTCCTGGCGTCTTGAATGATGGTCATTGACTTCAACTCACTGTGAATTAGCCCACTGACACTCTTAACACAGTGGCCATTGGTAGTTACACCCCCTTTCTAGTTATCTACTGAAGCACCTGGCAACACACTTGACAACTTATGGCAGCCATAACAGGCTTTGGTGAGGTGTGCAGGTTTGCTAAGCACCACGATGTAAACTGACGGAGAGGCAGTTAATTTCATTCACATTGATTAAAAAGAAAGAAAGGGGCAGCTGGCATAAACCCGAGGTGTGATTCGCTGTAATAAGATATTTTAATAATTCAGAGCACTTAATTGCAAAATGTTGACATTATAATATGAAACGGCTTCTGCTATAAACGCCAATATAGTTTCCCATTAATAATTTTTAGGGAATATGTGTGAGGATTCAGGTAAGAGATTTTCAATTTCATCCTTGGAGCGGCTCACTTCAAGGGATGTCAAGACTCGTACCTGGCTTCTAGTTTATATATGTGATGTCTAGTCCTAAGTCCGTGGTGGAAAAAATCTATACATTGCCCTATTTAATTTTTTGTTCATCTTTCCACACAAAATGGAGGTCAGCAAACTGACAGTTGTGACAGCCAACCCAGCTTCACTGAATAGTACAAGTGCTTCTTGTTCTTCCTCCTCCATTTCCAAGTATGACTGGGGGAGGTCCCTGTCTAAAATAAGCACTGCTAGTCAGAGTTTATTGGACTGAGCTGGATGTGAAGTCCAGGTCTGCATGCAAAGTCCAAGGATTGTTTCTGTTATTTGCAAAATTTCTATCTTCAGGGCAAACTATGTAAGAAACTGAGACTCCAGACCCCACAAGTGTCCCTATTTTCAAGGAACAGTCTCGGATTTACAGAAGCCATCCCAATTTCTGATTTGATCCCTTAATGTTCCACTTTTCCTTAGGACGTCCCTTTGTTCATCTGAGAAATTCTGAAGGGTATGGAGTTATGTGACCCTTGAGCCAAGGAGATAAGTAACTATACAACCTTAGCAGACATCTGAAGGCAGACCTGTATAGGGAAGTTTTTTAATGTTTAATGTTTTATTCGGGCTTTTTTCAGGGGGAACTCACAGGAACTGAGTTCTGGGACCTCTCAGGTGGGTGCCATTGCCATTCTAAGCAAATGAGGGAGGTGTTCATGGTGAGTTCTGGCACCTCTTATTCTAGAAAAAAAGCACTGGTATTATTATATTTTTTTATATATGTTCGAGGCTGCCCAGAGTGGCTGGGGAAACCCAGTCAGATGGGCAGGGTATAAATAATAAAATGATGATGATGATGATGATGATTATTATTATTATCATTATTATTGAATGGGATGTTATTTTCATCAGAGAAATGTTGGCGGGTATGTGTCGCACAATAAAATAATAGAACAAACATTAAAGCCCCACAAAACAGCACAAAAAGCTTTGACTCTAAATGAGCGCTGTTTGTTTAAAAGTCCACGTCATGTTTCCCCAGCAGTTTTAGCATAACTGGACCCTGACAGAGTTCTGGCCTAGGTTTTACTTAGGACTCCAGTTCTCTTATCTCTCCACGAGCTGGACACAAGTTTTCCTCAAAGTATTTGTTTGAGACCACAGTTGCAGTAATAATACTACGTGCCACGAAGACACTACGTGTCTTCAGTTTCCTGGGCTCATCTGTAGATTCTTACAAGCACCTGTGGGTATTCAAAAGGATGTCCTCTCAAGGATGCTGGATTTCAACTTCCACCACCCACCGCCAGCATAGCCAGTGGTCAGGGAAAATGGGAGTCGCCCTTAGTGATCAGCTGTTTAAACAATCTTGTTCCCACATCTGGAAGATGAAAGCTGTTAGAAGCAATCTACTTTTGTGTTGTTGTTTTAATCCTACGTTTAATAGGAAACTTGCAGTATAGATTACTCCCTAGCACCAGAAGCCCACGCTCCCCTCTCTCAGCTTTTAAGCAAAGTCTCTTTGCAGGCTTTCTAATCTCTCATTCACATGAAGAGCAAAAACCCACCAGCCTAATCTGGTTTTGGATTCAGGTTTCTGGCTGTTGTCCCGGTGTGCTCTTTGGCAAAAGACTTTGAACACGCTCTGCACGTTTGGGCTTTAAATAGAAATCCTTTCTCTGCAAAGCTATTTTGGGAGAAGGTGGAGGGGGGGGGGGAGTGAAATTCAAAAGGGGCAATAAAGGGGGGGGGGGTAATTCTTTGCCAAGGCAGAACAAAAACAAAGGACATGAAAGACAAAACTGAACATAAAAAAGTTTTGTAGTCTAATCCCTCTGCACTTGAACCCCAGCCCTTAATTTCCAAAGGTCAAATTTATAGCCAGCTTTCATTATGCCGTGATATAGGGACATCGGAAACACTTCCTAAAGTTATTTCTGTGAAGGAAGCCATGTCCAAAATCCAGAGAAACACACAATGTCTGGCCCATTGTCAGCTATGGAATACAAACTTTGTTCACATTATTAGATCAATAAATATAATAGAATATATCAGACTCAAGATGCCACTAATTCCAGTGATATATTTTGAATCTACAGTCTATTCCAAAATAATACTTTAAAAGATATGAATTTCATATTGACTTCTTAACCTTAATAGCTTTCCCCTTTAGTGATGAAATGGATTCAAGTGACTAAATTTCACAGCACACATTCTTTTTTAGCCAGACAGGGGACTTTCCAAACTTTCCCTCTTTTTCGTGATTTCTCTTCTTGCTATTAGAATGGGATTATTTACCATTTGTTGACGTCTAGGATGCAATGTAGCCTTGATATTAGCGAAGCAATAACCGCAGTAATGAGGTAGGAAGTTATATTTGTATTTGTGTAGCTTAGAAAAATCTAATCCCCAAGTGCTGCAGTTTGTTTGTTTTTTAATCAATTTAGGAGTCAGATTGCACAACATGAAAGAGCACATTCCCATGTCTTGCTCGGTCTGCCCAATAGCGTCCCACTAAATGAGAATCGGAAAACTGGTTTTGCACAGATTCTTGTTGGAACGAACAAAAATTTGGCTGCTAATAATGTAGTCTTGTCAGCTTTAGGCTTAAGCCGGAACACATAAAGCTGGAGATAAGATTATAGCACTTGCTTGCAAGCTCTGGTTCTATCTAATTGCCACACATGATGCGTTTATGCATTGTGCTCAACATCCCGGAATAAGCAAGCAAATTGGGCATCAACATATGAATGGAATTTACTCACAGGATCCAAGCCATGGTCCCGCCAGCAAATTAAATGGTTGGGATTACTTACTAGTTTGATTGTCATTATAATGCAATAATTTCTTCCCATAATCTCCTTTGGCACAAGGACTGTCCCCCATACACTCTTCATGATCAGGAGTGATGGTAGCAACTTGCTTAGCAGCCGCTAGGAAAAAAAGAATGTTCAATATGAACATTCAAAGTGATGGATGTGCCATCTCCCCTCTTCCACATACATTCTGCAGACTATCTAAATGAAATTTGGAACCCTCAGAATAACCATTCTGTGATGGTGTAGTGTTCTTTCCAGGGAATGGCTGGGAAGGAAGGTAGGAAGCAAGGAAGGAGGCCAGGCTTCAGGGAATTGGCTTCCTACCCTGTGGCCAGGAATGATAAGATCAAACGGAAGGAATGTCTTACCAGTTAGACTCTTTAATAACCACAGCAAGAGAACAAAGGACACATCTCATAGAAATGGCAGTGCTCCCAGTTAAGGTTCACCCCCCCCCCCTTCGTCCCTATTAATATACATCACTCCTACATCTTGTAACCTGAGCTTGTACCCTCTGTGCTTTCTGTTCTAACACTTTCTGAGCTCTTCGTGTCTTTGGGGAAGGGGAGTGAATGCTGTCCAGAGACTGTGAATCTGTTAGCTCTTTCTCTTCTAGTGTTTCTTCTCCTAGCTGTTCCCCATCCAGTATTTCCCAGCTTCTGCCTTCTGAACTATGTCCCTCTGCAAACCATTGTTCCAAATCAATCCTGTCGTCCTGCTCCTGGGAAGATTCCCACCATTCTTCCTCAGTGCAGCCCTCCTTAGCACAGTCCTGGAAGGAAGGAAGGAAGGAAGGAAGGAAGGAAGGAAGGAAGGGTGACCACAAGCCAATAAAGGGAATGTTGCCATCTCTACAAGCAAATGTGCTGCTCAAATGACCTGTGAATGAGGTGACAAATGGCAAAGGTGGATGGTGTAGGTGGCTTGTCACTGAAGTGGAAACATTAAAACAACAACAGATACAATCAAAACAAACTTATGTGGGGTGTTATGGGAAAGACAGTACCTCTAGAGGGAGACAAGTTGTACTCCTTCTGTG
Source organism: Podarcis tiliguerta (assembly GCF_965153285.1). Taxonomy (NCBI): domain Eukaryota; kingdom Metazoa; phylum Chordata; class Lepidosauria; order Squamata; family Lacertidae; genus Podarcis; species Podarcis tiliguerta. The sequence goes on from NC_139534.1 coordinate 24,403,015, forward strand.
ATAGTCTGTCCACCTTTGGTTCCCACCCTGCACTCAGCTCTCACCTGTGACTCCAGGAAGCTGTCAGCATGCAACAGCAGCTGCACCCCAGGAAACAGTACTCAGTTGCAAGTGGTTGTGAAGCATCTGTCACATGACTGGCTCATCTGGTGCCATGTCAACACCACAACCTTAAAACAAACAAAAAACACCGAGCTCCCACAGATTCAGGTAGTTGTGTGAAGGAGCCTGGGATCATTTCTGAACTTCAGGTTTAAGTGTGGTGAAGACAGGAGAATGAATGTAATACATGGCGGGCAATGAAGGGGGTGAAATGATCTTGCAGGTGTGCCGCTGTGGAAATGTAGAAGATAAGAATGAATTAGAGCAGCGTGGAAAGCTGGAGTGGAAAAGCAGGTACAGGGCCACGTTCTTCACATTTTTCTGCATTACAGATTGCCATCTATCCCACAAGGTGCCCCAAGCCCTGTAATTCTTTGGCTATTTCTAAGCACCTTACAGGCTGTTTGGTACTCATTTCAGAAGAAATAATTCAAAATGGAGTATCATCAATTATTACTCCCTTGAAACGGTAGCTTGAAAGCATGAATTATTTTGTACCTTAATAATTTCACAGTATTTCCATTTAGAAAACATGAGCTTCTACACTGCTCAATGTTCATAGTTGTCTAGGTGCTGTGACTTCATTCTGCTTAATGATTCATCTCCTTATCGTACTCACGCAGCTCTGAGGCAGAATCTGTACTCTGCTGCCACCAGAAACGGCCCATGGGGACTGTGACCATAAGCAGCTATTTTTGCTCAACAACCCCCCAAATTATCTTGGGAAATTTATGACAGCCATTGGTGGTTTTCTGTGTGGGCAGCCTGCTCAGAATCTCTGGGTAGTGACTTAGTCCCAAATGATTCATGCTTTCGCCTGTGAGCATGCTTAGAAAATCAGGAGAAATGACCTCACTGCTGTGTGGGTAAGGAGAGGAATTCAGGAGCAGGAATACTATGTTACATTATCAACAGGTTTATTTAAATTGGGGGGAAATGCCCAGGGTGTGTGAACATTCAGGGGAGCATTATTCTGTCATCAGTCATGGAACTGGCGGATGCCAGCCAGCCAATCAGGATAGACCTTCCAATACTCCCGCCCCTTGCTTTTCCACATAGGAAAAAACATTTTTAAAGATCTAGCTCTTCGGTGATCTGACGTGCTGTAAGCCCTGGGAGCAACATTCATTACAATCGCTCGCTTCCTAAAACATGTCAGACTAACTCAATGAACAGTTTGGGAGGTCACATAATGGGTGAGATTCACCTAAGATGCCCTGTCTAAGATGCCTCCTTCTGCAACAGGAGACTAGGGCACGAACCAATGGATTCACGTTACAAGGAGTTTCTGACTAAACATCAGGAAGAACTTTATGACAGTAAGAGTTGTTTGGCAGACTCCCTCAAAAGGTGATGGGCGCTCCTTCCTAGGAGATTTTTAAGCAGAGGTTGGATGTATGATTTTAGTTAATATTCTTGCATTGCAGGGGGTTGGACCAAGGACCCTCGTAGTTGCTTCCTACTCGACAATTCTATGATTCTGTAAACCCTAAAATGGCCTTCACTGTATCAGTGGCGTAGCGTGGGGGGTGCAGGGGGGGGCCAGCCGCACCGGGCGCAACATCTGGGGGTTAGGGGGCACAAATCCACGGGTTAGGGGGCGCAAATCCACGGCTTAGGGGGTGCAAATTACTTGCCTTGCCCCGGGTGCTGACAACCCACGCTACGCCACTGCACTGTATTTCCAGCTGTTCCTTTGTATGGAATCTTCCTATGCCATTTTAATAGACTCTCTATTATGCAAACATAAGTGACCTTTAGGAACTTGTCAGCTTGAAAGAAAGGGGCATCTAGTAAGCCAATTTTGCTCCTGAAGGATGCCCAATCCAGTATTTTATTTCTCAAATGCTATCCATTCGGAGATTCATTGAAGGAGTCCAAAGCATAATTAATAATCTCTCTGCGTCCAACTTAACCTTACACCACACAGTGTGTTATCTAACTGAAAAATACACAGACATAAACCCCCCTTTTGCAGGCTGACATTTATAAAGTGCCTTGCGATTCAGTTCAAACACATTTCATTTAGTGGCCTGATCATTTTAAGTCAATAGACAAACCCATGTGTGCTGAAATAGCATCAGCATTACTTGATCAATGGTTATCTGTCTACTATATATTTTGGAAAGTTGTTTGTTCGCTATGCATTTGAACACCTCTTAAGATATTGGCACCAGATTTTGGGTGATGGTTCCTAAGATCGAGAAGCAGGGTTTATGTCTACAACTGGATACAATTGCATGCCATTTTGAATCAAAATGTCAGACTGAACCTTGTAAAACTGCACTGATCTTTAACCACTGATTTCAAATCTCAAATATATTTTAGTTTTTTAGAATTCCCAAGCAGCTCGGGGCACAAGGTAGATAGCAAGCTATACACAAAAGAGAATGAGTGATAACACCCCTCTTGGCCAGAACCACAATTTGTGCCAACTATCTGCTCAACTTGAACTTTAGATTGTTTATGAGCAAATCAAAAAGCATAGGTCTTAGTACTTAGTATTTAGGGCCTCCATTTTCCACAACTCTCCCTTTGGAGAACTGTCCATTTATTCCTACTTTCTGCTTCTTCAACCAATTCCTGATCCACCAGAAGACCTCTCCTTTTACAACTAAGTCTACTCACGAGCCTTTGGTGAGGTACCTTGTCAAAAGTGCATTATTATCACACCGTTCTGTAGCTCAACAAGCAGTTTTAAGATTCTAGACATTAAGGAGTTCCAGTAAGGGTGGTTTGCTCTTAAAGACACTCTAATTCCCCCCAATAAATAAACCAACAAACAATGTCTTAAGTTGAAAAAGACCCTCAACCACAATGCCTAATATGGTTATTCGGTTCCCCATCTATTTTTTATTCAGAATTCCAGTTTACATAATAAATGTGTTCCTAGACATATATGGAGTGTTCAAAGTCCTTCTAATTTTCAGTTCCAGACTCCAGTACAAAAATCAAGAAGTCATTCGGTTAGAATTAATGTTCCTTTTCTGTTTAAATGTTGCATTCCTTGTGGCAAAGTTACTTATGAAATGAGAGCATTTTATTTACACGCCTATGATAAATAAATAAATATTACATTTTCTGAAGGGGGGGGGGGGACAAGACAGGGATTGAAAATCTACCTTTCTCCATTCTGCTATATCAACAGTGCTCAGATGAAGCAGTATTGTCAAATATAGATTGAATGGGGAACGGCTATGGAACTGCATCAAACTGTGGCAAATCAACTGGGAAATATATTCTAATTTCCATTACTCATTAGCTCACACATTTTCCTTTTCTACAACTTAACATTTGTCCTGAACACTGACATGAACCCAAACTGAATTTTTCAGCACCATTCTTTTCCTAAGATATGTATGCGATGGGTCATGTATTTGCTTATCTACTATATATTTTGGATAGTGGTTTGTCCGTCTGCTCATATGCTTGTTTTCTATAGATTTGGACTGTGCTTTTTTCTTAAAAAAATATGTTTGGGAGTACTCTCATTTTGACTCAAGAAAACCACCATTTTACAGTTCAAATTGGAAAAAAGAAATACAATAAATGGACAAAAGTACAAAGATTCACAAAATGTTTAGGGGTATGTGTCCCCCTGCATCCCCCCAGAAAAAAGTACTGGGCTTGGACATTTCTTGTTGCAAAACTCAGCATGAGGGTTCTCAAGTTTTTGTTGATGTTTGGACACCAGGAACCATTTTGAATCAAGATGGTGGACTGAAATGTAACTTTGGTGTGACGTCACCCATTTTGTGTGTGGAGGTGGAGCATTTTCATCAATATTTTGGGGCTAGGTCAGGTGCTCCCCAGGTCATGTTGGAGCACTAGGTTGGTGTGTGCACACAACCCCAAAACTCAAATTATACTATGCATTTAAAATTCACATTTTTGTTCCTTTTTGTTGTTGCGGTGCCAAAGGATTCTCTGAATACAGAATAGGTTTGTTATATAATACCTCAGGGTGTGTGTTTTTTAGCTGGAACTCATTAGAACTCAGTTCTGGTACTTCTCAGGTAGGCGCCACTGCCATTATAAGAGAACAAGGGTGAGCTCCAGCACCTTTTTTTCTAGAAAAATAACACTGTAATACCTCAATAAAGTTGCATTATCATTTTGCTGTCTCATCCTAAGCCACTTGCTTTCCTTTGCCTGATATGCAAACACAATGGAGTTTATACAAGATTGTCAATCAGGGCTAAATAATAACGAATAGTAAGAATGCGAAAATACAAAATGGTTATTTGTGAACCATTTCCCCTTGGCTGAGGAAATCAGCCCTTCACAGTCACCATAGCTGCAGGGTATACTGAAGTCTTCCTCCATACATTTCTAATATATTACATCTAATATATTTCTAATATATTAGAAATACTGAGCTGGATGCAGAGTTAGTAATGCATAGAGAACCCCCATTAAAATCAATGGGATTTGCTTTCAATGGGCTTACTCTATGCATGGTTAACTCTGCATCCAGCCCACTGTACACTCCTATTAGATTTTTTAAAAAGATAACATATAATAACTTTCTGTTTTATATCAAAAAGACTGCTGCAGAAAACCATTTTTCCTAGTTGTACCAGGTGCTGGATCAGGTTATCTTTCCATTTCTCTTGTTAAGCAAAACATTGATCCAACTATATTCGGAGCTATAGAGCTGTTCCCAGCTCTGCCCAAAGGCTAAAGAAAGGTGAATTCTCCTCTTCCCATAAGTCTGTCTTACCTGTCCTCTGGGCTGCATAATTGTGTATCCTGCCTTGAGCGGAAGTTGCCCTGCCTTTTAAGGCAACACCATAAATATAACATCATTGACCTGCAAAGGTAAACAGTGAAGGAATGTGATTTTTTGGTCTTGCTGATATTCTGGTGTGCAGTATGCAGCAATCCTAATTGTACCTTACGCGCATACAAGCATTGATTTCTTGAGTCTTAGAAATGGCAACCATTCTGAATTTACTGAAGAAGCCCCTGTAGACTTTTCTTTTCTTTTCTAAAGAGGCAGTTTTGTAATGGGCTTATACAGTACTCCCACTCAAAATGTACGCTCGTAAAAAGCAGGCAAAACAGCTGAAAAAACACTTTTGATCTATTGTTTATTCTGGGGCATATTCATGTTATATGAATAGTACTATACATTTTGGCAGGGTTGGCGGGTGGCACTGTGGTCTAAACCACAGAGCCTAGAGCTTGCCGATCGGAAGGTCGGCGGTTCGAATTCCTGCGATGGGATGAGCTCCCATTGTTCCGTCCCTGCTCCTGCCCACTTAGCAGTTCAAAAGCACATCGAAGTGCAAGTAGATAAATAGGTACTGCTTTGGCGGGAAGCTAAACGGTGTTTCCGTGTGCTGCTCTGGTTCACCAGAAGTGGCTTAGTCATGCTGGTCACATGACCCGGAAGCTGTCCCTCGGCCTATAGAACGAGTTGAGCACCGCAACCCCAGAGTTGTCCGTGACTGGACCTAACGGTCAGGGGTACCTTTACCCATACATTTTGGCGATTGTCCCAAGTTTCGCCCCTCCCAGCATATTCTACTACCCACTGCTTCTTGATTGAGCAAATATTTGGCTATTTTATGTTGTTTCGCTCTTGCTGGTTCTGCTATTTTTACGCTGTTTTCCCAGCCAAACTGACGATTGGTGGAAGGTGGGCAATAGAGAATGTACAGAGAGCGATACACAAACTTTGCAACTTGATACGGCTTTCATGGGTCTCTAGACCCAGCACAGGAGAGAAGGGGCAGCTGAATGCAAGTGTTTTCCTGCAATAGCATAGGATCTTAGGGAGCTGCCCTACACTGAGTCAGATACACTGGTCCATCTAGCTCAGCACTGCTTACCCTAACTGGTAGTATCTCTCCAAGGTTTCCAACAGGGCTGGCCTACCTGGAGCTATTGGGAACTGAACCTGGGACCTTCTGCATGGAAAACAGATGCTCTAACACTGAGCTACAGCTTTTCACACATAGCCAATCCTTACACAGAATTTGTTGCATAAAGAATAGTCTCCCACTGAACTCGTAGCTACAAAATGCAGGCCACATGATTCAAGTTTTGCATGTTGCATTATACCCAGAGCCACTTTAGTATTTTTGCATGCCAACAAGGAGCATCTATGGAATTTTATTCGGAGGGGGGGCACACACAGGTTTACCTCCTAAAACCCCAAGCAAAAAACTGCTCATGGAATGCATTCTTCCCATCTCTCCATCTCCACTGGAGCCACCTGGCCCATCTGAAAAGCCTGAAGGAGATGTTTGGGAATGGCATTGGATACAATGCTGGGGGCTGTGGATGGAAGGGGGAGGTGGCTTCCCCTTGCGTGAGCAGAAGGCCTTTAGATCCAAGCCCATTGCTGGTGTGGATGTGTCCAGAACATGTATCTGATGAGCATTTAACAATACATTTGTCTAGCAAAGAAGAAATCTAGTCCTGTGAAGGCTAGTTGTAGGAAAGTCATTGTAGACTTATGGCAAAAAAATAATAATGGAACAGACGGCCACTTTTTTATTGCCACATTTTGTATCCCTCTCTTTCTTCAGAGAGCCAAGGGCAGCATACATTGGAGTTATCCTATTTTGTCTTCAAATGACCTTGCCTGGGGGGTGGGGGGAGAGATGGCAGCAAGCCCCAAGGTCCTCGAGTGTGCTCTCAACACAATTCTTCCTGATCCAACACTCCATCTGCTATATCACATTCCTTCCTAAAAAGCAAACAACTAGGAACTTTGAGAAAAGCAGATTCTGATTAAGGGATTTAACCTAGTTATGAGCGGTATATTACATTATTATGTTTTTTCAAATGAGAAGTAAAGATTGCTTATTACAAATCTCTATTCACTTTCAAAAGAGTTTAGTCTTGGCATAGTCTTCAGGTGCTCCAAGCCTGGTGAATCCCATAAAAAGTTTGACTCTTCTGTCTGGTATAAACATTCCTTCATCACCTCCCAAATCCTTGGCAAGGGCTTTTAATTCCCTTGCACTGACTAATGAGACAGCTTTCTGGACAACAAAGACATAATGACAATTTAAACTGAAAATTGCTTGTCCTTCATAAGGTAGCATTCCCCACTCCCTCTTTATTTTAAAATGGGTTGGATCTAAAGGCTGACTTCGTCTGTATGTAACCAGTGTCTTATAGTAATCATTAGTCACATGCAGAAGGACCCAGCCCTTGGAGTCAGCCTATTAATTTTGTTAGTGACCAATGGAAGGGTTCAAAATAGAGAGCTGGTCTCGAGCAACCCTCCACAATTTGTTGCCCTCCAGAAGTTATAGTCTGCAATTGCTATCAACCCTAGCCAGCATGCTAGGGTTGTAGAGCATTTTGTAGAGCAAAAAAAAAAAAGAGGACACATTCCCCAACTTCTAGTTTTAACTATGGTTCGCTATGATGACTCTACCCATGAAAATGAGGACATGTCCTGGAAAAAAAGGGCATATGACAACCCTAATGTTCAGGAATGATGGGCGATGTAGTCCAACAGCATATGGAGAGCTGAAGTCTACCCCACCAACCCTTCAACACAATCCAGACCTGCTTTGCCCTATAAAGCCCTGGCCCCAGATCCAGCTCCTCAGTCTGAGCAACTTTTTATAGGGAATAGCTGCCTTGGCTAACCATGTTTCCAGTCTACTTGGGACCCTGACCTTCAGCTGATCTTGGAACTGTGTCATGGCCTCTGATCATCCAGATACTACCTGGCTGCTTCTCTCTGAACCTGACCGTTGCTTGGAGTGAAAAGGCAGGAGTCTGTTTGAGTGGATTCAGTTCAGCTTAAAAAACTTGTTTGGAAACAAGGGGCTCCTAGAAAAATATGTAGATGCAGAAAAACTAATTTCTTCATAAGCCAATCACCACCCAGAGCACCCTAGATATAGTGTGAATGGCCATCTGGAAGCACCCATCGTGTCCCGGCACTCTAGGGAATATGAGGTGTTTGTGGCTGGTAGTGTATCAACTTCTGCAAAGCCTATTTCTAACAGGGACTTAGCCGTGATTCCTTTGAGGGGGATGTCTGCTAACAATAACCATAGACCTAGCAGGTTGCTTATGCTGAAACACTAGGAATGGGAAGTGGTTAAATACCCAGTGCAGATAATGGAAAGGAAATGAGACCCCTGTAATGTCTTTGCTTTGATGCTAGCACTGTGTTATTAAATGTTTGATTTTTAGAAGTATTGGGCATGTAGAATATATTGACTAAGGAACTGAGAAAAAGAGATTACCTCAGCTAATTGTCTGGTTTTACTGTTGATGAAAACTACTGAAGCCAACTGTCCCATCGACAGGCATCAGAGTTGCAAAGTGGGGAATTAGCCTAAGTGCCTTCTATGAATGTGTGTCTTACAAAAAGGAGAGAGAGAGAGAGAGAGAGAGAGATGCAGCAACACACATTTCAAATTTGTAGCAAGTCCATTTGATGTTATTGAGGTTCAGCACTGAGAATATTGGAACAAAACTGTGGTTTTTCACAGCAATGGTGTGAAGATTTGTGACTGGTTTTAGAGCCCATCTTCTTGGCTACTTGTCAAAGGTGCTAAATCAATTCTACAGCATCTCTCTTCCCCCACCCAAGTTTTCCTCCCAATCATTCTCTGCTACTGTATATGTAATTACATGTGATTTTCCTTCATAAATAACTTAAAATATATGTCCACCAGTGGATGTGAATAGACTCTTTTCCAACAGCAATATACATAGTATCCTAGAAGAGTGGTCAGAGGCTACTTCTAAAGACAAGCTGATATGTTGACCCAGGACATCCAGGTTTTAGTGGCAATGAACTACAACATGTTAGAATCGCAGCTTAAAACTGTAATGGGTCACCACATACCAAACAAATGAAGTATAACTGCAGTGAAGCTTGAATGTGGACCAATCACAGCCAATAATAATGGTCCCAATTAAGGTGTAGTTGTGAGCAATCAGTCACCTGTAATTTCAGATGTGACTCCCTATTAAAGGACACATGTAGCCCCTTGAACAGGAGCATAATAATTGTGATCAGGATATTCATTCTCATGTGCCTCTACATCAGTAATGCATGCTGTTCACTTCTCTTGTTGGAGTGCAATGCTTATTTGCAATAGGGCAGGGGGAGGAACTTTCATTGTGACTGACTCATCGAACTAGGAGACCACCAGGGCACAACGGAGCAAACCGAGCTGCTTGTTGCAGCACCGTGGAAAGCTCCAGGTGAGCAACTTGCTTTGACTATGAGCTTATCCACACTTCCACTTGTCCTGTAACTTCCCCCCAGGAAAATCTGCTCTTTACCACTGAATCAGAGCAAATGTCAATTAGGTTTTTCATGGATCGACATTTGCACTGAAGAGTGTGTTTTCCCAGGGAAAGCAGCAGGGCAAATGGAAAAACATGCCTAGAAAGCATAAGAGGAGCAGAAAACGACTCACACCCATGCTTTCTAGGTGTGAGACAAGCAAAGTATAGATGAGCCCTCAGTCTGGGACTTGACTGAAGCCTTTCAGCTCCCCAAGTCCAGATAGTCCCTTTCAGGCTGCAACATTTTTTGAGGGCAGGCTTGGAGCCTAATTCTCCTCCAAAGATTCCCACCAGGCTTCTTCCTTGTATTGTCCCTTACCTTTCTCGCCCTGATCTGGCCACAGTGATCCATGCGACGGTCACCTCCAGGCTTGATTATTGTAACTCGCTCTAAGCGGGGCTGCCCTTGAAACTCCAGCGGGTGCAGAATGCCGCGGCAAGGCTCCTTACGGGGTCCTTGCTGCGGGATCACGTTCATCCAGTGCTTTACCAACTGCACGGGCTCCCGGTGGAGTACAGGGTCAGGTTTAAGGTGCTGGTTTTGACCTTTAAAGCCCTATGAAGCCTAGGACCTACGTACCTATGGGACCGCCTCTCCTCGTATGCCCCGCAGAGGACCTTAAGGTATACAAATAACAACACTTTGGAGGTCCCGAGCCTCAAGGAGGTTAGATTGGTTTCAACTAGGACCAGGGCCTTTTCAGCACTGGCCCCGACTTGGTGGAACGCTCTGTCACAAGAGACTAGGGCCCTGTGGGACTTGATATCTTTCCGCAGGGCCTGCAAGACAGAGCTGTTCCGCCTGGCCTTTGGTTTGGACTCTGTCTGACACTTATGTTTCCCTCCCCTTATGGTCTTGATTTATCGGCTACTTTAAAATGAGGCTGCATTTTAACCTGTATTTTAAATTGGTTCCCCCCTCTCTTTTCCCCCTATTATATGTTTATTGTGATTTTATTGGTGTTAGCCACCCTGAGCCTGGCTCTGGCTGGGGAGGGCAGGGTATAAATAAAATTTATTATTATTAGTAGTAGTAGTATTAGTAGTATACTGACACAGACCATAAGAAGCTGCCATAAGCTAAGTCAGACCCTTTGATCATCCAGCTGATGTCTGCACTGACTGGCAGCAGCTTTCAAGGGCTTTAGAGAAGTGTTGTAGTTTCATTGCTGAGCAACAACATGCAGAACTCAGTGGAGTGGGAGACCAGCCAACCAGCAGAGTCTCTGAGATGTACTTACCTGGAGGTAGAGTCAGTATCCAAAGTCAGGTCCAGTCCTGGGGTTGGACAAACAGCAATCCACATGGTCAGACAGTCCAGGGGTCAGGGAATCCGATGATCATGGGGTCAAGGATCAAGACAAGCAGCAAGGTAAGGCCAGGAACTACAGGCATTGTTACCAGTATCTGACTGCTTCTGGAAGCTCTGCTGAAAAAAGCTGAAGCCAGCTGGTTCTCATCAGTGCCTTCTCTTTGTTCTTGATGGCTGATCAGATACAGGTGGAGTCACTCCCCCTTCTCCCCCTTCAGGCTGCTGTTCAGCAGGTGAAGCTGACTCCTGGGCCCATGATAACAAGGGACATTTCCATTCCAACTGGATGTGCTGGGGATTGAACCTGGAACCTTCTGCATGCAAAGCATATGTTCCACCACTAAGCTATGACCCTTCCTAAGGGAAATGTGGGTCCCTGGAGCAGAAGTGGTGTTGGTTCCACAATGCTCTGAGGGTACGGACTACAGAAGTTCTGATTTGAGGCCATCTGATTCATGGGCTCAAGATCTGACCTGGTCAAGATGCTGGAGCTCAGGTTGGTTTCTTCCTCTGGTGCTGCTGGCCTGATGGAACTGGCCAGCCCCAATCTCTGTCTGGCTCAAAAGCCCAGGCTGCTGTTCAGGGGAGGGGTTTATGGCAATGCCCCCCTTCATTCTAACAATGTGAGAAGGTCCGCTGGTTTCAATCATATGCAAACGAAAGATAATACCTTCCCCAAATACCTTCTCCCTTGCTTCAGATAAATGAAACAGAAAAAGTTACAGGGTGAAAGACAGTTCAGCACAAAGAGTGGGAGAAATATGCAGAGAAGCTCAGGGAAATGAGGGGGAAATTGTAAACTATTTGTGTTAGAAATATGGAGCTGCAAACATTCGATCATTTTAATCTCCTCACTCAGTTGTGATAAGAGAAAAATATTCAGGCAGCTCCTTTGACGCAGGAGGGTAATCTTTCTTCTTGCATGCAAGTGTCATCTTCTTCATTTTATTTTTATCCTTCCTATTTCCTCAAAAAAAGAAAGAGAAATTACCTTTCCTCTTCGCTGTGCTCCTATCGACCTCCCCTAAAGGTCTTCTTTTTTAAAAAATAAAATCAAATCTGTGTGTACTTTGAAGAACTCTGGTAATTTACAGAAGGTTTGGCTGCTGATAAACTACCACTATAAGATGCTGCAAAAGAGATCAGCTTTGTTGATAAAAGTCTTGAGAGGCCTCTTCTACCTGCTTCTGAAGTCCTCTGGAGAAGAGAAATCATTTCCCTGGTGCTATTTCACTGAGGCTGCATAAGCACCATGCGTCAAAAGCACATTTAAAACACATTTTCTTTCCAAAAAGATTCCTAGAAACTATAGTTTGCTAAATCTGTGAGGGGTAAACTACAATTCCTATGATTTTCTTTTGCGGGGAGGGACAGATCTGCTTTTAATGTACGGTGTGTATGCAACCTGAGATAGGGCACACCTCCATTACCATCGGTTTTTGATACAGTAGGAGTGCCTAGTGATTCCCAAAACGCCATTCCTCCTTTGCCCCTTCCAGCTTTCTAAGCCCTCTTGCTACTGCACTTTATGAGCCATACCCTGAGGTGATTTATGAGTGCAGTTGTTCTACACAACTCCCTGTCACAATTCCCTGAACCTGACAAGCCTGATATTTTAAACCTCCTTTGCTGGAATAGATGAGCCCACATAATTAAACTGCATTTGCTGGAATAGCAGACGCCATTTCATGATGTTTTGCCAGCCATACACTAAACCACCACTTCTCTGCCTCAACAAGGAAGGACGGTGCTGGCCACTAACTTGGATGGCTGCAAAAGAGAACTCGACCAAACCTTTCCATTCTTCAGGAAATCAGCCCTGAGTGCTCACTGGAAGGACAGATCCTGAAGCTGAGGCTCCAATACTTTGGCCACCTCATGAGAAGAGAAGACTCACTGGAAAAGACCCTGATGTTGGGAAAGATGGAGGGCACAAGGAGAAGGGGACGACAGAGGACGAGATGGTTGGACAGTGTTCTCGAAGCTACCAGCATGAGTTTGACCAAACTGCGGGAGGCAGTGGAAAACAGGAGTGCCTGGCGTGCTCTGGCCCTTGGGGTCACGACGAGTCGGACACGACTAAATGACTAAACAACAACAAAGGGTATCAAAGGCTCCGAGCCGCAATGGCGATGTTCTGCCTCCATTTTGGGTTAGCCTCATTTGCAAGGACTCACTCAGCCATGTTATTCTTTACCTGCAATACGAATCTGTTCAGGTGTGGAGAATATAAAAGCAGACTGATGATAATAATACTGTAAGAGGAATGGGACAACAGAAGTTTTGTTGTTGTTGTCAAAATTCATTTTCAGGCACTCATCAGGAAGGATTTGATTTGCCATCAACTTTTTGAAGATTACATATCGCTCAATGCACTGTGTTAACACGCCTCCCCCCCCCCCCAAGCCCCACACACATTCTGGGTCGTAAGTATCATTAATCAGTTTTGTACAGCTTGCATTAAATCATTTTCAGGGAGTAATTGCTGAAGTTGATTTATGATTCTAATGCCGAAGCTGGCAGTTCAGAGGCTCAGTTTGGCAGAAAGATTAAATGAAAGAAAGAAGGGAAAGAAGGGAAGGAAGGAAGCAAGGAAGTCTGTTTTCCCCTCCTCCATAGCGTGAAGACAAGCAAGGGGAGCGGAGCATAATGGCATCCTATTTACATCAGGCATGGAGATTTACAGACTGGGGACTGTCACAGGTGAAAAGAAGTTAGCTAATGAAATCTGAACTTGTGCCACAGAGACGTGGCATTGCTTGCCTCCAGTCTTCTTTCTCCCTGTGAATAATTCATTGAGGAACAACTTTTCACCTCTGAAAGTCAAAGGTAAATTTCCTGTAGATTTCTCTCTCTGCGTATATGTGTGCTTGTTTGCTTAATTGCTTCTTAAATATAAAACGAAGCATGCACGCCAACTTCTAGGACCTGAGGCAGTTTCTCCCTCTCCCCCATATATTTTTAGGGGTCTGGACCCCCTCAATGTTCAGAGGGTGTTCAGCTATGACCCCTGGCTCCCTGAGACATCACAAATGTGACCTCTGGGCATTGTGTTGGGCCCCCTCAATCAGCTTGCGAAGATGGCGTCTCTGGAACGAAGCAATACAAACACACAAGTGCGTACACACACACACACAGAGAGAGGGAGAGGGAGAGAGAGAGAGAGAGAGAGAGAGAACAATAACAACCACCCACCACTCACTGACTATTTCATTCCCGGAGTAGGGGACCATGAAATAATAAAAAAATATATGGGGGGGGGGGAGAACAAAGTTCAGAATCAAAAATTACAGATTCCATAAAAACAAATTCAGTCAGTAATATTAACGGCTCTGTCATAAAGCAGACAAAACAAAAAATGTCAAAGCCTTATTTTCAGGTGACTTGACCCAAGATTTGTAAAAGGGCAACTTTCTTTGCAATACTTCTCAGCACCATACATCATTTGCCCTAAAAGTGTCAGAAACAAAGGTGAGGCAAAATTCAAGCCACCAGGGTCACATTCATATTATTATTATTATTATTATTATTATTATTATTATTATTAACGTACCGCCCTATACCTGGAGGTCTCAGGGCGGTTCACAGAAAAGATAGGGTGGGTCACAGAACACTATAGCAGTTTCTAGGATAATAATAATAATAATAATAATAATAATAATAATAATAATAATAATATATTTATATCCCGCCCTCCCCAGCCGAAGCCAGGCTCAGAGTGGCTAACAACAGTAAAAATAACACAGTTCACATAAAATCACAATCAATTAATTGAAATACATTCTAAAATCAATTCATTCTAAAATCAATTCAGAGTCAAATTAATGGCAACCATTGATTGGGCTAGAGTTCTATGAGGATTACAAAGCCATTACTGTTAAGGATATTAGATGTTTAATTTTCCTGAAATGGGAATATTTATTTGTGTAGCTGTACGTATTTTAAAAGAGGGAGGGGTTTCTTTAAGGAACACCTCTCATGTGATTGTGAGGTATTTTTTGACAGTTAGTGAGTTTGTCTGTCCAGCTGTTACTGCATCTCCGTGGTGTGTCTGTGAGGAGAATACACGACACCGTAAAAGACAGTTGTATTTCTGTCATAAGTCAGACAGAGGGTGATCCCTATAATGCAAATAGGGAGAATTCTGTCCAGGAGATTTCTTTATAAAGAATAAAGAAACAACTCTTTGCTAAGGTAAAGAGTGAAGTAGCAACTAAGTGAGATTGGACCCATGTTCGTATGAACATGAGCATGTAAACATGTTCTTCATTTTGATATTTATTAAAAGAATCTATTCAGTTACCCAGAAGAGTTATTAGCCTTTTTGGCTCTAAGCTACTCTGCTACTTCACATCATGTTGAATTTTTCAATTATCAAATCGCAATTACCCTGTGTATTCCCAAATTTCCTGAAAGAAAGGCTAGTCATTTTGCAGAGATGCTCAAGAAGCTGAATGTAATTCTGAATCTTTTGAATGCAGTTGAATCTGAAACCCTTCGGAAGGTTCCGGAACTGCTGTGCATGCTTCTGAAGCCGCAGCGGGTGGGCAACGTGGCTAAAATTTCAAGTGTACTTTGGGGAATGACACTTGACACAAGGCATTACTTGTTTCTTAAAACTCTCTAAAGTGCAAAGGGAGACCAATTATTATTTTGAGACAACTTTACGCAGCACCAGAAGTACATTCTTCTTCAATGAGCCTTCTGGGTCAGAGATAGTGTTAGAAACTGAGATATGATAGCTAGGAGCTAAAAGGCACCTTAAACCTAGGTTATGGGCGCAACAATGGAATGTCTAGGTTCGTATTTTAAATAACAAGAATATCAAGGTGAAAATGAACTGCAGCTAAATTATTATGCTCATTTTTCACATGGTCTAGTCCTTCCCCTGGCCACTCTCCTAATATTCTCCAGTCTTCAGAGTAGCTGGAAGTGGGACGGCAGAAAAAGGTCCTCCTTTCCTTCCACTCTGCAGTTTTAATCTGAATTCTCAGGCACAGTACTGAGCCCAGAACTCAGAAAGTACTCATGCTAATGAAATTCCCTGTCACAAAATGCGCCTAGAACAATGGAAGTTTCGAAAAATGGTCAGAGATGGGCCAATGTAATATATTAGAGTTTATGTTCTGGTTCTCTCCATGCTGTTTTCAGGCTAAACACCTGCAACCCTTGTCCTAACAAAAATTTGGGATAAATAATAATTTATTATCATTCTTAATTACCTGCCCTTCACCCTATGGTCCCAGGCTTCTTTTTTCACCTTGAAACCATGCTGAGATCTCCCTCTAAAATGTGGCTGCTTCCTGTTGAAAAGGACTAGCAAGAAGTTATGGGCACCAGATAGTTTGTGCAAATAAACAAATGTCAGCCCATCCATTGTTGATAATGGATCTCTTTTTCCAAATGGCTAATATGCATTGTCCATAACCCACAGCAGAATATCTTTTTGAAGCAACTAAAACAAGGGCATTTACCAGTCGCAGATCATCTTGCTCCAAAACTTCATTAGGCAAAAGTTTCCATCCAGTGTTTTAAAACGTATAATGCCAAAACAGCTCCCCCCTGCTTGAGCGAAAATAACCCCACATCCTTTCACGCATTTTCTATACACACCAGCCTTCAAACTCTTATGGACCACATGTTGTAGCTAAGGTACAGTCCCTTCTAAAAGCCCAGCAGCAAATGTGATTTAGAAATTTCCAAACATATGCGGGTGTACAACACAGGCCATTCATCCCAAGGTTCACTAGCTTCACCTGGCTATCCAAAATTAATTCCAGGTTGTTGTTGTTTTTTAGTGGCACTACTATGCTACAAATTAAGCAGTGTGATTCAACGATACCATATGGGGAATGTTTCTGGGCCAGTGAGCCATGTATCAAAAAGACAGCTCTACTTGAACTATAATGGCACCAGACTGCTGGAGTTCATTTCGGAAGTGTTTTGTGCAGGGATGTGTGCTCAGGGCATCGCTCACTTTAGCAAGGAATCCAAAGGTGTTTCAACCACCTTATCCTATGCCAGGCACAGGCAAACTCCAGCCTTCCAGATGTTTGGGACTACAATTCCCATCATCCCTAGCTAACAGGACCAGTGGTCAGGGATGATGGGAATTGTAGTCCCAAACATCTGGAGGGCCGGAGTTTGCCTATGCCTGTCTTATGCCATGCCAAGCTCGAGTGCAGCGAAGAGAATGCTCTGCATTGTTCCATCCATTTCCAGGTTCTTAGATCATCATCACCATCTTCTAAAAAACTTTGCCCTCACATTGGAAACAGTGGGAAGAAAAAGGGAGGGAGAAAATTACAGGTGACTCTCAACACGTATGCATTTTTAACCCTGCTTGCTGCTGCTCCCCCAACACAGCTCTTTTTCCCATACTGATGTTGGTACTCCAGTTGAATGATCCAGTGGTGGCAGGGAGGACCTGACATTGGATTCTTCTATGATTCTATGGAGGTCTTTAAGCAGAGGCTAGACAACCGTATGTCAGGAGTGCTCTGATGGTGTTTCCTGCTTGGCAGGGGGTTGGACTCGATGGCCCTTGTGGTCTCTTCCAATTCTATGATTCTATTCTATGGATCTTCTTCTCCAACGTCAGGGAGGGAGACCCGATCTGTCCTATGGGCTCCTGGAATGCCCTCCCAAGGACCAGAGAACTGCAGCCTTAGGTAGGTGTATCTCATACGGTTTTCCATTATTGCTTTCACCGAATTAAAAACACAGCACAGCAAGACATTAAGCATTCCACAGTGATATGCAAAGTACATTATATCCATGTATTCATAATTTCAGTCATTCATTAACAATGACGGTGTAATCAAGTGACTGTGCCGCCGTTTGGTAACTTCCTAGTGTGCTGTGCCATAATGATGCTGTTTTCAAACAGAGGTCTCATTTAAAGGTTCCACGCGAATTCTTTTGCTCATTAATAAACAGTTTGCTATTTTTCCATGTTGTTTTATTAAAAACGTGCCTTCTTTAAAAAATACACATATATTTTACTCTTTACAGACTGCAGGTAAAGATGTTTTTGGAGATTATCCTTGTTGTCCCAAACGACACCTGGTGTGTCTTCGGTATTCGGATCACCTTTATAAAATGAAGTGGGGGAACCCAAGGGAAGAAAAGGGCCGGAACAGCAATATATTAAGAGAAGAGACACTTAATTTTATAAATATCTTATTTTCTGTACATTATTGCATTGGGAGCCACAACTCTATGCAGCGTCATCATATAGGAAAGAAGTTTAGAAATGGCAAATATATTTATGAATAAATACACTGGTCCGCTGCCTCAACAAGCGCGAAATGTGGTAAACATATAAATTAGGAAACTCTCTTTTGAAACGGTTGTTTAGCAACACCAGTGGGAGGGGTGTGGGAACCAAAGCAAAATAAGTTAAATGAAAATAGTAAATGAGTCACAATCTTAACGATCTCATATATGGCTTTCTTATTCTGGATCTCTCTAAATAAAATGTTAAATTAAAGACATACATTAAATTCTTTAAAAGAAAAAGCTCCAGGGCTGCTCTGCTTCCAAACATTTACACGGCAACTAAAATGCTTTAAAATCGAAGGAGAGGTAAAACTCGGGTACTACACAAAATACACTAGCACGGAGCCCCAAAACAACACACAATCCCTAGCAACAGGAGCACATAGGAAATAAGTTGCAATCTGTTCTCGAGCTGTCGTCAGCAATTCAAGCATTTGTTTCACCTAGTTTTTGCTGCAGTGAGGGAGGAAGATCCTAGTTTTCAAGCCAGACAGGAAAATATCCCATGTTCTTTGTTGTTTTTTTAACGCATGTCGTGTGTCTAAGTTAAAAAGCAGATGAACTCTCGCTATATTTTGTGCACAATTAAACGTTTCGTAAACCATCGATCCAAGTTGTGTTCGTTGAAACAACCAAACGAAACCAACTCCAAAACAAACAACAAGCCTCTGTTGTCTAGATTGCAATACCCGTCGATGCAGAGTCCCACAACCCGCTTTCAAGCGTTAGTGCCTTAAAAACGCAGTCACTGGAAAAATACAGAATCTTTATTTGCTTCCTCCGGTCTCTCTTCCAAATGGCCGTAGCAATGAGATGCTGTTGATTCAACCATCAGTAGGGTGCAAACAGGATAGATGTGGGAGTAGCTCGGATGGGGCCGTGCCCTGCCCTTAGGAGAGCCGTGGGTATTGCAGGTGTCTGGAACAAGGTCGCTGAAGGACGTGGAGGAAGAGTCAAAGCAGTAGATACTGCAGCAGCGGCGGCGGCAGCAAGAGGAGACGAAAGGAACGCAGGGGCCAATGGCTTAATCATATCTTTCTGGAATGCGAGTTTTGCCTACAGGAAGAAGGGGTGAAAAACATTAAATGGTAATTTCACCCATTTATGAGACCCACCAAAAAGGAGGGGGGGAATCCACACAACAACAACAACAACAACAACCAGTGCTGTTTTTCAAGAACAGTTAAGTGCCAGAACTCAACAAAAAGTTGTTACAGTCAGTCTCTGGGAGACTTGAGGCAGCCCTGAACAAGTTTGACAACAGCCACATTCACCACCTGCGGACGTGCTAAAAACTATGGCAAGCAGTCTCCCTAGCTGGTTTGGGGGTCGCCCCTGGTTCTGGTGCAGGTCTAATAAATACTCCCTCACCTCCCTTGTTCTCTTAGATTCAGGCAGTTGGCTAGGGCAGCTAGGAAGGGCCCTTGCACAAATGCACACACATGCAACGGCAGAGGCCTGGCTGGAAAGCTTAAAGCCCGCTGCCGCTACACAGGAGTCAGATTGATGAAAAGGAAATACAAATTGGCCCCGCCCTATAGCTTGACCAATTATGGCTAGGAGCAGCTAGGAGCTAAGTGGAGTCATAGATCTAAAAAAAGAAGAAGTATAGACTCAAATATGCAGGCCAGCTTCTGTTTTGACATGAAATGTTTGTGTCGGGCTTCTCAGAGGTATGTAAACACAAGAAGCAGGAGGGGAGAGGTGCCCGAACTGTGCTCTGGCGTGCTCCAGCTGAAAAAAGCACTAATTATTATTATTATTATTATTATTATTATTATTATTATTATTTAAATTTTTTAATCGCCCTTTATGCGAAGATTTTAGGGCAGTTCACAATATAAAATGGGGGGGGGGGGAAACAAATAAATGCCCCCAACCTCCACAGGGAAGACCAGCAGCAATGAGGACCTTTTATCAGCTTGGGCTAGTTTACCTGTTCTGCCCCTACCAAGGAAAGAAAAGCAGACCTTGCCATGGTTACTTGTTACCTGCTTACATGCAGACTAGACGAGTGCAATGCACCAAATGTGGAGCACCCTTTGAAGATGGTTTGTAAGTTCCAGTTCAGCACCTTGTGACAACCAAGGGGTTCCCTTGCCCTCCTTACAAGCTCAGCTACATTAGTAAGTACGAGAGACAGCAGGGCCTTTTCCATAGTGACCCCATCAGTGCTGAACTCCCTCCTATGGGATGTACATTTGGCCCTTCCTTTTCTTCAGTTACTTTACTGACTTTTTCCTGTTTCAATTGCTAATGCTTATGCATGCTTTAAACATTACTATTTGTTCAGTGTTTTATCTTTATTGGGTTTGCATATGTTAATGTTATTTTTAACAGATTCTATATATATATATATATATATATATGCAGGTTTTGGTGTCCTCGGGTGTCTTCCCGTGTAAAAGTTGGGGTGTCTAGGCGACGTTTCGACGAGGTCTCACTCGTCATCTTCAGGCTGGTGCTTTCGGCTTCTTGTTACTGGAACAGAGCAGGATCTCAGTGTTTGAGTTCCTATAAATACTGTTGAGGAGGTGTGGTGTATAGCCTCCAATGTTCTGGGCAGAGAGGAGGTTCCCAGGCTAGTGTGCCTTTTCTTCTTTTGTTCCTTAATTACTTGAGGGATATCTTGAGTGATTTCTTGAGTGATTTCCTGAATCCCACTTAGGTGGGTCATTAGGTGTGGATTAGTTGCTAAAGCCTTCGTGTCTTGAACTCTTGAACTTTGTGAAGAGTTTTTCTGAGAAGATGGCTGTACTGCACTTGGTTGTGCTCTGGCTTGGCTTCGTGTATAGGGGCGAGCTGTGGTTTTGTGGCCTGTGCCAGCCAGATCTGTGTAGGGATTGCAGGGGAGTGCAGCATCCGGAGGTGCCACCCTGGTTTGGCTACTGGATGGTGTCTGTAGTTTATCTGTGGAGAGGGTCTGGGTTTGGGTCTGGTGTGGTTGATTGGTGATGGCGTTCTGTGTGCCTCTGGATCTGGTGTCAGATTTTGTGGGGAGGGCTAATTTCCAGATGTCTGGCAAGCGGGATGTGTCGTCACGCTTGTTCATGTTGTGAGGGTGTTTCTCTATCTCGATGGCTTTCATGATTATTCTCTTGTGGTGATGTTCCATGTTAAAGAGCAATTTGGAATCTGCAAAATTAATTTCGTGTCCTGTTTCTTTCATGTGTTGGAAAAGAGAGGAAGTTTTTTCTTCTTTTTTGACGGCATTCTTGTGTTCTGCGATACGTGCATTTATTCGTCTGTTTGTTTGTCCAATGTACGTGGCTGGGCAGACTTTGCAGGGTATTTCATAGACCCCTTGGTTTTCCAACTGAATTTTATCCTTGGGGTTTCTGAGGATATTGGCTATTTTTTGGTTGGTGCAAAAGGCTGTTTTGATATTGTGTTTATGGAGGATTTTGCTAATTTTATCTGTAGTGCCCTTGATATAAGGAAGGAGGGCTATGCCATTGTTTTCTTCTGTGTCTTGGTTTTTGGGGGGTGTTTCTTTTTGGATTAGCTTCGTAACCCTGTTTTGCTGGTATCCATTGGCAATTAACACATTTGAGAGATTCTGTAACTCAGTTGTCAAGTGGTCTTCGTCAGCCAGGCGTTTGGTTCTGGAGATGAGAGTCTTGGCTACGGAGTTTATTTGTGCAGGGTGGTGGTGTGATTGTGCATGTAAGTAGCGGTTGGTGTGTGTTTTTTTCCGGTAGATAGTGTGTCCTAGGGAGCCATCAGGTTTTTTGTAGATTAGGACGTCAAGGAAGGGAAGTTGGTTGTTGGCTTCTATTTCCATGGTGAATTGTATTTTGGGGTGTAGGCTGTTGAGATGTGTGAGGAAGCTATCCAGTTTTTCCTTACCGTGTGGCCAAATTACAAAGGTGTCGTCAACATATCTGAGCCAAAGTTTGGGTTTGTGTTCTGACTTGTCTAAAGCATATATATATGCTTTCGTAGATTTTCACGGGTACAGGAATGCAGGTTTTGGTGTCCTCGGGTGTCTTCCCGTGTAAAAGTTGGGGTGTCTAGGCGACGTTTCGACGAGGTCTCACTCGTCATCTTCAGGCTGGTGCTTTCGGCTTCTTGTTACTGGAACAGAGCAGGATCTCAGTGTTTGAGTTCCTATAAATACTGTTGAGGAGGTGTGGTGTATAGCCTCCAATGTTCTGGGCAGAGAGGAGGTTCCCAGGCTAGTGTGCCTTTTCTTCTTTTGTTCCTTAATTACTTGAGGGATATCTTGAGTGATTTCTTGAGTGATTTCCTGAATCCCACTTAGGTGGGTCATTAGGTGTGGATTAGTTGCTAAAGCCTTCGTGTCTTGAACTCTTGAACTTTGTGAAGAGTTTTTCTGAGAAGATGGCTGTACTGCACTTGGTTGTGCTCTGGCTTGGCTTCGTGTATAGGGGCGAGCTGTGGTTTTGTGGCCTGTGCCAGCCAGATCTGTGTAGGGATTGCAGGGGGGTGCAGCATCCGGAGGTGCCACCCTGGTTTGGCTACTGGATGGTGTCTGTAATTTATCTGTGGAGAGGGTCTGGGTTTGGGTCTGGTGTGGTTGATTGGTGATGGCGTTCTGTGTGCCTCTGGATCTGGTGTCAGATTTTGTGGGGAGGGCTAATTTCCAGATGTCTGGCAAGCGGGATGTGTCGTCACGCTTGTTCATGTTGTGAGGGTGTTTCTCTATCTCGATGGCTTCCATGATTATTCTCTTGTGGTGATGTTCCATGTTAAAGAGCAATTTGGAATCTGCAAAATTAATTTCGTGTCCTGTTTCTTTCATGTGTTGGAAAAGAGAGGAAAAAAAGAAGAAAAAACTTCCTCTCTTTTCCAACACATGAAAGAAACAGGACACGAAATTAATTTTGCAGATTCCAAATTGCTCTTTAACATGGAACATCACCACAAGAGAATAATCATGGAAGCCATCGAGATAGAGAAACACCCTCACAACATGAACAAGCGTGACGACACATCCCGCTTGCCAGACATCTGGAAATTAGCCCTCCCCACAAAATCTGACACCAGATCCAGAGGCACACAGAACGCCATCACCAATCAACCACACCAGACCCAAACCCAGACCCTCTCCACAGATAAATTACAGACACCATCCAGTAGCCAAACCAGGGTGGCACCTCCGGATGCTGCACCCCCCTGCAATCCCTACACAGATCTGGCTGGCACAGGCCACAAAACCACAGCTCGCCCCTATACACGAAGCCAAGCCAGAGCACAACCAAGTGCAGTACAGCCATCTTCTCAGAAAAACTCTTCACAAAGTTCAAGAGTTCAAGACACGAAGGCTTTAGCAACTAATCCACACCTAATGACCCACCTAAGTGGGATTCAGGAAATCACTCAAGAAATCACTCAAGATATCCCTCAAGTAATTAAGGAACAAAAGAAGAAAAGGCACACTAGCCTGGGAACCTCCTCTCTGCCCAGAACATTGGAGGCTATACACCACACCTCCTCAACAGTATTTATAGGAACTCAAACACTGAGATCCTGCTCTGTTCCAGTAACAAGAAGCCGAAAGCACCAGCCTGAAGATGACGAGTGAGACCTCGTCGAAACGTCGCCTAGACACCCCAACTTTTACACGGGAAGACACCCGAGGACACCAAAACCTGCATATATATATATATATATATATATAAAATTACATTGTGCTGCACTGATCATGTTGTAAGCTGTTTTCTGGAGGATTTTGCCTGGAAAAGTGGGGTATAAATACCTAAGCAAACGAGTAAGTCCTTAAAATTCCACCTCCTCCTTTTTTAAATTTTCTGCCCAGGAGGTTAAAAACATCCAAGTGATACCATAACACTGTAAAGCAGACTGCAATTAGCTATTTGCATTAAGGTTAACCTTCTACCGAATGTCAATATCGCTGCGCATTATATGGATTAGCAGAATTGACCCACTAAAATGTTTCTTGCCAAGGTTAATGTGATTATTTTTCTAAAGGGCACTGACAGCCTACCATTACTGGTATATTTTCTTCGTTTTCGCTTCTATTTGTGGATAGGAGTCAGCAGGTGATTTCCCCCCGACAGCTAAAATTAGCATGCACAAGTGGTTAATGCACTTTATTAACTGAGAAAGACGTGTATGCAGAGTCGCCTGATAGCATCTCTTGAGGAAGTCAGCTTCATGGACCCTGACTATACTTTCAGAGACAACAGGGATGGTCAAAGTCCTGAAAACATTGTACAAGCAGCAATGTACAAAGTTGGTCCTGAGAGCTCACTGCCTGCTTACAGATACAAATTAAACACTTAACTGGGTCTTGTGCTCCAGCACGCACCTGTTTCAGCTCCCCTACCGTGAAACTAATAAGTGGATATAGCCTGAAGCATTTTAATTTTATTCTTTATAATTATGCAAGGATATTAGTGTTTGTTTGTTTGCTTGCTTGCTTCTAAAGGTCATTTGGAACGTGCTGCACTTTAAAACTGAGAATATACGTTCCTTAGGCGTCCTTGGCTTGCAGCGCACCGTGGATGCACTCCAGGTTCGTTAAAAATAATGGTCGCCGACTTCAGTGGGGAGCCTCTTTCTGTAGGAGGCTCACACCCACCGTAAGAACATAAGAAGAGTCTGACGGATCAGGGAAATGGCCCAGCTGCTCCAGCCTCCTGGCCACGCAAGACCCAAGCAAACTCTCCCTTCCTGCGCTTCCCAGCAACTCGTATCTAGAAGCATCACTGCATCCGACCCTTAAGGCAGAGCATAGCCATCATGGCTAGCAGCCCTTGAGAGCCTCTTCTAGACATCTTCCCTAACACAGAGATGGTCACAGAATCTCCCAACACTGTATCCTGGACATGAGTGCCCACGAAAGAGAAATTATGTGGGGAAGGATTTCTACATTGCAAGATAAGCTCTGTTTTTTTGAGGACTTGGAACTATTCCGTAGCACCACAGTATTTTTAATAGCTGCCGTTGGAATGGGCAAGAGGAAGGTGAGAAACAATCAAGAGAAATGCAGTGGAGTCTGTTCTGCCCTCTAGGGTTCAATTTAAGCATTGCCTGCTGCTGTTGCCTTCAGTTGGAACCATGAGAAGAACGGGACATTGCAGAAAGGCTTGCTTAAAGGCAGAAACGTATTCCCCTAACGTTCACTGCTTTGGCCTTTAAAAGAGATGGAGTGCGTTTCTAAAAAGAAAAATAAGACACACTACTCGTTCCATTTCAGATGGTTTATTCCTCCCCTCCAGCAGCAGCTAACTTCCTTTGTGTGTGGACTGGCAGATTCACATTTGACATACACCTAAACTTGAATGCACTTGGAATCCCCCAGTTACGGAAAAATATAATGCTACGCTCAGGCAACACTTACTGCTAGAATACTTGGACTTCGTTGTAGTTTGTTATAAGGGCTATATTTCGGTTTTGTAGGCTTCCCTGCAACTCTGTCCTTGTGTCTTCTGCTGGAAATGTGCTGGAAATGTAAAACAAAACAAAAAATGTTCAGTTTAAAAGTCATTACCTAATACTGGATGATATCTAATGTTAGTCATAATTGGAGCAAACTCAAAGGAATCAGGGGACTTCAGTTACACGAGTCCAACCCACTCGGGTTTGACTAACACTGTATATCACCAGCTGCAGTTATTGTGCAAATCTGTGAACTTACTCCAAGAAAATAAACTGCATAGAGCTCCAGCAGAAGATTTAGATTTCAGGAGTAAAACCCCTGTAAAACCATGCAACCGGAACATTTAGATATTATGATTGTACAAATCAGGTTAAAAAAACTCCCAAACTTATTACTTAAAATCTGTGTATACTCAGATTTTCATTAGGTAAAGGTACCCCTGCTCGTACGGGCCAGTCTTGACAGACTCTAGGGTTGTGCGCTCATCTCACTCTATAGGCCGGGGGCCAGCGCTGTCCGGAGACACTTCCGGGTCACGTGGCCAGCATGACAAGCTGCATCTGGCGAGCCAGCGCAGCACACGGAACGCCGTTTACCTTCCCGCTAGTAAGCGGTCCCTATTTATCTACTTGCACCCGGGGGTGCTTTCAAAATGCTAGGTTGGCAGGCACTGGGACCGAGCGACGGGAGCGCACCCCACCGCGGGGATTCGAACCGCGACCTTTCGATCGGCAAGCCCTAGGCGCTGAGGCTTTTACCCATAGAGCCAGCCGCGTCCCTCAGATTTTCATTAGGAGACAATAAAATCAAAGCGATAGATTGTGCATCAAAAGAGCAAGAGGAGAAGGTGCTGGATGACAGCACTGGTCTTACTATGTGAAATTGCCAGCAGCAGATGGATGGTGATGATCCAGGAAAGAAGTGAATTCTCATCCCTATATATTTAAGCACTGGGAGGCTGCAAGTGCTGCAGCCAGCACACAGTGGCTGACTGGAATCATCCTGGCTTGTACACAAGCTGTTCTCATCAACAGAGGAAGTGGCTCTCAGCCATTGGCAAATCCTGCCTAAATATTTTCAGACTTGTTCTTGAGCACCTATGAGGTTTATATATCTGCCAATTTAAAAGCAAAACCTGAGATTCAGGATCTGGTACCCTATTTTTGCATAAGGCAGCTGGATTCCTTTGCTAACATCTGGGAAGTGGAATTTGGTCTGCCAAATTAAAATTAGCCACTTAATCCGACGAGCGTGTGATACGAAACAAAGGACTCCCGTGATCTATGAATGTGGCATGCGCTCTGCAAACCCAGTGATTCCTGATGCTGTCGCCATACCTGCTTAAGTTGGATTTCTGAGTTGACGTGGACGTCACAGATCTCACAATGAAATGTTTTGTTCTGCAGTCCTGAGCCCATAGTGACATTCTGAGCCTTCAGCCTGGATCCTGGTCTAGGGTAAGACTTGATTGGACCGGCACCATTCCGAGCCTCAACCATTGTCTTGTGCTTGGAACCTGATGAGCCACATTGCAAAGGCATCAGAGATTGTTTCTCCCTTAAATGACCAACTAAACATTTTCAGCCGTAATACCATTTCCATCACTTTCCATATTTACACATAGGGTAAATATGAAGGAAGGGCTTTGCTTTTTTTGTTACCTGCCCAAAGGCTTTTTTCCTTCTTTTTCCTTGGGTTTTTGCAAGTGAACAATATTTTATTACAAGCAGTAACAAAACAACACCCCACCCACCAAACCCAGGAGAGAATAAAACAACGAAAACTTAACATGTCAACATGGAAAGCCAGTACGGAGATGACTACATTATATACAGGTAAGTATAACTGCATTTATGTATTTAATCCATCCTTTTAATCAAGAAGTCCATATTTCTCTCCTTGGCTTGTGTAAGGAATCGTGTAGGTTGTTTTCTGAAATGTAAGAAATCAAGATGCACCAGGTAGAATAGAGAAGTTCGACTGCTTCTTTGCCTTCCTGGCACAAGGTTTACCAGTTATATTCTTGGCCATTGCAACCTTCCAAACATTATACTAAGCCTTTTTGTTTGCCATGTGTAGGGAACTTGTGATGATGCTGGGCTCCTATCAGCCCAGGTCAAAATGGCCAATGGTAAGTGTTAGGGCTCCAAGGGGTTACTCGAGAGCAAGCAGGCAAATGCCTCCCTGCTCGGCTGTGAAGCCTTGCTTTTGATGCCAAAATAAACTTTATCTGTCCAGAGCGCCACTCTCCCGTGGCAGGCTCATTCACTGGCAGAATCCGTGAGTGGGTGGTCCTTAAACCTTCCCCAGCAAAGTAGTTTCTTGACGCCCAGTCTGTGCCTTCCCTCTCGGCGCGAAAGCTTACTGCGCAAGGAGGGCGTGAGTAACAGAGGACCTCTCTCCTCCCCGCTTTGCCCAGGCAAGGTGTCCTGGCACCGCCTAGCCTCCTCCGAGCCCTGAAGCTCCTCTCCACTGGAGGCGTGGTTACTCTCCTCCGCTGAGGAGGAGCTGCTTCCCACGATCTTTGGGGGCTCTCTGTAATCCATCCGGCTTTTCCCATCTCCCCCCTGAGCCGATGGCAGTTCCCTGACAGTAAGGGATGATGGGAGTCCATCTAGAAGACTCGTGTTTCCCATCCCTGTTCTGTGAAGTTAAGTTTTCAAATGCTTCTCAGTGAGAAACCCTTTGCAGAACTGTGAGATTGTTCAGGCACCACCTATCATTACAGGCACTGATTAAGATAAATCCTCTTTTGCCACATAATCCATAGTTCCAACTATATAGATCTTTGTGACCTTCTAAAAGAGTCCTCCAGAACCCACCACTTTAGAATCCTTGGCATAGGAGGAGGAAAATATTTTCCCCCAGGAAATAGAGTTTTCCTCACAATTACTTCCTTTTGATCTGTAAGTCATTTTTGCCATCTTAAAAAAATAGTTTTTCATTTCAGCACAAAGGAGGAGTGCTGGAAAATCATGTGCTACAAATGAAAGCACGAGAAAGCTGAAAAGCTTTCAATTCAGCAAAACAGATCACCTATCTGTTTTGCTGAAGTGATAGCTTTTCAGCTTGTTCACCTAACAATGGAATTTCATGAGAAAACCAGAAACCAAGGACAGAACTACATGAGGGTTGGAAAACCCAGTCCTCCTGAGTTTGACTCAAAGCGCTTAATGTAGGGGGCAAAGGGGAATCAGTAGGCAGATGTGCAGGTGCTGGGCCATTTCCTCCCATCATTTGATTCTCCCGTGACCTTCCATTTTATAGATTCATAGAATGGTGGGGTTGGAAGGGACACGGGGTCATCTAAGTCCAACCCACTGCAATGCAGGAATCTTTTGCCCAATGTGGGGCTGAAACCCACGACCCTGAGATTAATAGTCTCATGCTCTACCAACTGAGCTATCTCCATTTCCCCCCATTCACCCCACATTTGGCTCAATGACTGGAAATAAGCTTTATGGAGGAAGGAACTTTCTCTGGGGAGATGTGGCAGAGAACTGGTGCACAAGGAAAAAACCACCCACCCACTCCCTGGCCATTAATTCTCCTGTTGCAGTCCACTTTACTCTCAACCAGCAATTCTGTGTCTGGGAAACACCAATGGTGTTTCTAAGGTTCCAACAACTTTCAAGTTATGCAAGCAGCTTCTATTCACCAGAAAATAAGTAAGGACTGCATGAAAAAAGGCGCACAGGACTTTTATTCTGCAGTTTGTTACCATCATGAGGGAAACAGAAGGAAAATATGGCTTCTTGTTATTGGTCTTTTTTTTTAAAGAAAAAAAAATCAAAGGCACAAAAACACTTTGAGGTATGAGATTCACAGGCATAATTAAATTCTCCCGCAGAAGCAATAGTAGGTTTTAAAAATCTATATTCTTTCAGCTACCTGGCTCATTTAATCTACTTAATACCACTCATGCATTACTTTTTCTTATGCATGAGTGATATTAGCTCACAAAGGCTTCTGCCACAATAACATACTTACACCTAGTTAAAATACTGGGGAGGGGAAGCAGATTTAAGACGTATGCTTACATCAATATTATTTATGAAGTGCTTTACTCATTCACACATGTGCTCATGTCCCTTGGAGAAACATGCAAGAAAATACAAACACTGTACAATCACATCACGATTGGATGGTGGGCTTTTTTGGCCATATTTTATCAATACAAATAATCAAAATATTCACATAGGGGAAAATACTCCACAGAAAGGAGTCTTGATGCAATTGTGTCTACCAGTGATGCAAATGCACATGGTAAATTTGGAGAGAGGGAAAAATTATTTTATTTATTAGATTTAGGCAAGGCAAAGAGATAGTGACTGACTCAACATCGCTCAGCCATTTCCATGGTTGGGTGAGGATTTGAATCGGAGTCTCCACAGTCCAAAGTAAGACCCTCTCGAGCACTGCACCACACTGGCTCTCAAAAGACACAAAGGAACTGAAAACTGAGGTGAACAGAACATGCACGGTGCCATATAGAAATAATAAAAATGAGTGATGGAGGGTTTCCATTACATTGGTTTGGCTTTGGAAACGAGACCAGGCTAATTTGGAAACCCTTGGAGAAATTCAGATGGGGAGAATTTCTGAAGGCTTCCTTATTTATTTTTAAAATGTCTCTTACAGAGCCCTTCCTGTGCCAGCACTGGATAGTCCTTGCACCAGGACAAAAGGCGTGTAGGTCCTACACAGGAATGGAGAGACACACTGAATAAGCAGCAGCTGACCAGTGTTACCCTGGTCACTGAGAACATCAGGAAAGGCCTTTTCAGCAGTTACCGTATGCAGACCTTCTAAGTGTTTCTATTTTCCAGGGACAGTCCCGAATTTAACAGAAGCCATCCCGGTTTCTGATTTGATCCCGGAATGTTCTGCTTTTCCTTAAAAGTAAAGAGACCCCTGACCATTAGGTCCAGTCGTGGCCAACTCTGGGGTTGCGGTGCTCATCTCGCTTTATTGGCCGAGGGAGCCAGCGTACAGCTTCCGGGTCATGTGGCCAGCATGACTAAGCCGCTTCTGGCGAACCAGAGCAGCGCACGGAAAGGCCGTTTACCTTCCCGCCAGAGCGGTACCTATTTATCTACTTGCACTTTGATGTGCTTTCGAACTGCTAGGTTGGCAGGAGCAGGGACCGAGCAATGGGAGCTCACCCCGTCGTGGGGATTCGAACTGCCGACCTTCTGATTGGGAAGTCCTAGGCTCTGTGGTTTAACCCACAGCGCCACCCGCGTCCTTAGGACGTCCCTATTTTCATTGGGAAATGTTGGAGGCTATGAAGTTATGTAACCCCCAAGCCAAGGAGATAAGCAACTCTACAACCTTTAGAAGACATCTGAAGGCAGCCCTGCATAGGGAAGTTTTTAAATGTTTGATGTTTTGTTACATTTTAATATAGGTTGGAAGCTGCCCAGAGTGGCTGGGGCAACCCAGTCAGATGGGAGCGCTATAAATAAAACAATGGTAATGGTAATAAGAATAATGGAATAGAACGTCCCTATTTTCATTGGAGAAATGTTGAAGGATATGCATGTGAGGTGGCCCTCAAAGGTTCTCCTTGAAATGTGAATTCGTGAAAACTGCCTTCTGATTTTTTTTGTTCTGCAACAGCATTTCCTGGAGTAAGAGGGCGAAATACAGATCCCAGGAAGTTGGGAGAAACCATCAGTCTGGGCAACAAGCGCATTCACAGGAAACGGCAGCGCTAAGCATGCAGTAGATGCCTATTTCCGTATAACCAGATGATTCAGAGCTTTAATAAAGAACAGAATTTATGCATCCCGTGTTGTCTGCAGACAGGAATCTAGTAATTGCCGCCGTATATTTTACATAAAACACCCTCTCCTTTAAAAAATAAATAAAGGAGAGGCAAAGAATTATTACATACACCACCATGTCTAAATGCCAATTATATTAGCTTCTTTCAGCCCTCTCCCCATCCCTCAATGATGCATTTAGTTATTTCTGGCAGATACTCACCTGTGTTATGTGCTTCTAGCTGTGATAGGGAGTTCACAGCCACTTTGCATAATGAGCAGTAAAGCAGTTTTTTGGCTTTCTCCTCTTCTGATTCAGAAATGGCATTAGTAGTCCCATTTGTGCTCTTGGAAGAAGTTGATGATGAGGGTGTAGATGTTGTTGCTACCGCTACGGAGGTGACAAGCACTGTTGTAGCTCCAGGCTCGGGTATAAAAGAGACCACTTCAGCATTTGGAAGCTGACTAGAGCCATTGACTGTCAGGTTTGCCTTCTCTTCTGAAAGAGAGAGAGAAAGTATATTAGGCTGCCAGGTTGTCCTGTAATCCAGATGATGCTATGAGGACCAGACACGACCAGAGTCTTAGGGCACTATCTCAGGGAAATTCAGTTTGGTTCACACTTAAAGGCCAGTTGACCAAAACTGCATTTTCTGAAGCAACATGTGAACTGTACTGCAGCTCTTTTGTTGGAATCTGCAAACGATGTAGTTTTCCAGGCAAACAGCGTTTACAAGAATCAGGGGAAGGTGCACATAAAAATTAAACAGTTAGTGGAAAAAATGCATTATATTAGGGGAAGTTGCTTGCAAAAAATACAAAACTGCATACAAAAAGGTGTTTTTTTAGGACCTTAAAATATGGATGAATTTTCAGGATTTGAATTTTCAAATTGCTACAGAGATGTGGAGTAGACAATACTCACTGCAGTCAACTGAAGGCAACCAACCATTCCCTGGGGGCCCCCAATCTCTCTCACTGCTAGTGAAAACTAATAAATGAATGGAGAAAGAACCTACCCACACGATGCTGATACAAAAACCTTGCACAAACAGATGTAAGAGAATGAAAGTTTACAACCACCCACCGTTTTCTCTCTCCTCCAATTTCCACCACTCTTCTCCCCCAACCTCACACTGGCCATAACATTAGTGACTCACATTGATCTGTTAAAAAGTCTCTATGAACTGAAAGCAGAGGTGCTGTATGTACTTTTGTTACCCCCCAAAATCCTGTGGCCGGATTCTGATGAGTGGGCACCGGGAGAAAGGGGGTTGGAGACTGGCTTGGGAGAAGGAATCTGTGAACTGGGCGAGAGACAATAGAAGCAGGAGAAGCTTGAGGATTGGAGAGTGAAGAAGAGATGCAGGAGGAGGGAGAGGATGCCACCCAATAAAGGGTCTTCACAAGCATTTAAACCATGGGTAGGCAACCTAAGGCCCAGGGGCCGGATCCGGACCAATCGCCTTCTCAATCCAGCCCGCGGACGGTCCGGGAATCAGTGAGTTTTTACATGAGTAGAATGTGTCCTTTTATTTAAAATGCATCTCTGGGTTATTTGTGGGGCATAGAATTTTGTTCACCCCCCCCCCAAATATATAGTCTGGCCCCCCACAAGATCTGAGGGACAGTGGACTGGCCCACTGCTGAAAAAGTTTGCTGACCCCTGTAAACCATGGCTGGGGAACCTGTGGCTGTTGCTGGATCCCAGTTCCCATCATCCCTGACAATTGGTCATGCTGGCTGGAGGGGAGTCACAAGCCAGCAACAGCTAGAGGGCCCAGGTGAGCCACCCTAATTTAAACCTTTTATTTAGTTCTTCAGCATAATTCTCCATTTCCCTTACTCACATCTTCCTCCCCTCCTTCTGTTTCCATTCCTTGTGTTAATTATTAGATAGGGAGCTCCTCAAAGTGGGGGTTGTTTGTTGCTGGTGTATGTTTCATTATGAAATGCAGTATATAAACGAATAGTTCTTTTTTTCTTAAGCCATGCTATATACAATGAGTGTAACCCACTGAAAGGAAACTTGCAAGGGATGAATAAATTTATTATCATGTTGTCAGACAGAGTTTGACAAAGCAATCACGACACCTCTAATGTAATTTAAACAAAGAAGTGAACACAATCAGGCACCTACTATGCAATACTCGGCTTTTGTAAAAGATTGGATAACTTTCTTTCCTAATCTGGCACTTTCAAGAGCATGGCCGTGTAGGAGATGCAAGGTTGTAAAAAACAGAAGCAGCAGCGCATCTTATTTATCTGTGCAGGGGAGTATTTTAACAACACGACTGCTTACCACTTCTATAGCATCGTTCAGGGGGAAATGAGTGGTGACTAGGAAAGTTGTCCCCAGTTAGCTTTGACACCCTGTCACCCTGGGCTCGCGATCCTGATGTGTTTCCGCAGCAGGCTGCAATCCACCTCATCCTCACTACTTCCTTTGACAGCTCAGCAAAGCATAGGAGCATGCCTTTCATTAGTTTTGCCATTCGCATAAAAGAGGTACAGACTTCTAAAACACCTGCAGACAGCACCTACTGGAATATATTTCTCAAGAGTGCACTGTATTCTCCCTTTGTTCTTGTTTCGGAATTTGAACAAGCTGTTGCAGAAAAGCTTTGACAGTTCTGGGAATCCTAATGCTATGGTAACAATAGCACTTCTGAGGAGGGAAGGAGGTTTTTTTTTAAGTTTTAAGTTTTTATTAAGGGTTTTTTTGTGTTACAAAGCAAACAAAACGATCTGGTCACAAATGGACATGGGGGAAAATATTTTGTGTCCTCCGGCCTGGCACTGTTCTTGTATTCCTTAAGCAA
The DNA here is from genome assembly GCF_965153285.1 of Podarcis tiliguerta. Classification (NCBI taxonomy): domain Eukaryota; kingdom Metazoa; phylum Chordata; class Lepidosauria; order Squamata; family Lacertidae; genus Podarcis; species Podarcis tiliguerta. The sequence goes on from NC_139534.1 coordinate 24,436,951, forward strand.
TGAACAGAGGAAATATTTGTTTTATGATAATTTTTTTCAAACGGTGAATATACTTTTGCCTGCAAAGGGCGTATAAACTCCTTTCTCCTTCTCATTTATTTTTAAATAATAACTCCATTAATAATAACTCCATTTATGCTGAAGTCTTGAGAAAAAATCCCTCTAATTAAGTATAACTTTAGGCTGAATATGACAAAAGCTGTTCTCTCTTATGTTATTGGATGCATTGTCTTGAAGTAGTTTTCATGCATTTATTAATAGTTTGCTTGTGTATAGTACTATGTTTATGCCGTGCTTTTTTGTACAAAAGTGAGATGCAGGCCATCATATTTTGATAAACTGTGAAATTTCCCTACCAACCCTTATTTCTTTATTAGATTTATTAGATTTATATACCAGCCTTGATCATAAGATCTCAGGGCGGTTCACAGAATAAAAACAAATAATTAAAACAAAACATCAAAACAATACCCCCCCTTTCCACAGACACATTTAAAAGGCTGTAGGATATTAATCAGCCCAAGGCCTGGTGGAAGAGGAACGTTTTTGCCTAGCGCCTAAAAATATATAATGAAGGAGCCAGGCGAACCTTCCTGGAGAGAACGTTCCGCAAATGGGGAGCCACCACAGAGAAGACCCATTCTCATGTTGCCACCCTCCGAACCTCATGTGGAGGAGGCGCATGAAGAAGGGCCTCAGGAGATGCTATCAGGGTCAGGGTAGGTTCATATGGAGAAAGTCAGCCCATGAGGTATTGCGGTCCTGAGCCGTTTAAGGCTCCCCTCTGCCTGCACCCCTTCACCCTTCTCTACTGAATGTGTAAAGAACTCCTAAATAGTTAATAAAAATAAAAATGGCAGCATAAAAATTAAAATGTATGGCATTTTATGGATGTTGAATACTTTTGAGTTAGAAGAAATTAAAAATTAAGAACAGTGCACATGGTCATTAGCGGCAAGACAAGATGGTGTTAAATGTGATGCTTTCCTATGACCCAATCACCATACATATATACACATAAATGATACCTTTTCACATTTCCAGAATGATGTAGAAGTGAAGTCGAATTAAAACCATAATGTAAGACTTAGGCCTCAAATTGAGGGTCTTTAAGCGGTGGTTGGCTTTTGTTTGTTTTTTAATCTGTTAGTTATTGATGCTCTGGGAAAGGGTACAATGGGGGTGGTTTTTTAAATCACTTTAAGGAGCTGTATGGCTTTTACCTATTTTTATTCCCCACAAGCCTTTGGGGTGCTGTGGAAGGCTAATCAAATCAAATAAATAATTCCAGACAGAGAGTGGAATTTATATATTTAACATACAGAAAGAATTCTGTCAGTAACTTTCAGTCAAAGGTTTGGAGTTGACACTTTAGATACCTGGCATATCTGAAACAAAATTTAAATTGACGTTTCTTTTTTTCCTACCTGTTCAAAATGCATTTCTTTCTCCCACACAAAATAAGGCAACTGAAACTTCGGAAAAGTAGTCAATTAGCTGACAGTCATAGAAGACTGGGTTGTGGACCAACCGTCTGAATACTAAGAAAGGAACTGTTCTGGTTTAGAAGGCTCCCTACCCCAACCAAATGTTTTTAAGGTTCAGGATCCCTCATTTGCAAAATTAATTATTATTATTATTTTGAAGGGCAGGATTAATAACATATACCATAAATGGTATAAGCATAAGGAATTAGACAGCAGAAAGAAGGTAATTAAAAAGTTGTTCAAGGTGGTATTTTTTAATTTCAATTGTAAAGGCTTGCTGTCCTAAATTTCATTATCATTAAACACACACGCACAAACAAAAACACTGCACCACATTACTCCTTGACATTCATTAAGACAAAGTTAGGCAGATTTGATAAGGAGTTCTAGAACAATTCTTTTTCTGCTTTACTGCCCCATTTTCTGAATAATGAGAAACTAATGGGTGTCACTCAGAGTACCAACTTCCTAAACGGTTGTGCATTCTATTGAGAAATGAGGCTTAAGGGGGGGGGAGAGGAGGAAAAAAAGAACCATGGGATGGTGCAGAAAATAGAATAACCCTGTAGACCTGCATGCAAATCAGCTTGGAGCAGAACACCTCTTAACTCTTTCCGTACAACGTCTTTCCATTCACTTCTCAACCATCTCAAACTGATGCAAGCCAATTCTGAAATTCGAATAAACTGTACATACCTGCCACAATTTTAAAGGTGGAGGTCATATTCTGATAGTGCTCAATCAGAGGCTCAAACAGTGACTAATGAACGTTCAGTTTGGGGAGAGGGGCCTGGGAAGAAGAACTGGTCAGAAGTACCATTCTTCTTTTCAGCGGATGAAGGGGCAAACAGAGATCAAGGCAACCATCGTGGGGATTGCAAATCTAGCAGTTTATCCTAAAATATGAGAATGATCCTGAGAATAATCACATACGATCTAAAAGATTGCCGTGGTGGGGGGAGAGATACTGAACGGTTTATCAAAGTTGCAGCTTAATAATTTATCCAGATCACTTTTCCAACTACAGTGGTACCTCGGTTTACAAAATTAATCCGTTCCAGAAGTCTGTTCTTAAACCGAGGAGCGCTTTCCCTAATGAGGCCTCCCGCCGCCGGTGCCCTTCCACTGTGCAGATTCCATACTTAGACCAAGGTAAAGTTCTCAAACCGGGACACTATTTCCGGTTTTGCGGTGTTCATAAATAAACCAAATCGTTCTTAAACCAGACTGCTCTTAAACCGAGGTACCACTGTATTGTGAAATGCCTGTGGAACCACAGGAGCTCTTATTTTCCAAGGTGATGCCAAATAAAGGGAATATATATATATATATATATATATATAGTGTGTGTGTGTGTGTGTGTGTGAGAGAGAGAGAGAGAGAGAGGGAAAAACAGGTGGACAGATAAAACCTGGAATGAAAGCGTAGAATCGAAATTCTGAGAGCAGAAAGTCCAATGTTAATCTCTTAAATTGTCAGTTATGCTTTGGGATGAAAGCTGCTTTCCCTTTTGGTCTGCTCATTCAATGACCTGTGTCCTTTTGAGGGAAAGAAAAAGTGGCATCTGCCCCTTGCAGATTCTCATGCAGAAGTGCTGGGAGCTGACTGAGAGCTGGTGCTCAGAATAGGAGATGCTTCCCTTCAACATGAGAACAGGGACTCCTGCAATGTCCTACTTTTAAAGGTTTTTGATTTTTTTAAAAATAATAATATATGTACACACCATACCGCCATTCTGTGCCATGGTGGAATGGACCTCTTTTTTCAATAGTGTATATAAAAGCAAGGACCGTCAACCCATTTTCCAGATGGTAAATACATTTTCTCAACAAATTAGAATGAGTTCTCCACAGCATTAGTAGCCAAGAAAATAATCTGAAACTGAAACGGTATGGGGTATTAGGGGAGGTGTAATACCTCTGGTGGGATGCAGGTGGCGCTGTGGGTTAAACCACAGAGCCTAGGGCTTGCTGATCAGAAGGTCGGTGGTTCGAATCCCCGCAACGGGGTGAGCTCCCATTGCTCCTGCCAACCTAGCAGTTCGAAAGCACGCCAAAGTGCAAGTAGATAAATAGGTACCGCTCCGGCGGGAAGGTAAACAGTGTTTCCATGCACTGCTCTGGTTCGCCAGAAGTGGCTTAGTCATGCTGGCCACATGACCCAGAAGCTGTACGCTGGTTCCCTCGGCCAATAAAGCGAGATGAGCGCCGCAACCCCAGAATCAGTCACGACGGGACCTAATGGTCAGGGGTCCCTTTACCTTTAATACATCTGGTGGGGGACACCTTCTGGGGTAATCCGTTCACCTTTGGTCCCCACCCTGCTCTCAGCTCCACCTGTGACTCCTAGAAGTTGTCAGGATGCGACAATGGCCGCACCCTGGGAACAGCTTCAACTGGCCAGCTAAACCAGGTGAGGGTAGCTGATGGGTCTCAAACTCTTGGTGAGTTAGGGATTTCCCTTGCATGCGAAGACAGGCTCCGGAAGATTCAGTGGACAAGACCAATAGTGGGTCCCATGGTCAAGAAGGCGGTCTCTGCACTGATCATAGAGGGAGGTGAGGTGATGATGGGGCTCCTCAACTTGGGAAGGTAGCCCATCTAGGAGAAGGAAAGCTCTGGTCCTACACCTCTGCTCCCTAGTGGAATATATTTGGGATAAGAACAGGCTAAGGACTAAACCCTACAGAAATCCAGAATAGAATCCCTAAGGTGGCTGGATGGTGCTTTGCACGCCTCCTCCTGGCAACTCCTGCAGCTCAGCTGGTGCCAAATGTACTGCTCTGCTTTATACCATATCAGCGATGCTGAGAGGGGAGTCTTGTCATCTGGGCAGCCCCGGACCGCAAAACATAAATATAAAATTTATTAAATTAATTAAAACGTCAGTGCTGCTAACACAGTGGTTTGTCTTCACCTCCAGAGAAGCAGTCCATTGTCCCTTGAGACAGACGGGTGCCAACAGCATAAAAAATATTGCAGAGTCCTAGAAAAAGAACTGTTAGGACTAAATATTGAAATCTCACAACTAAGCCCAAGTTGACATTGCTGAGACAAGATCATAGGCAAGAGAGGCTCAAAGGGAGCAATAGGCCCTACATTTATATTCTGAGAAGCATATATTGTTCTCTTTTATGTAAAAAAACCCCCAACACATTTGCATTTATTTTCTTATGCTTTATATCACAAAAGGAAGATATAAAAATGTGGAATTCAAATTTGTGACCCTCCAACTCTGAAGTATATTTGTTTTGATTTAGAATGTGTGATCAAAGGATCCTTATTTTCATTTGATAAGTAAACAGGTGCAGTTTTGAGTAGCTGGGGCACTCATCTTGTTCAGTAGCTCACGAAGCTGAGTATCTTGACTATTTAATTCAGTTTATTCTGCCTGGAGAGAATATGTGAATGTGTGTGCACATGTGTTATGTGTCTTTATTGTAGGAGTTATTTTTTATCATATTCACACAGCTAAGATTGGTTTTGTGGGGCATAAATAAAAACTGAATTACTAATTCTTGGAGCTACCACTTTTGCTTCCTTCCATCAGCCTCCAGTTCCTAAGGCTGCCAGGGACATTGAATTGGGGGGACGGGCAAAGATGGCTGCTTTGAATTTCTGAGCAAGTGTGGCTGAAGATACTTTCTTAAAACCATCTCCACTTCATGGGTAGGTGGTCCCATGTGGTTGTCTTTCCAAGTTGCAAGTTTCCATTTGGTACATGATCAATTGTAAATCATCCCTGAACCAATTGGGCTAGTCACTAACTCTAAGGCTGGATCTACACAGATACAAAAAACGCTATGAAAATGCTATGAAAACCCCCGCTATTATATATATGCAATTTGCCATTGAGCTCTACATTGCCATCTGGTGTCACATTTTTATAATGCACTTATAATGTTATAACTGCAGCTGTGTAGAAGAGTCCTAACATTAAGCTAAGTCACAGAGTTCTCAAGGGAGAGAGAGAAGAGCAATAGATAAATATAAATAAGACCTTGCAGTGGACGTCAACCTTTGCAGACTTCAGACCACCCCTTAGCTCAATCGTGTAGCCTGAGTCCCAGTTTTTAACCATATTTTAACCATTTTCAGTGATGGGCAGCTGTAACTCAGTTGCTGGTCCTGAGTCCCAACCCACGACCCTACTATCCAAAGCACAATTTGTGAAGTGCAAAACATTTCTTCTCAGGGTCCACTGGCATTTATAAATAAAAGTAAGGGTCGTGTGGGGTAGGAACATATTTTATAATATCTACTTAATATGATTCAAAAAGAAATAGCAGCCTGTTTCGTTCCACTGCATGTGGAACTAATGATGCCTCTATGGTCTACTCTATAAGGGACTGTAATGTTTCAGGACTATTCATGAGGTTTACCAAGGTTTACTGGTTTATGCAGAAAGACCAGAGCACAGCTTCCCACTAGATTTTGCTGTCAACATTACCAAGCAAGAGCTTGAGAAATGTGCTATAGGGAGCACCTATGGGCTTGTTTACATGGCTATTTGCTTCCAAATATCTGTGGAAGAGTCAGAGGTTATTTGCTGCAGGCTTATTATTGTGAATAAACACCAGAGTGTCCCGGGGCACTGGCTACATAGGCAAGACCCCCAGCCCCGACCCCCAGCCCTCTTGCTCATTATTCCGAGCCACTCTGGGGCATGCACACTTATCCAGTGACAGCGGCATATGTGTGAAAGCAATCCATTCCACACATATATGTATCCCCCGCTCGATGAGGAACCACACCTCTAGAAGGATGCTGTGTTTATGAACCGTAGTACTAAATCCCTGTATCCAGAACTCAGGGCTCTCTCTCTCTCTCTCTCTCTCTCTCTCTCTCTCTCTCTCTCTCTCTCTATGTGTGTGTGTCTTTAAGCATCAGTTGAAATTACCAGCCCTCTCAGCTCTGATCACCTATTTGGCAGCTGTGGAGCAAGGGGGTGCTCAATTTCGTACCACCTTTCCCTACTATCAGGAGAAAGGGAAGCAGCTCATTAGGTTTCACAACACTGGCCATCAATTGGTTCGCAAGCAGATGAAGTTTTAATTGCTTGCAGCAATGCCATGAGCAGCCCACTGTTGAGTGTTCATGTCTTTAGATCACAACCAGCATGTATTTCTCTTCTTCTGGTTACCGTATCAAAGAGCTGGCATTTACCTCCAGGAAGCTAGAGGACTCTCTGCAAGTTGTTACCGTAGATAATTCACTACAAATGTAGAAAACTTCATCCATCTTTGCATACCTCGGTTGGCTATGCCACATTTATCCCAGGATGAAAACAAGACAGTCAAGAAGCTATCCGATGGCTCTATTTCTCCACTTCACATCACTTTTGATAAAAATGATTTTCTCTTACAAACACAAGTGACTAAGGTTATCATCTCCATCTCAATATAACTGACAGTGTTAACAAGCTCAGAGCATGGAGCCACAGACAAATGAAAGCTCATAGACAGCAAAGCAGGATTTGTTTGATGCCACTTGGAAGCACTGTTTGCTCCCTTGTTCATACCCCAAAGGCAGGACTGTCACACCATCTCACCTCCTGCACTCCATTGAAACCCACCATTTTGATGGTAGATTTTAATGTAGACAGGGAAGTAGCTCTATTGCCACATCTCTACTGGGCAATTTCATCTTTGCTTGTCCTCATCCACAACCTAAATGGCTGCATTCAGCTGGACAATGGATATGCTGGTCAAACTGTACAGGGAATGTGACCTGCTGTTTTAACTGATCTGTTTCCGTTTTCAGAAAAGACAGCTTTCTTTTTCTTGTCATATTGAAATACACACTGAATCCTTGGTGGCAGCACTAAGAATGGTGATTCTGATAATGATCATCATATGGTCTAAGTAGAACTCTCCAACTTTACACAGGAGGATGAAATATGCCTGGGGGTAGGAAGTGGTTTGGTTTTGCTTTTTGTTTTTGCAATCGGAGATTTGGATTAAGCTGCAAAACGTATATTGAATCTTATATTCCATCTGTGTGGTTTGAAGAAAACAGGGGCTGTATCCAGTTGAACAGTTACACTAGTGTAATGACCCTCGCATGCTCTCCAAAAGTGCTCCAGGGAGGTTGAAGGAACCCCCAGAATAGATTTAGGGGACACGCGACAAGCATGTGTGGAGAAGAAGTTACATTGGAGATCTAAAAGCTGCTGTGCTAATGTATGAACACTGTCCATCGGTTTTGTTCTTCTCATCACAAAGTATTTATCAACACTGTAATGGATAGGAAGCAAGCATGCATTCAGAATCTCACGCAAAAGAAGAAGCAGCAAAGAATGTATAGAATGAAAATTGACCTGATTTGTCAGAGATGCTGGCTGGGACTGGTGTAGCAGAGCAGTTCGCATTAGCCTTTGCGCTGTCCTTGGAAGCACCAGCTTTTGGTCTATTTTTCGTTGCTTCTAGTGCTTTGACCTTCTTGGCATGTTTACTTCCTTTGTAGTGGGCCTCGGCCTGGCTCTACAAAGGAGAACAAATCAGGCTCACACTTTGCACTTCATATCACTTGATGGATGACAATGTAGAGAGAGAGAGATAAAAAGTTATACAACTTTCAATAATAGGCACCACATTTCTTTGCCTGACAAGTTTTTGTAACACTTTATATTATTGATCTCACTTTTTTTTAAAAAATGTATTCAGGAGATAAATATTAACAGAGATTTTTTTAAAAAATGCAGATTTTTTTTTTTATGGCATACAAAAAGAGGACCATCCTCTTGACTAATCTCTTAGCAGAATTCTATCTGAAGTCTTAAGCTGTTGCGTGGAGGTAAATATAACCAATTTAGAAAATGCATATTACTCTGATTGCTAAGGCTGCAGTCCTAAACAGATAGAAGTACCAAAGTCTACAGAAATCACTGCACATAAGTGCATATAATGCATATACTTGTTGTGCATGGTGGTCTTTATCTTCTGTGTACCCTAGTATAGCTTGCAGGCCTATCAATGTGAATGCACTTGGCCAGCCACATATTATGTCCTTCTATGTGCATGGAACTCACCTTTCCTTCCTAAGGTTCTGCACTCCCGGGCTTGCAGAAAAACAACAACAGGAAGTTTTATGGAACCTCCATTGAGCCACCTTATACGGTTGGTAGATTTCATTCATTTTGGGAGCTGGCAAGCTGTGTAGGCCTGTACCAACATAAGGCTACGAATAGTTACATCACTACATGCCAGCAGGTGTGTTGGGGTTTATTAAGACAGACCATGTGATTCATCAATTTCTCATGGGCATGAGTGCTGATGAACACACACTGAGCTCCACCGTTTGTTTTAACGGTAGAAACAGATTTGTTTCTTCACAAGCCTTCATTCCGGGGAGCATCACTTCATTATTTAATCAGGCAATTAATGGGGGAAATCTTGCTATTAATGGGGGAAATATTGCTATAGTCTTAAAGGCATAAAATGATTGGATTATTAGTCATACTCAGAGTAGATCCATTAAGTGGGTTTGCTCTGGGTACAACTTAGTTGGATATCACTCCAATCCCTTATTTCTCAAAATATAGCAATGGTTTAGATTTTGGAGCATATAAAATTCAAATTTAAAAGCTGTGGTTCTTTCATAATACTAAGGAAAAAGGCATATTTTCTGGCAAAATTATACAGGTCAGGTTGCAATCCTATGGACACTTAGCTGGGAGTAAATCTCATTGAACTCAATATGATTTACTTCTAAGCAGGCATGTATGGGATTGCACCATACTATACCATAACTCAACCTCTCACAGGGTGTGGTTTTTTTGAAAGCCAGACCACTTTAGAGGGATGGCTGCTGTATATATTTATTGGGTGTGTTTTACAATCTTTGAACATTTGTATTCAGCTTCAATCCAATGCATACCTATATGGTGGTAAGCCAAACTGAACTTAATGTGCAATGTGGCTTACTTCCACATGTATAAAATACATGCATCGGATTCAAGCTGCTAACTTTATAAGGTTGCTTTTGTGCATCTTGTTTTCCAGAGGTGCACAGTGGTGTCTACTGGGTTTTCTTGCTGCATTTCTGAAGAAACAAAGCGAAACCTATAATGGCATTAAAGGGTAGGTGGGGAAACCAGGTGTTTTCAGTATTAAATGTCCTAGACATTGTTAATATGATAGGAAATTTACCCACTGACTACAGCATTATCATAACAAATTCGTTCCTGAAATATTTTTGATTGAGGTCAGAGAGGTAGAAACATTTCCCGATACATATTTAAACCTAATGTTTACTTAACTTAAATAACAGAACATGGACATGCCTGTGCCATTATTGAAGTGTACATATTAACTATTTAAGTTAATATTATAAGTGCAATAAAAACTAACACACGGGACACCCCCATCCATAGGCACATTGACTGGGAATAAACCCCACTCATTTTAACAGCAGCAACAACAAAATGCTCCCACCTGGCATGTTTAGAGGTGGGGCGAACAAGAAATCATGCTTTTCATAAAGGGCACAGAGATATGGCCACAACTTGGCATCTCACATATAGAAATACAATGCAAGGGACATTTCTTGTAGCATGCAGGTGGTACTGTTAAGAATACCGTGGCCGACATGGATTAGGAAGGTTGCACTTTTGCTCATTGTGTTAAAAGTGAAAACAAGCCATAAAACCAAGTGCACAAACTTTCCTCAACACCTCTGCTGGGTTCCAAACCCTCTGGGTGTTGTTAAAGCGTTGTTGCTATAGGAAGGACAACTGTATTAGTCTCAGTGAAACTAGGTGCCACTGAAAAGCCACCTAGGGACATTGTGTAATAACAAAGCCTCGTCACTTGGGTGCAAGTGATGGGTAGGAACAGATGGAACGGAAGGGAAAACACACAAGCACATCTGTGTTCAGCAACACAGCCCTCATGGATTTGCACTAGGAAAAACAGCCATTAAGACCCAGCAGATAGGTGCATGTGATGCAAAACACCAACTTTTCCACCTGGAAAAGGAATAAAACATACTGTATTTCTATATTGTATTTTCTGGTAGGGGACTGTGCAGAAACTTTTTTTTAAAAAAGAAAAGAGTTAGCATGGGGAGGGGGATATCCAGAAACTTAGGATAAATTGTTAAAATACTGGCTATAATATTTATAGCAGAAATGCTAAGGATGACTGCTTGCAAAAGTATACATCCTTTTCATTATTATTAGGCACCACACAAAGAGGGAATCTGATTAATTGGCAGCCCAATCTTAAACATGTTTACTTTGAAGTAAGTCCCGCTGAGTTCAACAGGATATATTTCCAAGTAAGTAAGCTTAGGATTGTACTGTTAATTGAATAATCACTACTTTTACATGTACAGTACTTAAAGAGACACTGCTCCATTTAAAGTTAAACCAATTAAAAACAACAATTCACCTTTTAAATTAGTCATTTTGTTTGAGATATATACTTTTATTAAATATTAACAAGTTGTTGTATGGTGGGTTGCTATTACAAAGGTTGATGGAGGTTTTGCACCGTCACCATCCTTTACAGTTTTATTTTTAAAAATATTTCTTTTTTCTTTCGGTAGGGAGGTATTTGAAGTAAACTGTACAATGTGTTTTCTATATTCCTCACATTGCATTTCTGAGCACCGCTACCTATTTTGGAGCTGCTTTTAGTTTTCTAGAAGCTACAGAAAAACAAACCATGTGCTCTATGTACAGAATATTTATACTGCTTCTTTAAGATGAAGCCCAGAATGGCTCCGACTAGGATGTGAGAGGAACAGGAGATAATGCTTTAACTTTTGGATGCAAAGCCTGAGGGAGAGGTTTGGTCCTAAGTCAGAGGCAGGGAACCATTTTGGTGGCTAATAGATTGGACAAGTGGGTGGGGCTGCCCACCTGTCAATCACTTGGTGTCTGGTGATTAGGAGCTTTGATTGGAACGTCAAAGCATCCCACACAGCTAAAGCCTGCTTTCTGCAGGTATCAGGTGTGTGATCTGTGCAGGTGACCTAGCAGGCTTCAGCTGTATTGCCTTTCACCATGTATGATGCTAGACAATCTATCATCATATATGATGTCAAAGGGTGGGGTGAGGAGGGGTGGTTTGGAGAAAACAGCCTTAGAGACCAAATTTGAACTTCTGGTGGGCCAACTCTGGTCAGTGTGTCAGTGTTTCCCCACCCCTGCACTAAGTTATTAAAAGTCCTAGGCAGTTCTGGTCCAGAAGACAATCAGTAACCCATACATTATTCAGTTACGTTGTGTTCTGTAGATTTAAATAAACAATTGTTGAGCTTAAGACATGCAGTGTGTCCTGCCACTCGCTATATATGAAAACTATGTCAACAGATGGGGCCTGCTCTGAAGCTACAGTGGTACCCCGGGATGCGAACGGGATCCTTTCCAGAGCCCTGTTCGCATCCTGAACAGAACGTAAGCCCCGACAGTGAATCTGCGTATTCGTGGGTCGCGTTTCGCCGCTTCTGCGACGTGACGTCATTTTGACTGTCTGCGCATGCGCGAGCGGCAAAACCCAGAAGTAATGCACTCCGTTACTTCCAGGTTGCCACGGAGCGCAACCGTGAAATACTTATCCTGAAGCATATTTATCCCAAGGTATGACTGTATTTCATTTCCAGAAGCTAAATCTACCTGGGAGGATGGAAGGAAATATAACCCTCTTCCTTGTTTTCTCTTTTGAAAAAGGTGATTTTATTTAAAATGTTGGGAAGATACCCTGATGAAACCATTAAATATTGATATTATCAATTCTTTTGTAGGGAAATGATCCAAATGCCTGGTGGTCTAGTGGCTAGGATTCGGAGCTGTCCCCCCATTTCTTTTCACTCTCCTGTTTTCTCCAGCTTCTTTGTCAAAGGGTCGGGGATCTCTCATATTCAAACAAATGCAGTTTTTCTTGGTTCACTCATTACTTGTGAGGAAGCGGATAGGGGAAGGGTTGGGAGACCTGGAGCCACCATCCCAGCTGCTGTTCTTATTGCCTAAGTATTTTTAATTTATTTACACATACTTATTTATTCTTCCAGGTCTCCAAGAAGCTTGGGTTGACTAGCGCACGGTTTACGCGACCTAGTTTCTAAGGGCTGAAGCAGCATGTGAAGACAAGGGTCATGGAAATTGAGAAGCAGGTGTTTTCTGGGGTCAATAGACCTTTAAATTACCATGACTGTTTGTTAAGCTTTCAAATGGCTACGTAACTTTCAAATAGATAGTGTCCCTTTAATTTTTTGGACTGTAACTATGTTTACTGCATAGCTTGTGCTGCTGAAAAGGCCCAAGGCAAAAAACAAAAGACTACGACATGATAGACAGAGGCGTACTGAAGAGAAAGGCTGATATTGGCAATGGGGATGCCTGCAATATCAGTGATAACCTACTCCTGGCTTTGATTCACTTCATTCCTCATCTACTGTACATGAAACCTGTTGAAAACAAACAAAGCCCAGACATATATTAAACTAGTTATAAACTCAGTTATGAAATATATCAAATACTTAACCAATGAACACCCAAGTGAGATACTTCAATGGAGAGAAAAACAAGAGCAACACATGAACAAAATCTTTTAAATCTGAAATCACCACTACGAGTGAAGATGGCATTAATTCCACGATGGGTTAACAGAAGATCTTTTTATATGTTGTGTTTTCTGCAACAAATATCTCAGTCATATTTTTAAAAGGCTATACACAGGTTTTCAAATGTACTGGGGCATGCAGAACTAACTTTAGCTACTGTCACATAGACTGATTTTCATTGGAAAATATATTGCAACACAACCTACAAAGCACTGCTTTTTACCTATGATGGTTTCAGTTCTCCAAAGGTAACCATTATCTCAAAGTAGCCTCAGCAACTACAGGATTATATAATCATAAAATTGTAGCGTTGGAAGGAACCTTGAGCACGATCTAGTCCAACCCCCTGTAATGCAGGAGTCCACTCCAAAGTTTGTACTAGGGCTCAAGAGCACTATGGGAAGTAGAACTGGGCAGCAGATTGTTGTGTGTACTATTTTAAATTCACCAGCCTTTGTAAGCATCTATCTTCTTCTTCTGCCCTATATCCATAGATCTCAGGGCGGTTCACAACATAAAATCACAATATAAAAAACACAAAGTTTTGGGTCTGCTACTTTCTAAATTTACAGTACACAACCTTTCGATGGGACTTTCAACAGGTGGCACCTGCAAACAGGGCCAGACCAAGACATTTTGTTTCCTGAGGTGAAAACGTTACACCTTCCCTTTCCATGTACTAAAGCCAACTGGCCTTGCAGCTGATTTGTACTTAAACACCGATGATGGGACAATGTCCTCCACCACACCTGAGGAAAGTAAGCTATCTTTGATGGCACAGTTAGGCTGTGGGGCACACAACTTGTCACCAATCCCTGCAAACTCCCCCTCCCCTCCCAGCCACATCTGCCCCACTCTGCCTAATGTTTGGGCTGAACCTACCTACAAAATGAAATCCATAAGGTAGTGCCACACTGTGGGGTGATGACACAAAGGCACTCTAATGTTTCAGCATCTTAGGAGAACATTTGTCCTCATTCAACAGAGGTTCAACAGAGGGCCCATATTCATTTCAGCGTTTGACTGTATTGATGGTTGTTTCTGAGCGTTGTACAAGCAGCCATCTACCTTGAAACCCTACATTCCATTTCTAGAACATACATTTGAATGTGATGCTTTGTCTAAGCAGGACACTCAAGAAAAAGGAAGATAGTCCAGTGTTTCCCAAATGTCCCCTCCCAGGGACCACTTAAAAATTGTCGAGAGTCTTGGAGGACTACATCATCAGTCTCTTGAGCAAGTGTAATGCACTGTGCTAAATGCTGCATGATTTTAATTATATTTTAATTGCTTTCTAATTTCATAGATATTTTATTTTGTTGCATTACAAACTGAATTCTATAGAATACAATAAAACACAATATAAGAAATTAAAGGCGCACTAAAATGTAATTAAAATTTAATATACATATTTAAAGAGATGGCTGCACCATCTTCTCCCTTCAGCCATTGATCCACAGGCACTTGAATGACGCTCACAGACCACAATCTGGGAACCCCTGAAATAGTCCATATGAATGTAATTATATTTTTGGGGGATAATTTTTAAAGCCATTTTTTGATTTGCAAATTTAACAGGAGGGAAGCAAAACAAAAGTACAGTATACTAACAAATGAACAGCAAATAAAATTTCAGTGTTTTGCTCTCAGTTATTTCCTACTTAGCAATTTGAATTAGGGATTATGTGAAAGGAGCATAAGGAAACTCATAGAATCATAGAATAGAATCATAGAATCATAGAGTTGGAAGAGACCACAAGGGCCATCGAGTCCAACCACCTGCCAAGCAGGAAACACCATCAGAGCACTCACTACTGAGAACCTTCTGAGAACATATTTTCAGATGCTTTTAATGGCTCGAGGCAGGCACAAGACATTACTTCGAATTCTCTTTATGTACATATTTCTTTCTTAGCTCTGGATTGTTAAAATTACATGATTTGTAATAGAAGTTTGGGAATTCTTTTAATGTTTTAACATGGATGCATGAAGTGCTGTGAACTTTAATTGTAGCTTTCTGTTACCTGATCTTGACAAAATTATATACCCTTTCCCCTTACTGGCTTGCATCAATGAAGGAGCCAGATGGTAAGAGAATAAGCGTAAGGCAACTCATTACTTCGTGTGGTGATGTAATTCAGCAGTATTCTCATTGCACTCAAGGATTATCCTGCATAACAGCAGAACTAGAGCCATGTATTATATTTCAGACAATATTCTTGTTTGCGTTTCTGTCACCAGCCAGCAGAGCTGCCCTGCCAGATACAATGACAACAGGCACAACAACACTGCAATTATGAAAAGAGGAGCCGATGTAATGAAAAATAATTTGACCCACTCCACCCCTCCACCCCCCACATTTCATGACCCACCTTGTATATTTTTGATTTGAATGCGTTTGTATTGTAGGACACAATTTTAGTTTGCTGGTTTTTGTGTGTACTGAAGAAACCAAAACATAATCTCCCTATGCAGACATAAGGACCAACTGTTGTTTGTTTTCACAAACCATGGCTAAGCATTATGTTTGAATACCTAAATCATAGTTAAGGATGGCTGCAAAACAAGATTGTTTATTTATTTTCCATCTTTTCCTTCCTCCCAAAGTGGCCCAGGGCAACAAACACCAAAGCTAAACAATACGATAAAAAATAAAAACAGAATATTTAAAAACATTTAAGAATATCTAGAAACATTTAAAAACAGTCTAATAACCTCACATCTAGCAGTTTCAAGGTTGCCAGAAACAGTATATTTCAGCCATCAGATATGTCTTTAAATTCCTCCTCCCATCTTAATAAAGAGTGAGACAAATGCACCTTACTTGAGAGGGCATTAACTGGGCAGCACCACATGACAGCAGTACCAACAGAGCCTCTCCTGCTGATTCTAAGGTCTCAGATTGTTGTTACTGGATGAGGTGGTCTTTTAGATACTTAAGCAAACTGTTTAGAGTTTTCTGCACCAGCACCAACTGCCTGAACTGGGTTTAGTAGCTCACTGGCAGTCAGTGCAGAACTTTCAGGACCTGTGGCACATGGTACCATTGTGATGTAATGCACACACCAAATAAGGTTTTGGCGTTCTGAGCATGCTCAGCTTTGTGGCAAACTCTAACCAATCACAAGGAAACTTATACATAAGGAAACAGTTACATCCTCAACACTGCGGTAAAATCAGACCAATCACAGAGAGGCAGCATTGTCTGTACCTCTGGATGCGAGCAGGATCTGTTCGGGAGCCCCATTCGCACCCTGAAGCGAACACAACCCGCGTTTGCGGGTCACGATTCGCTGCTTCCGCGCATGTGCGTGACGTCATTTTCAGCATCTGCGCATGCATTCCGTTACTTCCGGGTCGCCACGGAGCGCAACCCGAAAACGCTCAACCTGAACCAACTTTAACCTGAGGTATGACTGTACTTATGTGCCTTATAAGAAAATGGGCAGAGGGGAACTAAGCATTCTGATTGGATGGAGGATTTGAAATGTATTGGAATGTATATAAAGTATATGAAAAGGCGTGTGCTCCAATGTTCTGGGCCCGGTCTTTGTGAAGCAATCCCACTGGATCAAACTTCTGCTCAGAAATAAACTTTGGACTCCCTTTTTCATGTGATTCTGTGTTCACTCGTGAGATAGGGCAGGCTTTCCTGCAACAATTGGGCTGCGCACTCAACCTAGCAGCTGCATTAGCGGCAGCTTTTGTGTTATCTTCAAGTACAGGCCTCCATAGAGTGAATTGCAGTAATCTAGCAAGAACAACTGGGACCAGGCTATCCCATTCCAGAGAAGGCTGTAGCTGGCCTGTGTGGGGCCTCAGCATTTCCAGCCACAAAAAGCACTTGGTATGCCAGTGGCAAAATGGAATCCAGGAGTGTTCCCAAGACTACAATCCTGCTCCTTCAGGGGACTGCAACCTCTGACAGAACAGGTTGTCCACACAGGAACTTGCATCCACAGTGCTTGCATTTTACCAGAATTCAGCTTCAGTTTATTGGCCCCCATCCAGCCCCTCACTGCTTTCAGACGCCTGCCCAACATGGGACCCTTTGCCTGAAAGTTTTTTAGTTACTGCTCCTCTGTAACATGTGGTCTGTAATGTCTTACTACTTGAATGTATTCAGGAACTCTGTAATCTATTTTTGGGGTCTGCTGCATATTAGGATTTTTTTCTTTTCTGCATGTACAAAGGCCACACATCAGATACCTCTCTATCTAGTGTGTTTGTGGATTGGGTATGAATCTTTAACGTGGACATGCCATGGACCACTTGAATGAAACACATGTGTCCAAGTACCACAGTTTGGGAACCCCTAGCATAGACCTGTTATGAACCGGCCTGAGATCTATAAATGAAGAGTGGTATAATGGTACCTCGGTTGTTGAACGTAATCCATTCTGGAAGACTGTTCGACTTCCGAAACATTTGATAACCCGAGGTGCAATGCGGGGGTCAGCAAAATCCATTGAGAAAATGGAGAAACGCACCTCGGAAGCCTTTCGACTTCTGAGGTGCGTTTGAAAACAGAAGCATTCAGTTCCGGGTTTTCGGCGTTCGGCTTCTGAGACACTCAAAAACCAAGGTTCCACTGTATACAAATTTAATGAATAAATAAATAATAGACAAAAGCCAGCTGGTTGGACCAACAGGCTTAGCTTAGTATAGGACTGCTTCCTAGTTTCTTACTGTATTGGTCACTACAGTGAAATATTAGCTTTATGTGGCTCAACAGAAACATCGTAGAACCAAACTAGGAAACTACCTGAGGCGCCACAATCCCCGAGGTGCCTGCCTCAGCTACAAAAGCGCCTTGCAGAGAGCAAGGAAGCTGCCATCTTCATTTCTGGAGGAGGCAGGTACAGAAGCAGGTTAGCAGCTCCTTGGCAGTTTTGATATTCCCTCCGTTCCAAGGGACAGGATTGAGAGCACACATCCCCCCCCCCATCTCTACCAGCTGCCTGAGGGCAAAGTCATAGTTGTGAAGGAAAGGAAACAGAGAAGTGACAGACATTTTTTAAAAATGAAAATAAAAAAACAGTCATCCCGGTTAACTCTTGCGTGTTTAAGGTGCTGTTATTATATTGATCTACACTGGCTCCCAGTATGTTTCCAAGCACAATTCAGTGTGTTGGTGTTGACCTTTAAAGCCCTAAACAGCCTCAGTCCTGTCCACCTGAAGGAGCAACTGTACCCCCGTTGTCCAGCCTGGATACTGAGGTCCAGCTCCAAGGGCCTTTCTGGCGGTTCCCTCACTATGAGAAGTGAAGTTACAGGGAACCAGGCAGAGGGCCTTCTTGGTAGTGGCATCCACCCTGTGGAATGCCTTCCCATCAGATGTCAAACAGATAAACAACTATTTGACTTTTAGAAGACATCTGAAGGTAGCCCTGTTCAGGGAAGTTTTTAATGCCTGATGTTTTATTGTGTTTTTAATATTTTGTTGGGAGCCGCCCAGAATGGCTGGGGCAACCCAGTCAGATGGGAGGCATATAAATAATAAAATTATTATTATTGTTATTGCTGTTGGCAACCCAGTCAGATGGGAGGCATATAAATAATAACATTATTGTTATTGTTGTTGTTACAGTAACACATGGGAATGGGTAGCATTTTAGTTTAACCAGGGCAGTAAACACCACCAGCACTACCTTGAGTCATAACAGTCTAAATAAGCTGTATGTCTCACTCGACTAACGTTAGAGATGGCCTGCTTCATAATGATACATTGCACTAAGTTGGACTTTTATTCCCACTCATTTAAAATATAGAATCATAATTATAAAAAATTATATGTATGGAGCCTGGTGCTTGCCTTCCTTAGTTGTAACAAGGTTGGGTAATGGCATGCAAATTAGCCAGTAGCCACCCACTGCTCTTCAAATATAAGCTCCATAAAATATATGCCTGTTATTCCTTTGATTAATCTGGCCTTTTAGATGCACTCAAAACTTCTGGATGAGGTGGGGGTGGGGAATGAGGCATGAAAGTGTTATGATTTGGGGGAAGAAGTCTATTCTCATATGTGTAAATATTTTAGATTTGGTCTTAATGAACAGCAGCTATTTCTTTTGAAGATGTTCTGTATGGAGAAATGAAAATCTCTTAGCTTCACAACTTTACTTAAAACTAGAGGCTGAGGAAATAATGTTAAAGAGACAACCCACAGATTACAAAATCCAGTGATGCAGCCATTGCTGCAAGTGATTACTTAGGATGGATAGCTATGAAACAGAAAGTACAAATATGTAATACAGGCATATAGATTGACTACCAATTTGCAAAAAAGAGAGAGCGAAAGCTGGAGAACATTAATCCACACCAATTGATCTCCATTAACAGATCTCCAGCTGGAATGGGGCTCATTTGAGGCTTATCGGAAATAGCATATAAAGTTCCTATTAGCAAATGTTTAACTGGTCTAATAAATAAGGTAGAGTTCCTTTTCCAGTTTTTCTAAAAATCATTACAATACTTCCAAAGTATTGGTAACGTCTTTTAAATTGTAGCATTATAGCAACCACTCAGGAATATTACACTGATAAGCGAATTACCATATTTTCGCGTGTATAAGACTAGGTTTCCCCCCTTAAAAATAATGTCAAAAATTATGGGGCGTCTTATACACGGATAGTGACTCCCCCCATTTTCTTAAATCTGAGTCCCACAAAATAGGGGGCATCTTATGCATGGAGGCGTCTTATAGACGGAAAAATATGGTAACTTATTTTAAATCACTATGGCTAGGAGAAATCCAGTCAGATGAGCAGTGGAACTCTTTCATTCAGTCCTTGGACAGAACAACACCAAAGGATAATATTGATTTCATGTTTGTGACAAAGGATTGTGCTGTTTGTCATTCTTTATGCTGTGTTTGTGATATACTGGTTCTTTGAGTTAATTATATAAATAATTATATAAATAAAGACTAATTGCTCAGAGAAACTTCTCATCATTAGAAGCTGCTAAAAATGTATACATTCACATTAATGCTAAACATATGGAGCATGTACAGTTAATTGGAATATATAGTTACAGGGATGAAAAAAACTGAGTCAAATTCACTACTCTGAGGCCAAATCCTCGAAAACAAACTTGTTAACAGATTAGTCCTTATCAACTAAAAGCATGACCAGCGTATGAAATTCCTCACAGTTCCAGAAATGGAAATGAAAAAATAACAATCAAATGCATGAAAAAGTAAAATGAATAAAAAAGTAACAATTCCAAAGATAATAGCAGGGCTTTTTGAAATCTTGTTAACCTTTAGTTTATGATACCTGTAGTCTACACAAAGCTTAGAGATCACTTACTGAAACCCCCAACACTGTGAGCACTAAATATCAAACAGTGTTAAAAATAAATTTTAAAAATCACAAGCTTCCTCAAGTGTTTTATTACAGTTGTATGTGTGAATCAATCATTCTT
This sequence comes from Podarcis tiliguerta, assembly GCF_965153285.1. NCBI lineage: Eukaryota > Metazoa > Chordata > Lepidosauria > Squamata > Lacertidae > Podarcis > Podarcis tiliguerta. The sequence continues at coordinate 24,457,433 of NC_139534.1, forward strand.
TCGCATTATAATAGCACTTCTATTTACTTCTAAAGACCACAAATTACTGAAAGCTATGGAATGGGAGAGTATTTCACTCTTGCCAAAGCTAACTTTGAAAATGTAAAAAAGAGACTGAAACTTTGACTCTGTTTCACAAATCTTTCACACCAGCATCCTAAACATATTCAGATCAATCCAGCAATAGTGGTCCATCAACAGAAACAAACTGTGAATATCGTGAGTCTGTCTACTATAATTTTAACAGTGCAAAACTCTGTTTTTGGAACTAATGAAGTTTGTTTATGTACATGTCGTTCTCCTGATTACCTCCAGGAGCAAGTTAATATGGTTGCCTGGCCCACGTTTTTCTGCATTTAAATACAACAACAACAACAACTTATTACTTAAACCCTGCCCATCCAGCTGGGTTCTCCCAGTCACCCTGGGCAGCTCCCAACATTAAACATAAAACATTAAAAACTTCCCTAAAAGGGGCTGCCTTCAGTTGTCTTCTAAAAGTCAGAAAGTTGTTTATTTCCTTGACATCTGATGGGAGAACGTTCCACATGGTGGGTGCCACTACCAAGAAGGCCCTATTAAGCTTACTAAGGAGAAGTAGGACTGAATGTTGTTATCAAGGCAGGACCTGCTTTGAATTGCCATCTGAAGATGATGGATGGATAGAAAGCTAGACAGACAGACAGACAGACAGACAGACCGACCCACCCACCAAGTGAAACTAATGCAAAGCTTTCCTTACAATATTCCAAAATGCAACAGTTTCCTCTCCTCCTCAAATTATCAGTGCTTTTTGCATTTCGTTTATTTTTTAAAAAAAATAATGCAAAACAGGGTATCACTGAAAATGACACAGAGACAGGAGAAACATAGATCAACCCTTTATTAATAACCATTAAATTGATTCAAATGGAAAACTAGGAACTTTTGTTAAAAGCTTTGTTAAATAGCCTCTGTTGAAGAGAACTTTCTGCACATTATGCCCCAGCAGCCTGTAATCATGTAATATTTCTGTCATGTTGGAGCTGAAGTGTTCATCATTTTGTCAGTTCTGTCTGCAAAGAAGAGAATTACCTTCACAGGCTCCCTGAGATTTATGCTTTTAATTACCACCTATCTGCTTCAATACCCTCCAAACTTAAAGAATCAATATAAATAGTCTTATTTAGACAGGGGTGGGGAATGCTTGACAAAAATTCCAGCTATACTTTTTTGGGTGGATTTCCACTTGATGTTATTGATTCCTTCTACATCTTTTCTATCCGCTAGCAATTCATCTGTTTTTAAATGTGGTCCTCACCTTTAGAAATAGCACAGGCCAGGAGCATGCATAAAATAACAATAAATGGCAGCTGGAAATTTGCAGAAGTTACTGGTTACCAAACCAATGGATTCAAATTACAAGAAATGAGATTCCGACTAAACACGACGGTAAAAGACTGTTCTACAGCAGAATGAAGAAGAAGAAGAAGAGTTTGGATTTGATATCCCGCCTTTCACTCCCTTTAAGGAGTCTCAAAGCGGCTAACATTCTCCTTTCCCTTCCTCCCCCACAACAAACACTCTGCGAGGTGAGTGCGGCTCAGAGACTTCAAAGAAGTGTGACTGGCCCAAGGTCACCCAGCAGCTGCATGTGGAGGAGCGGAGAAGCGAACCCGGTTCCCCAGATTACAAGACTACCGCTCTCAACCACTACACCACACTGGCTCTCTGAGCTGCTGGACTCTCCATCATTGGAGGTTTTTAAGCAGAGGTTGGGGGGCCACCTGTATGGAATTCTTTAGCTGTGATACCTGCATTGCAAGGTGGCCCTTGGGGTCCCTATCAACCCTACCATTCTGTGGTTGTTTTATAATCCTAATTCATGTTTAAGTATTGTCTTTGGGGTGTTTCCACTTCAGCATTTAAGACCACTTTGTCAGTTCTCAAAAAATAAGGCCACTTCATCATCATTACGTCTTTTAAAGTGTTCCTCCCACTATTGTAGGAATGGGGAACCTGTTTTTCCTCCAGATGTTGTTGAGCTCTGGCTCCTATCAACCCTCCTCGTTTCCTTTCAGACTGTGTGTATATTTGGATTGTAATATCCCTTGGGGCAGGGGCCTTTGTAAAACTCCAGGTCCATAGATGTTGAAACAATAACAATAATAAGCTACCTGGATCTGGCCAGATGTACCACTTAAGTATTTGAGGATAGTTCCGTTTCCTGGATCTTGTGCATTTACTAACAGATAGTGGGGTGGTGTAGGCTTTGAGTTCACCCCTCAAGTGTTTAGGAGTGGGCAGGAAGGGGCAGTGAATCACGGCCTCCCTGTCTTCATTTTCTGTGCCAACAATGCCAGCTATCAACTTGGTGGATGTATGCATAGAGATCCACAGCAGGATTTGCAGATTGGAAAAGCTGTATTTTAGATACTTGACATTATAGAGCTGTTTCAGGGACATTCTGCCTAAGACGGAACAGCTGCCGTAGAGGATAGCTGTCACATGGCAGATGGTGGTAAAGCTGTACACTCTTGAAACTGAGCTATTTGGGATTCCTTTCTCCGTGCTCTGTAACTGTTGACCTGCTCTGTTACTTAACACAGAAAGGGAAAAGGATAGAAAAAAGGCTTTGTTGTTGCTGCCACTGTTTAGGAAAAAAAAGTCTATTGAAACACCAAAAGACCAAATACACTGTTTAATTAATTGGCTGTTATCTATGCATACAAATGTCATAATTATCCCAAAACTGGAGAGAAGCAAAAGGCAAACTTGGTGTGAAAGCTAGTGTGATGTTTAAGAGGCTTGCGATGTTTTGAAGGGAAGCTCTATGGAAGGTTCAAGTCAAAAGGTGCAGACTACAGGTGAAAGGTGAATGTGAGGCAGCTAATACAGAACAAGACCAGTGCTATTTTTCTAGAAAAAGAGATGAGCTCACCACGAACTTCTCCCTTGTTCTCTTATAATGGCAATGGCGCCTACATGAGAAGGGCTGGAACTGAGCTCCGGTGAAAAAAATCCAGGTCAAAACTATCCCACCAAGAGTTAAGTAAATGAAACAACATGATGTTGAAGGAAACTGACCTCTTGTCTCCAGTGGTGTATCTGAGAGAACACCACACAAAGTGGTTTCAGTGTCAAAACTAGGATCTGGGAGATGAGGGTTCAAATCATCACTCGGCCATTGATCTAGGGGATGTTGCTGTCTCTCAGTCTAACCTTTCTTATGAGGGTTGTGATGAGGATAAAATGGAAAGGGAGAGAACCATGTATGCCACCTTGAGCTCCTTGGAGGAATGGTAGGATATTAATGTAGCAAGCAAATAAATACAGTCAAACCTCGGTTGTTGAACGTAGAATCGTATTGTAGGTTTGGAAGGGACCCTGAGGGTCATCTAGTCCAACCCCCTGCAATGCAGGAATATGCAGCTGCCCCGTACGGAGAATCGAACCTGCAACCTTGGCGTTATCAGCACCAAGCTCTAACCAGCTGAGCTATCCCCTGGCCCCAAATGCCAATCCGTTAAATACCAAACGTAATCCGTTCCGGAAGCCGGTTTGGCTTCCAAAAGGTTTGACAACCAAGGTGCGGCTTCCGATTGGTTGTAAGAGCTTCCTGCACTCAAGCAGGTGCCGCGTCAGATGTTTGGCTTCCAAAAAACCTTCAAAAACTGGAGCATTTACTTCCGGGTTTTCGGTGTTTGGGAGCCAAATCGTTTGAAAATGGAGCTGTTCAGGAGTTGAGGTTTGATTGTAATGCTCTCCAAAAAAGGGACTCCTTCTCAAATCCACTTATACAAAGGGTTAAATTTTGGCCTTGCTCCCTGAGTATTAATACAAGCCTCTTTGAACCAACGGCTTACTGCAGTGATGTCAAGAAGTCTTCGCAAACATTCATAGCAGCTTAGCAGATAAAGGACTCGACAAAGCATGGCTTATTGCTCAGTATCCAAAAAGCCAAAGTGCTGCACCAACAAGGACAAAACAACCCCTATACAGCGCCACAAATCCAACTTAATGGTGTAACGTTGGAAAATATTGATCACTTTTCCTACCTGGGCAGTTATATTTCCATAAGGGCCAACATTGATGCCGAAATCCAGCATCGCCTGAGCTCTGTGAGCGCAGTTTTCTGCCGATTGACGCACAGAGTGTTTGAGGACCGGGACATTTGCAGGGTAACCAAAATGCTTGATTACAAAGCTATTGTACTACCAACTTTACTGTATGCATGTGAAACATGGATCACTTATAAACGCCATCTCCAACTCCTCAAAAGATTCCATCAACGGTTTCTCCCAAAAAAATTACACTTCACTTGGGAAGATAGGTGAACTAATGCCAGTGTACTGGAAGAAGCAAAGATCACCAGTGTTGAAGCAATGACTCTTCAACACCAATTTCGTTGGACTGGTTATGTTGTTTGGATGCCTGATTATCATCTTCCAAAGCAACTACTCTATTCCCAACTTAAGAATGGAAAGCAAAATACCAGTGGACAACGAAAGTGGTTTAAAGACACTCTCAAAGCAAATCTTAAAAAAAATGCATAAGCACTGATAACTGGTAAAAACTGGCCTACGAGCGCTCCAACTGGAGAACATCCTTCACCAAAGCTGTCATGGACTTTCAAGAAGCATGAACTCAGGGTGAAAAGGAGAAACGTGCCAAGAGGAAGGCACGTTTGGCAAACCCTCACCGTGATCAACTCCCGCCTGGAAACCTATGTCTCCGCTGTGGAAAGACGCGTCAACTCAGAATTGGCCTCCACAGTCACTTATGGACTCACTGTTAAGACTGTGTTAATGGAAGACAATCTTACTTGGCTAAGAGTGATCGCCAAAGAAAAAGAAGAAGAAATGTTGTCAGGGCAACTGAATAGGAAGACAGAGGCACTGGTATGCTTGAGAGAGAATACACAAAACCAATATACAGGCATTTATAGAAGTATTAACGATCGGTGCAAATTGCTTTTTTTTTTAAAAAAAAAATGAACACCTGTGTAACTTTTAACTAGTTCTAAAATCTGAACTTTCATGTGTGCATATGGCAAATAGCAAAATTCCTGGTTCCATTCCTGGAAGTCTCCACCAGCAGATGTACTAGCAAGTAGGGGTTGTGTTCCTAGGTTATAAGTGAAACCTCATGGCCTGATTTTATGTTTATGTGTATGCGGTTGAAAGAATTGTATGTGAAAGTAAGAAAAAGGAGGACTTTTCACCTTGATGTTTGTTTTATCCTAAAGGCTTTTGGATCTTTTGTTGAAAGCCATTCTGTAAATGGCTATTTGAGAAGTAGCAACCTCTGCGCCTACAATTGCTTATACAGCATAATTCTTCCCAGTATCACGCACTCTTGGGACATGAATAAGCATATCCAGTCTTATCCTCAAGGAGAAGGGGACGACAGAGGACGAGATGGTTGGACAGTGTTCTTGAAGCTACCAACATTAGTCTGATCAAACTGCGGGAGGCAGTGGAAGATAGGAGTGCCTGGCGTACTCTGGTCCATGGGGTCACGAAGTGTCGGACATGACTAAACGACAAAGTCTTCTCTTTTCCTGAACTTCCATTGTACATGGTATCGTCTGGGCTGGCCAAAGAGAATTTGCCGTTTCAGGTGGAGTAAGCAAATGGCACCCCTTTCTCCAAGTCGCATGGTACTAAGCATTTTTTCTGGCAACCGATGTGGAAAATCCCACAAGCATCTCTCTACAGTAGTGAAAATGCAGCAACAATTACCGTATTTTTCGCACCATAGGGCGCACCGGACCATAGGGCGCACCCAGTTTTTAGGGGGGTAAATCAAGAAAAAAAATATTTCCCCCCCCCCCCCCAGCACCAAAGAGCAGCGTACAGGCTGCTCACAACCTCTCCCTGCCGGAGGGGTTGCCCGCGGCTATGGAGGAAGCCAAGGCAGAGAGCAGGATGGATCCCGCTCGGTGTTTTGGCTTCCTCTTTAGCCCAGCGCAACCTCTCCTTGCCAGGAGACGCTGCGCAGGGCTAAAGAATCCATAGCCCCGTGCAGCCTCTCCTTGCCGGAGGGGTTGCGCACAGCTATGGAGGAAGCCAAGGCTGTTTTGGCTTCCCATTTAGCCCCGTGCAGCTTCTCCCTCCCGGGAGAGGCTGCGTGGGGCTAAAGAATCCATAGCCCCGTGCAGCCTCTCCTTGCCGGAGGGGTTGCGCGCAGCTATGGAGGAAGCCAAAGCAGAGAGCGGGATGGCTTCCCCTTTAGCCCCGTGCAGCCTCTCCTTGCCGGGAGACGCTGCGCAGGGCTTTCCTGGCTTTACTGGGAGGTGGGGGGATTCCCTCACCTCTCCCAAAAGCCCGCAGAAGCCACGCAACCCCTTTAAAGAGATCGTGGCTTCTCCTGGCTTTCCTGGGAAGTGGGGGAATTCCCCCACCTCCCGCAAAACCGGCAGAAGCCGTGAGCACTTTAAAAGGGCTGCACGGCTTCTCTTGGCTTTCCTGGGAGGTGGGGGAATTCCCTCACCTCTCGCAGAAGCCCGCTTTAGCCCCGGGCGCGCTCTCTCTGCTGGAGAGGTGACGCGCGGCTATAGAGACTCCTGCAAAAGCGCGCGTCACCTCTCCAGCCGGGAGAGGGTCGCGGGGGGCTGCTTTAGCCCCGGGCACGCTCTCCCTGCTGGAGAGGTGATGCGCGCCTATAGAGACTCCTGCTATAGGCGCGCCTCACCTCTCCAGCCAGGAGAGGGTCGCGGGGGGCTGCTTTAGCCCCGCACACGCTCTCCCTGCTGGAGAGGTGACGCGCGCCTATAGCAGGAGTCTCTATAGCCATGCGTCACCTCTCCAGCCAGGAGAGGGTCGCGGGGGGCTGCTTTAGCCCCGCGCGCGCTCTCCCGGCTGGAGAGGTGATGCGCGGCTATAGAGACTCCTGCTATAGGCGCGCGTCACCTCTCCAGCCAGGAGAGGGTCGCGGGGGGCTGCTTTAGCCCCGCGCGCGCTCTCCCTGCTGGAGAGGTGACGCGCGCCTATAGAGACTCCTGCAAAAGCGCGCGTCACCTCTCCAGCCGGGAGAGGGTCGCGGGGGGCTGCTTTAGCCCCGGGCACGCTCTCCCTGCTGGAGAGGTGATGCGCGCCTATAGAGACTCCTGCTATAGGCGCGCCTCACCTCTCCAGCCAGGAGAGGGTCGCGGGGGGCTGCTTTAGCCCCACGCGCGCTCTCCCGGCTGGAGAGGTGATGCGCGGCTATAGAGACTCCTGCTATAGGCGCGCGTCACCTCTCCAGCCGGGAGAGGGTCGCGGGGGGCTGCTTTAGCCCCGCGCGCGCTCCCCCGGCTGGAGAGGTGACGCGCGCCTATAGAGACTCCTGCTATAGGCGCGCGTCACCTCTCCAGCCAGGAGAGGGTCGCGGGGGGCTGCTTTAGCCCCGCGCGCGCTCTCCCTGCTGGAGAGGTGATGCACGGCTATAGAGACTCCTGCTATAGGCGCGCGTCACCTCTCCAGCCGGGAGAGGGTCGCGGGACTATAGCGTCTTCGCTCCATAGGACGCACACACATTTCCCCTTCATTTTTGAAGGGGAAAAAGTGCGTCCTATAGAGCGAAAAATACGGTAATTAAATCACTAAATAGTATGCTGCCTTTCGTGACACCCACAATCTATTACTCTCCCTAATGGTAGGGACAGCCCTCTCACACCTCTTAATATATTGATAATAGTGTTATTTCCACTCCCCCCCCCCAAAAAAAAAGACACGACAGCATGGCTGAAATTACTGATAATTGCCCCTAATCTTTGTGCACTGATCTTTCTAGAGGAAACTGCTCACAAAGTCTCAAAGAAACAAAGAGGTTAGCAGCTGACTGAAATAAGAGCTCTTTTGGAATAGCGAGTTAAGGCTGAATGATTTCCATTTCCATCTTCTCTAAGAGTTCCATAAATCTGCATCAGTGGATGAGTAAATGGGAGTGTTTTGATTCAAAAAAACAAAACCCAGAAAGGTGGGCAGGTATTTAGAGAATTCCAAGAGGGGGAAACTTGCAAGTCAGGTAGTCAGGTACAGTTGAAGCCATCATAAAGGTGGGTTCATTAGAGACATGAACCCACATATCGTCTTATCACAAGCCATTTGAGTTACAAGCAGTATTATAAAGATATCAGCACCAAAACTCATTCAGTAAAAAGTCATGCATCTCAGCATGCACAAAGTGGTTTATCATGGTGCAGTGTGACAGAAGTCCAGAAGAGGGAGTCCTTGACCTCACAGGTGAAAAGGAGAGAATAAGGATGCAAAGGGAATTGTGTCCTGGTGCTTGCAGCAATAATACGGAGCAATGAGAGACTCAAAGAGAGAATGCCTTACTTAAAATCTAATGCATTCATGGCAGAGCCATGATTTGAACTGGGAAAGTCCCGGATCATACAAAGAGCATGCAGCTGGTAGATATGTCACTTATCGGCAAGGAAAGAAGTATCACGCTTCGTTGAAGAACCAAAAATTGGGGGTTGGTGTTTTCTGCTCTCTTTTCCAAAAGCCAAAAGTTAAAGACAGTTATAATAAATAGATTAACAAGAAACTACCAGTAGGAGTGGTGGGCAGGGAGTTTAAAGGACACAATTAGAAGAAAGGCAGAGGAGATTAATATAGCCTGAGATGGTTCTCAACTTGGCTTGGAGTGGGAAGACTATTAAATGGCCTCAGAGAACAGAGCTGCCAGACGTGATAAACCACATCTTTAGCATGCTTTCTTCGAGGTGAATTGTTGAGCCAGCCCCGCGGCAGCAAAGAAGGTAAATGAGAGAAAAGCCACATGCAGTTCCTGAACAGCATTGTAAAGAATTCGGGATTTTAACATGACGTAGCTGCTGTTCTTGCTGAAGTGTTTGGAGAGGCAGTTATAAGAAGCAGCCAGTGTGTATAAATGGCTAGAAGAGAAATAACCAGTGTGCATTGCAGCAGGTTGGACTAAATAACCCCTGGGGTCCCTGCCAACTCTCCAATTCCAAGATGCCCCTGGTTGTGGACTCTTATCGGCTCCAGCCAGCATGGCCAATGGTCAAGGATATTGGGAGCTGTAGTCTAACAAACACCTGGTGGAGGGCACCATGTAGTCTGCTGCATATTGGCTGCTAGCCTTGAGCAACGATGTGAGGCTCAGGCATGGACATGTTGAAATTCCTGCTGAGGTCTGACGCTCACAGGCAGATTGGAAAGTCACCCTCTCTTAAACCCCACCTACTCTGCAGGGTTGTTGTGAGGCTCAAACTACTTTCTGCAAACTGGACGGAAGATTGGAAACTAAGCTAACAAATAAATGAGCTAAAGTGAACGTTGCAAGCCCTTTGATTTCAAAATGTCACACGCTTGCTCTTTATGTTATATGTCATGCCTGTGCTAATGACAGCAAAGCAGCATCAACAGCAATCTTCAGTAATATGCGTAATAATGTTTTAAATGTGTTGCACATGATAATTAGTTGCCTTGAGGTTAACTACTGAAGGGAAATGTTAATCAGATGTAAACTTATAATTGGCATTCATTTCATGCGCTTTTTGAAAGGAGGACTATTTGAGTAGGATCGATTGTTTGATCTGGGTTCTCTTACACAGAACCTTCACAGAAACTGAAGTCACCACGATGTGTGCGTGTATTACATGAAATTATTTGGTAGAGTACTTTGAAGCTGCAATCTTACATACAATTTCAAGACACACTGAACACAATCTGACATTTACTTCTGATTTTATGCATAGGATCGCACTGCCCAGGTTGTATTTATATGAACAAAGAAAATAAAGTTATAATTCAACACAAAGAAAACTATTGATGGCTGTTGAAAAGGGATTGTAATTATCTCTGGCTCCTAATTCATTTGGATTGTTTTGAGTTGTTCTAGTGAAATGTTTTGAGCCTCCTAAATAAACACAAAAAACTGTGGACAAACCTAGAAGTCCTTAAAACAGAAGCACTGCCTTCAAGTTTTAGCTCTGCCTAGAATCCATGTCTTCTAGCCAGTAGGCTCTGCTCCCTAATCCCAGATGCGTGATGCCTAATTAGGTTATCCACTGGTGAGGGGAAAGCTATTCCACAGACACTCACAGGCTCTCAAATGTCTCCAGTGTTTGTCCAGCCCTGCTCATATTAAGCCCAAGTCTGTATTATTATTGTTATTGTTATTTCCATCATCATAATTTCCATTATTATTATTTTCATTATTATTTCCAACAGTCAAGTAAAATACCAAAGGCATGGCAGCAAACCAGCACATATGTGCATCTGTCCCTATTCAGAACAAATATCTGATGTACTGACAGCAAACTCATAAGAATCAGAGAATTGTAAAGTTGGAAGGGACCGCGAGGCTCCTCTAGTCCAACCCCCTGCAGTGCAGGTATCTTAACATGCGGTTTCCCATCCAATTGGAAATCATACAGGACCCTGCTTAGCTTTTACAAATGTGCTAGCAGTTTTACTGCTGCACCACTAGGGGTTGTTCCCCTGGCCCAATGGTCTGCCCTTACGCAGACAAAGGGATGCCACTCGGGGGAGAACAGAACACCAGGAGGGAGGGCAAATGAAACAGAGCATTCTGGATGAAGAAGAAGAAGAAGAAGAAGAAGAAGAAGAAGAAGAAGAAGAAGAGGAGGAGGAGGAGTTTGGATTTGATATCCCACTTTATCACTACCTGAAGGAGTCTCAAAGCTGCTAACATTCTTCTTTCCCTTCCTCCCCCACAATATTCTGTGAGGTGAGTGGGGCTGAGAGACTTCAGAGAAGTGTGACTAGCCCAAGGTCTCCCAGCAGCTGCATGTAGAGGAGTGGAGATGCGAACCCGGTTCACCAGATTACAAGTCCACTGCTCTTAACCACTACACCACACTGGCTCTAGGTGTGGCTGGCCTAAAACGCAGAACAGGAAAACAACCCACAACCACACAGTGGCATCGCAACGGGAGGGCGGTGCCGTGCCTGGGAGGTGACAAGAAGGCACCCCATGGGGGCTCGCAGCGGTGTGAGCAGCCATTGCGCCGCCACAGCCGCATGTGGAGGACCCTCTGTTCACAGCTTCAGCTCCGAGCAGAGGATCCTGGCGCCGGTGGCAAACTGCTATGTACAGTGCATGTGCAGCGTCACACGCATGCGCTGTACGTAACGCCGCCGCACTTGCGCTGTACATAGAGGTTTGCCACTGGCACTGCTTGAGCGCCGTATGGACAGCAGTGGGATCCCTCCATCGCCACTACAGGAACCTCCATTTGCAGCTGCAGCCACGAGCAGAGGCTCCCGGTACCGTCCGTACGGCGCTGGAGTGCCGCCACCGCCAAACCGCTATGTATAGTGCATGTGCGGTGTTGCTACATACGCCACATGTGTTGTACGTAGTGACACTGCACATGCGCCCTACGTAGCGACGCCCCGCCCCGAGTGTCACAAGGCCTTCATTCGCCCCTGTAAGCACATCCCTACCCAATGCTCACCAACCCACTTTTAGACAGTTTTCTTTCCTTTGAGGTCAGCTGAAAAGGGATGTTAGCCGATAAGAGTTGTAGGCAGGGCTGTGCATGCGCACTGTAAGGGACTAGCCTTCTTAGAGACATGCCAGACTTCTTCCCTGAAGCTATAGGTTCCTGTAAACAAAATATCCTTTCCTAAGCTATGAGGAAAAGCATGTGGGCAGAATATTGCCTAATCACTCACTTAAAAGGGAAACCGGGCTGCTCCCACCTTCCAGTCTCACTCACCGAGGAATACAAAGGCGGTAGGGAAACTGGCAAGCCCTTATTTTTAAAGTTCGTAAAAGTGTATTTTATCAATATTTAATACAGCAGAATGACATTAAACTTTCAAGTCTACCTGTATTTATGTTCTATCTGCTCTGCAATGATTCCCCTGCCCCTCACCAAAACAGTTTTGGCTACAGGCTCGTCGTACAGGATGAAAATGGCAGGGGAAATGCACACTGCATTTGTCCGTCCCTGCTTATTAAACATGAAACGTTAACCTGCCCATGCAATCTGATAAATCTAACAACTAGCAGATACTAGAAGGCATCGCATCAAGCAGTTGAATAAATTCAAAGAACCACTTCAGAGCGGTCAGATCTCTCTCCCCCCCCCCCAATGTACTGGTATGATGAACATGTTAAAAAAAATATTCCGAGCACATGGAAGCAGCAGTATGAAAGAAGACACACAGAGCTGATGATACTCACGTCAGAGTTAAAGCGAAGTTGACAGACATTACAAGAAATGACTTGTTTCTTCTTTGTGGGGAGCGACACACCAAATGTGTGGTTTATGACTGCTTTTTGCACCGGATCCATCTGAAGAGAGCAGATAAAAAATAAAATAAAATATCCAAGTTACAGTTTCACACGGCGTGCAGCAAAGAAAATGAAAAGCTGAAAATTAGACCCATTCCCGGAAAAAAACTTTGCTCTTAAGAGGAGCGAACAGCATTCCAAATCGAACAGAATCAAATGAACAATTAAGTGACTATGGGAAGCGGTTTGTAAAATGGACAAATATTGTAGAATGCCAAACGCTGACCACTATAAAGAGACTTCGGTTTCTTTGCTCTCTTGGAAAAGAGAAAATTTAAACCACCTTTTAAGAGAGAGAAGGAAGAGGAGAATTTTTATGCTTAATAGACGTAGGACTTCTTTAGCTTGCATTTGTTGCCAAACCAGTCTTGCTAAACTGACCTGGAAGCCTGAAATTTAAGATGAGAACTGTCTGGCAAAAAAAAAAAAACCCTGTGGAATGTGAAAGGCTGTTTTTCAAACTGAGGGGTGGGCGGGACCAATAAAAACATAGGTGGGATTAATGTAAAAGTCCACATAACCTTGCCTGGTGGTAGTGAAGTCTATAAGCTAAATTGAATTGTGTGAAACAGTTCTTTCTTTTGTCTGAATCTAGTGCCAACCAATTTCAATGGGTGAGCCTGAGTTTCATTTTACGAGAGAAAGAGAGAGACCTTTCTATCCATTCTCTCTAAACCAACCTTAATTTTATAAGCCATGGTAAGTCTTTTTCTTTCTTCCAAAGCTAAAAAACTCTAAATGCTTTAATTTTTCCTTGGAGACAAATTGCTCCACTCTTGATCCTAGAGGAAATGCAAAAGTGTTCTCATTTTCTCTCGCACAAAAAATAAATTGGGAAACTCATCTTTGGTAAGAGTGTTTGTTCAAAGCAGGCATCTTTAGACTTTTATCATACTAGGAAAAAATGACTCGTATTCCCCTATGTCCTCTATTATAGAATCAACAAGTGATGCAATTCTAAAGATTATTCAGACAATGACTTTTAAGACTTGTTTTGCATTAGTGAGAGGTATAACATGGATAGTAATTCAACTATTTCAACTTTTAAATGAAAACCTTTCTGTTCCACCAAGTCTATCTATGCAGCTAATTAATCTTTCCACCATGGTTAATTGATTTTCATCTTTCTTGCATGATTTTTAATGCACGGTTTGCGGTTGTGGTTTGAAAAGTGATTTCTAGCTTACTTTCTCTGGCTGTAATCTATGGTCCATGGGAAGGCGTTGGGATGTTTTGGGTCTTCTGGCAGCGTGGGTCCCCAGATGTTGTAGGACTACAACTCCCATCATCCCTGAGCTCTGGCCTTGCTAGCTAGGGATGATGGGAGTTGTAGTTCAACAACATCTGGGGACCCAAGGGTTGAGAAAGGCTGGCTTAGAGGGTGGGGAGACAGCCAGCCCTTGTAGAGGTTGATATGACCCCCCCAAGAGGCCTCTTTCTACTGCTGCAGAAACTTCCCCATCCCAAAGCCTATCTTCAAAACCTACACATTCCAACCCTGGAGCTGGTGCAGGCATTTGCTTTCACTGGAAACGATGGATGGTGGGGTTTTTTTTTTTTTTTTTTTTTTTTGAGGGCAGTAACAAATTGAAAAGGGCAAAAGTAAAGGAAAAGCTGTTTTGACTTCACTTTTGCCATCCCAGTGCAAGCCTGGCATGGCACTGGAAAAGGCTGTTTACCCAACTCAGGTTTTCCTCCCTCCCTTCCCAATTGCTCTATTAATCACAATCACTGCATGTTCTTATGTTAGATTATACTTCCATAAACCCATCTCACCATAAGACAACAGGAACTTTATTGGACCCAGGGCAGGCAGCCTCTTTTGGCTTCCACCTCAACAAATGTAAAACTACCAACACAAGAATGAAAAGTGAAAATGAGCAAAGAAACACCACAAAACACTGGGCTGAAACACAAATTACACCAAAAACCCATTGTAGTCAATTGGTTCCTTCCAAATGGCCATAATAAACTGTCTCCATATGATTAAAACCGCTGGAATGCATTAAACCAGGTGTGCCAGGAGGTTTTATCAGGTGGTCTTCTGACACTATCTCCAAATTTCCTGAGATCATTTAGATGCTTACAGCTCACCCTTCCCCTGAACTTTCCATAGTAATGGCCTGTCTTTCCAAATTGAACAGCTGTCTTTCTAAATAGCCACAGGTACTCATTGGCCTGAGACTAGCAGTCCCATGGTTTTCCATGGAAAACAGCAGATGTTCTGGTATTGCTCACAGGTACATTAAGTGAATCCCTTTCTAACACCCCGGTGGCAAATTTGAGGAGTGATGTCTTAAACCAGGAATAAGGGGAATCTGAGACTCCAAAAATTAGCCACGCTGCCTGCAAGCTGATGGGAGTTTGGTTTAAGTGGGGGACCTGAACTCAAACACATAACATATTTATTTGAATTTTAACCTGCCTTTCTCCTAGCATAAATTAAAATAGATACAACTAAAACACACAATAAATATAAGTATTTTTTAAAAAAACAATCAAGTAAGTAACCCCACTATTTGAAAGCACAGACACACAACACAGTACTTAAAAGACTCTTTCACAACGGCCAGTTAGTGGCCAAAAAAGTCTGTAAGAACAAAAAAGAATTTGCTGCTGGCAAAAAAGGAAAGCAAACAAGAGGGCTAGCCTAGCATCCTGTGGAAGCGAGTTCCGCTATCTAGGAGCAGCCACCGAGAAGGCCCTCTTTTGTGTCCTTACCAAATTTACCTTCAGACGTGGAGGGGCAGAGAGAAATGCCTCCCCAAAAGATCTCAAAGCTCAGGCAGTCTCATGTAAAGAGATATGGTCCTTCAGATAGATATCAGAGAACACGGGCTATGGAAATAACCAGCCCCCATGGGTAAGTGGCTTTGTTTATGAGCTGCATCACATACTACATTTTTTCTCACACAGAAATGATCACTGTGGGTATGATGGAGCCAAAGTAAAGCATTAAAAAAAATAATCTTAATGATTTTAATTGGGCAAGTTTAAGCACATACCTCACCCACATGGGTCAACTTCTAGTGCTTAATTTTGTCTGGATTCTGCTTTGCGCTAGGAAAACTGTGCACCTGAAGTGCAGCAGGAGAAGCCCCCCCCCCCCCGCTTAAATCACACAAACCAGGCAATCAACGAAGCCGATGCAAATCACTTCCATACACATTTGCACCGAACTAGAACACAGGCACATGAGGCTGTTTTGCACAACACCACGTGTTCAGCCAGTTTATGACTGAGACTAATTAGCTTCCAAATGGCAGATAAAAGGGGATTTCACAGCTAAAATGTGTTCATTCAGGACCATTTGGATAATTCTGTTTTGCTTTTGTTATGGGCTAAGCAATTCTATACCCATATTACCCCAGAACTGCAAATATGCTGCCATAACACTGGTGGAATGGACACGGTGTCCAACGCTCAGCTCTGTCACAGCGATGCGGCTGGGATGGTAAACTGACACGGTGGCTACTTTTTTTTAAATGGTACAGTTCTTTTTAAATGGCTCTTCCCATGTGCCACCCACATCCAGCCCACCATTATGCCCAATTTAAGCCATTATGCCAACATATCTTCACTGGTGGAACACCTCTAGTAGCGGAGAGTTCCACTGGTGTATCCAAAGGGCTTTGCCAGCACACCTGTCACAGTGATGGTGTACCCTATGCTCTGCTGGTGTAGCAAGGCATTGGCCAAATCACAAAGCCCCGTAGCTGGCGGATCCCCAAAACAGGATTACATATATTTTATTAAATATATTTTATTAACAACATGTAGTCAGGTAACAAGGGCTAAATCACTAATTGTCATAAAACTTCTTGCACATGGAGTGAAACCCTTCCCGTTTCTATTCCAACCGCACGAGAACAGCTACACCTTCGAACAATTCGCCCGGAAATTTAATATTGCTCTTCAGAGCAACAGATTCTATTGAAGCCAGACGCTTACAAAATCACTGTACACATTAAATGCCCTAAAGCAAGTTATTAAATTTACACATGCAAATGCCCAAGACATTTCTTAACTAATAATATCCAATTCCGGCTCCAAGATGTACCACAGTATGATTTTCACTATTTGCTACTGCTTCTGTTAGCATGTAATATCGTTAAGTACACAGGTGATGCACACATCTTTCTGCACCTATGCAGCAAATTCTCTTATCGGCAGGTAGCTTTTTAAATGTACTGTGGTGTCTTTTAAGGGTTTAAAAATAAATAAATATATAAATAAATAAATAATAAATCAGTCTGCTAATTATCACAGCTGTTAATCACAAAATACTGCAGTAATGCAAAGTACCTGAAACCTCAGAAGTAGCTGGCACCAGTAAAGAGGAAAGGCAGAAAGAAACACTATCGTCTGTAGAGCTGTTTGAAGACCCAGCAGTGCTCCTCCAGAGATTTCCAGATAATAATCCGCAGCGGTAACACCAGGCAGTTGGTAGTTAAAATTAAAAAGGCAACACTACAATGCAACACAGGCTGTGATGAAAATCCTCGTCTCCAACAGCAAGCGGCAACCAGGAGAAACTCGCACAAACAATACGGCTGGCAGAGTCTCCCGAGGCTAAGATCAGTACTCCTGTGGGAGCAAACTGATGTTCTTTCCCAAACTGGAGGACCGAATGCAGCCTGCTTCCAGAACAGAATTCAAGAAGGCTCAGCATTAACAATTAATACTCTTTAAATATGTCAGAAAGCAGGGTGGATTACAGCATGTTTGAATAGCAAAATAGTACCTGTCTGCCAGAAGGTTAGTGCTGTGTTTTTAAACCGATCTTGGATTGCTAAATAAAATTAAACATGCCATGATGAGTAACTGGCATAATTTGTTGGTGTTAGTTGCTGCTTGCTTCTCAGAGGAAACTACCTAGCTTGTCAGGTACTAATAACTGTGGTCTATTTAGCTGAAAAGAAACTGACAAGCGTTTAACCCAGTATTCGCTGTGTTTTGGAGAGATGCTAGCTATGGGCAAAACATACAACTAACATGGTTAGCGGTGCAGGCAAGTTCCAGGTGTATTCTCCGTTTAATCTCTTTTGTAAACAGTTGCTTGAAACAAGGATAGGCAAACCTGTTGGACTGTATCAGCAGTACATCAAGAATCAGAAGCAACTTGTTCTCTTCTGCACCATACAAAGGAAAATAATCCCTATTCATGTGAGTCACTTGCCCTGGTTAACATGGATTACTATGCAATATTTCCCCACATTATATTTCCCCACCTTTTTTCTTCCTAAATTTGATGAGACACTAAAAGGTGAGTGGAAATGAACGATTTTTAAATATGAAAATGGAAATTAAAAAAATGAATGTATAGATTTTTAGTGTTTTCTAAATTTCACATATAGTTTAATAATAAGAGTTTAAAATAAAGTTTGAATATAATGCGAACATTTAAAATGCAAGCTGTTGTTTATATTCTCTTAAATCTGGATCTATGGCTTTGCCAGTTCTTTAAGGTAAAGAATGAACTGTGTGCCGTTTGAGATCAAGTGTTATAAATACTGCCCATGATTTGCCATATCGTGTAGTGTGTTTATGAACATGGATTTGATTCTACATAGACTACGATCGTTACAGATGTTGGGAACCACTTCTTTTCTCTATAAGACATCATTTTGTACTTTACCAGGATCTTTTCCAGCCTGTCTGGTTTAAATCTTATATTCTTAAAGCTTCAGAGCTCTGTAATTTGCTCAGTTCTCATGATATAAACGTTTGTAGAAGCAGCACAGACATACACTTCCCATCTTAGGGACAATTTCAATATGCCCAGTAACTACTAACCCTTCTTAGTTGATTCTGTAGCACTAAGGGTGCATTCTCAAACTAAGAGGTCTTATTTAGTGTCCTTGCATGTACACACATAAAAAACAAATAAGTGTCATTTTATTTGTTTAAAATCTTTTTTTCTCCTAATCCAATGGAAGGTAGTCATGCTTAACTCAATGGGACTTAAATTATTTCTGATGGGCAGATAAATCCAACCCTGTGATGGATGGGGGATGTTAGATTGAGCAGAGGTGTCCTTTTGTTCAGTTCTGCTGACTGCCAGCCTCTTGCCAGCTGCTGAAGTTGTGGGCAGGTGGCAAATTCTCTGTCAGTGGAAGGACCCAAAATGAGGCACCATGAGAGCATGGAGGCAGCATGACTGAGTTGGCCCAGAATCTGTTGGATCCAGACCTGACCACTGCATCAACCTGCAGCTTATGAAGGGATTGGGCCAAATTGTTTTGTCCCCTCCTTCCACCATGACCACCATTGGTTTGTGAAGAATTTAAGGGTGGCTGGATAAAGAACATAGAATAATGCTGTGCAAAACAACAACAACATGGATTGTTGAGCAAATGTTTAAAGCAGGGATGGGCAACCTCTGGCCCTCCAGATGTTGCTGGACCACAAGTCCCATTACCCCTGTCTATTAACCAAGCTGGCTGGAGCTGATGGGAGTTGTCAACAACATCTAGAGCAGGCTTCCTCAACCTTGGCCCTCCAGCTGTTTTTGGCCTACAACTCCTATGATCCCTAGCTAGCAGGACCAGTGGTGTGGGATGATGGGAATTGTAGTCTCAAAACATCTGGAGGGCTGAGGTTGAGGAAGCCTGATCTAGAGGTCCCCCATGTGTGCTTTTGGGTTACAGTTCTAGGAATCTGAGTGCTCTTTTTGGTTGCAAATGATCATGTTTTTTATGCTTCTACCAACAAATTATTGAGCGCTTCTGCCTAGGAAATAAGAAAAGTAGTAATGGGAAACTTGATTTATATCAGTTATTTAAATTAGTCTTTTCTCTTGGTGATTTAAATTGCCTTGATTTAAACTAATACCCTGGAACATATTCCAGCAATTCCACCTTCTTTCTTCTATAAATTCATCAACAGTACAGAGCCACTTCAAAGCCTGAAGTTATCTGTTCATCTTCACATGAGTACAGATATTAGTTTTGCATCCTTACACAAACAAGAACTTTCTTTCTTATTTTTAGTATTAATTTACTTTACACACCTCTGCATCAAAATACCTCTGTAAGACTTACAACTGCAGATATAGTGTACAATTAACAAAAAAATGCTATGTAATAGAAAACTACTTTATCACACATGCTTGAAGAACAGAACTGATCTTACTGAGACTCATGTCTATCTTCAGCTTCAAGGATTTCACCACAACAACCTTTTCTTCCTCATCTTCCCAGCCAGAAGTGGCACAGGAGCCAACTTCTACTGAGCATCACTTCTGCCCAAGAGAGAGGCATCAGGTTGGGTCAACCTGTGCAAAACTGCATGGGACTGCATGGCATCTTAAGCAAAGCTTCCCTCTCTTGTTCAGGTGATTGGGGATGTCATCCAGAACTCAAATAGGGGCAAAAGTGAACACCCCTGCTCAGCGGCGGAAGAGCCACTCGGATGTCTAGGGTGGCATGTCCAGGGGTGAGGAGAGGGCACTGCGGGGCCTCCAGAGTCTTGCCTGCACTCAGCCGCCCTACAGCTGGGGGGAGGCAGTGGGTGGACCGTCTGGGCAGCACAGAGAGATGCGGGGCTCAGGTGCGCTGCAGGCCCCGCAGTGAGTGCTGCCCAGCATTTAGTCACCCCCCTCAGTGGTGACCCGGGGCGGACTGCATCCACCACACCCCCTTCCTCTGCCCCTGCTTGGTTCCTCACGCAACCTCTGCTCAGCCCAACTTTCATGAACAAGCTACTGCTTCTGCAGGTTCATTCCATTATTAATAAATCAAATTAAGGATAACAGGGCTGTTTACAATATGAAAACACAAAAATGCACGACGTAATAACAAACAAAAAAATACTGGTCCCTAGTTTAAAAGGCCATAGATTGTTTAACTGGCCAAAGGTCTGGGAGAAGAAGAGTGTTTTTGCCTGGTGCAGTGGTACCTCTGGTTACGTACTTAATTCGTTCCGGAGGTCCGTTCTTAACCTGAAACTGTTCTTAACCTGAGGTACTACTTTAGCTAATGGGGCCTCCCACTGCCGCCGCCGTGTGATTTCTGTTCTCATCCTGAAGCAAAGTTCTTAACCCGAGGTACTATTTCTGGGTTAGCAGAGTCTGTAACCTGAAACGTATGTAACCTGAAGCATATGGAACCCGAGGTACCACTGTATCTAAATACAGTCAAACTTCATTCTGCATCCGCCTCCGCTTGCGCCCGCTTCAGTGAATGTCTGTGGCAAACCCGGAAGTACCGGAATGGGTTACTTCTGTGTTTGCCGCTTGTGCATGCTAAATTGTGCGGCGTGTGTGCACAGATGCGGCGCTTTGACGTGTATCATTTTCAGCTTGCGAACGGGTCTCTGGAACGGATCCCGTCTGCAAAACGAGGTTTGATTGTATATGTAATGGAGGTGCCAAGCGAGCCTCCCTGGGGAGAGCATTCCACAAATGGGGAGCCACCACAGAAAAGGCCTGTTCTCATCAGTACTAAGTTACCAAATAGGCAGAGGTGAAGGTTAGTCTCATACAACCCACTGAATGGGTCAAATCCTCTATCTCTAAACAGTCCCAAATAGATACTTATTTTGAAATCTGAGGGCTTCCGTTGCTACTAGATTACTAAGGATCACAGCATCATCTGAATGCAACCGACATTTTTTAGCTCAAAAATCAGAGTGCTCTAAAAGATATTGCTGGCAATCTCTATGTACCAAACTTTTAAAGAAGACTCTGTTTGTGTGTGATTTTAGGAACTCACTTCTTGAAATAATTTAAGATCGGTGCTTCAATAGCTCAGCTCAAAGGATTCAGGCTCCTACAGCAGCTGGTGGCTGATAGAAGATCACGATGATATAACTCACTTCAGGAGCTTTTTACTAGCTATAAGACTACCACACTACATTCTGCCTAGGAGTTCTGGAAACAACACACCTAAATAACCATTAAACTGTTTAGCTTAAGAGTGGAAACTTCTGATCTCCTCCTCAAGGCTGTGCTGGAGGAGGGAGAACGCAAGCTCAAGGCTCACTGCTGTTAGTGAACATAACACTAAACAATAATGGTTAATAACTGAGAGACAGCAGCAGCTTCAGTTTTTCATTACACGAAGAAAAATGGATTGCTGTTACTAAGGAGTGTTGCTCCTAGTTATAGCTGAACTCATGCACACTATGGTCAATATAAGTCATGGTTTGTTCAAATAGGTCAGGATCAAACCATGCTGGATTGTTAGCAAACCACACAGGGCTGGCCCAATACATTTTGGCACCTGAGGTGAACCACAAAATGGTGCCCCCCTCCTTGCCTGGGAAGAAGGGGTGAGTGAAGTTCTACATCAGGAACAGGGTGGAAATAAAGCTCTACATTGCTGCTCCTGTGGGACTTGCCTCCTGAGGTATGTGCCTCATGGGTGGGCTGGCCCTGAAACAACAGTATAAACTAACCATGGTTCTCTCACTTCTGACATAGCAAGAAACTATAGTTAGTTTTAAATGGGGAGCAGATTATTTCAGTATTCTCCTGATGGCCACACTGGAGGAGGAGAATGGAGGAATGAGTGAGCAAATGTATAAATCTGCTGCTCATGCACATAACACTAAACCTGTGTTTCTCAAACTTGGGTCTCCAGCTGTTTGTGGACTGCAGTTCCCATCATCCCTGACCACTGGTCCTGATAGCTAGGGATGATGGGAATTGTAGTCCAAAAAAACAACTGGAGACCCAAGTTTGGGAAACCCTGCACTAAACTATAGTTTCACACTGTGCCTGAACTAGGCCTATGTAAAATCACAAAATAAACATAAAAACCAATCTTTATTTTAAGTACTTTATCAAATATTTTTGAGAACTGGTTGAACATGTGTGCTCTTGGAGTTGTATGGGGCACAGATTAACAACTTTTTTTTTTTTTTTTTAGTATGGTGAGTGTATACTATCATGTACCTATTCCTGGGGGCTGAGGGATGACGAAAATCTATCTATGAAACAAGACCCCTTGTTTATGTTTCTTGACTGCTTTTCTGGAAATTTAAAGGGTCCTAGGACAGATAAACTAGCTCTAAGCCACTGGGATCTTCCAACTATTTGCCTCCAACCTGCACAGTAAAGCAGGAGAATTCAACACAACAACCTCTTTTTTAAAAAAACCAAATGGGATTTCTTATAACTTTCATCACAAACACATTTTTTCAAAAAAGGAATTCAATGATTTAGGAGGGAAACTAACGCCTGCATTGCAGGTATCCGATACCATGAATTGCTGTGGCTCTGATTATCTTCACACAACATCAGACAAGGAATTAGACAGAGAGAGAGAGAGCAGATAAATGCATTTTCTCCATATGCTATTTAGAACCCAGGAATTTACCTCTTTAAATCTGGGGATGAAAGATAGTCTCATCGGGCCTCACAGCACTGAGGGCACTTTCACAAGGCTATTGGGGACTCAGTGCTCCCTATTCATGTAAGATTTTCAGGGCTGACCCACCCATGAGGCAAGGTGATCACCTCAGGCGGCAGGATATCCTGATGTCAATCTTTCTTCCTCGCCCCTTGTTCCTGATGTAGTTCCTCCCTGACTCCCTTCTTCCCTGGCGGAGAGGAAGCCCATTTTGGGGTTCACCTCAGGTACTGAAATATCTTGGGCACCTGCACGACATCATCCTCAACAAAGTGTGGACCCATATTATTTTGCCATTTAATCTGGATTTACCAGTAATGCAGACAATCCAGCAAGTTAAAAGTAACAACCCAGAAATTGTAAATTTGCATTAAACTGTGTGTGTGTGTGTATGAGGTGAGATGGCATTTTATGACATCATGTAAAATCTTGTTTGCATGAGCTGCACGATATCCATGGTAAGCTGCCACGCCATGTGTCAGCACCCTAGTGCTTTTTTCCCCTTGAAAAATGGGTGCTGGTACTCACCATGACGTTGTTACAGTAAGCGCCACACTATTTAACAACAAGAGGTGCAGGTACTGCATAACCCTGAGTACCCCCTGGAGGAAACAAAGCACTGAAGCACCCCATATCTATGGATTCAGTTCGAGAAACAACTGGAAGTATTTAAAGTTTTTTCTATCCCCTCTGCCTTTTGTCCATTTTTCAGTTTTATCCTACCATAGTTTATCCATAAGGGACGCAGGTGGTGCTGTGGGTAAAAGCCTCAGCGCCTAGGGCTTGCTGATCGAAAGGTCGGCGGTTCGAATCCCCGCGGCGGGGTGCGCTCCTGTTGCTCAGTCCCAGCGCCTGCCAACCTAGCAGTTCGAAAGCACTCCCGGGTGCAAGTAGATAAATAGGGACCGCTTACTAGCGGGAAGGTAAACGGCATTCCGTGTGCAGCTCTGGCTCGTGAGAGCAGCGATGTCACGCTGGCCACGTGACCCGGAAGTGTCTTCGGACAGCGCTGGCCCCAGGCCTCTTGAGTGAGATGGGCGCATAACCCTAGAGTCTGTCAAGACTGGCCCGTACGGGCAGGGGTACCTTTACCTTTACCTTAGTTTATCCATAAACACGCCTGTAACCCACTTTATAGGAAAAAAGACAAGCCTGCCACAGCTCTGTCTCTCACAAGCAGAGCAGAACAAGGAAATATGGATGCAGACTAGCAGAAACTTGTCTGAATGAGAGGAGTACCTGCAGTGTATAAGTTGCCAAGTGAGCAAATAATTATATTCTTCAACTGTGGTCTTTCAGAAAAGAAATTAGAATGTGCATCTACCCCCACCTCACTATCCTTTCTCCTGCTGTGTCTAAAGCTCATCGCCTTTTGTCTGAAAGTGACAAACCCAGTTTGGGCAGTAACAAAAGAATGCAAATGGTGAGGCTGCCAGGTAAACATAAAGCTCATTCCCTCACAGCTATGGGATAACAGAGAGCACAAGGTGTTATCCATTCCTATGCAAATACACTATGTAGTGTGATCCACCACTCTGATGCTCAGTGCATCCCGATTCCCTAATGCTGGATGAGGTTTTCTTTCTTTCTTTCTTTCTTTCTTTCTTTCTTTCTTTCTTTCTTTCTTTCTTTCTTTCAGCATGTCTTTGCTCTGAAAATGTAAGAAGCTTCTTCTACGGAAGAAGCCATAGATCAGCTGTACAGTCCATACTTTGCATATAGAAGGTCCCTGCTTCAATTCTTGGTATCCTTACTTTAAGAGGACCAGGTAGGAGATAGAAGCATAGAACTATAGAGTTTGAAGGGACCAACTCCTAGTCCCTGCAATGCAGGAATATGCAGCTGCCCAATACAAGGATCGAACCTGCAACCTTGGCGTTATCAGCACCACGCTCTAACCAACTGAGCTATTGAGCTGACTCCCACAAACACTCATATTGACCATGGAATGACATGGGAGGCAGCTGCCACTACAAACCATTTTTTAAGGGGTGGGGAGGGCCATTGCTCTGCCAAGTAAGTACCCACCTGTAAAGATGGCATATCATTTCACTGTCTCTCCCCCGCCCCCAATCTCTGAAGTGGTTCTCCCAAATTTACCACCTGCAAGTGGGACCATCAATTTGGGAAGACATTTTTGCTAAGTCCTATAGTTTATATCCATTTGAGTTGTAGAGAAAGTTCAGAAAATATGCAGGTAGTAGACATAAAAAGTCAGAAATCACAGATGGAATTGGATAGGATCTGCAGTGGCCTGAGGGTATAGCTTCCTTCCTTACACACAAGGGCCAACACAATTGGTGCCTAAGGCAGAAAATCCAAATGTCACTCTTGTGGGTGGTGAAACGTAATAATAAATAAAACAATTGGCAATTTGTTGTCTATAATGACCTAACAGTAGGGCTGCCTCTGTCCTGATCTGCTTCCTTCTCACTCCTTGCCTAGCTCTTTTTTGCTTCTGCTGTGAACCGAAGATAAAATTTGCAACCTGGCTGGAGCTTCAAAATTAGTTAAAGAAATCACAGAATTAGTGACCCATATACTGATTACAGAAGACCCTGCAATCAGATTTGGTCCCCCATTTGGTGGATCTAACATGGGTTTTTCAATAAAGTGTGAAGGGGGAACTTCATCCTGTTTTTATACTCAGCAGAATGAAAGCATATTGCAGACCAGGAATCTTTGATCAACGATGAAGACTGTTAAGCTAGAAAGCTGCAAGTGCCTGTTTTTCATGGCCTAAAAGCTTATACTGCTAATTTTGCTATGTCTCCCAAAATAAAATAGC
This sequence comes from Podarcis tiliguerta, assembly GCF_965153285.1. Classification (NCBI taxonomy): domain Eukaryota; kingdom Metazoa; phylum Chordata; class Lepidosauria; order Squamata; family Lacertidae; genus Podarcis; species Podarcis tiliguerta. The sequence continues at coordinate 24,482,840 of NC_139534.1, forward strand.
TGGAGGGGAAAAGGTTGTAAAAAATCAAGATACAAAATATTAAGCATAAAGGTATCAAGACTCCAAAGTACAAAGTTGGCCCTGTTGAAAGCACTATGTGAATTAGTACATCCTTCTGCTAAAATCAATTATTAACATTTCATCAGCAAAATCCATTAACCAACATCTTTTTTTTAAAAAAACCAAAAACACCCCATATGTTAAAAGTTAATTTTGGAGGAGGATCAATGACAGACAGCTCCTTGAAGACAAAGAAAACAGGCCTAAATCATAAACAGAGGAGATTAAAGACAAGGGGCTTTCAATCCATAAAGCTATAAATAAATAGTGTAGATCAGAGGAAGTAGGAAGATGGTTGTTTGCTGCACAATATAACATGGTGCCTGGTAACTGCTAACAGCTCGTTTTCCGAAACCTTTACGGTTTCATATATTTCATTTTATAAGTAGAGGTAATACTATTAAATCCAACTTTGTTGAGTTCTGCTCTTCAAAATTTGTACTTGTTCAGAAGCTTTCCTTGTAAATGCCTGCAAGACCATATTGTTGGTACCAAATCCTCATTCTAGAGGTGGGGAGCATGTTGCAATACTGATTAAAGAAGGCTTATAACTGGTGATGTGTGCACAATATTCACACAAGACACCATACAGAATTCTAAATAGATGAAGAGCCAGAAGAAAATATACAGCGGTACCTCGGGTTAAGAACTTAGAATCATAGAATCATAGAGTTGGAAGAGACCACAAGGGCCATTGAGTCCAACCCCAGCCAAGCAGGAAACACCATCAGAGCACTCCTGACATATGGTTGTCAAGCCTCTGCTTAAAGACCTCCAAAGAAGGAGACTCCACCACACTCCTTGGCAGCAAATTCCACTGTCGAACAGCTCTTACTGTCAGGAAGTTCTTCCTAATGTTTAGGTGGAATCTTCTTTCTTGTAGTTTGGATCCATTGCTCCGTGTCCGCTTCTCTGGAGCAGCAGAAAACAACCTTTCTCCCTTAATTAATTCGTTCTGGAGGTGCGTTCTTAGCCTGAAACTGTTCTTAACCTGAGGTACCACTTTAGCTAATGGGGCCTCCTCCTGCCGCCACACCGCCGGAGTACGATTTCTGTTCTCATCCTGAAGCAAAGTTCTTAACCCAAGGTACTATTTCTGGGTTAGCAGAGTCTATAACCTGAAGCGTCTGTAACCTGAGGTACCACTGTAACTTGCAAAAACCATGTCTGTTAAATCATGAGGGTTTTGGGTGAGCGTACCATGAAAAGTATCTCCCTTTTCCGACAGGAGGCTGTTGTACTATGTGGTTGGCAGTCTCTCCTTCTCTGCTTCTGACACGTTTTAGAGGCAAAAGGTTAAAGAGGGAATTAGCCTGACTGCATTGTACCTGTGGCATCTACGGTATACAAAGGAGCTGGAACTTATTTCGCTCAGGGATTCTTTATCAGTAGGACTGTCTTGGCCCCGAGGTTGGAGATGCACACCCCTTTGGAGAATGAGGCCAAGTATCAGGAGTAGAATCTGTTCCCAGGGAACAGAAGCACAAACATAAGAGGAGCCTGCTGGGCCTAAGGAGGTCACACTGCCCTAGTGACTCCAGCTCAAAGCCCTCGTGGAACCTTCCCCAGCTCTGTGAGCCGAAAACTATGAAAGGAGGCTGGACTCCAATAAATGAAGAAGGCACAGAAGGCAGTGTTGGCTACTATTCAGAGCTGCAGCACCTATCGAAACCTCCTTTTGAGGATGACTTCTCAACATTTGAGCTCTTCTTTCACTGAGTCTCCAACCTGAGCCCAGCACACCAATTAAGCCTTGCCTCACAGTGTTTGACCAAACCTGAACCCCAGTACTGCTGGGACTGGTGCTCAAAGCAGAACAGGTTTAGCGTGAAGAGTGCAACTATTTCAAATGACAAGAAGATATTAAGAAAATAAATAAATCAGGAATGGTACTGAAGGGACAGCTTCCTGAACATGCACTCCTAGAAACCAAGTGAGCTGCCTGACAATGAACCCTAAGCTCTTTTGCTGGGGTTTTGGATAGTGATGGGAGGAATTCCCCTAGTCGAGCCTTTCCAAAACCAATCTATTTACCCCAAAACTTAGTAAACAGTTTGGCTTATTCCAAGCGAAACTGGACCCTGTCAAACCTGTTGATGTCATCTGGTGTGAGATGGGTCTTGCCATTCCAACCTCACCTCCTCAGCAAGCCTCTGAGCCTCCTCTTCCCCACCCAACTATTGGTCCTTCTCCTCTCACCCTGCTGCTTACCTGGCTTGGCTTGTTGACACAGCAGTGGAGGAATTGAAACATCTGTCTGAGTACCACATCCTCTTTTTTGGGTGTACTCTTAAAGCCTAGCTTGTACCCACAGTAGTGTGGCAAAGGAGAGAGAAACCTCCCTCTCTTTCCTTCATTATGTGAAGGGGAATAAGTGCATGGGTACAGCTCTGCCCTCGCCGGTCCTGGAAGGATCCTTTAAATAAGTCCCATATGCTCAGAGACTTTGTGCCTGATCATTGGGGGATATTGTAAGCCCAGAGCACTTGTTCTTTAGATGTCCCTTTTATGAAGAGGCACGTAGTGAGACCATTGATCCCCTGCTGGTGAGGCTCGCTGACCTCCCGGAAAAGCAAAAATTTGACCTTCTCCTGTTAGGCAAAGATCATAAGACGACCTGGATGGTCGCCAGATTCTGTGTACAGATCTGTAGGCGCAGACCATCCCCCAACCCAAACTAGTTCGTTAAGAAAATCCCCAAACTCGGTTCCATGGGTGACTCTGGGTCATCTCTTTGCGGTTTTGTTGTTGTTGTTTAGTCGTTCAGTCGTGTCCGACTCTTCGTGACCCCATGGACCAGAGCACGCCAGGCACTCCTGTCTTCCACTGCCACCCGCAGTTTGGTCAGATTCATGTTTGTAGCTTCAAGAACACTGTCTAACCATCTCGTCCTCTGTCGTCCCCTTCTCCTTGTGCCCTCCATCTTTCCCAACATCAGGGTCTTTTCCAGTGAGTCTTCTCTTCTCATGAAGTGGCCAAAGTATTGGAGCCTCAGCTTCACGATCTGTCCTTCCAGTGAGCACTCAGGGCTGATTTCCTTAAGAATGGATGCATTTGATATTCTTGCAGTCCATGGGACTCTCAAGAGTTTCCTCCAGCACCATAATTCAAAAGCGTCAATTCTTCGGCGATCAGCCTTCTTTATGGTCCAGCTCTCACTTCCATACATCACTACTGGGAAAACCATAGCTTTTACTATACGGACCTTTGTTGGCAAGGTGATGTCTCTACTTTTTAAAATGCTGTCTAGGTTTGTCATTGCTTTCCTCCCAAGAAGCAGGCGTCTCTTAATTTCGTGGCTGCTGTCACCATCTGCAGTGATCATGGAGCCCAAGAAAGTAAAATCTCTCACTGCCTCCATTTCCTCCCCTTCTATTTGCCAGGAGGTGATGGGACCAGTGGCCATGATCTTCGTTTTTTTGATGTTGAGCTTCAGACCATATTTTGCGCTCTCCTCTTTCACCATCAATAAAAGGTTTTTTAATTCCTCCTCACTTTCTGCCATCAAGGTTGTGTCATCTGCATATCTGAGGTTGTTGATATTTCTTCCAGCAATCTTAATTCCGGCTTCGGATTCATCCAGCCCAGCCTTTCGCATGATGAATTCTGCATATAAGTTAAATAAGCAGGGAGACAAAATACAGCCTTGTCGTACTCCTTTCCCAATTTTGAACCAATCAGTTGTTCCATATCCAGTTCTAACTGTAGCTTCTTGTCCCACATAGAGATTTCTCAGGAGACAGATGAGGTGATCAGGCACTCCCATTTCTTTAAGAACTTGCCATAGTTTGCTGTGGTCGACACAGTCAAAGGCTTTTGCATAGTCAATGAAGCAGAAGTAGATGTCTTTCTGGAACTCTCTAGCTTTCTCCATAATCCAGCGCATGTTTGCAATTTGGTCTCTGGTTCCTCTGCCTCTTCTAAATCCAGCTTGCACTTCTGGGAGTTCTCGGTCCGCATACTGCTTGAGCCTTCCTTGAAGAATTTTAAGCATAACCTTGCTAGCGTGTGAAATGAGTGCAATTGTGCGGTAGTCGGAGCATTCTTTAGCACTGCCCTTCTTTGGGATTGGGATGTAGACTGACCTTCTCCAATCCTCTGGCCACTGCTGAGTTTTCCAAACTTGCTGGCATATTGAGTGTAGCACCTTAACAGCATCATCTTTTAAAATTTTAAATAGTTCAGTTGGAATACCATCACTTCCACTGGCCTTGTTATTTGCAATGCTTTCTAAGGCCCATTTGACTTCACTCTCCAGGATGTCTGGCTCAAGGTCAGCAACCACACTACCTGGGGTGTACGAGACATCCATATCTTTCTGGTATAATTCCTCTGTGTATTCTTGCCACCTCTTCTTGATGTCTTCTGCTTCTGTTAGGTCCTTACCACTTTTGTCCTTTATTATGGTAATCTTTGAACGAAATGTTCCTTTCATATCTCCAATTTTCTTGAACAGATCTCTGGTTCTTCCCATTCTGTTGTTTTCCTCTATTTCTTTGCGCTGCTCATTTAAGAAGGCCTTCTTGTCTCTCCTTGCTATTTTTTGGAATTCTCTTTGCGGTAGCTTATCTTAAAGTTTTAAGTGTCTATACGCTTATCCCATTTATAAATTTTAAATTTATTGTTGTACATTGTTTTAAATGTTTGTTTTCGTTCTGGGATTATATGCCAAAGTGTGTTTTATAAGCTGGTATCGGACCGTAATAAATTATCTATCTATCTATCTATCTATCATCTATCTATCTACCTATCTATGTGTGTGGGTGAGAGATGACTTAAGTTCTTCTCCATCTTAGGTTAAAGTCCAAGCCAGATAAGATCTTTGGGGGCTGTAATGCTCATCTCAAAACTGAGCTACTATGAACCACCAGGATTCCAAGGAAGGAGATTCAAGGTTTGGTGGCAATGCTAGTTTCTATAATGTTATATATTTTGTACTTGTTTCATTAATATAATTTTATTGCTGATCTTATGCTGTTCACTGCCATTATGTATTTTTTCTTAGAGCTGGCAGTATATACATTTTTGCAAATAAATAAGCAAAAGCTTCTATTTGCCCATAGTTTTGCCTGGGGCCATGCACTGTGACTACTCCTATCAAGTAACTATCAAGGGCCCATGACCTGTTTTTCAGCCTACAGCACTGCCACTTACAACATGACACTGCCCACGTGTGACAAACTCCAGCAATATATATATATATTTGATGTAGGAAAGAGAGGCAAAGCGACACCTCCCAGACTGTCACCCATATTTAAATAAATATGTGCCACATACTTATTATCAGATTCTCAGATTCGGCTGCTTTGAAATGAATACATTAATATTTAAAGGTATTACTTATTCTTGTTTTCAAGATTGCAAATGCTATTCTATCATCTTTCTCTAATACTTTGTACTGAAACACAAAGTCTGTCAGCAGAATTTATTTACAAGTAATAGGGGAAACTTCTGAGAGGGAGAGAGACAGAAAGGGGAAGAATGAAAAGCAACAGCTGGCGTTTGTTCAACCCCCAGTGTCTGGTGGTGCTGATAATAGAGGTTCCTCCCCACCCTTGAAATTACAATTATTATATAATGCTTTGCATATCTTGTAACTATTATGCATGAGCAAACTGTATGTACGCACTGGATGGCATGATCCACAAAATGACTTGAGTCACTCTTCTTTCTAATGCTATGAGCTTGTTATTTACACAATGGGTCCCTGCTGAATAACCTCAACAGGGCAATGCTGGCTTTGCAAACATGCAAGTTATTGGTTTTAAATGGTATGCAATATAAGCTTATAGGAAAATTCTGTTGGAATCTATTTGGGAACTATTTTGAGAGCATCAAGAAAAGGAATTATAAAAATGAAGGTTAAGAGTGACATATGACTTTTTGAAGCTTATCTCCCCCTCCCCCCCAAAAAATTAGCTAAGAAACCCCTCTACCTCTTTTTTGGGGTGGGTGGGTTATGCCATTTACTAAATTATAGGGGGGAGGCGAAGTGCTATCCTTCAAAACCAGTGCTGTACACTGTATGCACAACCCACAACTTAATGCAGGGATTAAGCGGAGAGTTTTTTTCATCAGTTTGGCATCCTAATATTAAATTATTAAGGCCCAACCCACAGGCTAGGTACTTTACAGAGATTAGAAAGAGACGGTTCCCAACAGTCAGCGTAAGATGAAATACATGATAAATAAGGGGTCGGGAAATGCAAGGGGCAGAAGAAGCAAATCCTATGGGGGAAGGATGGCCTGAGCAAAGATAATATTTCAACACTTCATGGAGATGGAGATGGATGAAACAATGCACACACTGTGGGGTGGGGAGGGAGGATTCAAAAGATGAGGTGCGGCAAAGGAAAAGGCACAAAGGCAGGAGATGAAAGCGGAAACTCCTGAACTTAAAATGAAGACTGGTGGTGAGCAAAGAGAATAAGGTGGCAGAGAAGGCAAAGGAGGAGGGGGAAAAAAACCAGTTCAGAAGGAATGGGAGAATGCAGGCACTTCAGGTTGAGTAACAGAAGCCTGAATAAAGCTTTATAGACAAACAAACACGGCACATTTTGTCGAGTGAAGAGAACTAACGCACACTGAGGCCTGTGCAAGACCAGCGCAGGAATGATGTAAATATGTTTCATGACACTGCACTGGTAGCTCAAGCATTTAAATGCTTAATAATCCCATTGTGGTCCCAAAGAGCTCAGACAGCAAGGGGCCAAGGCAGACTGGTTGCCGCTGTATCAGCAAGAGCTCCTAGCGAGCAACTTGCTCTGACAAAGGCTGGAGCTGAACTGAGGCCCTCGGGTTAGAATTTATTTATTTATTTATAGAAAACGGGAGACACGTAGCCGCTCCAGCAACATATCTCTATTTCCTCGCATCCAGAAACGCAAGAAGGGCTTTCACTCTTGCTAGAAGCTCGGCCTTGCCCTGTGCCTTTGTAGGCACAGATCATCCTCTAGAATAAAATAGCTTACTAGGGAAATGCTGAAGTCACCCTTTGGGGTGCCTCAGGGTCAGTTTTTATGGTAGCCCAAATCTCGGTTGTACAGGTGTATGTATATATCTCAGTTTTAACTCATGAGCTATTGCTGCAATCTGCTCTGATTGTATATTTTATCTTATGAACACTGTTTTTATTGTATTATGCGAGCGGGTCTTTGACCGTAATAAATTATCTATCTATCTATCTATCTATCTATCTATCTATCATCTATCTATCAATTTATTTATTTATTTTATATACAATCCTTCATCTGAGGATTATAGGATGGTTTACAATATAAAAATAACTGCTCATACTAACTTTGTTTTGGAGAGATCCTTTGTATTTGTGAACACTCACAAATATTCCTGTTATATTCCTGTGTGTAAGGAGTAACAGATGGACCACAGTGGCTAAGAGGATTACTCTGCAAGGCTGGAAGGACAAACATCAACTACCTAACACCCAATGAAGATCTCACCGCCCATTTTAAATTTCGATCACATGGCTTGTAATTATATATTTCATTTGGACATTTGGACTGCTTATGTTAATTTACACATTTAGGTCAAAACTAAGAGAATATTCTTATTGTTAATGTCAATACTGTTCCATTATATTTTTTACTATTATTTTTTGCTTGCCTTTATCTTTTTCTTTCTACTATATTCTCAAATTAAAACAAAACAAAAAACAAAAACGAGTAGCATTAATGTGGAAATATTGCTTGCTAACTCTGAAATGTGCAATTTTGCAAGATTTAGCACTTGGCCTTATGCAACCGGACTGACTGAACAGTTATTAGGTACATAATATAGAGGCAGGTATACTACAATAACTTCTCCAGTTTCCTAGATACAAAACCAGAGAGTTGTAGAGTTACATGCAATTTAAAAACCATCCAAACCAATTTCCATTCTCTAAGGGAGAGCCGTGTATTCATTGTTTCTCCCAACCTCGAGTTACACACACCAAATCACCAACGTGCCACAAACAGAACACAGGTGCAGAAAGCCAGGTGCACAGCCTCAATACGACACAACCGCAGCCTTCCTAACCTCCTCCTAACACTCGAGATTTCTTGGACCACTGGCCCCAGCCACCATGGCCAATAGTCAGGAGTGGTGAGAGGGGGACTCGAAAGCATCATTGGGGCATCAGGGAGAGGAAGGCTGCCCTAGCACAGTGAGCAAAGCTGTATCCTAAGGGAAGGCAAACATTGCCTGCTGTTTCACTGATCAAGTCTCATAAGCTCAGTGCAAAAGGGAGGGGGAGTTTAAATATCTCTTTAATGGCTGCCCAGGGAGGAAATAATCCGCCGGTCTCTGTAGAAAGTTTCAGACAGGGATCAGGGTGAAGAGAGGAGAGATTAGGTGTATCAAAATTAACAGGATGGTGAATATAACGAATATTTTTCATCCTACCTCTCAATATTTCCACAAGAAGCTGCGCTCACAAGCCAAAGTTTACGAAGCAAGCTGTATAGGCGGCAAGCATTCACAAAGGTCAAATGATTCATTAAGCACTGGGACAAAGATTTCTGGGCAGTAGTGGCTGGTGAGGTGGCACAAAAACCATGAGCAACTGAGACTTGCCAAGTGGGAGCGGGGAGTTAGGAGTTTGGCACGGTGCAGCACCACCTTGCCAAGCTTCCTGTCTCTCTGCTCTCTCAGCAAGCTTCAGAGACCCACCATATTGGAAAGCCAGGAGAGGAACAGTGCTCCACCATGGCCTCACCAGTCTCTGCTGCTCCTGGGATCACAGAGCCAGTCTACCTTTCTCTAACATTTATGACTCCATCGGCAACGAGCAACATGTGATGTGGTTCACTGCAGGGAGCAAAGAAAGCAAAAAAGTAAGGACAGTTGGGTGGATAGGTGGGGAATTGCAACATTGGTTACTCACGGTATTGAAATTTGGGAAAAGTCCGACAGCAGGACTGCCATCCACTGGGAAGGACATAAATGGTTTGATATCCAGGGAGGGCTGCATCATGAGCGTAGGCGTGCGGACAAGGGTAGGGAGCGTAGTTGTGTGGCACGTGCTGCCTGCAGAGAGAAAAATATTTATATAAAAAAGGATTTAATTAAAAAACCCCACACACTTTAATCCACACCGTAGGCATTAAAACATGCCCCCCCCCCCAATCCTTACTTGTGAATTCTGATTGAACCTAAACATCACCATTGGGTGGTAAGAATGAATGCAATTTGTCCTCATAAAGAACAAAAAGGACTTTTACATTATCAGAACTGTTTGGAGTCTGCAAAACTGAGAAACTTTGCCCCAGCAACCAAAGCTAGAAGTTTCAGTTCGTAAAAAGGTCCTTAAGAAGTACATGTTGCACGATGTTCTACATTGTATGTGTGTCACATGATTTTTAGATAATGCAAATTAATTGCACATTCAACTGAGGATTTTGCTAATTATTAAAACCAGGCATATGAAAAATAGGTTTTATTACAATTATTTATATTTATCACAGCACTGTCATAACTACATAAGGTTAAAGAATGCACTACTATAAATTATCCCACTCCAATGAACTATCTACCAAATCCATAGTCTGTTCCCTTACAACCTCAGTCTATGAATCAATTATATTAGTTTGACAAGCAATGAGACAGCTTCATAATCCATCTGCTTTTTCAGTTCAAACCACCCAGTTCATTATCTTTCCCACTTAGCTCATCAAAACAACCTCAACTCCCATCAGCCTCATCCAGTAATCCTTTACTGGATGCTTCTCCCTATGTTTTTCTATAATTCTTGTTTTAATAAGGAAGTAATATACTGCCGTTTCTCATTATGCCAAACCTTCTTGAGTTTTCGGTCAACTGATCTATCTTCCTCAAAACTGCCAGCCACAAAAGCTGTTCAAGTTTACGTTTCCATCAAACGGGTGTCTTCCTCCACCTTCCAACAGATTGTTTCAAAGCACGAAGATAAAACAAGGAGCCCAATCATAGCCTCAAGCGTTTTGGCTCTCCAGAAAAATATTAAAAATTGTGCCCTCTGTAAGTGCAACTTACCTGACCATGACTTGTCAAGCCTGTTAAGTACAGGCTACACACCAAATATATTATATGGCGTCCACTGACTTTATTTGAAGGCTAAAGGCCAAATGTTTAAGAAGAAACAGGAGGAGCACACAAAACAAGCAGACTTGCTGCTCTTTGCTAGCTGCACACACACAGCTCATATTCTACAGGCTACACAGGACAAAAAAGTTGTTCCTGAAAGATACATCAGCACCATTTTTTAAAAGTTGCACACATCACAAAGCCAAAGCAGAGATTCTCCTTCATACACATCACTTACTATTCCATTCTGATAGTGATGGCGGACAGATGTCTCCACTGTGATACTTGCCTCATAGAATCATAGAGTTGGAAGAGACCACAAGGGCCATCGAGTCCAACCCCCTGCCAAGCAGGAAACACCATCAGAGCACTCCTGACATATGGTTGTCAAGACTCTGCTTAAAGACCTCCAAAGAAGGAGACTCCACCACACTCCTTGGCAGCAAATTCCAATGTCGAACAGCTCTTACTGTCAGGAAGTTCTTCCTCAATAATTCTGTGCCAGCAGTTGCTGACATGGCACCCATGAGTGCACTGGTGCCCTTCAGATCTTCTCCTGGTGCCCACAAAGTTCACCACCGCCACTCCCTTGGTCCTGAAGTGCTCAGAATGAGTACCCTTTTCCTCCCTTGCTCAAAAATCCATTAGCCCATTAGTCTAAAAGGGTTAGCGACCCCTGCTCTATACATAGGATCCCAAAGGGCTGTTGAATACTCGCCTATGCTCCATACCTGGCCTCAGAATCCTTCACTGCCTCATCCGCATCTTACATTCCAAGGGATTATATAGCACAAGGCGATTTGCTGGAAACAGCCATCCCCCTGGCAGACCTTCCAAGTGTCCCTATTGTCCAGGGACAGTCCTGGATTTACAGAAGCCGTCCTGGTTTCTGATTTGATCACGGAATGTCCTGCTTTTCCTTAGAATGTCCCTATCTTCATCGGAGTAATACTGGAAGGTACAGAGTTATGCAACCCACAAGCCAAGGAGATAACCAGCTATACAACCTTTAGTAAACATCTGAAGGCAGCCCTGTATAGGGAACTAGTTTTAACGTTAAATGTTGTATTATGTATGTTGGAATCTGCCCAGAGTGGCTGGGGCAACCCAGTTAGATGGGTGGGATATAAGTGATATAAATAATAATAATTATTATTATAATAATAATGGAATAGGGCACCCCTGTTTTCATTGGAGAAATGTTGGAGAGTATGCCCTGGGGATATTATTTCTGACACATACTAATATATTAATGCTTCCATGAGTTTTATTCGTTTATTTCTTTATTAAATTTATGTACCCTTCATCACAAGATCTCAAGAGCGGTTCACAGAATAAAACTTTCACCAAAGCAACAACAAGGGGAAGGCCAAGTCCCCACAGACCTCTTGCTGTTTCGGTTCTGTGTATGCTGGAGCATTATATAACTTGATTTGGCATCTCATCTCATCTCAATCAATCAATCACCACTAAGGCTGGGTCGAGACAAGTCAAAGAAGCGTTTCAGTTAAATGCATTGTAAATTTAAACAGGGGGAAAACTGGTAGAGAAAAATGGGACTCCACAGCGCCCTCTGTTGGCACCATGTTATATCGCATATAAATCACTTTTTCTTTGCCAATCTAGCTGAGTTTTTTGTTTTACTTCCAGGGCTATAGGAAATTGGTTGTGGGAGAAGAATACTGGACTAGACGGACCTTACGTCTAGTCCTGCGGGGCTCCTCTTAAGTGCACTTTTATATGCCCTGGTGAGTGCTCTTTTAAACCTCACTCACTAGATAAATGGTCATTCCTGTCAAATAAACTCTCTTCATTCTTCCTCTCATGCTGTGTACTCTGTTGAGTACCTGGTCAACATGGCTTAACAAGGAATTGCTTAAAGCTGAGCCATCTCTGGCAGAGCTGCTGCCCCACCTTTTGTCTTTTGTGCAACTTACCTTGGTCCTTGTTGTTTGTGTTGTCATTCAGGCCTCATGTTTGCACTTATTTTTAGGCACTGAGATTACTAGCATTTTGAAAACTATATAGCATGAGACGTGGCTGACAAAGTGAATAATCACAAACTGTTGCTAATGTCCCTACCCGGCTGGCTGTGTTTCTACTTTATGAGGAATTTATCCTGACAGATAATGTGCAAAAAATACAATCCAACTTTCCTCCCCCATTGTTTACTGAATGCAAAACTTTCTTTAAAATCTTCTAAGTAAGTCGGTGCCTGTAGTTTGCATAAGCCCTGAGAAGCACGTTGACAGTTGTGCTTAATTATCTGTAAGTCAGGAGCTTATTCAAGTGTATTCATAAATACAAAAAAATACTGCTAAAGGCACTCTAACATGCAAATACCATCCTCTGTAAATCTGCACGTGGGGGGGAAAGCAGGAAAAGAAAACTGGAGGAAAACGTCTAAAGCTTTAACAGCTAGCTCTGAGTAATTAACCATAAAGCCCAGTACAATATCCACATGTTACATTTAATTACATATCTTTCCTTCAATTGGATGTTACAGTTATTGTCAAATTGAAGCCTGTCAGTACACTCTGATGCTCATCAGTTGTTTATCGCTCTGTAATAATAGACTGTCATTGCACAGCCCCAACTGGAGGATTTGCAGTGCTGCGTCACAATCCTGGAATTGCATGAAGTCAGAGCTGGGTAGAGGAACAAAAGTGAAGGCAGGTAGCACAACAGCAGGGGCCATGGCATGGGAATGAGAAAGGAACGACACTGAGAAGGTAGCAAGTTTGCTACACAAGAGTATCAAATTAACTTTAGTTGTGCAACCTGAATTTTGCTGGTATGTAAGAATGCCGGTGACGCTGAGCCTCTTGCGCTTACCGATCAGAAGGTTGGCGGTTCGAATCCCCGCAACGGGGTGAGCTCCCGTTGCTCGGTCCCAGCTCCTGCCAACCTAGCAGCTCAAAAGCATGCCCAAAAGTGCAAGTAGATAAATAGGTACCGCTCCGGCGGGAAGGTAAACGGTGTTTCCATGCGCTGCTCTGGTTTTGCCAGAAGCGACTTAGTCATATTGGCCACATGATCTGGAAAAACTGTTGGCGGACAAACACCGGCTCCCTCGGCCTGTAAAGCGAGATGAGTGCCACAACCCCAGAGTTGTCTGCAACTGGACTTAACTGCCAGGGGTCCTTTACCTTTTAAGCACCCTTACAATTTGCATTTGTAGGCACCCAGTGCTTTCTAACCTCAAGGGAGTTAGCATTTCCCCATGACTCATCACCACTTGAGCAAATAGGGAGCACTTAATACCCAAAAGCATTTAGCCTGAAGCCATCAGCGTTCAAAATGAAAAGCTTCCCACAAAACAAAAAATGATACATAATAGGGTAGAGGGCATAATGCTGTGATCCCTGAATATCTGACAGCCACAGCACACTCCCCCCCTCCCCCAAACTTCAGTGTGTGTGTGTGTGCCTTGGCACACAGCTTGGGAATTGTGCACACATTGAGTAGGCCTTCTCACGAAAGCCAGAGAAGAGTCCAAGGATCAAACACACAACCACAGCTTCAAATCATGGCTAAATGGGAACCCTAAAAAGAGCCTGGCGCAGTCGACATTGGTGCACTTAGCAGCACTTAGGTCACTCCTTGAGAGTTTGCTTTCCTGTCGCCATTTCTTGATCTCTTGTAGCTGCCAGTATTCAGATGGAACCAGCAATTCTGTCTGCACAGGCTCTAGGTAAGACTGACATGAGAAGAAATACTGACTCATTGGCTCAGCTTTATGGTTTTTGTCCATCTTATTCTTATATACATATTTTAAAACGACCTGCTTGCAAGGTCATGCCAGGCGAGAAGATATAGGCAAGGACCATAAAGAAACAAATAAACTAGGGATGTGGAACCCCACTCCAGCCTGCCAGGTTTCTCTCATTCCAGCACTGGGATGGAAGCAGTACCTTCCCCACTTCTTAGCTGAACAGTATAGATCCAACTAAGGAGCAGAGGTGGTCCAGTTTTCATCCTGATTGCAGAGTGCTGCATGGGGAGGCTTGGACCTTCCCTTTGGCTGGGAAGAAAACTGACAGCTGTCACTTTGGCTGAAGCAATAGGCAGTTTTCACCTCCACCCTGAGTGCATTGCAACTCCTCAGGTGATCTAGACCAATCGGCTGAGAAGCAGAGAGGATGCAATTTTCATTCACATCTTGGTGTGTGTGTGTGTGTGTGTGTGTGTGTGTGTGTGTTGAACTTCTCTAGCCAGCATGCTCCAGTTTGAATGAAAACAACCCACCTGTTCCTACACAGATCAGCTGAGTAGGGAGAAGATATGGCATGTCTATGTTTGTGTGATTACACGTATGTTTGAGATGTGGGTATCTGTACTCACCCACTTTGGGGTTTGCCCAACTCACTGCTGGAATACAGTTCCAACAGCATTCTGTCAAAGTACACAGTTCTTGTTGTTTAGTCGAGTCCAACTCTTCGTGACTCCATGGACCAGAGCACGCCAGGCACTCCTGTCTTCCACTGCCTCCCACAGTTTGGTCAAACTCATGTTGGTAGCTTCCAGAACACTGTCCAACCATCTCGTCCTCTGTCATCCCCTTCTCCTTGTGCCTTCAATCCTTCCCAACATCAGGGTGTTTTCCAGGGAGTCTTCTCTTCTCATGAGGTGGCCAAAGTACTGGAGCCTCAGCTTCAGGATCTGTCCTTCCAGTGAGCACTCAAGGCTGATTTCCTTAAGAATGGATAGGTTTGATCTTCTTGCAGTCCATGGGGCTCTCAAGAGTCTCCTCCAGCACCATAATTCAAAAGCATCAATTCTTCGGCGATCAGCCTTCTTCATTGTCCAGCTCTCACTTCCATATGGAGGTGAGAGCTGGACACAGCTCTTAGGTTATCCCAAACCCTGGTTTAGAGGTCATTGGGAATGTACTATGGAGAGCCACAGACATGTATGTGTATATCATCCTCTCTTCTTCTTCATGCATGAGAGGAGGAAAATGGAAGTTTCCACTTTTGGTAATATTTGCATATAATGGTTTAGCACAGATGAGCCTTCATGAGTGAAATCTCAGGCTTGTGTACTCTCCTGTCCTCTTCCCCCCACGTGACCACGAGGAGGGCTTCTGCTGAGTACAGTTTTGCTTTGCAAGAATCCTAGCCTAGCATGATGTTGAAACCAAGGATCATTGTTAAAAAAAATACCCTCTGGTCAGTTTCCAAGAAAGCTAACTTTAAAACATTACTTATGAAGCTGGCTTGTTTTAAACCAGGACTCCTGGTTTGTGTGTGATGATATGTAATGATAGCATAATAATAATAATAATAATAATAATAATTTTTTATTTATACCCCGCCCTCCCCAGCCAAGGCTGGGCTCAGAGCGGCTTACAAGCAATAATAAAAACAAGATGAATGATTACAACTTAAAAACAAAAGTAAAATACAACATTAAAATAATGGAACATTAAAATATTAAAATGTAGCCTCATCGCAGAAGGAGAAGGAAAAGAAAAAAGAAAGAGAGTAAGGGAGGGAATCAAATTGGCTCCAAGCCAAAGGCCAGGCGGAACAACTCTGTCTTACAGGCCCTGCGGAAAGAAATCAGATCCTGCAGGGCTCTGGTCTCATGAGACAGAGCGTTCCACCAGGCTGGAGCCAGAGTTGAAAAGGCCCTGGCTCTGGTTGAAGCCAATCTAACTTCCTTAGGGCCTGGGACCACTAGGGTGTTCTTATTTATGGGCCTTGAGGCTCTCCGTGGGGCATACCAGGAGAGGCGGTCCCGTAGGTACGAGGGTCCTAGGCCGTGAAGGGCTTTAAAGGTCAAAAGCAGCACCTTAAATCTGACCCTGTACTCCACCGGGAGCCAGTGCAGCTTGAAAAGCACTGGGTGAATATGCTCCCATGGCAGAGACCCCGTGAGGAGCCTTGCTGCAGCATTCTGTACCCGCTGGAGTTTCTGGGACAGCTTCAAGGGCAGCCCTGCGTAGAGCGAATTACAGTAGTCAAGCCTGGAGATGACCGTCGCATGGATCACTGTGGCCAGGTCGGGGCGGGAAAGGTAAGGGACCAACTGCTTGATGCAGCGAAGGTGGAAAAATGTCGCCTTGGCTGTTGCTGTAACTTGCGCCTCCATGGAAAGGGAGGCGTCAAGGATTACACCCAAACTCTTAACGGAAGGCAATGGCACTAACTGGGCCCCCGCAAGAGAAGGGAGTTGGTCCCTCATCCCCATGCCATCCCGACCTAGCCATAGGACCTCTGTCTTCGAAGGATTTAGTTTCAATCGGCTCCCACGAAACCATCTAGCCACAGCTTCCAAACATCTGGTCAGTGTGTTCGGGGCTGAGTCGGTGTGGCCATCCATTAACAGATAGAGCTGAGTGTCATCAGCATATTGGTGACAGCCCAGCCCAAAGCTCCGGATAATCTGGGCAAGGAGGCGCATAAAGATGTTAAAAAGCATCGGGGAGAGAATTGTGCCCTGCGGCACTCCACACACCAAGGAGTGGCGCGACGACATTTCCCTCCCTAGTGCCACCCTCTGTCCCCGACCAGAGATAAAAGAGCACAACCAGTTACGGGCTATGCCCTGTATCCCCACGTCTGCGAGGCGGTGAAGTTATAAGTTTATAAGCTGAAGTTCCTGGAAAGCACAGATACCTTTCTCCTAGCCATATGAGAGGAGAAGATGGGAGTGGAGGAGTCACTAATGTAAACCATGGTTTAACTTTATGTGTGAACTAGAACATTTTGTAGGAACTTGGGGAACAGTGGTTTGTTCTAAGGAAAGGTTGTTGTTTTTTAAATGATGAACTGCAGCTTGTTATTTTCTTTTAAAAAAGTATTTGGTCTCCTCCTCTTATGAGAAGAAGAGGAAATGGGGAGCAAGAGCCTGAGGTCCACCACAATGGATTCCTAATCACTAAAGTCATGGCTTAGGTCAGTCTTTGCAAACCTGGTACCTCCCTCCTCCCAATGTTTTGGATTACAATTCTATTTAGCATAAAAGGTAAAGGGACCCCTGACCATTAGGTCCAGTCGTGACTGACTCTGGGGTTGCGGCACTCATCTCGCTTTATTGGCCAAGGGAGCCGGCGTACAGCTTCCGGGTCATGTGGCCAGCATGACTAAGCCGCTTCTGGCAAACCAGAGCAGTGCATGGAAACGCCGTTTACCTTCCTACAGGAGCGGTACCTATTTATCTACTTGCACTTCGGCGTGCTTTGAACTGCTAGGTTGGCAGGAGCAGGGACCGAGCAACGGGAGCTCACCCGGTCCCGGGGATTCGAACCACCAACCTTCTGATCAGCAGGTCCTAGGCTCTGTGGTTTAACCCACAGCGCCACCCGCGTCCCTTTCTGTTTAGCATATCTGGGGGTTATTCCCATTGAACTCAGCAGGAATGCACAGCAGGGTGGGGAACCTGTGGCCCTCCAGATGTGGATGGACTACTGTTCCTCTCATTCCCAGCCACTGGCCAAGCTGGCTAAGGCTGATGTAAAATAAGAGTCTGAAGGTTCCACTACTGATGTATAGGACTGTAGTACGTTTAACCATTTTTACCACTAAGAGCTTCACAGAGCTCTAGAGCTGTCTCCTAGCAACTTCACTGCAGTTGTAAAAACCCAAGCTAAACTACTAATTTTGTATTCAAGAACATACCAAAAAAATGTAACGAGCAAGGGTGAAAAATGCAGGAGGTGGGTGACAGCCACGGATTAAATAATCAAGAGTGTGTTCCTATGCATGCTTTGGATCATTAGAATAAATCACAGTGTTCAGTACTGCTTACTCTTGGGAGACATGGGCACAGATTTGCAGCCTTAGAATGAGACCAGTACTTGCAAAATATATTAACAGCCCACCCTTTCTTTCTACTCTGAGACCACTGTCAAGCAAGTGTTTGCTCCTTTCTCCCTAAACATTTCTGACAATACTAGCAGGTTAAAGATAACCAGAGGGGCCAGCTATATTCACTTCCATCAAGAACTATCACATCAAACACAGAATCCCGCCAACGTTTCCTCTAAAGGTCAGGGGCATTTACACCAATGCCCAATCAAATTTGTATGCAAATTGGACTTAAGCTAGCAAGAACACCGACACAAGAAAGATGTAGCTGCCAATTTTCATTATAACTATGAATGTAACAGATGTTTACAATTTAATTAGCATTTTAATGATAAGGACAATTTAGTGTGTAAAATACAGACGGTTTCGAACTGTTAGTCAACCTTGGGCACGCAAATATTCATTTGCAAGATTTGCATTCCGTTTTCAATACAGCTTACCAAACACAGTATTACAAGACAGCTTAATAAACACAACATTACAAAATTCCAACAGGCCAGACACACAGTACCCCAAACTACAGAATAGCTGTAGTATTCTGTAGCAATGACTGATATATTCCTGTTATTTCCCTATAAATTTAGGAATCTAAAGAGGACTTTGCACACACAAGAAGAACAGATTTAAAGATGGCAATATGCCCTATTTTACAGAGGATGACATTGTGTTCGAAGGGCTCTCCAGTCCAATCCCAGTTTAAAGATAAAGATTCATAAGCAGAGAGAACAGGGAATGGCTTTGAAGTCCCCACCCCAACTACTGACACCTGGGCAGCAGACTGAGCAGGCATAAAGATGACCTGGACAGTCTCCCCTGCCATGGTGTTTCTATTTAAATTATAACAATTATTTATAATTGCTATCCAACAGGAGGAGGAAGGGCCCAATTGGTGGTGGCACCCCAGCTGTGGATCCTACTTCCCTTGGTGTCATTTTGGTGCCAGGTACAAACCTTTTTATTTTCCCATGCTTTTTAATATTCTGCATATTGGTTTTCATGAAGAGTTTTGTCGGATTTGATTTCTTCCAATTTTAAACTCTTATTTTATATTGTGGGCAATTTACTTTATTATAAGTTTAATTTTGCAAGCCATTCTGGGCATTCATTGAAAGTTGCCTTAGCAACCAACTAGCCAAACCAACTGAACTGAAATGGAAAAGGTGTTGCAGATGGGAAAGATCTGAGCACCCATTAATTCTATTAAAATTATAACAATTATTTATAAATTTGCATTTGTACTTGTAAACTTGCACATGCAACTATTATGGCAACCTGTGTCCTATTTTGTCCTCGTGATACATCAAAGGCCATTCCCGAGTTCAGGAATGGTTTTTCACAGGGTACAGGGAGCTCCAGCAATGGGGGCTTGAAAAACCTCGGTCCAGGGAACAAACACCACTGGAATCCTGACTATACTTCCATCAGTCATTCCCTCCCCACCACTTTAAAGCAATTTTTAAGCTTGCAAGTTATTTTATAGAAAGAAGATTGTTTACACGCACATTTCTCACTTTTTGTCTTACTTAGGCATCAAATTACCTGGATTGAAGAGTCTTTTAAGTTAAAGCACGCCATGGATTTATTTTGCTGCATTAGTTTCCTCGGTGATTATTTTCCTTCTTTGCCTATTTCAGCAATGTCTACTCTTATGCCTCCTACAAACAAAATCCAAGGCAAAAGAACCAATAGGTTTTGCCAAAATGTTATCGCCCTTTGCCCAGAGCTCTGTATGCAATTCTGAAAGGCTGTAGAAGAAAAGCAGTGTTGCATGAGGAGGAGAAAAAAAAAAGCCATCCGCTTATCAACAGACCACTTGTGTGTCCGAATGACCTACTCACTCAAATGGATCAGCAATTCTCTTTACTCAAAGAGCTGTACACGTGACTTGGTTGCGTCCATTTAAATAAACGGAACAGTTACCTCTGTTACCGTAAGCCCTTTGTTCACATGAAGGCTCCTAAGGTTGCATTGGATTTGGCACAGGCGTGCAATCATCAAAATACTTGGAAGTTGTGTTCCAGTGAGTCCGGCCATTTGCCAAGCTAGCTCAGTCCACTGCACCGGCCAGCAATGGGTTTCAGAGCTCAACCTGGGGAAGCCAAGGATTGAATCTGGCACCTGTTGCATGCAAAGTGCGCTCTGCCGCTAAGCTATTGATGTGGTGTGATCCCAAATCAAGCCCGAGCAAGTTCAAAGACCAATCTGTGCCCACCTCAGACTGAAACTATTATAATTCAAGCAGGGGTGCTCATATTTCCAGACCGCCCCCCCCCCACTTTGAATAATTGTTCTATCACAAAGGCTCTGCTCAGATATCACAGTAAACTGTGGTTTGTCACAATGGCAGTGAGGCCAGGCAAACCACAGCTAGGGATTCTAGCATTTGCCAGCCTCATGATCCCTAGGGACAACTGCCTCGTCTGCATGCATAAACAATTCATAGATTGATGTGTGCTCGGATTTGAATGGATTCAAATTCAGCTCAATGGAAGGAAGAGCTTTCTGCATATGGGCATGCACAGAGATGTTATGATCCAATACTGTATACATTTACTTGGGAATAAAATTATCCATTAAAATTATTGGGGACCATGTGGTCTTTGTGTACATGGAGCTATGCTATCCAACAGGAGGAGGAAGGGCCCAATTGGTGGTGGCACCCCAGCTGTGGATCCTACTTCCCTTGGTGTCATTTTGGTGCCAGGTACAAACCTTTTTATTTTCCCATGCTTTTTAATATTCTGCATATTGGTTTTCATGAAGAGTTTTGTCTGATTTGATTTCTTCCAATTTTAAACTCTTATTTTATATTGTGGGCAATTTACTTTATTATAAGTTTAATTTTGCAAGCCATTCTGGGCATTCATTGAAAGTTGCCTTAGCAACCAACTAGCCAAACCAACTGAACTGAAATGGAAAAGGTGTTGCAGATGGGAAAGATCTGAGCACCCATTAATTCTTCTGTACCCATGTGCTCAAAACTGGGCTATCTCGTAGACATTACATCAAACATCTGTTTGCTTTTAAAAGCTCTCACATTACAACGCAGATCTAAAGGAAGAAAGGTGACCCTAACAGATTCTGGACTTCAATGCACAAAATGCATGAAATGCCATAGAAAATGATGAAAATGTATCAGAATGATTATAGTCATGTTTAAAATATGAAGGTTTTGTTTCCATTAAAAATCCTTTAACTTTGGTTTAAGATCCCAAAATTACTTTCATAAGCTTCAATGAAATTAGTTTCACAAGCTTCAATTCAGCTAGTTCCATTACTTCACAAGATAAAAGGGTATGCTGATCCTTCAACTAACAGCACAAGGATAACTATACGCGGGATTGGTTTTGACAACAGAAAGGCATTAGATTTTTTGGGTGCTGCAGGGGGAAGCAGTAAAAGTTCCCTCCCCACTTCTGCTGGCCAGAGCAGCCCCCTCAGGGAAGTTCCATTGCAGGGACGCTCCCAGCAGTGGTAGCAAAGTCAGGATCACTGCCAATTGCACGGCACTTTACAAAACATCATTATTGATTACAATGGAAAAACTAAATGCTTTATGAAGAGAATTACTTCTCACAACAAACTTTCCCACTGAAATAGTGGAGAACGTAAAAAGTGCTAAATTTTGGATAAACCAAGCATTGAAAAGCCTTCTTCAAACACTAAATCACAGTCAAACTTCCATCTCTCATTCTGCAGTCTCTTGTTACAGCTGTCCTTGGAATTTATTTTTCCCCAAAGGAGAGGCACCTTGGAGTCAGAAGAAAACAGTACCCATAAAGTCTCCAGAATTCTTTCTCACTGTTTTCTATATGTTCCCAGAGTCGTTGTCCGGTTTGTTTCTGTTAATAGTGCAATTCTAGCCCTGTCTACCAAGAATAGCTCCTATTGAAATTAGTAGTGACCAGCAGGGTGCGAGTGCTCTCCCAGCTTCTGCTTACTGGTGGGGGGTGGGAGCTCAACAGGTGTGGGCACAGTGGCAGACCCAACCAGACAATCATCTGCATCCACAATGTGCTTCCTTGGTCCTTCTCCTCTCTCTCCTGGTGAGTGGCAGTGAAGCACTGTGTTCCAAAGCCTGGGAAACAAAGCAATATTCCCCTTGTTGCCCCACTACTGCTCCAAAGTAAATGTGGTTAGGATTGCAGCCTTATTTTCTTTATGAGCAACACCTTGAATTTGGGGGAAATTCAGTTACAAGAACTTGGGAGAGAGGTGCGTGAAAAAGCTATAACCCCCCCTTCTCTTTTTTTTTAAGTCCTGCCATTTCAGAAGGAAATATCAGGTCACTAGTCAGGCACTCAAGCAATGTACCCCCTATGAAGGTCTAGGTTTGGTTGCATTTCTTTAAGGTTATGGGCTCACCATACACTTTCATATTATTTTACTCACATTATTCTCTCCCTTTAAACCTCTCAAGTACCAGCACTGGAGAGTAAGCAGGAAATTAATGTTTTTGTTTTCCTTTAAAAAATAAAAAACCACCAACCCCCCCCCCCCAAGCAAAACGTTAACAACATTGTTATGTCAAAATTCAACATACAACCCCTACCCCCATTTAAAGATTTACAGTACCGGGTAGACTTTACTAATTCTCTATCAAAATCTTGTAAGCCCTGTAAAACATGCTTATACCATAACTCAGGTTATTACAGTGGTACCTCGGGTTACATACGCTTCAGGTTACAGACTCCGCTAACCCAGAAACAGTACCTCTGGTTAAGAACTTTGCTTCAGGATGAGAACAGAAATTGTACTCTGGCGGTGTGGCGGCAGCAGGAGGCCCCATTAGCTAAAGTGGTGCTTCAGGTTAAGAACAGTTTCAGGTTAAGAACGGACCTCCGGAACGAATTAAGTTCTTAACCCGAGGTACCACTGTATTTTAAGGATGAGTATATAGGTATCGCTGCACCAAAAGAAGCATTTTTCTTTTAAGCCAAATAAAGTTCATTTTTGTTTCCACCGTTGTCCTTCCATAGAGAATAGTACTGAATGAGTTTAAATACTGAACTGTTAAAAAAACCGAATCAATCAACATTTGAAGGGCCAAAGGTTTAGGAGAGCTGAAGAAGTACTCTTTACCACAATAATAATTGACTAATGACATCACTCTAGGTTATGCCTACCCCACTGTGATTAGCCAGGTAGAGACAAACTAGTTCTGGCTTGGCAGGTGTAGCAGCATCCTCTGCTTGGTACAAGCTGTAACTGCTAGGAAATCCAGTGTAGAATTTGCTGCTACAAGATGTGGAGATGGCCACTGACTTTAGAAAGGGTTAATTCATGTAGGGTTGATAGTATTTGTGATAGCTAAGTGAAGCTTCTGGGGTTAGTGGCAATGTACATATTGGGTACCAGTGGCTGGTGGGAGGAGCAGGGGAAGGTGGGGGGGACAAACAATAGAGGAGGCAGTTATCTTTCTGCCAAACATGTAAGCTTTCTGGAAGCATTTGACTGGTTTATGGTGGAAGCAGGATGCTAAACATGACCTAGTGATGCTAAACTAGGATGTTAAACGTGGCCTAATCTAGTGAGATCCAGCATGACCTTCCTTAAATTTTTAAAAGAAAATGAAGGCCATTTTCTCACTTTGACTTCTTTGTTCCTATTTTACCAATTCCCAAACTCCCTCAACCTGACACCAGTTCCCCTCAGCGTTACTACATGACTGCTTGAAGAATTCAGTCAACAAAACCAAGCAACTTGCTTAAACAGTCTTCACACGCTTAATGTAGGCCCCCTCGCTTCACAATGTACCACACTACCAAATCCAAGGAACATAGGTTTAATTAATCTGTAGCCGAGATTATTAAGAGATGGCAACTTTTTTTTTGACACTGTGGCAAAAGTTTTCACAATAAAGCTGTCAATATTTTAAAGTGCCACAAAGCTTTTTTCCTTTTGTTGTTTCTTATGTTGCAACATATGGGACGCGGGTGGCGCTGGGGGTTAAACCACAGAGCCTAGGACTTGCCGATCAGAAGGTCGGCGTTTCGAATCCCCGCGACAGGGTGAGCTCCCGTTGCTCGGTCCCTGCTCCTGCCAACCTAGCAGTTTGAAAGTACGTCAAAGTGCAAGTAGATAAATAGGTATCGCTCCGGCAGGAAGGTAAACGCCGTTTTCGTGTGCTGCTCTGGTTCGCCAGAAGCGGCTTAGTCATGCTGGCCACATGACCCGGAAGCTGTACGCCGGCTCCCTCGGCCAATAAAGCAAGATGAGCGCCACAACCCCAGAGTCGGTCACAACTGGATCTAATGGTCAGGGGTCCCTTTACCTTTACCTTATGTGCAACATGGCCACCCACCCATAATTTATCATTTGAGTTCCTTGTAAACGGCAGCTTTTCAGTCAGAACATCAGTCTGAAAAAGACGATTCCATGCCTTTTCATAGACAAGAGGAAACATGACACTTATTATCACCTCAGAGTTCTGGATCACAACCACTGCTTTACTAATGAAGAGAGGTTTTTTTGTTTTGTTTTTTACCAATCCTCCTTGGGTCTATTTTGAAGTACATATAATCAGAAATCCAGAAACACACACCTCTCAATACTTTCTCAAGCTTTCTCAAACACTCAGTTCATCTTTCACTGATGCTACATATGTATGTATAAGAAGCTGACAAGGAAATTCTTGGCCAACATGAAGACTTATAAAAGCTAGCATTTCAAATGCAGCAAGAACTGTTATTTCATTGAATGTGGCTGTCAGTCACTTATTATTGTTCTGTGCAAGCAGATGCTAAAAGTATATTTCACATTTATTTCCTTACACGTATATGGCTTTTGTTTTGACATGGGCTGTTTTGACATCTGACACTGTTGCACTTACTTCCTTTTCAATATTTATAATCACAAGGAAAAGAAGCTCTTTCTAGCTCCAGCATGCTAATAATATAAATGTGTGCTTATTAGAATTGGCTCTTTGTCAAAGCTTAAGCAATTACATAAATTAAGAATCAGTCCTCACTATTTTTAGAAGATATATGATGGCTGCTGTACAAGTATAATTTACTCCTATAATGAAGTAGCACAGACACATTTGTTTCTTTGAAAATCTGATTTTGCAGACTTCTAAAGCAAACAAGCCAATTTATTCAACTAGGCAGGAAGCCCACACAGATTGCTCCCTGAAAATGCACAGTAAGGCCACACATATATCTGAAGTCATTAGCACCACTATTAACACCATTAACCTTGCAAGCAGAAAGTTCCAGGAGCAGTTTGCAAGCACCTCCAGTTAAAGGATCTGGGCAGCAGGTCTGGATCTTCTGTCTAAAGTTGGGGAAAGCCAGCTGCTATCAGTTACCTAGCCATGAACCAATGGTCTAACTAAGGCAGCTTTGCATGTTCAGATCCCACTCCCCACTCCATATACGGAGTTCTGTATATCAAGATATACAGAACAGGCACCATTCAGAGCTGCTACATGTTTTAGAAAGACAACCACAATTTGCCAGCACACCAGGAAGAAGAGTCAAGACGTTCAAATATGGAAGAATAGGTTATATCTATTAAATATAACAACTTGAGGATCTGCAGAACAAATTAACTAGTCAGATTCAACCAATGTAACCTAATCAACTTAAGTCCAGGCAGGTGGTCATTAACAGATGGGGGTAATTTTTACCCCTGTGGCCTGGGCAAGTTAGCACTGTGTGCATGCAGCAAGGCTTCCTAAGATTCCTTCCTCCCCACTGTGTGGACCTTGGGTATAAGAGCCCAACAGGCCCACTGTAGCCCCATTGGCCAACATTTGCCCCAATGTGTCCGTCAGGCCAAGGGGCACCTCCAGCACCCACAGGACATACCCAACAGTGACTCAGGGACACCCACAACCCAACCCTGACTCAGTTAAGTGTTCCATTCTTCCTGAAACCCTCTCACCTGCCTGGATTATGCACCAATTAGCCAAAGAGAAGAAATAGCACCACAACAAACATCAGCCAGCAGTATGGAGAAGGCAAAAAGAGAAGACCCAGAGCCAATTAGAGTCTCCCCCCCCCAAAAAAAAATCCTACTCAGCCCATGGAAAACAAATGAGTAGCCTGTAGGTCCACACTGCAAAAGGGTGGGAGAGTGAGTGCCGAATAAAGGAGGAAGGGTGCTGGGCAGAGCAAGCTTAAATAGCCTGTCACCACCTCTCCCCATCGGGTGAAATCGCCCCTAGGGAGATACCACCTCTCCTCTTCTTCCAGGGGAGGAGAGGTGCAGCAAATTCATCCCCTCCAAAATGGTGGGAACAATATTAACATATGCGGTAGATGTAGGCTTATCTGCAGGACCTGGTGCGCTTCCATTCTCCACAGCATTCTGGGTTGCCAAACCCACCTTGACACTTGCTTACAGATGGTCCCTTCTCCTTTTCTATTTTTTTGGTTTGTTTTTTCAAATTAAGGGTTAAGGTGTGTGCCTTTAACATCAGTGTGACACACAGAAAATTGGTAAGGAAAGCTCACCATATTTTGCATGCCTGTATAAAATGGAGGTGAGAAGTTTTGCCAGTGGAGGAGGAGGAGTTTGGATTTGATATCCCGCCTTTCACTCCCTTTAAGGAGTCTCAAAGCGGCTAACATTCTCCTTTCCCTTCCTCCCCCACAACAAACACTCTGTGGGGTGAGTGGGGCTGAGAGACTTCAAAGAAGTGTGACTGGCCCAAGGTCACCCAGCAGCTGCATGTGGAGGAGCAGAGAATCGAACCCGGTTCCCCAGATTACGAGACTACCGCTGAGCAGTAAAATGTTGGCAATCTAAAGGTTAACTCCATCCACCTTGCCTTAATCAACATGCGTTTAAAACTGATATGCGAAAAATGAAAGTAAAATTTCCAGTACTTAATGGACTTCTTCAATAGACAGACAAGACTCTCTGTCTGGCTTCAGGTATCTACTTTTTGAAACAGATTAAGCATATGACACCATATGGATGAATCCAAATGAATAATCAAGGCACCATCAATAACCTCTCCTCTCCCTACAACCCAGCATGACAAAAAAGTGCATATACTCGCCTCACCTTATCTTACCAGCCTCCAAATTTCCCACACGAAACCAAGAGCCCCCATGCTGAGAGCCAATCCAGGATTTTCAAGTGCTTCTCAAATTCAGAAGAGGCTCTACAAACAAAGGAGGGCACTACATATTTTTAACAAGCTGCTAGGTGGTGGTAGAGTGGCAGACGACAGCAACCCGAGCAGAACTAAATTATATTGTGTTAATATAGTTTAATAGATTTCCTTTCAACTGAATCGAAGAACTTTGGAGACAAGAATCAAGAAATGCTTCGGTTAGACTGTTCAGATTCTGCCTTCCTCTCTTACAGCTGTTGCCACTTCTGAAGCACAGTCGACTCCCATGCTATTGCATCAGGTATTATTTACCTACCTGTATCTGTTTGCTGACTGGTATTCGGAAAACTACAGCTGTATCCCAGTCCCTGGTTGTTTCCCTCCCCATTGCCCAAATTATTTCCTTTGACACATCATTGCAATGTTCTAAAATGGCAAAAAAAGTGCTATAATCTGTGTGCTATAGAGACCCTTTAATGCTTACCTTGGTTATAAGATTATAGCCCATGACAGCATTTAGGCACTAGATGTGAAAGTACATATCTAGACATAAATAATTCCTTCATTTCACCACGGTGCTTTTGTGATGTTTGGTGCTAAGAGACAGCAGGCAAGCGATAAGCCTGAACAAATCCTGCTCCCTGACACCGCTGCTTAGCTCTAATTACAGTTGAGGAGAAGGTTTGCAACTTGATTCCAGAAAGAGGACAGCCTACTCGATGACATCACCAGACCAAATATAACCTAAAAGCCAGACACTGTAAGATTTCTTTATGTTTTGTTTCTTCACACAGGTGCAAGCTGCTGGAAATTCCCCTTCATGTTTTTTTCTTAAAATAAAAAAACCACTTAACAACTTCTAGAACAACCCATTGAAATTGCAGCTCTGCAAAAGATGGTGTAATTTCATTGCATTGTTCTAAAGAGTTGTTGGTAAAGCCATAACTATATAAGCAGCAGCAGCAAGTCAAGGCAATGGCATTTGGCAACTCATTTTTGTGCAAGAATATTTTTTATTTTCTGGTGGAGAGTGTGTGTGGATGAACTTGCTCTAGTGGCCCTGGTAGGTGGGATCTGCTTGGCAGCAACCAAAGGGAGGGCCTTTGGGGCTGTGGCATCTTTTCCTTGAAATAACCTCCCTTCTAAATTAAGGCTGGTGCTGACAACGATGGCATACTAACATCTGTTGAAATGCTTTCTCTTTGTCCTTTGCGACATTGTCATGCTAGTTGACAGTAACATGCTTGTTTTGGACTACTGTTGGCTTGCTATTTTATTCTGCAAGTAAGACTTAATGCTATTTTAATGTACCTTGTGATGTTTACATGAAAGGTAGCATAGAAACAGATCGGTTAAATAAGAATATAGTATGTAGATACGGAATAGGGAAAAGAGTTTTCAAGAATCCTGCAAGAGTGCACCTAAGTTTGCTCCATTACTGCACGGGGCACATGCTCAAGAAGCATTAAGCATAGTTGTAAACTTGTGAAGAGCTCATTAGAGTCTTGCTGTCTATAAATTTACTGGAGAGATCAGGTGCTAAGTAGGATGAAGATTAATGGGCAATATAACCAGACAAGAAACCCAAACGACCCCTTTGTTTTTGTTTCCTAAAGTACTCATGACTGAAAGGTCTGGGAGTCTTTTACAACTACATTATACTGAGAAACATACTCAGGGAGATGCATTATGGGGCTTCAGGGAGAGCTGAAATGACTTAGTTGCTTGTTTGTTTTTGTGTTGAACAGTTTTCTGTTTTTAGCTGATGCAACTATATTTGCATTAATGAATGAGAGCTTCTTTTTGACTTGCTGGATGTGGCTTAATCTCCAGTGCTGCTTTCCTCGTCATTTTTCTGCCCTCACTAAACCTCAGTCTCACTTGTACTCACTGCCATTCCGAATGGCTGTGCGTATGTTTGCCACATTGCCATAATGATATATCTGATGCAATGACATAGCAAACACTTGTAAACAAAACCACATGAATTGCCACAACCAAGCAGTGAAAGCTACAGTCAGCAAAGGCGAAGGAGGAGAAACTATTATTCTGGGTGAGCGAGGTCCCTAACAAGGAGGATTGGAAATTAAAAAATGATAGAATATGCAGAGTTAGCAGGTTTAACTAGTAAAACAAGAGAACAAGAGGATCAAGTATATAAAGAGGAATGGAAACACTTTGTGGAGTTATCTGGAAAATAATTGCAAACACGTGAAAAAGTTAGCAGGATTAAGGTAAATTCAACAGTATAATATAAAATAAAGGAATAATAAAGGGGATAGAGAACTAAATGCATATATATGCAGGAATGGTGGGAAAATCAATGGAACCAGCGAAGGGGAAGAATGGAAGTCGTAAATGATTACATCATTATAAAGTAAGATATGTACGAATGATTTCAATGTGAATGTGGTTCTTGAAAATTGTAAGAATGCAAATAAAATTTTAAAAAGAAAAGAAAAAAGAAAATATTATTCTGAGAAGAAGCACCAGCCAGGGGACCAAAAGGCCAACAAATAGCATGAAAACAACATGAATATTCAGTGAGGCAAGGGAGGCGGTATATTTATAAATGTTAGTGTTTCTGATAGGCCTATAGCATACCCCTCCCCTGAAAAAAACAACCCCAAAGATATGGCAGGGGGAGAGACCAACATTAACATAAACACAGTTAAAATGCTGCTGATTTGGGCACACAACACATTATACACAGTGTGGTGTAGTGGTTAAGAGTGATAGACTCATAATCTGGGGAACCGGGTTCGCGTCTCCGCTCCTCCACATGCAGCTGCTGGGTGACCTTGGGCTAGTCACACATCTCTGAAGTCTCTCAGCCCCACTCACCTCACAGAGTGTTTGTTGTGGGGGAGGAAGGGAAAGGAAAATGTTAGCCACTTTGAGACTCCTTCGGGTAGTGAAAAAGCGGGACATCAAATCCAAACTCTTATTCTTCTTTTGAATGCTATATCATATGGGAATCCTTACTTCAATGAGGCAGTAACTACGCATTACCAGGGATGCGTGAATGTTACTAAAAACAACTTTGTGTTTCACCCTCATTTATCCCTGATAATGTGTTGTTACAACAGGCAATGTGATGTGACACAATGTCATGGTCTTCATGGTTCTGAGTTTCCTCAGCCCACAAGTGGCAGTCCGTTAATTTGGGAACGTAATGACATCATAGGTAAAGGGACCCCTGACCATTAGGTCCAGTCGTGGCCGACTCTGGGGTTGCGGTGCTCATCTCACTTTATTGGCCGAGGGAGCCGGCGTACAGCTTTCGGGTCATGTGGCCAGCATGACTAAGCTGCATCTGGCGAACCAGAGCAGCACACAGAAACGCTGTTTACCTTCCCGCCAGAAGGTATCTACTTGCACTTTGACGTGCTTTGAACTGCTAGGTTGGCAGGAGCAGGGACCGAGCAACAGGAGCTCACCCTGTCACGGGGATTCGAACCGCCAACCTTCTGATCGGCAAGTCCTAGGCTCTGTGGTTTAACCCACAGCGCCACCCGCATCCCAATGACACCATACGATGCAGATTATTTTATTATGCATTATTTGGGAAAGTGAGGAGGAGGAGCAGGAGGAGGAGATGCAGACCTCTTATTTCCAGTAGCAGCTCCAGCCTGACTCACATCCACTGAGGATGAAAGTGAAGAAACTTTCTTGCAAGGTGAAATTTGACTACTCCTTTTTTTTAAAGGAAATGGTACCCTGAAAGTAAAACAGCCCTCGCCTGGTGCCCTCCAGAGGTTTTGGGGTAGTGCTGATGGCTGCTGTAGGGTGAAACATCTGGAGGCACCAGGTTAGCAGAAGCTGAAGGAAAATGTGCTTGTTGTAGTAATTACAGCTACCTTGGTTTTCATTCTGCAACTAGCCCATTAAAATACGCTTAGCCAACAGTTGTTTGTTGGTGAATTGTGACAAATAAATATTCCACGTGAAATATTGATAACATCGTATCACAAAGCTAATGGGACTGACAATACCCAGTGGATCAATATGCCTTTTACTTTACTAGGAAGAAGGCCAACAAAATAAATGTTAACAGCTTTTATTTATGAACATTTGAAAACCTAGATTATGGGCACTCTAAATTTATGTAATACCACTGCAGTAGATTTTAATTTTAAAAGCTTTTAGCTGCTGTAACACCCCCTCGTTTCATTGTCGAAGTGGGCATTCTTTATTGTGTGACTTATTAAAGAGTCAATAGCACAAAGCAATATTTAATGACACCTTTATGATTTGACTGCTCATGTAGACAACAAAGCAGCAACACAGACTCTATGGGAAATATCATGGGAGTGCCACTAAACACTTTAAATTAAAAGGGGAGCTTATTTAGTCCAAGTTCAAAGTCATAATTTGCCACTGATTAATAATTGAAGTATCTCCCAGTAATGGAATACTGATAGGCAAAAATATTTCAGTGGTACATTCATTTTGACCATGAATAGCTTTTTAATATCCATTTCTGAGAATGATACAAATAGAAATTTGAGGAACATTGACAAAAGGGTTGTAATCCTAGCCCAGTTATATAGTGGCAAGTTCTGTCCATTCTAAAGCGGGGGTTTATGCACAAACATTTCAATGCAGATTGGAGCCACAGTTTAGACTGATTTTTATTTTTATCACCACTGTGTGGTAGAGTCGGGACAAGTTTACCATTTATGGATTTTTATTTATTTATTAATATCGGCACATGGTTTTTGAATATGACCTTCATGAAATGCTATTAGACTGCATCAAACACTGTCACAAAACAAATGTGGAGCACTGTATACTTGCTCAGGGATATCAGCCAGTGTTACAAACTGAGGTTGTGAAAGGGTGAAATGGCTTGACTCTTAGAAAGTGTCAGCATAAATATGCAGGTAAACCATGTACAGATTAAGGGCTACTTCAAACATCACTGTCGGGGCAAGTGTTGGGAGCAGGTCAGAAATAACTCACAAGGTGTCATTGAACTCAAGCCTAGTCAGCAAAGCAACTCTTCCCAGTAGATCTTGCCCCAATGAGGCACCACTCTCTAAATCTCCTCCACTCTCTAAATCATCCAAGCCATGGGTAGGCAAACTAAGGCCCGGGGGGCTGGATCCGGCCCAACTGCCTTCTAAATCCGGCCCGCGGACGGTCCGGGAATCAGCGTGTTTTCACATGAGTAGAATGTGTGGTTTTTTTAAAAATGCATCTCTGGGTTATTTGTGGGGCCTGCCTGGAGTTTTTACATGAGCAGAATGTGTACTTTTATTTAAAATGCATCTCTGGTTTATTTGTGGGGCATAGAAATTCGTTCATATTTTCCCCCCCAAAATATAGTCCACCGCCGCACAAGGTCTGAGTGACAGTGGACTGGCCCCCTGCTGAAAAAGTTTGCTGACCCCTGATCCAAGGAATCTGAGACTGTGATGCCTTGTCTGGCTTTGCTCTGCCCTCTTCATACCTTTTGTGGCTCTGTGAAACCAGGGGTAGAGGTAGTATCTCAACTCTGCCTCTTGGCTCCCCTCCCCTCCATCTCCTGCTTCTGATTCTGGACTTCTCTCTGCCAGACTCTTCCTGCTCACTAAATCCTGTTACCTCTTCAGCTTCTGACACCTCCTCCTCTCAGTCTGCTCCCTAATCTCCCCCGACCACCCACCATTAATCCCCTGGCTCTGAGCCTTCTTCCCTTGGGAGGTCCCCAGCGGGTGCCTCCCACCACCCCTCTGCATCCAGCCAGTCCATGACAATCACTCTTTTATTTAACTTCTAGACTTTGACATAGAAAAATCGCACGTTAGATATGTGTAGATAGTCACAACCAATTTTCCACTTTAATTGGTCTTGGCTGACATGAAATAGATGTGCTTGCAATCATCACACAATATAATCAATATGTGGATTTAACTTTTGTTTTCTTGCACAAATACACTTCTCACATAGACAATGCCTAACTCTTGAAGTAGTCCTCAGTATCCATTTCTCAAGACTGTGAACAAAATTCGGTTTACTTGGATCTATCTAGCCTTGGCACAGATCAAATACTACACAAATATCACTATGTACGTGTCACAGACTTGGCAAACACGAACTGCTTCCTCATACAGTATTAGGGTTGCCATATTTCAAAAAGTGAAAATCCGGACACAAAAGTTGTTGAGCTTTTCTCTTCTTCCTTCCTTTTTGGCCAAAGTTGTTGAACTTTTTTGGTTTTGTATGATCTGCCATTCATCCAGATTTTCCCAGACATGTCAGCGATTTCTGCCCAGATGCTGTTAATGAGGGCCGATGAGGGGAAATTGCAGATGTATGGCAACCCTATACAGAACCCTATACAGTATTATTATTATTATTATTATTATTATTATTATTATTAATGTTATTAGGTACCAAGCACCTAATTACAAGAAACTAACGAAAAGGAAAGAAATGAAAGAAAGATAAGATGTCTAGCATGTTGAATGTTATGACCGAAGAGGGAAGGCTAAAATATGCATACCCTGAGTAAGTGATCATGAACTGAGGATATGATGATAAAATCAATAAAGAGGTTTGCTTCCTTCCCAAGATTATAAAGAAGGAAGATAAAGAAAGGAACTGAGAATAATGGAATACAATTTAAAAGGAGATTTATAATCAAGCTGTATGAGAAAAAAATGATGGAGAATTTGATTAATATTTCCATTATAATAGCAGTGGGGTGTCATCATATGCTGTATGGAGTCAAATACCCTGTAGAATTACTTAGCATGCTTTCATATAGCTTGAGTGAAGCAGCAAATCAACAAAGGGAAAGTCTATCTAATCCACAGATTACTTCAACTGAACCAGTACAATTTCACTCCTTTCCATTTATGTTTACTTAGATACAGGGGGGGGGGGGGGACCTGCGGAAACATACAGTACACAATAATTGCTTTTAACTTAATTTAATTCCATGGGTTTTATTGGAACTAGAGCTCTTTAAATCCAAGTACATTATCTTGTTTGTGAAACACAGTATTTAAAGATGTGTTTCAAAAGATTTCAGCGTCATTTTCAGTTGTAAGTTAAATATGAAAAAGATAAAAATGATAGGGATAAATTAATAAGGCATTTGTCCTCCAAGCTATACCTGCTGGAATTATATGTTCTCCAGAACTATTTAAGGTGGCACTGTGCTGAAACTGGTCCTTCAGTTTTGTGAAACGTTTATTTTTCTGTGGAAAAGACTTCTGTTTTACTGCCTCACTGTCAGGACATTTGAAAACATCTTTAGAACATTGGTGGATGTGGGGCGGAATGAGGGAATTGTCAATTTTCCTTCCCTGTTTCTTGTTTTTCCAATCTTAAATCCAGTTCTCCACATTTCCATGGCAAGATGCATTAAAAAAAAAAAAAAGTCATGGAAATTTGCCAGCATTTTAGTGTGAATTTGTATAATGTATAAGCTTATATGCGGTGTTGCTTAATATATGCATATTTTACAAAACAATTTCCCCCCAAACAATGCATTTTTGCATGTTACTTTCACTAATAGATGCATTTTTGTGGACTCTTCACCTGAGTATATGCATTATTGTACATGTTACTTAGTTGGAGAATGGCACTGCAAAATTCAGAGAGGTGTGAATTTTGAAGGACAGCTGTGTTTCAGTTCACACCTTGTTTCCGAAAGTGCAAATTAGGTGAACTCACATCTAAATGGGAATGGAATCCAATTTTTTCCCCATTCCTAGTGTGGGGCTTTGAGTTAACTTTATCATCACTGTGAGGTGGTATGTATGTTTTGTTTTCTTTCCAGTAAACATTTCACAGCAATTTGCAGTCTTACCAGCTGCTCCCACTTTCTGATCTGAAAGAACCTTTCTGGGAAGGAGTTACCTTGTGATATTTTCCTCTGGACATTATTCAAAGTACTAGCATGCAGGAAGGTTTCAGAGTGCATGATATGCAGAATGAAAGGGCAAGCACAAGGTGCCCCTTGCCATATCAACAATCCTGTACCCCACCCAGAGGAATTTCACCAAACGTTTCTCTGCCCTCTGATAATTTTTGAACCAACTTCTTTTTTTCAAGACAGAGAATGGTTGAAAATGTTTTTTTTTTTAGAAAAGAGGATTTTGTGGGGTGGGGGCACAGCACTAAATAAAGGTGCAGGGGCTTTGTCGTCTTTAGCATCTGGCCCCTCTACCTGTAAGAGTGCTCTGAAGTTACAAAATAGGAGGTACAGTGGTATACAGTGGTACCTTGGTTTGCATACGTCTTGGTTTGCATACATTTTGGATTACAAACACATCAAACCCAAAGGTACGTGTCCCGGTTTGCAACCTTTTTTCAGATTACAACCCATTTTTGGGGGGATTATGAACTAATTTTTTAGGGAGGCCCCACTGGTGAAGCATGCCTTGGGTTACAACCTGTTTTGGTTTACAAACGGACCTCCGGAACAGATTATGGTTGTAAACCAAGGTACCACTATATCGGGGATGTTATGCATAGCTTTCCTCTGGTCTTAGCCACACCTAATAGGAAGCAATTTTTCTTGTTTTGCTTCTAAATACATGTGCTAAGGATTCTGGCCTTGTGAAATAACTGTAAAAGAATTACTGATGTGGATAAAGTTTAATTTCTTGCTGCAGTGGGTCACAAAATGACTTTTAAAATGCAATCAAAGGAATAGATTTATAAAGTTTTCTCGCTGGAGAAAACAGACT
Organism: Podarcis tiliguerta; assembly: GCF_965153285.1. NCBI lineage: Eukaryota > Metazoa > Chordata > Lepidosauria > Squamata > Lacertidae > Podarcis > Podarcis tiliguerta. The sequence goes on from NC_139534.1 coordinate 24,518,530, forward strand.
CTTCCATGCTCTAATCACTGCTTGCGCGTATGCATATGTGTGTATACATACATACATGCATGCATAGTTCCACAGAGAACTGATGTTCTATTTTACATATGGGTGGTTGGTTGGTTGGTTGGGTGGAGGGAGGTAAGGCAACCCACACATACATGCAATGGTATCATCTACACTCCCTTTTGCCGAATCACTATATTTAAGTAAACCACAGAGCCTAGGGCTTGCTGATCAGAAGGCTGGCGGTTTGAATCCCTGCGACGGAGCAAGCTCCCGTTGTTCGGTCCCAGCTCCTGCCCACCTAGCCGTTCAAAAGCACATCAAAGTGCAAGTAGATAAATAGGTACCGCTCCAGCAGGAAGGTAAATGGTGTTTCCGTGTGCTGCTCTGGTTCGCCAGAAGCAGCTTAGTCATGCTGGCCACATGACCCAGAAGTTGTCTGCGGACAAACACCGGCTCCCTCGGCCTACAGAGCGAGATGAGCACACAACCCTAGAGTCATCCGCGACTGAACCTAACGGTCAGGGATACCTTTACCTTTATGTAAAATAAACAATGCGTAAGAGACTGGATTGACAGTATTAATTAACACTGCCCCCTCCCATTCCATGGATAATATTTAATACAGTGGTACCTTGGGATGCGACCAGGATCCATTCCGGAGCCCCGTTTGCATCCTGAAGCGAATGTAACCCGTGTCCACAAGTCTGCACACGCGCAGGTCACGTTTCAGCGCTTCTGTGCATGCGCGTGTCATCATTTCGATGGTCTGCGCATGCGCGCGGCAAAACCCAGAAGTAATGCGCTCTGTTACTTCTGGGTCGCCGCGGAGCGCAACCTGAATTTGCCTAACCCGAAGTGTATTCATCCTGAGGCATGACTGTAGTTAGTTTGATGAAACAATTGCGGCAAACTCAGAGGCTGTCACAATTTAAAGCCCTCTGCTATAACTATTTCCCCTGGACTATGCAAAACATCTTGAAGCCATTCACAAGCAACAACTGGAAAACAAACGCGAACACCACACTTAGATAAAATAGTGAAAGAACAGGCTCACCACTGGCACCATTTTTCAGCACTTCAAGTATTTGCTAAGGTGTTTTAAGTCATCCCAGATGGAATCAGACAATACAATGCACCAACTGCCGGAGACACCTTTAGTTTAGAGACGTCTTGAAAATCTCCACCACTGCATTCATCCAAAAGACAAAGATGAATACAATACAGAAGCAGCCAGAAGTAAGGTCAAAGGCACAGGTAGTATGGGTTTGGGTGCACCGTCCATGTGTAGGGCTGTAGTGGAAAAATTACTCTTGGAGGGCGAGACTTTCCTAAATAATATCCACTCTCCATCACATGAACTGAAATGAGTAACATGCCTCACATATTACGTCAGGGTCAGCTGGAGACTGCATGGCAGACAGATGCACTGGGCTTGAAATGACTACATAGATGCAGGGGCTTGCTTTAAAAAACCGTGTGTGTGTGTGTCCAAGGAGAGCCATGAAGCAGAAACTTAACCATGCTTACTCAGGGCCAGTCAGATGGGTGGGATATAAATAGTAAAATTATTGTTATGGAACAGGATGTCTCTATTTGCATCAGAGAAATGTTGAAGGTTATGCCTCCCTCCCTCTCCCAGTAACCATCCCTTGTTTTTTCTCTTTCTTAGAAGGAATAGCTTCCATTGCATGTGTGCGAAGCACTGTAAATGCACCATCTCCAGATGTACAAAGAGCCGGCTCTGGAGGTAGGGGGCGTGTTCATTGGGAAAATGGCACAGGGGGCGAATACCTCTCAATACCATCATCCTAGTCCAAAATGGAAAACCCCATGGCTGCGTTTTGCATTGCCTTGTGTAGTTTGGCCCTAACAGAAAGACTCTAGGAAATTTAGCTATTATGTAGATGACTGCTCTATTATGTGTGCTTTCGAGTTTCAGGGAAAGCTCTTTTCAAGAAAAGAATCACATATAATGCTGCTGTCCAATGCTGATGGATTAGCACTATGAATCCCCCCCCCCCCCAAGTTCCATTCATTGCTGGCAGTTTTGCCTAGTGCTTTTGTACAGGCTGAAGTGCACAGAGCAAAGATAAATGTGGGCATCTTGGCATTGAGGTTAGTTGCAGATGGATTTGTTTTTTAAAATAAAATAAAAATGTCACCCTTTTAAGGTACCCATCTCTCGTGGCCATATGTATTGCATATATGTATTGCATATATGAATGATCAGATATGTTTAATGATTTCTAGTCTCACTGTTCAAGACCTGGATGTACTTACCCTAAAGAGGAATGCAAAATTTGCAGCAAGTGCTTTTCAATTTTTTTCCATTACGGAAGTTAAACAGCATTTTCTTGCGAAACCAAAAAAACACACTATCATGTGCAATTTATGTAATGACGGCGATTGCATCTGCCTTATTCTCTGGTATGTTTTCTACTTTAAAAGCATCACATGAAATACTTCAGGGATAGGTGTAGTGCCTATTATTGTCTGCTAGTAACCTCTTGTCCTGGCATCTGTTGTGTTGCTATCAACAATAACTTGAACATGAGATTTTTAGGTGACAGCCTCAGTGGCTATTCTTTTGTTGTTAAGACTCTCTGTTGTTATGGAGACAACCGAGTAGACAAAGAGTGATTTTCCTGCACAAGAAATGCTTCTTACCTAGAAGAGATTATTCACTCTGCCATATGCTTGCTGAAGCCTGATTCATCCATAGGAGGTCACATGAAATGCAAGTCTGGGTTTAGCTCCACCCAATACACTGCAAGCCAAAACTGTGTATTAGCATGTGTGAACAAGTCCCCTACATATCTTTTTTAAAATTTCCAATGAAATAAATATACCCCACCTTTCAGGATAGAAATCCTTCCAAGGTGGCTTAGAAGTAAGAGTCAATTAGCACCAGATTTAGGGCAGTGTAGGTAGTTCCCCTGCACAGCGTGCCAAGCTGAGGGGGTGAAAAATTGAGACGATGCATAACTGAGAAGATCCATTTGGGAGTGCCAGATTGTGGCCTCACATGGGGCACCGTATTATGAAGGATTGCCAAAGTCCGCCCCTGAGTCAATTACATATTAAAAAACACACAATCTACTATATATTTAACAGTACCACTACTTGCCAACTCCACCTTACTGAATGGCCACAGTACTCAGATTATTAATGCAATAGGATTTGCACCAGCGATGTCACAGAAGATGTGCACCTCAGTTGTGTAATGTTCATGCAAAGTATATTGGGTGCCGGCTCCATGATAACAATAATATTTTCAAGGTGACCTTCCCTGCCACACAAGCTGCCAAGCGCAGCCCTTAACCTTGCCATCACTTTAAGCAGCTGCTTCTCAGCCTGGCTAGAAAACTGAGCCATTTGTAAACAATGGCACTTGAGGTGCTTGTCCATTTTTATTCCATATACGAGTTCTTGAGGCTTACTCTCAAGTTTGCTAAAAAGTATTTATAAAAGGGGAAATAGGCCCAAGACTGAAACAGGTTGTTCAGGAGGGCCCTTAACACAGTTCAAAGCATGTTGGGCTCAATAAAATAAAGAAATTGTGCACCGAAGATTTATTTGATGGACTGGATGGCTCTCCTCCTCTGCTGCCCTTCCCAGTCCTCATCCAGTTTTCATATGGAACAGCTTGGAAGCAAAACGTTTTCCAAACTCTGCAAGCCAGTCTCAGCCAGCTGCTCTCCCATCCCCTTGCCTCCTTCTCTCTGTGCAGCTGAAAGCCAGTACCACCTGCCTGGTTGAGAAGCAAGTCCCTCCCTCTCTAATTCAGCTTTCTAGGTGAGATTCCACCAACCTGTCAGCCAAAGAGAGAGAAAGAAGAGAGGCAGAGCCTCTGGCACTCTGCTTCTTTCATTTCCCCCCTCGCCCTCTCTCCTTGGAACCAACTTGGGGAAAGATTCCTGTCTTGTCTCCACGGTCACTGACGCCTTCTCTGATAGACACCAAGCTCTGCCATAGGTCTGCTTGGTTCTCATCTGACTCATAGCCCCAGCTGCTACTTCCTGAGGCCTTATTTCATTAATGATCAAGCAATGAACAGGTCGTCTTGCAGTTATTATTCTAGCATTTTTTTTAAAATGCATTGCCTATTTCATTCAGTGTCAATCGCTTCAAAAACAGTCTTCGCTGTTCCCTTTTCCACCAGCCTTCTCTATTTAAGGATAATCTTCAAAAGTAACACTTTTCTTCTTCGAGAGAGGTCCAGCAAATGCACTAAATAGATCCATACCACCTTAAAGACTAAAAGACTTACCATGGCATATCATTTTGTGGACATGTACCATGAGATGCAAATAGACTCTAGTTCCTAACAGTTTATGCTTAAATGACGCGGGTGGCGCTGTGGTCTAAACCACTGAGCCTCTTGGGCTTGTTGATCGGAAGGTCGGCAATTCGAATCCCCATGACAGGGTGAGCTCCTGTTACTCTGTCCCAGCTTCTGCCAACCTAGCAGTTCAAAAGCATACCAGTGCAAGTAGATAAATAGGTACCGCTGCGGCAAGAAGGTAAATGGCATTTCCGTGTGCTCTGGTTTCCGTTATGGTGCTTCCGTTGCGCCAGAAGCAATTTAGTCATGCTAGCCACATGACCCAGAAAGCTGTCTGGACAAACACCGGCTCCCTTCGCCTGAAAGAAAGGTGAGCACCGCACCCCATAGGTGCCTTTGACTGGACTTAACCGTCCAGGGGTCATTTACCATTTACCTTTTCTACCTATGCCTAAATGAACCTCTAGACTTGAAGGTGCCATAATAAACTCTTGTTGTTTTTCTTTCTAAAATCTCCTAAACCGGGTTTCTTCTTCGTTTTCAAACTCCATCGGTTTTTCGGCTTCTTGGATAACCTCATCAGAGATATAACCATTCCAAGTTGTTGGAACTGTTTACACAACCATCTTGATAACTGCTACAGATTTCTCCAGCCTTCTTTTTTTTTGGCCCTTTAAAACATTGAGTTTTATCCAATGGTGGCGTTGTGCTAGGGAAAGCATTTCCACCTATGTAAAGAGAGGCACTTGATTCCCCCCCCCCCCGACACTCCACCTTACTGCAGACTCCAGACTGTTCCACAGGGTTTCCCAATCAGGTGTCCCACCTTGAATAAGCCAATACTGGATAAAATTTCTTACCTATAGGCCCTGAGAACTTAAAGGATGTTCCTTGTGAACAACAAGCAAACCTGAAATGCCAAATTCTTCATGAGTAGAGCTATGCATCAAATTTTCCAGTTTTCGTCTTCTTTAAAAACATCAACTTTGTTAGTTTTTCAAGGTCTAGTAACCTTCAGATGACTTGATCATAACAGCACTTTGGTGAAAACATCGCTTGATGAATGGAGATGACCAAATGGAGATGGTGGTTATAGCAACTAACCTTAAATAACCCTTCTCTGAAGCTTCTGTTGAATTAGAACCATTGCTGCCAATGATGTGTTGTTGTTGTTGTTGTTTAAAAAAGGAATTTTCCTATTTTAAAAATGAGCTCTTTGAGTGGAAACTGCCAGGTCACACATTTCAAAAGCACAGGGTTTTGTTGTTCTTTAAGAATTATTACAGCCCTTGGGCTGCATGATCTGAATGCTTCACCACGTGAACACATTCCCTGCCCATGGAAAGCTAATATATCAATGAAATCTGCCATTTCCTTGCCCTGCTAACTTTCTACATGCAGGGTTTTTTGTTTTTGTTTTTACATGGGCTGCACTGAAACATGTAGCGGAAGTGTCATAGTTCCAGACTTGTTAAACAAGAATGCACACACGTACCTAAAGTAACAGGGAAACAGAAGAGTGCCAACTCTTACTGCAAGTTCTGACTTGTACGTGTAAAACACTTTGTATTATAAAAGAGATATCTCAAGGGTGAAACGTACAGAGAGCGAGTCCTGTTATAAAGCGGCATTGCTTGGCTAGTGACATACTACTGCTGAAAGCTGTGAACCAGGTGCTGCCTCTGACCACCAACAAAAGGCTGTCAAAGCCAATTCTTATCTGTTTGTTCAGGTTTCCTCAGGCAGACAAGGCATGCGCTCCTGTGTAATGTGTTTGTTTAATGGAACAGATATTGTTGATGCAATCCTGATAGAAAAGCTCATCCCTGCCTATTTCAAAAAGGCAACAAATCCTCAAATACCATGTTATCTATTCTGTGTGAGCTACCAGACCATTTAAATCAGTGTTGTGAAACATAAGATAGATCTTTCAGACTGGTCGCATTTTAGCTCCTGCCATTAAAAAGGTGGCTATTGGAAATCTCTTCACTGGAAGAGAGGGGGCATGGGTAGAAGTTTAATGCAGATTTAAATGCATAAAATATTATATCATGTTGTACAGGTCATCTGCATTCCGTTTTTTTGATTCCTGCATTGATTTATTAGGATGCTGAACCGTGAATCTGCCATTGGCTCTCTCTCATCCCCAGGACCAACCTAATGCCATGTGTGACTGAAAACAAGGGAAGTTCTAGCCTCAGTAGCAAGATTTGGCCAAATAAATAAAAAAATAATTCTCCAGTAACACCATAGAGAACAACTAAGTTTCTTCTGGGTATGCGCTTTTGTGTGCGTGCAGAAAAACTTAGTTGGTCTCTAAGGTGCTACTGGACAATTTCTTAATATTTTTATTTATTTCTACTGCGTCAGACCAACATGGCTACCTACCTGAATCAAGATTTGGCCAGTTAAAAATTGGATGTAAATGGTGGCTTGCAGAATGAAATGCCAAATTTCTTATTACTCCACTGGCTCCCGGTGGAGTACAGGGTCAGATTTAAGGTGCTGGTTTTGACCTTTAAAGCCCTTCACGGCCTAGGACCCTCGTACCTACGGGACAGCCTCTCCCGGTATGCCCCACGGAGAGCCTCAAGGTCCATAAATAGCAACACCCTAGTGGTCCTGGGCCCTAAGGAAGTTAGATTAGCTTCAACCAGAGCCAGGGCCTTTTCAACACTGGTGGAACGCTCTTCCTCATGAGACCAGGGCTCTGCAGGATCTGATTTCTTTCCGCAGGGCCTGTAAGACAGAGTTGTTCCGCCTGGCCTTTGGCTTGGAGTCAATTTGATTCCCTCCCCCTCTTTCTTTTTCCTTTCTCCTCCAGTGATGAGGCTGCATTTTAATATTTTAATGTTTCAATATTTTAATGTTGTATTTTAATCTTGTTTTTAAGTTGTATTCATTCAACTTGTTTTTATTATTGCTTGTTAGCCACCCTGAGCCCGGCCTTGGCTGGGGAGGGCGGGGTATAAATAAAAATTATTATTATTATTATTATTATTATTATTATTATTATTAGAAAACAAAGGATGAAAACATCCTTTTTGCCTTGCCCTGCTCTGCCCTTCCTGACTGGAAGAAGAAGAAGAAGAAGAAGAAGAAGAAGAAGAAGAAGATGATGATAATGCTGGCTGCAATCAAATCTCTAATGTGCCCTTGTGCTTTCTGCTGTCTTTCCTTTCCCTTTGTTCTGTGTCCCAGTGTTGTACGTGGCCAACATCATAACTGAAAAATCCATGGAATCCTAATACTAGCACTCAAGAACACCAGGTGAGAAAAGCCATTTAAACTGTGCAATACTATAGCTCCCTCTAAACTTCTTGCATTAGCTAGGAACTTCTCCATCCACCACCCCCAGCGCATTTCTGGAGAGGTCCCCATAGACACTGCCTGCAAACCATTTGGCTCCATTATAAACTTTTGTGTTTGCACACAGGTAAGTGTTTTATGATTTATTTCCCTTCTGGGGAAAAGGTATTTCTATGTAAATGCAATATTATGAAAAAACATCATATTTCATAATATTTTGAGCAAGGATCATGTATTTTATTTTGACAGAAGCAAATCCACCATACTAGATTGGCATTGGGGAGGGGAGGGGGAAAGGAGGAATGGGCACTCGATTTGTCATGTGTTGATGCTGCCAAATAAGTTTATCTACTGCATTTCAAAGCAGCCACACCTGTAATTCTTCGCTATCACTAAGGGGGTGGGGTGTTGCATGTACCTGAAATAGGGGTGGGAAATAAAGACCGAGTAGTATGCAGAACTTCATACAGTTGTACCCTGGATCCCAAAACGCCTTGCGAGTTGAACATTTTGGCTCCCAAACGCCGCAAACCCGGAAGTGAGTGTTCTGGTTTGCGAATGTTCTTTGGAACCCGAACATCTGATGCGGCTTCTGATTGGCTGCAGGAGCTTCCTGCAACCAATCGGAAGTTGTGCCTTGGTTTCCGAACGTTTTGGAAGTCGAATGGGTTCCATTAAACTTCCGAAGTACCACTGTAGACTGAACGCTTGAGTGTCTGTGCATTCTCACTACAGTTTTCATAGAATCATAGAATCATAGAGTTGGAAGAGACCACAAGGGCCATCGAGTCCAACCCCCTGCCAAGCAGGAAACACCATCAGAGCACTCCTGACATATGGTTGTCAAGCCTCTGCTTAAAGACCTCCAAAGAAGGAGACTCCACCACACTCCTTGGCAACAAATTCCACTGTCGAACAGCTCTTACTGCCAGGAAGTTCTTCCTAATGTTTAGGTAGAATCTTCTTCCTTGTAGTTTGGATCCATTGCTCCATGTCCGCTTCTCTGGAGCAGCAGAAAACAACCTTTCTCCCTCCTCTATGTGACATCCTTTTATATATTTGAACATGGCTATCATACCACCCCTTAACCTCCTCTTCTCCAGGCTAAACATGCCCAGCTCCCTTAGCCGTTCCTCATAAGGCATCGTTTCCAGGCCTTTGACCATTTTGGTTGCCCTCCTCTGGACACGTTCCAGTTTGTCAGTGTCCTTCTTGAACTGTGGTGCCCAGAACTGGACACAGTACTCCAGGTGAGGTCTGACCAGAGCAGAATACAGTGGCACTATTACTTCCCTTGATCTAGATGCTATACTCCTATTGATGCAGCCCAGAATTGCATTGGCTTTTTTAGCTGCCGTGTCACACTGTTGGCTCATGTCAAGTTTGTGGTCAACCAAGACTCCTAGATCCTTTTCACATGTACTGCTCTCAAGCCAGGTGTCACCCATCTTGTATTTGCTATAGCCTCCTCTGCTATAGGAGGCTACAGCATAGACTAAGAACAGGTTCATTTGCAACTGTGTCAAAGCAACTGGAGAAAGGACCTCTATAACATTTGCAATGCATCATTCACTGCCAGATTCCCATTTCCTAATGGGCAGAACCTGATCAGAGGTGTGAACCACAGAAGGTAAGGGCATGCAGAAGGTCTCAGTTACAATTCCTAGCATCTCCAGATAAGGCACGTAGAGAATCCCAGTCTGAAACCCCGGAGAGCTGGTGCCAGGCATTGTTCGCAATACTGAGCTAGCTAGACCGATGGTCTGACTCAGTAAAATGCAACTACCTATATTCTTATGCAGTGCTTTTTTTCTTTAAAAGAATGTTTAGGGGTACTCTCATTTTGCCTCAAGAAAACCACCATTTTATAGTTCAAATCAGGGAAAATAAATACAGTGAATGGACAAAAGTACAAAGATTCACAAAATGTTTAAGGGCATGCGTACCCCTGCATACCCCCAGAAAAAAGAAGTGTTCCAATGTAAGAGTATGCCCACTAAGGAGAGTAACTAGCTGAGTTGTAGTGAGACTTTCAGCAGACGTGTAGCTCTGGAAAGAGGTTCCCTATCTTTGCAGCTGTTAGGTAAAGGTAAAGGTAAAGGTAAAGGTAAAGGTACCCCTGCCCATACGGGCCAGTCTTGACAGACTCTAGGGTTGTGTGCCCATCTCACTCAAGAGGCCGGGGGCCAGCGCTGTCCGAAGACACTTCCGGGTCACGTGGCTAGCGTGACATCGCTGCTCTGGTGAGCCAGAGCCGCACACGGAAACGCCGTTTACCTTCCCGCTAGTAAGCGGTCCCTATTTATCTACTTGCACCCGAGAGTGCTTTCGAACTGCTAGGTTGGCAGGCGCTGGGACCGAACAACAGGAGCGCACCCCGCCGTGGGGATTCGAACTGCCGACCTTTCGATCGGCAAGCCCTAGGCACTGAGGCTTTTACCCACAGCGCCACCCGCGTCCCTTTTGCAGCTGTTACTTTCTCCTAAATATTTTTTTATCGAGATTTCAGGCTGAAATCCTATCCCACTTATCTGACAGTGAACTCCAAAGCAAGGAAGCTATATCAACCCAGCCCTGTGCCGAAGCTAGCAGGTAAGCTTAGTTTTTTTGAAGAGAACACACACATACACACACTCTTATACTGCCTCTATTTATTGCTCCAGTTTGCTAAACATCTGCTATGCAAACTACCACACTGGGAAGATTTACCATTAATTCCTATAAACATCCCTGCAACTAAGGAAAGGGGAGACTTCTTGTCTTATGGAGGTAGGAGATAATATGGCTTCTTGCTCAAGCGCTTCCTCCATCAATCAGAATTCCCTAGTATAGTGGTACCTCGGGTTACATACGCTTTAGGTTACATATGCTTCAGGTTACAGACTCTGCTAACCCAGAAATAGTGCTTCAGGTTAAGAACTTTGCTTCAAGATGAGAACAGAAATCGTGCTCTGGCGGCGCAGCGGCAGCAGGAGGCCCCATTAGCTAAAGTGGTGCTTCAGGTTAAGAACAGTTTCAGGTTGAGAATGGACCTCCGGAATGAATTAAGTACTTAACCCGAGGTACCACTGTATTTGTGCTCTCACTTTCTTTCTTTTTTTGGACCTGTCTCATAATCTCCCGTCGGTTGTCCAAAAGCTGATATGTAGTGTTTTTGTTTAAGATATTATTATTTTTTGCCTGTTCTACAGTGGAAACAAGTATTTTTTTTATATAGCATCCAATCAAATAAAAGAAAACAGGGAGAGAAAAAGAGAGAGAGAGAAAGAAAGAAAGAAAGAAAGAAAGAAAGAAAGAAAGAAAGAACTTTCCATGTGATGCAGTTACTGTTGACTCTTCTGGGAAATGCATCTTTAAAAGGAGGGGAGGGAGGAACAGGAAAAATACAGTGCTATTAATGAACCTGCTGGTGAATAAACAGACACCATTCTCCAAAGCTAAAAATAAGACTTCTGCGTAAAGAATGATATGAGGGATATTCTATCTGCCACATCTAGTTCCAAAAACAGATTAACACCCTGATCCTGAAAACATTGCATAGCATTAAGTGCCACTGAAATCAATGCACCAGTCTATCCGAGTGCTGTGTTTAGGACAGAGGTGTAAATCACTAAAAATAAATGTATGAAAGACTCATCCTCCAAAATGACAAGATGCCATTTGAACAAGCTAATGATGAAGGAGAGATGTCAGTGCAAATGGAAGACTTTCAAACAAGCTGGTGTCAAAGATTGTATCCAAACCAGGGCTCTTGCCTTCAGATGAGGTCATGGACTGGATATACCGTATGGGGAAGGGGAATATTCTGTATGGCCTTAAAACTTCCAGACTCACACCCAGGGCTTTTCCCCCCAGCCGGAACTCAGTTTCTAGAAAAAACAGCCCTGCTCACACCCAAAGGGCATGAAAAGTAAAAACCCTGGGAATAAATTGCCAAGAACTACACTGAGTGAGGTGGACCTAGGCTAAGCAATCAAGAAGTGAGTCGAAGTTGGGAAAGACAGGTTAATAAAGATTTCTCTGTCTCACTTTAACAGCATTTAATTAATAGCCCGGGAGTACCAAATACTGCAGCTTTGTTCAAGCTAAATAGGTGTGGGTCTTGACACTGCATAGAATAGAAATTTTGGGTAGCTGCACTGAGCTACCCAAAATACAACAACAACAACCACAAATTATTATTATTGTATTTGTTAGTCACTTTTCTCACATAGCAACTTACGTTAAAAGCAATTAAGATCCATTTAAACACAGCAATACAGATAAAAGGCAGGCCTACAGTTCTCACCTTGCTAAAAGAGGCTAAAATGCCATCAAGTTGAGGGCCAAAAGCCCAGGTAGCGACGAAAGTAACAAAAACTAGATAAAGCTAGTGCCATACACGCCTTCCTGGTGAGAACATTCCATAAGCATGAAGTAACAACTGAAAAGGTCCATTCTCTTGTTGCCACCAGAGGTAGATTTAGGGCAGTGCAACCAGCTCAGCCGCACTAGGCGCTGAGCCTAGAGGGTGCTGCAGGGTGTCACAACTATGATGTAGTAAAAGGTAAATGACCCCTGGACGGTTAAGTCCAGTCAAAAGCGAATATGCGGTGCAGCGCTCATCTCACTTTTCAGGCCGAGGGAACTGGCGTTTGTCCACAGACAGCTTTCTGGGTCATGTGGCCAGCATGACTAAACCAATTCTAGCGCACAACAAAACACCGTGACGGAAACCAGAGCGCATGGAAACGCCGTTTACCTTCCCGCCGCGGCAGTAACTATTTATCTACTTGCACTGGCATGCTTTCGAACTGCTAGGTTGGCAGAAGCTGTGACAGAGCAATGGGAGCGGGGATTTGAACCGCCGACCTTCTGATCGGCAAGCCCAAGAGGCTCAGTGGTTTAGACCACAGCGCTAACTGCTGTGAATTGAGCAGAATGGACAGAGAGGCTGGGAGCACTGAATTTTGAACTCTTGCAGGGCACTGCTGAAGTTCGAAGGACCAAAGTCCACCCCTGTTGGCCACCCTCCAGATCACCTGTGGAAGGGTACAGGAAGAAAGGTCTCAGGTGATTATCGCAGGTTCCAAGCCAGTGCATGTGTGAAGAGGCAGTTTGGGTTCTGCACTGGGTAATGATTTAAAGGTCAAAACTAGCACTTTGAACTAAGCCCAGAAACCAACTGGTAGCCAGCACAGTCATGCCAGAATTTGTCTTTTATGTTCAGGCCATCCTTCCCTGTTGTAGATGCAGGGACTGAGGCTGAGAGAGACAGTAAATTGCCTAAGCCCACCTAGTGAATTCATGGCTGAGGTGAGATTCCATCAGGGACCTGCTGATTCATAGCTCAGTCTCTTAGCCATTGTATTACACCAGCCCTTGCTCTCTCTCGCACATGCTCTATCCCTGTGTGTGCGTAAGAAATTCCTATAGATTGAATAAATCTATCTGTGTATCCTACAGCTCTTTGCGAGATAAACCTTCGGATGCTCCAATTTCTTCAGGATAACAACAAAAAGTCCTGTGATACCAGCTTAAAGACTTAGTGGATTTATTGTGACATGGGTTTTCATAGGAAAGAAAGCAAGACTTCGCAGTATGTGTAAAATGACAGTCAAGGTAGCTTTATACTGATATTTTAGGATTATAAAATTTGGCTTAAATTCCCATGACAAAGATAAGATTGTTTCATTTCAAGCATGAAAAGGGAAAAGCTAGAGTTCTCTTTTCAAATGTTTGCTAATATTTTAAATGGGAAGCCAGTGGAGAAAGCACAAATTATAAACAATTTTGGAAGGATGGAATTCATGTCTATAACCTTTCTTTAAAAATGGAGTATCAGGTAAAACTGATCTATCTTCATGAATTTGTACACATCTTTCAGCACTGCAGAGCTCTATGCATTAGTTTCAACACTCAAGGACATCATAAAGGCTTTTGTTACACTCTGGAAAATATGTGCTCCAAAATTAATTATTGGTTTTCGGTGATCCATCAGGGCTTTTCACACTGCTGACAACCAATCTACTGCTCTTTATAAACTTCACACAAGTTACCCTCTTCAGACATTTGAGGGTATAAATCAGAGTTAACCCTATTATCCTTAATGGGCTTACACTGATTTATCTAAGAGGAAAATAAGACTTCATGTGTGGGTGAACAAGCAACAAAACACTGTCTCAGATGAAAAATGATATCAAACGCCTTACTCTTTGGGTCTCAGTGCTTTAGCAGCTCTAGACAACACAACTCATACCCAAAAACAGTAAGTACTGAATTGTGGTAAATATGGCATCATTCATGCCTCAAAGGTAGGTGTGCATCGTGGGGCCAGGGGTGTAGGAAAGGGGTGACAAATTATTAAGGAACAATTACTGCCCTGCTAAGGCGGTTCATAAAAAACTTTTTTCAAAAAATGCCTGCTCCAAAGGTCTTATCTTACTACACTAGGGATTATATAGCTATATATGAAATTTCATACATATCAGTTAATATCTTGACCCTCCTCCACAAAAATAGCTGTTTACTTGGCCGTTTTCCTATGTCATGAAGGCTGAAATTTCAATTCAGCGGAGCACTTTAATTTGATTTTGACATGTTTTTAGGAGGTAATTTAATTATTGTTTGATTTTAAACCAATGTTATGTAACCACAGAGCCTAGGGCTTGCTGATCAGAAGGTCGGTGGTTCGAATCCCCACGAAGGGGTGAGCTCCCGTTGCTCGGTCCCTGCTCCTGCCGACCTAGCAGTTCGAAAGCCCGTCGAAGTGCAAGTAGACAAATAGGTACCGCTCCAGCGGGAAGGTAAACGCCGTTTCCATGCGCTGCTCTGGTTCGCCAGAAGCGGCTTAGTCATGCTGGCCACATGACCTGGAAGCTGTAGGCCGGCTCCCTTGGCCAATAAAGCGAGATGAGCGCCGCAACCCCAGAGTTGGTCACAACTGGACCTAATGGTTAGGGGTCCATTTACCTTTACCTTTATGTATCTGATGTTAGCCACCCTGAGTCCGACTTCGACCGGGGAGAGTGGGATATAAACAAAAGTTTATTATTATTATTAATTATTAGTCCTTTGTAAGATAATATGAAACTTAACTTAAAACCATTTTTGCAGGCAAAAAATAAATCAATCAATGGGGGGGGGGGTGACAAGAATTTTTCCGGGCACCACCTGATCTTCCTACACCTCTGTGTGGGGCATGACTCTTCAGATATGACATGGAAGTATTGTGGGAAAGGAGCATGGCCCCTCATGTTTCCTCTGCCATGGTGTCTTCCAAACATCTATACCATGCTACATTTCCTTACTCATATTTAAAATAAAAATTAAAAGGGTCAGAAAGAAAGAACAGCTGAAGAGTTCCCAGGCACTTTAACAGATGTGTGTCTCATTTTCATATCTGCCTATTCCCATGTTTTACAATTCAATTTTCCTACACACATTAGCAAAATGAGAGGAGGGGAGTAATAGTGGAAGTAGCCCTACGCTTCAAATTTGTGTCAAAATGGATAATAGCTGCAGCAGGTGGCAGTGGCTTGATGCTGATACTGCCCAGGAAATTGGTAAGAGTGAATGCTGCAATATGGAAAGATATATGCACGGGAAAGATTTGACTTCATAGCTAGGCATTGTCTTGTTGCTGCTACACATGGCGTGCCTTGCGTTAGCAGAGTTAAAAATATCAGCCTATAATTATTGGACATTATCCGTTTGCTGAGAGTAAAATATTAGCCCTCACAGACTAAAATTGTTAGAGCCACCCACAATGGATTCCTAACAAAAGAATTACAGAGTGGAAAAATTAATCATAGTAGGAGGGACTTTGTCTCTCTATTCCTCTGGACAGAGGAAAGTGATTTATATTTCCAGAGTCTCAGCTAACTCACTACTAACCATACAGAAGACTGATAACACTCCAACCCTAATCTAAATTTATATATATTCAGCAATGGGCCATGGCTTTAAACCAAAACTCCTTTAAAAATTACCACCTAAAGAGTCAGCTGCTTATATTTCCATCCCCTATGGGGTAGGGGGTAGTTTCAGGCAAGGTAGTTGCTAAAACAGGAGCACCATGAAACCCTCTCATAGCTATATTACAAATCAGCTCATTTACTTAGTTGCATTGCTAGTCATTCCTTTTTGGCATTTTCTCGGTGCTGCTTAAAGTATTCCAAAAGGAAGTCCACGGATGGTTTGAGTAGATCATATCAGGGTAAAAGAAAAGAAAACTCCCTCCTTAAGGATATGAAGAAACTTCATGACAAAAGTTAATTACAGTGGTACCTCGTGTTACGGACAGGATCCGTTCCAGAGGCCCATCCGTAAGGTAAAATGCCCGCAGCTTGAAGCGCTGCATCTGCACAGGCGTGAAGAGCGATTTAGCGCTTCTGTGCATGCGCGAGCGGCGAAACCCGGAAGTAACCCGTTCTAGGACTTCCAGGTTGCCAAGGGACGTAACGTGAAAAGATGCAACATGAAGTGGACGCAATACGAGGTATGGCTGTAGTTTATTGAAATTGTTATTTTGTCCCTTAATATTCCTTACTTATTTCAAAAAGGCGGAAAAAACAAACTAAACTTCAATATGTTTCATTAGGGAAAACCTGGTTGTGACTTTGAGTTGTTTGGATCCATCTTTAGCAACATCGCAAGTGGTCAGGATACACACAACATTTTTACAACCAAAACAAGCTACTGAGGATGCTGACTGGCTGACCTCCCAATGATGTCACTGTGAACCTTATCCTACACTCTCTGGAACATAAAATTTTCTTTCAAGTTGTTATGCTCATCCCAATTCCCTCAAGGAGTGAAAATTCCAGAGGTTGAGGAGCTTAACTTGGATTTGGTTTCCTTTGTATGGAGGACTCACCAAAGACTCAATGAGACCATTTTTTAATTTATTTATTTTTGTGTGTGCGCAATATTTGACTACATTTGAAAATACACAGTTTAAGCACAGTGGAAGCACATAGCTGAAACACTCCAACAGCAAATCCCACTGCCCACAATCTGATCTCAAGACCAGAGGGAACCATCACTGCATAGTATTTGTATAGCGTATGAAGTCCAAAACTCAGCTTTCAGTTTGTCTTACTCTCTGACACACAACTACAAGTTATTTTCAACTACACTGCTTCTTTTCTCAGACAGACCTGACTACACCATCTTTACTGGGGCTGCTGGAGTGGGGAGGTGAGAATGTACACCCACTACCGCTATTGTGATCATGTCTTTCCTTTTTTATGCAGAACATTTCAGAGTGATTCTGCATCAAGAAGGTATCTTCTTACAGCCCTGCTGGCCAGATTAAACTGTGTGCTCAAGGGAGCACATAGCCCAACGCAACACCACGAGTGCCTTGTCAACATCCTCAGGCAGCATCAACTAAAAATGATCCAAACAACGCCCAACTATGTTGATGTTCCAAATCCCTAGTTAGTTCGCTTTACCCATTCTATGTCACCCATGGGTTGTTGAACCCAGAAGAAGAACCTCCTTTATTGCTTTACTTATCTCATGGTACCAGCATGGTACCTCCCCTCCATGTGTCAGTGAGATTTCAAATTCCTTGTTCACCCATAGCGTTGAACCTCTTGCTTGAAGGCTAAATCTCTGCCTTTTTCCCTTGCTTCTTCTTTGCCTCCTTACAGCATGATACTTTTTGCCTTCTTGTTGCTCTTTCTCTTCAGTAGAAGAATGTGTGTCAGGGTAGCACTGGAAAAGTCTTTTCCTTCTTCTTTTTTACACTCTTTAAACAGTTCCCTAGGCAGCGGTCTTGAGCTATCCTCAGTCAAAAGCACCATGGTAGTTTGTGGCAATTTTCACTGGGCCTTCGCCATCAACCGGGGGACGGGGATGTCATGTCAAGGGAGCGCATCAGCATGGCCCATTCCATCGGCCCCAGAAGGAGCAGCTGCAAGGAGCCTGCTTCCCTCCTCCCAACCAGAAACAAACAATTAGCTCCAACTGCTAGTTGCTCTGGGGCTGCAGAGCAGATGGAAATTATACATTAGCCCCATGTATTGGCCGGGAGGTTGTGCTGAGTTGTATGTGTGCATATATTAATGCAAGAAAACACACACACACACCAGTGACTGTTTTGATGAAAGGGTTATATGGAAAGTGCTCATACAGCTTTTCTCAACCTGTGGGTCCCCAGATGTTGTTGAAAATTCCCATCACCCCTAGCTAGCATGGCCAGAGCTCAGGGATGATGGGAGTTGTAGTTCAACAACATCTGGGCACCCACAGTTTGAGAACCGCTGTGCTAGGGTATCACTGAGTGCTTAAAAAAAAAATATCACACAGTGCCACACCCTGAGTCATGACATGATCGAGTCTACAGTTTCTCACAAGGCTTATTCCCTGTTGAGAAATAATAGTAGCAGTTACAGTAATCATAGCTGATACTTTATTAACACCTACTTCTCGAAGCTACAAATATGAATCTGACCAAACTGCGGGTGGCAGTGGAAGACAGGAGTGCCTGGCGTGCTCTGGTCCATGGGGTCACGAAGAGTCGGACACGACTGAACGACTAAACAACAACAACAACAACACTTCCCCCACCCATTACAGTGGTGCCTCGCAAGACGAAATTAATCCGTTCCGCGAGTCTCTTCGTCTTGTGGTTTTTTCGTCTTGCGAAGCACGGCTATTAGCAGCTTAGCGGCTATTAACGGCTTAGCGGCTTTAAGAAAAAGGAAACAAACTCGCAAGAACTCGCAAGACGTTTCGTCTTGCGAAGCAAGCCCATAGGGAAATTCGTCTTGCGGAACGACTCAAAAAACGGAAAACTCTTTCGTCTAGTGAGTTTTTCGTCTTGCGAGGCATTCGTCTTGCAGGGCACCACTGTATATTAAAGCAAAACCAGGCAACATACCCCACCACCCAAAAACCCATGTTTACAGAACCTTATATTCTTTATAGATATACAATAAGGTTGTAGCTCTGAACTAGATGGAAAGATTTTAAGCGAGTTTACTTTCTCCCCCCCCCCCCAATTCTAATTCAAAACTATCCTAGATTTTATTGGTCTCCCTAAGAAATATAAGAGAAGATTCTAGCTTCTCCTACTGGGTTTAAACCACACTCTGTAGAAGAAGTCACTGCTGGTCTTTGTGCTTGCTGCCCTATTGATTATTGTGTAAATATTGGGTTTCCTGCTTACGCAGAACTGGCCTGCAAGGTCTCTTTCAGTTCTTGTTTGCATATTCTGAACTAGTGCATGCTTTAAAACAAGGAAGTTTCTGTAATGTTCCAAAAAGTGCTGTACCTCATGGCAGGTTTGAATACACCACAGGGATGAATGCACAAGTGTTCTTTTCATCAGAGTTTCAAGAAGGAACTATTTCCCCCTCGGAAGGTTTCAGCAGGTTTAGTCATTGGGAGGATTGCTTTCTGAATCATCTATCCAGTAAAAATGGGGAAGGGTGGTAGCTGGGTAGCTCAAAAATAACTAAGCATCATGCACTTATTCTGAAGAAATTCCAGTCTCTAGCACTGTGGTATTTACCTATCAGATTTAGTACCTGGCCAAGATACTGTCACCCTAAATGACTTGAGCTGGCTTAGCAACTGGCATTATATGTACTTTTATGTGTATTTTAATGAACTGGATAGAGTGAAAGGTTTTAAGTCATGGGACCGTGGGGAATGTGCATATGAACTTAACAGTGCTTAGCTTATTTTTTTAGTTGCTATGTTATTAATATGGCATTATAGATTATACCATACTTTTCCATGTATAAGACTATGTTTTTGTACTTTAAAATAAGTTTTTAAATCTTGGAGCATCTTATACACGGGCAGTACATATGTGTGACGGGTGGCTGGTTGCAGCAGGAGCTTGTTAGCGGCGATTGTGTGGGTTATAGTTGGATGCTGCTTCGGCAATTTGATTGTGTTTGATTGGCAGATGCTTGTTTTCTTCAGTGATTTTGGGGGCATCTCCCTCCAAAAAAAGCTCAACAACTCCGGTCCATCTCCCCTCATTTTCTAAATCTGGGGTCCCCAAAAATCTTATACATGGTGGCATCTCATATACTGAAAAATACGGTAGATGCCATATTAATCTTTTATATCGCACAATATGACTTTTCGCTGTAATTGTGATGTTTAGCTTATTTTTAAATTGCTGTTTCGTTGACAGTGTTTTATAGACTGCAATTGCTTTATTTGTGATTTGTTAATTATTTTAAATGATTTATGCTGTATTTTGTGATGCTCTATTATGTTTTGAATGAATAACAGCATAGAAATATAATACATCAAATCAATTTAAGAAAACAAGAGTATGTTTCAATTCCACAGGAGCTGTGAATATGATCCTTCTTCATTTCTCCCCATAACTGCATGGATTGCTATTGACATATTTCTCTTTCTGCAATACAACTTGGCCTTGTTGGTTTGAGGGATGTTTATTTGGGGAGCAACAGAGCAACAGTATAACTACTCTCTATTTACAAACATTCACTAACTGCTAGTTGTTTTTGTTGTTGCTGCCTAGCTTGATTTTGATGATAAATAGTTTCATTGGCTCTGCCCCTTGAAACCTACAAATTAGGCACAGACATTTGAGCAGCATACGTCTACACAGTTAAGCTTCTTGATCATGCATGGTTCCAGCTCCTGGAGAGGTCTACATGCGTAGGGTTTCATGCCTAACATACAGATCATGGGTAGGCAAACTAAGGCCTGGGGGCCGGATCCAGCCCAACCGCCTTCTAAATCCGGCCCGTGGACGGTCTGGGAATCAGCGTGTTTTTACATGAGTAGAATGTCTGCTTTTACTTAAAATGCACCTCTGGGTTATTTGTGGGGAATAGGAATTCATTATTATTTTTCCCCAAAATATAGTCTGGCCACCTACAAGGTCTGAGAGACAGTGGACCGCC